>NC_091988.1:121864624-122464624 GCF_044704955.1 Pristiophorus japonicus | reverse complement strand
GCCCCGACCCCCAAGCCACCCCGACCCCCGAGAGGCCCCGACCCCCAAGAGTCCCCGACCCGAGCGGTCCCGACCCCCGAGAGTCCCCGACCCGAGCGGTCCCGACCCGAGCGGCCCCGACCCCCGAGAGTCCCCGACCCGAGCGGCCCCGACCCCCGAGATGCCCCGACCCGAGCGGCCCCGACCCCCGAGAGACCCCGACCCCTGAGAGGCCCCGACCCGACCTGAGCGGCCCCGACCCAACCTGAGCGGCCCCGACCCAACCTGAGCGGCCCCGACCCCCGAGAGACCCCGACCCGAGCGGCCCCGACCCGACCGGCCCCGACCCCCGTGAGGCCCCGACACGACCTGAGAGGCCCCGACCCGACCTGAGCTGCCCCGACCCCTGTGAGGCCCCGACCCGAGCGGCCCCGACCCCCGAGAGGCCCTGACCCAAGCGGCCCCGACCCCCGAGAGGCCCCGACCCGACCTGAGCGGCCCCGACCCCCGTGAGGCCCCGACCCGACCTGAGAGGCCCCGACCCGACCTGAGCTGCCCCGAACCCTGTGAGGCCCCGACCCGAGCGGCCCCGACCCCCGAGAGACCCCGACCCGAGCGGCCCCGACCCGACCGGCCCCGACCCCCGTGAGGCCCCGACCCGACCTGAGAGGCCCCGACCCGACCTGAGCTGCCCCGACCCCTGTGAGGCCCCGACCCGAGCGGCCCCGACTACCGAGAGGACCCGACCCGAGCGGCCCCGACCCCCGAGCGGCCCCGACCCCCGAGAGACACTGACCCGAGCGGCCCCGGCCCCCGAGAGGCCCCGACCCGAGTGGCCCCGGCCCCCGAGAGGCCCCGACCCGACCTGAGAGGCCCCGACCCCCGAGCGGCGCCAACCCCCGAGAGACCCCGACCCGAGCGGCCCTGACCCGACCTGAGCGGCCCCGACCCGACCTGAGCTGCCCCGACCCCTGTGAGGCCCCGACCCCCGAGCTGCCCCGACCCGAACGGCCCCGACCCCCGAGAGGCCCCGACCCGACCTGAGCGGCCCCGACCCCCGTGAGGCCCCGACCCGACCTGAGAGGCCCCGACCCGACCTGAGCTGCCCCGACCCCCGAGAGACCCCGACCCGAGCGGCCCAGACCCGACCTGAGCGGCCCCGACCCGACCTGAGAGGCCCCGACCCGACCTGAGCTGCCCCGATCCCTGTGAGGACCCGACCCGAGCGGCCCCGACTACCGAGAGGCCCCGAATCCCGAGAGACCCCGACCCCTGAGGGACCCCGACCCCCGAGAGGCCCCGACCCAAGCGGCCCCGACCCCCGTGAGGCCCCGACCCGACCTGAGAGGCCCCGACCCAACCTGAGCTGCCCCGACCCCTGTGAGGCCCCGACCCGAGCGGCCCCGACTACCGAGAGGACCCGACCCGAGCGGCCCCGACCCCCGAGCGGCCCCGACCCCCGAGAGACCTCGACCCCTGAGAGGCCCCGACTTGAGCGGCCCCGGCACCCGAGAGGCCCCGACCCGACCTGAGAGGCCCCGACCCCCGAGCGGCCCCAACCCCCGAGAGACCCCGACCCGAGCGGCCCTGACCCGACCTGAGCGTCCCCGACCCCCGTGAGGCCCCGACCCGACCTTAGAGGCCCCGACCTGACCTGAGCTGCCCCGACCCCTGTGAGGCCCCGACCCGAGCGGCCCCGACCCCCGAGAGGACCCGACCCGAACGGCCCCGACCCCCGAGAGGCCCCGACCCGAGCGGCCCCGACCCCCGAGAGGCCCCGACCCGGCCTGAGCGGCCCCGACCCCCGTGAGGCCCCGACCCGACCTGAGAGGCCCCGACACGACCTGAGCTGCCCCGGCCCCTGTGAGGCCCCGACCTGAGCGGCCCCGACCCCCGAGAGACCCCGACCCGAGCGGCCCCGACCCGACCTGAGCAGCCCCGACCCAACCTGAGAGGCCCCGACCCGACCTGAGCTGCTCCGACCCAAGCGGCCCCGACTACCGAGAGGACCCGGCCCGAGCAGTTCCGACCCCCGAGCGGCCCCGACCCCTGAGAGACCCCGACCCGAGCGGTCCCGGCCCCCGAGAGGCCCCAACCAGACCTGAGAGGCCCCGACCCGACCTGAGCGGCCCCGACCCCCGAGAGACCCCGATCCGAGCGGCCCCGACCCGACCTGAGCGGCCCCGACCCCCGTGAGGCCCCGACCCAACCTGAGAGGCCCCGACCCGACCTGAGCTGCCCCGACCCCTGTGAGGCCCCGACCCCCGAGAGGACCCGACCCCCGAGAGGCCCCGACCCGAGCGGCCCCGACGCCCGAGAGGCCCCGACCCGGCCTGAGCGGCCCCGACCCCCGTGAGGCCCCGACCCGACCTGAGAGGCCCCGACACGACCTGAGCTGCCCCGACCCCTGTGAGGCCCCGACATGAGCGGCCCCGACCACCGAGAAACCCCGACCCGAGCGGCCCCGACCCGACCTGAGAGGCCCCGACCCGACCTGAGCTGCCCCGACCCCTGTGAGGCCCCGACCCCCGAGAGGACCCGACCCGAACGGCCCCGACCCCCGAGAGGCCCCGACCCGAGCGGCCCCGACCCCCGAGAGGCCCCGACCCCCCGTGAGGCCCCGACCCGACCTGAGCTGCCCCGACCGCTGTGAGGCCCCGACCTGAGCGGCCCCGACCCCCGAGAAACCCCGACCCGAGCGGCCCCGACCCGACCTGAGCGGCACCGACCCCCGTGAGGCCCTGACCCGACCTGAGAGGCCCCGACCCGACCTGAGCTGCCCCGACCCAAGCGGCCCCGACCCCTGAGAGGCCCCGACCCGAGCGGCCCCGACCCCCGAGAGGCCCCGACCCGACCTGAGCCGCCCCGACCCCCGTGAGGCCCCGACCCCCGAGAGGCCCCGACCCGACCTGAGCGGCCCCGACCCCCGAGAGGCCCCGACCCGAGCGGCCCCGACCCGAGCGGTCCCGACCCCCGAGCGGCACTGACCTCCAAGCCAACCCGACCCCCAAGAGGCCCCGACCCGAGCGGTCCCGACCCCCGAGAGTCCCCGACCTGAGCGGTCCCGACCCGAGCGGCCCCGACCCCCGAGCGGTCCCGACCCGAGCAGTCCCGACCCCCGAGAGTCCCCGACCTGAGCGGCCCCGACCCCCGATCGGCCCCGACCCCCGAGATGCCCCGACCCGAGCGGCCCTGACCCCCGAGCGGCCCCAACCCCCGAGAGGCCCCGACCCGAGCGGCCCCGGCCCCCGAGAGTCCCCGACCCGACCTGAGCGGCCCCGACCCCCGTGAGGCCCCGACCCCCGAGAGGACCCGACCCGAACGGCCCCAACCCCCGAGAGGCCCCGACCCGAGCGGCCCCGACCCCCGAGAGGCCCCGACATGGCCTGAGCGGCCCCGACTCCAGTGAGGCCCCGACCCGACCTGAGAGGCCCCGACACGACCTGAGCTGCCCCGACCCCTGTGAGGCCCCGACCTGAGCGGCCCCGACCCGAACGGCCCCGACCCGAACGGCCCCGACCCCCCGAGAGGCCCCGACCCGAGCGGCCCCGACCCCCGAGAGGCCCCGACCCGGCCTGAGCGGCCCCGACCCGACCTGAGCTGCCCCGACCCCCGTGAGGCCCTGACCCGACCCCTGTGAGGCCCCGACCTGAGCGGCCCCGACCCCCGAGAAACCCCGACCCGAGCGGCCCCGACCCGACCAGAGCGGCCCCGACCCCCGAGCGGCCCCGACCCCCGAGAGACCCCGACCCGAGCGGTCCCGGCCCCCGAGAGGCCCCGACCCGACCTGAGAGGCCCCGACCCGACCTGAGCGGCCCCGACCCCCGAGCGGCCCCAACCCCCGAGAGACCCCGACCCGACCTGAGCGGCCCCGACCCCCGTGAGGCCCCGACCCCCGAGAGGCCCCGACCCGACCTGAGCGGCCCCGACCCCCGTGAGGCCCCGACCCCCGTGAGGCCCTGACCCGACCCCTGTGAGGCCCCGACCTGAGCGGCCCCGACCCCCGAGAAACCCCGACCCGAGCGGCCCCGACCCGACCTGAGCGGCCCCGACCCCCGTGAGGCCCTGACCCGACCCGAGAGGCCCCGACCCGACCCGAGCTGCCCCGACCCAAGCGGCCCCGACTACTGAGAGGACCCGACCCGAGCGGCTCCGACCCCCGAGCGGCCCCGACCCCCAAGAGACCCCGACCCGAGCGGTCCCGGCCCCCGAGAGGCCCCGACCCGACCTGAGAGGCCCCGACCCGACCTGAGCGGCCCCGACCCCCGAGCGGCCCCAACCCCCGAGAGACCCCGACCCGACCTGAGCGGCCCCGACCCCCGTGAGGCCCCGACCCCCGAGAGGCCCCGACCCGACCTGAGCGGCCCCGACCCCCGTGAGGCCCCGACCCCCGTGAGGCCCTGACCCGACCCCTGTGAGGCCCCGACCTGAGCGGCCCCGACCCCCGAGAAACCCCGACCCGAGCGGCCCCGACCCGACCTGAGCGGCCCCGACCCCCGTGAGGCCCTGACCCGACCCGAGAGGCCCCGACCCGACCCGAGCTGCCCCGACCCAAGCGGCCCCGACTACTGAGAGGACCCGACCCGAGCGGCTCCGACCCCCGAGCGGCCCCGACCCCCGAGAGACCCCGACCCGAGCGGTCCCGGCCCCCGAGAGGCCCCGACCCGACCTGAGAGGCCCCGACCCGACCTGAGCGGCCCCGACCCCCGAGCGGCCCCAACCCCCGAGAGACCCCGACCCGACCTGAGCGGCCCCGACCCCCGTGAGGCCCCGACCCGACCTGAGAGGCCCCGACCCGACCTGAGCTGCCCCGACCCCTGTGAGGACCCGACCCGAACGGCCCCGACCCCCGAGAGGCCCCGACCCGAGCGGCCCCGACCCCCGTGAGGCCCCGACCCGACCTGAGCGGCCCCGACCCCCGTGAGGCCCCGACCCCCGAGAGGCCCCGACCCGACCTGAGCGGCCCCGACCCCCGAGAGGCCCCGACCCGAGCGGCCCCGACCCGAGCGGTCCCGACCCCCGAGCGGCACTGACCTCCAAGCCAACCCGACCCCCGAGAGGCCCCGACCCCCAAGAGGCCCCGACCCGAGCGGTCCCGACCCCCGAGAGTCCCCGACCCGAGCAGCCCCGACCCCCGAGCGGTCCCGACCCGAGCAGTCCCGACCCCCGAGAGTCCCCGACCTGAGCGGCCCCGACCCCCGATCGGCCCCGACCCCCGAGATGCCCCGACCCGAGCGGCCCCGACCCCCGAGCGGCCCCAACCCCCGAGAGGCCCCGACCCGAGCGGCCCCGGCCCCCGAGAGTCCCCGACCCGACCTGAGAGGCCCCGACCCGACCTGAGCGGCCCCGACCCCTGTGAGGCCCCGACCCGAGCGGCCCCGACCCGACCTGAGCGGCCCCGACCTCTGTGAGGCCCCGACCCGAGCGGCCCCGACCCCCGAGAGGCCCCGACCCGAGCGGCCCCGACACCCGAGCGGCCCCGACCACCGAGAGGCCCCGACCCCCGAGAGGCCCCGACCCCCGCGGCCCCAACTACCGAGAGGCCCCGACCACCGAGAGGCCCCGACCCCCGAGAGGCCCCGACCCCCGCGGCCCCAACCACCGAGAGGCCACGACCCGAGCGGCCCCGACCACCGAGAGGTCCCAACCCGAGAGGTCCCGACCCGAGAGGCCCCGACCCCCGAGCGGCCCCGACCCGGGTACCGAGAGGCCCAGACCTCAGTCAGTCCGAGGGCCCTGACCCGAGCACCGAGCGGCACCGATCCGGGCTCCGAGCGGCCCGGACCTCGGTGAGTTCGGGAGGCCAGGAGTCCGAGGAACAGGCGGGCCGGAGGTTGGCGAGGAGTTCACAGCCCTCGTGTGCACAGGTAAGTGGTTGGCTGTTTGATTGGCAAGTATCTCTCTCTCGTTTTCTTTTAATTACATAAGTCCAATTAGAGGGATGGTAGGGCAGCTCAGTCCCGTGGAGTGCACATGTGGCATGTGGGAAGTCCTAGACGCTTCGCACGGCCTAGACAACCATGCATGCAGGAGGTGTCTCCAGCTTCAACTACTCAAACTCTGCGTTTTGGAGCTTGAGCGGCGGCTGGAGTCAATATGGTGCATCCATGAGGCTGAGAGAACATAAGAAATAGGTGCAGCTGGCCCCTCGAGCTTGCTCCGCCATTCAATAATATCATGGCTGATCCGATCATGGACTCAGCTCCATTTCCCTGCCCGCTCCTCATAACCCTTTACTCTCTTATCGCTCAAAAATCTGTTTATCTCCGCCTTAAATATATTCAATGACACAGCCTCCACAGCTCTCTGGGGCAGGGAATTCCATAGATTTACAACCCTCTGAGAGAAGAAATTTCTCCTCATCTCAGTTTTAAATGGACGGCCCCTTATTCTGAGAGTATGTCCCCTAGTTTAGTTTCCCCTATGAGTGGAAATATCCTCTCTGCATCCACCTTGTCAAGCCCCCTCATTATCTTATATGTTTCAATAAGATTACCTCTCATTCTTCTGAACTCCATTGAGTATAGGCCCAACTTACTCAACCAACCCTCATAGAAACATAGAAAATAGGTGCAGGAGTAGGCCATTCGGCCCTTCGAGCCTGCACCGCCATTCAATGAGTTCATGGCCGAACATGCAACTCATCTCCGGAATCAACCAAGTGAACCTTTTCTGAACAGCCACCAATGCAAGTATATCCTTCCGTAAATACGGAGACCAAAACTGCACGCAGTACTCCAGGTGTGGCCTCACCAATACCCTGTAGAGCTGGAGCAGGATTTCTCTGCTTTTATACTCTATCCCCCTTGCAATAAAGGCCAACATTCCATTTCCCTTCCTGATCACTTGCTGTACCTGCATACTAACTGTTTGCGTTTCTTGCACAAGGACCCCCAGGTCTCTCTGTACTGCAGCACTTGGCAATTTTTCTCCATTTAATAATAATTTGCTTTTCTATTCTTTCTGCCAAAGTGGATAATCTCACATTTTCACATGAGATACTCCATCTGCCAAATTTTTACCCACTAACTTAGCCTGTCTATATCCATTTGCAGGTTTTTTGTGTCCTCCTCACAATTTGCTTTCCCACCCATCTTTGTGTCATCAACAAACTTGGCAACATTACACTCGGTCCCTTCATCTAAGTCATTAATATAAATTGTAAATAGTTGATGCCCCAGCACTGGTCCCTGCGGCATCCCACTAGTTACTGTTTACAACCAGAAAATTACCTATTTATCCCGACTCTTTTCTGTTAGTTAGCTAATCCTCTATCCATGCTAATATGTTACCCCCAACCCCGTGAACTTTTATCTTGTGCAGTAACCTTTTATATGGCAGCTTATCAAATGCCTTCTGGAAATCAAATACACCACATCCACTGGTTCCCCCTATCCACTCTGCTCGTTACATCCTCAAAGAACTCCAGCAAATTTGTCAAACATGTTTTCCCTTTCATAAAACCATGCTGACTCTGCTTGATTGAATTATGCTTTTCCAAATGTCCCGCTACTGCTTTCTTAATAATGGACTCCAGCATTTTCCCAACAACAGATGTTAGGCTAACTGGTCTATAGTTTCCTGCTTTTTGTCTGCTTCCTTTTTTAAATAGGGGCGTTATATTTGCGGTTTTCCAATCTGCTGGGACCGCCTCAGGATCCAGGAAATTTTGGTAGATTACAACCAATGCATCCACTATCTCTGCAGCCACTTCTTTTAAGACCCTAGGATGCAGGCCATCAGGTCCAGGGGACTTGTCCGTCTTTAGACCCATTATTTTACCGTGTACTACTTTTTTAATGATAATGATTGTATTAAGTTTCCCCCTCCCTATCGCCCCTTGATTATCCACTATTCGGATAGCTTCGTGGATAGTACGTTTCAAGAGGTGGTCACCCCGCAGCTTAAAAGCGTGTAGGCAGAGAGGGCCAGATGACCACCAGACAGAGTAAGAATGCTAGGCAGGTAATGCAGAAGCTCCCCCCGTGAGTCCATGTTGCTTTCCAACTGATATTCATTTCTGAGCACCAGTGCCTCTGGGGAGTGCAGCCAGAGCCAAGTCCAAGGCACCACAGGTGGCTCAGCTGCACAGGGGCGAGAGACGAAGAATAAAAGAGCTGTAGTGGTAGGGGATTCAATAGTTAGGGGAATAGAGAGGCGTTTCTGCGGCCGTGGACGTGAGTCCAGGTTGGTATGCTGCCTCCCTGGTGCCAGGGTCAAGGATGTCACAGAGCATACGTAGGGCATTCTGGGTGGAGAGGGTAAACAGCGAGAGGTCGTGGTCCATATCGGGACCAACGACGTAGGGAGAGAGAGGAATGAGGTCCTGCAGGCTGAATTTAGGGAGCTCAGAGAAAAATTAAAGGGTAGGAGCTCAAAGGTAGTAATCTCCGGGTTACTACCGGTGCCACGTGCTAATGAGTATAAGAATAGAAGGATAGAGAGAATGAACACGTGGCTGGAGAATTGGTGTTGGAGGGAGTGCTTTAATTCCCGAGGCATTGAGACCGCTTCTAGGGGTTGCACCTCAAAAGCGCCAGGACCAATATGCTCACGGGGAGTTTTGCTAGTGCTATTGGGGAAAGTTTAAACTAGCTTGGAAGGGGGATGGGAACCCGAGAACAATTTCAAGAGGGAAGGAAGTAAAGCAGAAATTAGATAACAAAAATGTAGAAAGCGAATCTGATAGACAGAGGAAACAAGGCTTAGTAAATAGTAATCAAGGAGGTCTTCCTGTGCTGAATGGTATATACTTTAATGCAAGGAGTATAGCGAGTAAGGTAGATGAACGAAGAGCACAGGTAGACACTTAGGAGTATGACATTATAGCCATTACAGATACATGGCTGAAAGATGGGCAGGTTTGGCTGATCAATATTCCTGGTTACAGGATTTTTAGACAAGACAGAGAGGTATTGATTAAAGAAACTATTACAGCGGTGAGGAGGGATGATATGTTAGAGGGATCATCAAATGAGGCCAAATGGGTCAAATTGAAAAATAAAAAAGGGGCGATCACTCTGCTGGGCGTGTATTATAGACAGTGGGAGGGAGATAGAGGAGCAAATATGTAGGCAAATTGCTGTGAAGTCCAAAAACCATAGGGTAGTAATAGTAGGGGATTTTAACTATCCTAATATTGATTGGGACAAATATAGTGTGAAGGGTATAGAGGTTGCGGAATTCTTAAAATGCATTTAAGAGAACGTTTTTAGTCAGTATGTAACAAGCCCAAAACGAGAGGGGGCAGTTTTGGATTTAGTTTGGGGGAATGAAGCTGGGCAGGTTGAAGGGGCATTAGTGGGAGAGTATAATTAGTGGTGCCAGTGACCATAATTCAGTCAGATTCAAGGTAGTTATGGATAAGGACAAGGATAGGCCTGGAATAAAAGTCCCAAATTGGGGAAAAGCTAACTTTGCTAAGTTGAGGAGTGATTTGGCCACAGTGGACTGGAAACAGCTACTTTTGGATAAATCAGTGTCAGAGCATTGGGAGGCATTCAAGGAGGAGATCCGGAGGACTCAGGCCAAACATGTGCCCTTAAAGAAAAAGGTGGGAATAACAATTCTAGAGCCCCCTGGATGTCTAGGGACTTACAGGGGAGGATTAAGAAAAAAAGGGAAGCTGATACAGACAGCTAAATACTGTAGAATCTTTGGAGGAATATAGAAAGTTCAGAGGTAAAATTAAAAAGGATATTAGGAATGCGAAGAGAGAGCATGAAAAATTCTTCACAAGTAAAATTAAGGAAAACTCAAAGATGTTCTATAAATATATTAAGAGTGAGTGGATAATTAAAGAAAGAATAGGGCCTATTAGAGACCATTTGGGTAATCTGTGTGTGGAGGCGGAAGATGTTGGCATGGTTCTTAATGAATACTTTGTATCTGTTTTCACAAAAGGGGCAATGCAGAAATTGCTCTCGAGGAAGAGAATGATATTCTGGATGAAGTAAACATAGTGAGAGAAGAGATATTAAGGGGTTTAGCAGCTCTGAAAGTAGCTAAGTCCCCAGGCCTGGATGATATGTATCCCAGGTTGTTGAGCGAAGTAAAAGAGGAAATAGCACAAGCCCTGACCATCATTTTCCAGCCCTCTTTGGATTTGGGCATGGTGCTGGAGGACTGCTAATGTGGTACTCTTGTTTAAGAAGGGAGAAAGGGATAGGCCGAGTAATTACAGGCCTGGCAGATTAACCTCAGTGGTGGGAAAAGTATTCGAAAAATTTCTGAAAGACAGGATAAATCTACATTTAGAAAGGCAAGGATTAATTAGGGACAGTCAGCACGGATTTGTTAAGGGAAGATCGTGTTTGACTAACCTGGCTGAATTTTTTGAGGAGGTAACCAGAAGGTTCAATAGTTCTCATTGGAACAGAGGAGGCTGAGAGAAGACCTCATTGAGGTGTCTAAAATTTTGAGGGGCCTGGATATAGTGGATAGCAAAGGCCTATTTTCCTTGGTGGAGGAGGTCAATTATGAGGGGGCATAGTTTTAAAGTGGTTGGTGGAAGGCACAGAGCGAATTGAGGGGAGGCTTCTTCACGCAGAGGGTTGTGGGAGTCTAGAACTCACTGCCTGGAAGGGTGGTGAATGCAGAAACCCTCACCACATTTAAAAGGTGCTTGGATGGGCACTTGCGGACTTAGAGCTGGCAAGTGGATTAGACTGGATAACCTTTTGTTGGCTGGCGCAGATACAATGGTAATACTGCAGGGAATCGAATAGGGTCAGGGTGATCTCCTGGACTAGTTTTGATCGCCTGGATGGATCGGAGAGGAATTTTCCCAGATTTTTCCCCCAATTGGCCTGGGTTTTTATATGGTTTTTGCCTCTCTCAGATCACATGGCTCTGGTTGGGGTGGAGTGTAGAATGTTGCGGTGCAGGGGGTGTCACAGTTGTGTGGGGCGGACTGGTTGGGTCGGATGCTCTTTACCTTTCCGCCATTGTTCATAGGTTGAAAGGCTCATAGGACCGAGGATCGTGTGGCTCTTTGTCGACCAGCGCTGTAAATTTCTATGTTTCTATTACGCTTACATGCTCCTCTAATTTCCCGATTTACTTGTCCAACACAATTACGGTTAGGGGCCCTATAAACTGCTCCCATCAGTATTTTCTCACGTTTGTTATTTCTTAGCTGCATCCATACTGATTCTACTTCCTGATTTTCGGGGCCAAGATCTTTTATCACTACTGCCTTTGTCTCATCCTTTATTATCAGAGCTACCCCACCTCCTTTTGCATTTTGTCTATCTTTTTTAAAAGTCAAACACTCTAGAATATTTAGTTCACAACTTTGGTCACTCTGCAACCACATCTCAGCAATGTGCCCATAATTCATCTATCTTGTTATGAATGTTTCGTGCATTCAGATATAGCACCTTTAATTTCAACTTTTTGCTATTTTTCCCTGATGTAGCTTTAGTCGCTAATGCCCTCTGAATACATCAGCTCAAATTACTAAGAGGCCTGTAACTACCTGTACTTCATGCTGGGTTGCAATGTTCTCACCAACCAACCAAGTTTGGAAGGCCAGAATCTATAGTTGCATTGCTGCATGGGGTTCACAGTTCAAGTTAAGAAAATTTCACATAACCACTATTACATTTTACTGAATTCCTACTTAACACCTCATCACTTTCTTCGATCCTCAGGATCCCTCCCACCCAGTGACACTTACAACAGCACATGAGGGAATACAACTCAATATCTGACCCTGGGACAATCACAGAGTCTGTCTGAATATCTCACCCATAAACCTACCTGGATTCAATCATTCGCTTTGCAGACTCTGCGTATTTGAAGAGCAATCTCCGGGCTTCCTCCCTGTACTTAATGCGAGACAATCTGTAAATGAAAGAACAAAGCTTCACGTTGATTTCACTGTGCCATATTCAATGCAGAAAACTATGCTGCATTTAGATAAATTATAATAAGTGTTGGAGCTAAATCTTTAGCAAATATGGCATGGTCTTCTAACAGACTGCGGTGGGGGGGTTCGGACAGCGGGGGAGGCGTGGGCCGGAGTGCGGGGGGAGGGGGCGGGGTGCGGGGGATGGAGGGGTCGGGGTGCGGGGGAGGGAGGGGTCGGGGTGCGGGGGATGGAGGGGCGGGGTGCGGGGGAGGGAGGGGTCGGGGTGCGGGGGAGGGAGGGTTCGGGGTGCGGGGGAGGGAGGGGTCGGGTGCGGGGGATGGAGGGGTCGGGGTGTGGGGGTTGGAGGGGTCGGGGTGCGGGGGAGGGAGGGGTCGGGGTGCGGGGGAGGGAGGGGTCGGGGTGCGGGGGAGGGAGGGTCGGGGTGCGGGGGTTGGAGGGGTCGGCGTGTGGGGGAGTGAGGGGTCGGGGTGCGGGGGATGGAGGGGTCAGGGTGCGGGGGAGGGAGGGGTCAGGGTGCAGGGGATGGAGGGTTCGGGGGTTGGAGGGGTCGGCGTGCGGGGGAGGGATGGGAATGCGGGGGAGGGTCGCGGGGGAGAACTGCCAGCTGGGGCTTTATATGGGGAGGGGCTTCTCTTTTGCATTACGACTGTAGAAGGAATAATATTTCTCATAGCCCATATCACAAAAGGAAATACCTGCATTAAGTTACCTGATTGGAATGTCGTTCATTACTTCTCGAAACATGGAGGGCGACACGACAGGCTCACAATCACTGGGCAGCAATGGGTCCTTGCCTTTGTCAATCGCCTTGCGCTCCAGAAGCCAGCGATTAAATGAGTCACGAGGTGGGTCAATCCCTGTCAAAGCCATCAAATTGACATTAAACAGGATTCAGACTCTTCTCAAATACAACCCAGTTGGGAATCTTTTCTTTTTATTTATTCATTCACGGAATGTGGGCGTCGATGGCAAGGCTGGCATTTATTACCCGTCCCTAATTGCCTTCGAGAAGGTGGTGTTAGGAGAGAGTTCCAGGATTTTGACCCAGCGACGATGAAGGAACGGCCGATATATTTCCAAGTCAGGATGGTGTGTGACTTGGAGAGGAACGTGGAGGGGTTCACATGCGCCTGCTGCCCTTGTCCTTCTAGGTGGCAGAGGTCACAGGTTTGGGAGCTGCTGCCGAAGAAGTCTTGGCGAATTGCTGTAGTGCATCTGTTAACACATGCTGCAAGCACGCTACGCCGGTGGAGGGAGTCAATGTTGAAGGAAGCTAATCAAGCGGGCTGCTTTGGCCTGGATGGTACCAGAGGGTCACTGATGCTCAGCAAGAGACCGAATCTTCTGGAGAGGAGGGCAATATGTGGACAAAAATATTACTTGCAGCCAAACCCCATGTGACCTTCACTTACACTACCCTACAAAGTCCTCCGTACTTATTTCAAAGAACTTCCATTTTTATTGCACCTTTCCTGTCCTCAGGATGATCCAAAGCGCTTTACAATGAAGTACTTTTGAAGTATTGCCACTGTTGCATTGCAGGGAAATATGGCAGCCAATTTGCGCACAGCAAGCTCCCACAAATAGCAGTGAGATAAATGACCAGATAACCTGTTTTAGTGGTGATTAATTAATGGATGAATATTGGCCAGGACACTGGGAAAATTGCTCTTCTCTTATTCAAATAGTGCAACAGGATCTTTTGTGTCCATCTGAGAAGGCAGACGAGGCCTCGATTTAACATCTCATCCAAAAGATGCACCAGTGACAGTGCAGCATCCCCCAGAACTGCACTCGAGTGTCAGCCTCTATTATGGGCTCAAATCTGTGGAGTGGGACTTTTTATCCACAAACTTCTGACTCAGCGGGAGTGCTACCCACTGAGCCACAACTTTGGACCAGAAGAAGCATTTTAGCACAAAGTTAAGTGGAGATTGTGTCCCAACAGCACAGGCTATTTGCTCTTTTTCAAAATTTGCATTGTTGTCAAAGGACCCAAATCCCTTATGACAGATAGACAGGATGGAAAAATAAAGCTTTCTACACAGGAATAAAATCTGCAGCCTGAAGTATGAAGCTTATATGTTTTTCTTTTTATTCTTCTTTTTGATTTTTTTTGTGCTTATCAAGATGGCCAACATCATTGCATGGAAGAAAACACGCTTGCACCCATGCCAGCTGCGAAGCTTACCTTCTCTCTGTTGGCACAGCTCCTGGTAGTGTTGTCTCAGTTTCACTGTCAGTTGTGCTCGTAACATCTCCACGTCTGGGTGTGGTGGAAGCAACTCTATCGGAGCACGCTCCTTAATCACTGCGTTAGTTGGAATATCAAGGTCCCAGTACACACTGCAACACAGAGACTTTAATCTGTGATTCACATAATCCAAGTTTACAGCGGCAATCGCTGACATCTCAATATGGGTTCCCTTTCTTTATAAAATGCACATAACTAAACTCTATATAGTGAAATATCACCTCTAAAATCAAATCAAATCCCTTCACTTAAACTCTGCTGATATTACAGGCATTTAGCTGAATCTCAGCTACTCATCACTGTGTAATCAGTGTATATAATTGATTTTAAAAGATCAAGTTATCGGGCCAATGCTCGTTGGTTCAGCAGTATTTATGCAACTTTCCACTCACATTTGGGCACTGTTTGCTTCTGCACCATCAGAGACTACTAACCTACAGATTTCTCATGCTTTGAGTGAAGTTCCACCTTCACTACTCGCCAATTCTGATTGGACGCATTCCTGGAAGTTTTATTATATGACCTCCACACTCAAACAGTAATTTTTCCAATTTCATTATTTTTATAACTTAAAAATTGAAATGTTTAAAGACAATGAAACAAAAACATTTTTATGCCCCTCTGATTCTTCTCCCAGCTCATAGCAGTGTCGAGATTAATCTTTCATTTGTTGGCAACCTAATCCTCCTAGACAGGCAGAAACTTGTGTTATCCCGGAATTAAGACACTGTCCCTTTAAGGACTTTGCGTCATGCGTGAGTCAGTCGAACTTTCCCCATTCTATATATTCTGTATGCAAGCATTTTTAATTTTATTCGTTTATGTGATGTGGGCATCGCTGGCAAGGCCGGCATTTATTGCCCATCCCTAATGGCCCTTGTGGTGGTGGTGAGCCGCCTTCTTGAACCACTGCAGTCCGTGTGGTGAAGGTGCTCCCACAGTGCTGTTAGGGAGGGAGTTCCAGGATTTTGACCCAGCGACGATGAAGGAACGGCCAATATATTTCCAAATCAGGATGGTGTGTGACTTGGAGGGGAACTTGCATGCTCTTGTCTTTCTAGGTGGTAGAAGTCGTGGGTTTGGTGGTGCTGCCAAAGAAGCCTTGGTGAGTTGCTGAAGTGCATCTGTTAACACATGCTGCAACCACGCTACACCGGTGGAGGGAGTCAATGTTGAAGGAAGCCAATCAAGTGGGCTGCTTTGTCCTGGATGGTGTCGAGCTTGTTGAGTGTTGTTGGAGTTGCACTCATCCAGGCAAGTGGAGAGTATCCCATCACACTGACTTTGTAGATGGTGGAAAGGCTTTGGGGAGTCAACAAGTGAGACACTCGCCCCAGAATACTCAGCCTCTGACCTACTCTTGTTGCCACAGTATTTATGTGGCCGGTCCACTTAAGTTTCTAGTCAATGGTGACCCCCCAGGATGTTGATGGTGGGGGATTTGGCGATGGTAATGCTGTTGAATGTCAAGGGGCGGTTGTTAAGACTCTCGCTTGTTGGAGATGGTCATTGCTTGGCGCTAGGACAGTGCCCTGAGGAACTCCTGCTTAGCTGGAGCTGAGATGATTGGCCTCCAACAACTACAACCAACTTCCTTTGTGCCAGATATGACTCCAACCAGTGGAGAGTTTACCCCCCCCCGATTCCCATTGACAAGGGCTCCTTGATGCCACACTTGGTCAAATGCTGCCTTGATGTCAAGGACAGTCACTCTCATCTCACCTCTGGAATTCAGCTCTTTTGTCCAAGGCTGTAATGAGGTCTGGAGCCGAGTCGTCCTGACAGAACCCAATACTGAGCATCAGTGAGCAGGTTATTGGTGAGTAAGTGCCGCTTGACGGTACTGTCAACGACACCTTCCATCACTTTGCTGATGATTAAGAGTAGATTGATGGGGCGGTAATTGGCCAGATTGGATTTGTCCTGCTTTTTGTGGAAAGGACATACCTGGAAAAATGTTCACATTGTCGGGGAGATGCAAGTGGTTGGAAAGCACTGTGCGAAAGTTGTACGTTAAGCAGCATGCTGGTATCGGCCTCTAACATCTCATACACATGCAGAAGCTGTTCAGTAATGTTCTTCAGTAATACGGCACCTGCAAGAGCCTACCTCCACTTCCACTGCAGGTGTATTCTCAGGTTATTTTTCGCATTCTCATGATTTACACAACAGAACTGGCCTCATCCAGATTCACTGGATTCAACTACAAGCTAAGACCAACAGAAAGGACAGTGCGAGGGTTCAAACAAGTGGCACCAACGAAATTAAGTCTGAATTAGGAGTCAGTAGGGTAACTTGGCATCATTCCCAAATAGATTTTACAAAATGGGTCACCAAAGATTGATTCCCTCTGATCCAAATAGAAATGGGTCATGAAAGACTAAAATAGCCTTATGCGGAACCCAAATAATCATAGAAACTCAAAGCACAGAAGGAGGCCATTCGGCCCATCGTGCCTGCACTGACTCTTTGAAAGAGCAGTGGTGCTCAGTCCCATATCCCTGCTTTTTCTCCTACAAGTTCCTCATTCTCAAGTACTTATCCAATTTTCACAAAAGAGAGGGGTGATGCAAACTTTGCAAACAGCGAGGAGAGTGAAATATTGAACAAGATAAACATAGTGAGAAAGGAAGTATTAAGGGGCTTAGCAGCTTTGAAAGTGGATAAATCCCCAGGCCCGGATAAAATGCATACCAGGCTGTTAAGAGCAGCAAAAGAGGAAATAGCAGAGGCTCTGACCATCATTTTCCAATCCTCCCTGGCTGCAGATGTGGTGCCGGAAGACTGGAGGACTGCTAATGTGGTACCTTTGTTTAAAAAGGGAGAAAGGGATAGACCGAGTAATTACAGACCAGTCAGCCTAACCTCAGTGGTGGGAAAATTATTACTGAGGGACAGGATAAATCTTCATTGAGAAAGACATGCATTAATCAAGGACAGTCAGCACGGATTTGTTAAGGGAAGGTCGTGTCTGACCAACCTGATTGAATTTTTCGAGGAAGTAACCCAGAGGGTCGATGAAGGCAAAGCGTATGATGTAGTGTATATGGATTGTAGCAAAGCTTTTGATAAGGTCCCACATGGCAGACTGGTCACGAAAGTAAAAGCCCATGGGATCCAGGGCAAAGTGGCAAGTTGAATCCAAAATTGGCTCAGAGGCAGGAAACAAAGGGTAATGGTCGATGGGTGTTTTTGTGACTGGAAGGCTGTATCCAATGGGGTTCCGCAGGGCTCAGTTATGGGTCTCTTGCTTTTTGTGGTATATCTCAATGCCTTGGACTTAAATGATTAAGAAGTTTGCAGATGACATTAAAATAGGCCGTGTGGTTGATAATGAAGAAGAAAGCTGTGGACTGCAGGAAGATATCAATGTACTGGGCAGGTGGGCAGAACAGGGGTAAATGGAATTCAATCCGGATAAGTGTAAGGTCATGCATTTGGGGAGGTCTAACAAGACAAGGGAATATACAGGTACGACACTGAAAAGTGTAGAGGAACAAAAGGACCTTGGAGTGCAGGTCCAGAGATCCCTGAAGGTAGCACGTCAGAAAGTTAAGGTGGATATGAAGGCATATGGAATACTTGCCTTTTTAAGTCGAGGCATAGAATACAAGAGCAGGGAGATTAAGCTTGAACTGTACATAACACTGGTTAGGCAGAAAACTCTATAAAACACTGGTAAAACATAGAAACATAGAAAATAGGTGCAGGAGTAGGCCATTCGGCCCTTCCAGCCTGCACCGCCATTCAATGAGTTCATGGCTGAACATGCAACTTCAATACCCCATTCCTGCTTTCTCGCCATACCCGTTGATCTAACACCTTTTTGAATATATTTAGTGAATTGGCCTCAACAACTTTCTGTGGTAGAGAATTCCACAGGTTCACCACTCTTTGGGTGAAGAAGTTTCTCCTCATCTCGGTCCTAAATGGCTTACCCCTTATCCTTAGACTGTGTCCCCTGGTTCTGGACTTCCCCAACATTGGGAACATTCTTCCTGCATCTAACCTGTCTAAACCCATCAGAATTTTAAATGTTTCTATGAGACCCCCCTCTCACTCTTCTGAACTACAGTGAATACAAGCCCAGTTGATCCAGTCTTTCTTGATAGGTCAGTCCCGCCATCCCGGGAATCAGTCTGGTGAACCTTCGCTGCACTCCCTCAATAGCAAGAATGTCCTTCCTCAGGTTAGGAGACCAAAACTGTACACAATACTCCAGGTGTGGCCTCACCAAGGCCCTGTACAACTGTAGCAACACCTCCCTGCCCCTGTACTAAAATCCCCTCGCTATGAAGGCCAACATACCATTTGCTTTCTTAACCGCCTGCTGTACCTGCATGCTAACCTTCAATGACTGATGTACCATGACACCCAGGTCTCGTTGCACCTCCCTTTTTCCAAATCTGTCACCATTCAGATAACAGTCTGTCTCTCTGTTTTTACCACCAAAGTGGATAACCTTACATTTATCCACATTATACTTCATCTGCCATGCATTTGCCCACTCACCTAACCTATCCAAGTCGCTCTGCAGCCTCATAGCATCCTCCTCGCAACTCACACTGCCACCCAACTTAGTGTCATCCGCAAATTTGGAGATACTACATTTAATCCCCTCGTCTAAATCATTAATGTACAGTGTAAACAGCTGGGGCCCCAGCACAGAATCCTGCGGTACCCCACTAGTCAGTGCCTGCCATTCTGAAAAGTACCCATTTACTCCTACTCTTTGCTTCCTGTCTGACAACCAGTTCTCAATCCATGTCAGCACACTACCCCCAATCCCATGTGCTTTAACTTTGCACATTAATCTCTTGTGTGGGACCTTGTCGAAAGCCTTCTGAAAGTCCAAATATACCACATCAACTGGTTCTCCTTTGTCCACTTTACTGGAAACATCCTCAAAAAATTCCAGAAGATTTGTCAAGCATGATTTCCCTTTCACAAATCCATGCTGACTTGAACCTATCATGTCATCTCTTTCCAAATGCGCTGCGATGACATCCTTACTAATTCATTCCATCATTTTACCCACTACCGATGTCAGGCTGACCGGTCTATAATTCCCTGTTTTCTCTCTGCCTCCTTTTTTAAAAAGTGGGGTTACATTGGCTACCCTCCACTCGATAGGAACTGATCCAGAGTCAATGGAATGTTGGAAAATGACTGTCAATGCATCCGCTATTTCCAAGGCCACCTCCTTAATTACTCTGGGATGCAGTCCATCAGGCCCTGGGGATTTATCGGCCTTCAATCCCATCAATTTCCCCAACACAATTTCCCGACTAATAAGGATTTCCCTCAGTTCCTCCTCCTTACGAGACCCTCTGACCTCTTTTATATCCGGAAGGTTGTTTGTGTCCTCCTGAGTGAATACCGAGCCAAAGTACTTGTTCAATTGGTCCGCCATTTCTTTGTTCCCCGTTATGACTTCCCCTGGTTCTGACTGCAGGGGACCTACGTTTGTCTTCACTAACCTTTTTCTCTTTACTTATCTATAGAAACTTTTGAAATCCGTCTTAATATTCCCTGCAAGCTTCTTCTCGTACTCCATTTTCCCTGCCCTAATCAAACCCTTTGTCCTCCATTGCTGAGTTCTAAATTTCTCCCAGTCCCCGGGTTCGCTGCTATTTCAGCCAATTTGTGTGCCACTTCCTTGGCTTTAACACTATCCCTGATTTCCCTTGATAGCCACGGTTGAGCCACCTTCCCTTTTTTATTTTTACGCCAGACAGGAATGCACAATTGTTTTGTTCATTCATGCGGTCTCTAAATGTCTGCCATTGCCCATCCACAGTCAACCCCTTAAGTATCATTTGCCAATCTATCCTAGCCAATTCACGCCTCATATCTTCAAAGTTAGCCTTCTTTAAGTTCTGGACCATGGTCTCTGAATTAACTGTTTCATTCTCCATCCTAATGCAGAATTCCACCATATTATGGTCACTCATCCCCAAGGGGCCTCGCACAACGAGATTGCTAATTAATCCTCTCTCATTACACAACACCCAGTCTAAGATGGCCTCCCCCCAAGTTGGTTCCTTGACATATTGGTCTAGAAAACCATCCCTTATTTACTCCAGGAAATCCTCCTCCACCGTATTGCTTCCAGTAGGAACCAACTAGGGGAGAGGCCATCTTAGACTGGGTGTTGTGTAATGAGAGAGGACTAATTAGCAATCTCATTGTGCGAGGCCCCTTGGGGAAGAGTGACCATAATATGGTGGAATTCTGCATTAGGATGGAGAATGATACAGTTAATTCAGAGACCATGGTCCAGAACTTAAAGAAGGGTAACTTTGAAGGTATAAGGCGTGAATTGGCTAGGATAGATTGGCGAATGATACTTAAGGGGTTGACTGTGGATGGGCAATGGCAGACATTTCGAGACCGCATGGATGAATTACAACAATTGTACATTCCTGTCTGGCGTAAAAATAAAAAAGGGAAGGTGGCTCAACCGTGGCTATCTAGGGAAATCAGGGATAGTATTAAAGCCAAGGAAGTGGCATACAAATTGGCCAGAAATAGCAGCGAACCTGGGGACTGGGAGAAATTTAGAACTCAGCAGAGGAGGACAAAGGGTTTGATTAGGGCAGGGAAAATGGAGTACGAGAAGAAGCTTGCAAGGAACATCAAGGCGGATTGCAAAAGTTTCTATAGGTATGTAAAGAGAAAAAGGTTAGTAAAGACAAACGTAGGTCCCCTGCAGTCAGAATCAGGGGAAGTCATAACGGGGAACAAAGAAATGGCAGACCAATTGAACAAGTACTTTGGTTCAGTATTCACTAAGGAGGACACAAACAACCTTCCGGATATAAAAGGGGTCAGAGGGTCTAGTAGGGAGGAGGAACTGAGGGAAATCTTTATTAGTCGGGAAATTGTGTTGGGGAAATTGATGGGATTGAAGGCCGATAAATCCCCAGGGCCTGATGGACTGCATCCCAGAGTACTTAAGGAGGTGGCCTTGGAAATAGCGGATGCATTGACAGTCATTTTCCAACATTCCATTGACTCTGGATCAGTTCCTATCGAGTGGAGGGTAGCCAATGTAACCCCACTTTTTAAAAAAGGAGGGAGAGAGAAAACAGGGAATTATAGACCGGTCAGCCTGACCTCAGTAGTGGGTAAAATGATGGAATCAATTATTAAGGATGTCATAGCAGCGCATTTGGAAAATGGTGATATGATTTGTGAAGGGGAAATCATGCTTGACAAATCTTCTGCAATTTTTTGAGGATGTTTCCAGTGGAGTGGACAAGGGAGAACCAGTGGTATATTTGGACTTTCAGAAGGCTTCGACAAGGTCCCACACAAGAGATTAATGTGCAAAGTTAAAGCACATGGGATTGGGGGTAGTGTGCTGACATGGATTGAGAACTGGTTGTCAGACAGGAAGCAAAGAGTAGGAGTAAATGGGTACTTTTCAGAATGGGAGGCAGTGACTAGTAGGGTACTTCAAGATTCTGTGCTGGGGCCCCAGCTGTTTACACTGTACATTAATGATTTAGACGAGGGGATTAAATGTCGTATCTCCAAATTTGCGGATGACACTCAGTTGGGTGGCGGTGTGAGCTGCGAGGAGGATGCTATGAGGCTGCAGAGTGACTTGGATAGGTTAGGTGAGTGGGCAAATGCATGGCAGATGAAGTATAATGTGGATAAATGTGAGGTTATCCACTTTGGTGGTAAAAACAGAGAGACAGACTATTATCTGAATGGTGACAGATTAGGAAAAGGGGTGGTGCAACGAGACCTGGGTGTCATGGTTCGTCAGTCATTGAAGGTTGGCATGCAGGTACAGCAGGCGGTTAAGAAAGCAAATGGCATGTTGGTCTTCATCGCGAGGGGATTTGAGTGCAGGTACAGGGAGGTGTTGCGACAGTTGTACAGGGCCTTGGTGAGGCCACACCTGGAGTATTGTGTACAGTTTTGGTCTCCTAACCTGAGGAAGGACATTCTTGCTATTGAGGGAGTGCAGCGAAGGTTCACCAGACTGAATTACTGGGCTTGTATTCACTGGAGTTCAGAAGAGTGAGAGGGGGGTCTCATAGAAACGTTTAAAATTCTGATGGGTTTAGACAGGTTAGATGCAGGAAGAATGTTCCCAATGTTGGGGAAGTCCAGAACCAGGGGTCACAGTGTAATAATAAGGGGTAAGCCATTTAGGACCGAGATGAGGAGAAACTTCTTCACCCAGAGAGTGGTGAACCTGTGGAATTCTCTACTACAGAAAGTTGTTGAGGCCAATTCACTAAATATATTCAAAAAGGAGTTAGATAAAGTCCTTACTACTAGGGGGATCAAGGGGTATGGCGAGAAAGCAGGAATGGGGTACTGAAGTTGCATGTTCAGCCATGAACTCATTGAACGGCGGTGCAGGCTAGAAGGGCCGAATGGGCTACTCCTGCACCTATTTTCTATGTTTCTATGTTTCTAAGCTGAGTATAACAATGTATCTATCATTATGCTATCACTAAGGGCTGAGTATAACAGTGTATCTATCACTATCCTATCACTAAGGGCTGTGTGTAACAGTGTATCTATCACTATCCTATCACTAAGTGCTGAGTATAACAGTGTATCTATCACTATCCTATCACTAAGCTGTGAAAAACAGTGTATCTATCACTATCCTATAACTAAGGGCTGAGTAGAACAGTGTATCTATCACTATCCCATCACTAAGATGTGTATATCAGTGTATCTATCACTATCCTATCACTAAGCTGTGTACAACAGTGTATCTATCATTATCCTATCACTAAGCTATGTACAACAGTGCATAAACGGATAAGTGGAGCTGAGTCCACGGCCAGATCAGCCGTGATCTTGTTGGGTGGCTGAGCAGGCTCGAGGGGCTAGATGGCCTACTCCTTTTCCTAATTCTTATCTTCTTATTAATGTTGGGGAAGTCTAGAATCAGGGGTCACAGTCTAAGGATAAGGGGTAAGCCATTTAGGACCGAGATGAGGAGAAACTTCTTCACCTAGAGAGTGGTGAACCTGTGAAATTCTCTACCACAGAAAGTTGTTGAGGCCAATTCAGTGAATATATTCAATAAGGAGTTAGATGTAGTCCTTACAACTAGGGGGATCAAGGGGTATGGCGAGAAAGCAGGTATGGGGTACTGAAGTTGCAAGTTCAGCTATGAACTCATTGAATGGCGGTGCAGGCTCGAAGGGCCGAATGGCCTACTCCTGCACGTATTTTCTATGTTTCTATAACAGTGTGTCTATCACTATCTTATCACTAAGCTGACTATAACAGTGTATCTATCACAATACTATCACTAAGCTGTGCATAAGTATATCTATCACTATCCTATCACTAAGGGCTGTGTATAACAGTGTATCTATCACTATCCTATCACAAAGGGCTGAGTATAACAGTATATCTATCACAATCGTATCACTAAGGGCTGTGCATAACAGTGTATCTATCACTATCCCATCACTAAGTTGAGTATAACAGTGTATCTATCACTATCCTATCACTAAGGGCTGTATATAACAGTGTATCTATCACTATTCCATCACGAAGCTCTGTACAACAGTGTATCTATCACGATCCTATCACTTAGCTGACTATAACAGTTTAACTATCACTATCCTATCACGAAGCTGAGTATAACCGCGTATCGATCACTATCCTATCACTAAGGGCTGTATATAACAGTGTATCTATCACTATCATCACTAAGCTGAGTATAACAGTGTATCTATCACTATTCTATCACTAAGCTGAGTATAACAGTGTATCTATCACTATCCTATCACTCAGCTGAGTATAACAGTGTATTTATCACTATCCTATCCCTAAGCTGTGTATGACAGTGTATCTATCACTAAGCTGTGTATAACAGTGCATAAACGGATAAGTGGAGCTGAGTCCACGGCCAGATCAGCCGTGATCTTGTTGGGTGGCGGAGCAGGTTCGAGGGGCTAGATGGCCTACTCCTTTTCCTAATTCTTATGTTCTTATGTTCTTATTAATGTTGGGGAAGTCCAGAATCAGGGGTCACAGTCTAAGGATAAGGGGTAAGCCATTTAGGACCGAGACGAGGAGAAACTTCTTCACCGAGAGAGTGGTGAACCTGTGAAATTCTCTACCACAGAAAGTTATTGAGGCCAATTCACAGAATATATTCAATAAGGAGTTAGATGTAGTCCTTACAACTAGGGGGATCAAGGGGTATGGCGAAAAAGCAGGTATGGGGTACTGAAGTTGAAAGTTCAGCTGTGAACATATTGAATGGTGGTGCAGGCTTGAAGGGCCGAATGGCCTACTCCTGCCGTATTTTCTATGTTTCTATAACAGTGCATCTATCACTATCTTATCAATAAGCTGAGTATAACAGTGTATCTATCACAATACTATCACTAAGCTGTGCATAACAGTGTATCTATCACTATCCATTCAGTAAGGGATGTGTGTAACAGTGTATCTATCACTATCCTATCACTAAGTGCTGAGTATAACAGTGTATCGTTCACTATCCTATCACTAAGCTGTGTATAACAGTATATCAATCACAATCGTATCACTAAGGGCTGTGCATAACAGTGTATCTATCACTATCCCATCACTAAGCTGAGTATAACAGTGTATCTATCACTATCCTAACACTAAGCTGAGTATAACAGTGTATCTATCACTATCCTATCATGAAGCTGAGGAAACAGTGTATCTATCACTATCCTATCACTAAGGGCTGTATATAACAGTGTATCTATCACTATTCTAAGTAGAACAGTGTATCTATCACTATCCTATCACTAAGGGCTGTACATAACAGTGTATCTATCACAATCGTATCACTAAGCTGAGTATAATAATGTATCTATCACTATCCTATTACTGAGGGCGAAATATAACAGTGTATCTATCACTATCCGATCACTAAGCTGAGTATAACAGTGTATCTATCACTAAACAATTACTAAGGGCTAAGTATAACAATGTATCTATCACTATCCTATCACTGAAAGCTGTATATAACAGTGTATCTATCACAATCCTATCACTAAGCTGTGTATAACAGTGTATCTATCACAATCCTATCACTAATTTGAGTATAACAGTGTATCTATCACTATCCTATCACTAAGGTCTGTGCATAACAGTGTATCTATCACGATCCTTTCACGAACCTGAGTATAACAGTGTATCTATCACTCTCCTATCACGAAGGGCTGCGTATAACTGTGTATCTATCACTATCTTCTCGCTAAGCTGAGTATAACAGTGTATCTATCACTATCCTATCACTAAGCTGAGTAGAACAGTGCATCTATCACTAAGGGTTGTGTATAACAGTGTATCTATCACTATCATATACTAAGCTGTGTATAACAGTGTATCTATCACTATCCTATCACTAAGCTGAGTATAACAGTGTATCTATCACTATCCTATCACTAAGCGCTGTGTATAACTGAGTATCTATCACTATCTTATCACTCAGCTGAGTATAACAGTGCATTTATCACGATTCTATCACTAAGCTGAGTAGAACAGTGTATCTATCACTATCCCATCACTAAGCTGAGTATAACAGTGTATCTATCACTATCCTATCATAGCTGTGAAAGACAGTGTATCTATCACTATCCTATTACTAAGGGCTGAGTAGAACAGTTTATCTATCACTATCCTATGAATAAGCTGTGAAAAACAGTGTATCTATAACTATCCTATTACTAAGGGCTGAGTAGAACAGTGTATCTATCACTATCTGATCACGAAGCTGTGTATAACAGTGTATCTCTCACTATCCTATCACGAAAGGCTATGTATAACTGTGTATCTATCAATATCCTATCACGAAGCTGAGAATAACAGTGCATCTATCATTATCCTATCACTACGCTGAGTATAACAGTGTATCTATCACCATCCTATCACTAAGCTGAGTATAACAGTGCATCTATCACTATCCCATCACTAAGCTGAGTATAACAGTATATCTATCACTAAGCTGTGAAAAACAGTGTATCTATCACGATCTATTACTAAGGGCTGAGTAGAACAATGTATCTATCACTATTCTATGACTAAGCTGTAAAAAACAGTGTATCTATAACTATCCTATTACTAAGGGCTGAGTAGAACAGTGTATCTATCACCATCTGATCACTAAGCTCTGTATAACAGTGTACCTATCACTATCTTATCATTAAGCTGAGTATAACAGTGTATCTATCACTATCCTATCACTCAGCTGAGTATAACAGTGTATCTATCACTATCAAATCACTAAGCTGAGTATAACAGTGTATCTATCACTATCCTATAACTAAGGGCTGTATATAACAGTGTATCTATCACTATCCTCTCACTAAGTTGAGTATAACAGTGTATCTATCACTATCCTATCACTCAGCTGAATATAACAGTGTATCTTTCACTATCCTATCACTCAGCTGAGTATAACAGTGTATCTATCACTATCCTATCATGAAGCTGAGTATAACAGTGTATCTATCACTATCCTATCATTAAGCTGAGTATAACAGTGTATCTATTACTATCCTATCACTCAGCTGAGTATAACAGTGTATCTATCACTATCCTATTACTAAGCTGTGTAGAACAGTGTATCTATCACTATCCTATAACTAAGGGCTGTATATAACAGTGTATTTCGCACTATCCTCTCACTAAGCTGAGTATCACAGTGTATCTATCACTATCCTATCACTCAGCTGAGTATAACAGTGTATCTATCACTATCCTATTACTAAGCTGTGTAGAACAGTGTATCTATCACTATCCTATCACTAAGGGCTGTATATTACAGTGTATCTATCACAAAGCTGAGTAGAACAGTGTATCCATCACTATCTTATCACTAAGCTGAGTAAAACAGTGTATCGATCACTATCCTATCACGAAGCTGAGTATAACAGTGTATCTATCACTAGCCTATCACTAAGGGCTGTGTATAACTGTGTATCTGTCACTATCTTATCACTCAGCTGAGTATAACAATGTATCTATCTCAATCCTATTACTAAGCTGAGTATAACAGTGTATCTATCACGATCCTATCACTAAGCTGAGTATAACAGTGTATCTATCACTATCCTATCACTAAGGGTAGTGTATAACAGTGTATCTATCACGATCTAATCACTAAGCTGAGTACAACAGTGCATCTATCACCATCCTATCACGAAGCTGAGTATAACAGTGTATCTTTCACTATCCTATCACTCAGCTGAGTATAACAGTGTTTCTTTCACTATCCTATCACTCAGCTGAGCATAACAGTGGATCTATCACTATCCTATCATGAAGCTGAGAATAACAGTGCATCTATCACTAGCCAATCACTCAGCTGAGTATAACAGTGTATCTATCACTATCCTATCACTCAGCTTATAACAGTGTATCTTTCATTATCCTATCACAAAGCTGAGTATAACAGTGTATCTATCACTATCCCATCACTAAGCTGAGTATAACAGTGTATCTATCACTATCCTATCACTCAGCTGAGTAAAACAGTGTATCTATCACTATCAAATCACTAAGCTGAGTATAACAGTGTATCTATCACTATCCTATCACTCAGCTTATAACAGTGTATCTTTCATTATCCTATCACTAAGCTGAGTATAACAGTGTATCTATCACTATCCCATCACTAAGCTGAGTATAACAGTGTATCTATCACTATTCTATCACTCAGCTGAGTAAAACAGTGTGTCTATCACTATCAAATCACTAAGCTGAGTATAACAGTGTATCTATCACTATCCTATCACTCAGCTGTGTATCACAGTGTATCTATCACTATCTTATCACTAAGCTGAGTACAATAGTGTATCTATCACTATCCTATAACTAAGGGCTGTGTATAACATTGTATCTATCACGATCCCATCACTAAGCTGAGTACAACAGTGTATCTATCACGATCCTATCACGAAGCTGAGTATAACAGATTATCTATCACTAAGCTGAGTATAACAGTGTAACTATCACTATCCTATCACTGAACTGTGAAAAACAGCGTATCTATCACTATCCTATTACTAAGGGCTGAGTAGAACAGTGTATCTATCACTATCTGATCACTAAGCTGTGTATAACAGTGTATCTATCACCATCTTATCACGAAGCTGAGTATAACAGTGTATCTATCGCTATCCTATTACTAAGCTGAGTATAACAGTGTATCTATCACCATCCTATCACTAAGGGCTGAGTATAACAGTGTAGCTATCACTATCTGATCACTAAGCTGAGTATAACAGTGTATCTATCACTATCCTATCACTCAGCTGAGTATAACAGTGTATCTATCACTATCCTATCATTAAGCTGTGTATTACAGTTTATCTATCACGGTCCTATCATTAAGCTGAGTATAACAGTGTATCTATCACTATCTTATCACTCAGCTGAGTATAACAGTGTATCTGTCACTATCCTACCACTAAGCTGTGTATCACAGTGTATCTATCACTATCTTATCACTCAGCTGAGTATAACAGTGTATCTCTCAGTATCCTATCAGTCAGCTGAGAATAACAGCGAATCAATCACTTTCCTATCACTAAGGGCTGTATATAACAGTGTATCTATCACTATCGCATCACTAAGGGCTGTGAAGAACAGTGTATCTATCACCGTGCTATCACTAAGCTGAGTTTCACAGTGTATCTATCACAATCCTATCACTAAGGTCTATGCATAACAGTGTATCTATCACGATCCTATCACGAACCTGAGTATAACAGTGTATCTATCACGAAGGGCTGCGTATAACTGTGTATCTACCACTATCTTCTCGCTAAGCTGAGTATAACAGTGTATCTATCACTATCCTATCACTAAGCTGAGTAGAACAGTGTATCTATCACTAAGGGTTGTGTATAACAGTGTATCTATTACTATCTTATACTAAGCTGTGTATAACAGTGTATCTATCACTATCCTGTCACTAAATACTATGTATAACTGTGTATCTATCACTATCACATCACTAAGCTGAGTATAACAGTGTATCTATCACTATCCTATCACTAAAGACTATGTTTTACTTTGTATCTATCACTATCCTATCACTAAATGCTATGTATAACTGTGTATCTATCACTATCACTATCACATCACTAAGCTGAGTATAACAGTGCATTTATCACTAACCTATTACTAAAGGCTATGTATAACTGTGTATCTATCACTATCACATCACTAAGCTGTGTATAACAGTGTATCGATCACTATCCTATCACTAAGGGCATTGTATAACAGTGTATCTATCACGATCCTATCACTAAGCTGAGTATAACAGTGCATCTATCACTATCCTCTCACGAAGGGCTGCATATAACTGTGTATCTATCACTATCTTCTCGCTAAGCTGAGTAGAACAGTGTATCTATCACGCTCCTATCACTGAGCTGACTATAACTGTGTATCTATCACTATCCATCACTCAGCTGAGTATAACAATGTATCTATCTCAATCCTATTACTAAGCTGTGGATAACAGTGTATCTATCACGATTCTATCACTAAGCTGAGTATAACAGTGTATCTATCACTATCCTATCACGAAGGGTTGTGTATAATTGTATATTTATCACGATCCTATCACGAAGCTGAGGATAACAGTGTATCAATCACTATCCTATCACTCAGCTGAGTATAACAGTGTATCTATCACTATCAAATCAATAAGCTGAGTACAATAGTGTATCTATCACTAAGGGCTGTGTATAACTGTGTATCTATCACTATCTTATCACTCAGCTGAGTATAACAGTGTATCTATCACTATCCTATTACTAAGCTGTGTATAACAGTGTATCTATCACTATCCTATCACTAAGGGCTGTATATAACAGTGTATCTACCACTAAGCTGAGTAGAACAGTGTATCTATCACTATCCTATCACTAAGGGCTGTGTATAACTGTGAATCTATCACTATCCATCACTCAGCTGAGTATATCAATGTATCTATCTCAATCCTATTACTAAGCTGTGGATAACAGTGTATCTATTACGATCCAATCATTACGCTGAGTCTAACAGTGTAACAATCACTATCCTATCACGAAGGGTTGTGTATAACAGTGTATCTATCACTATCTTATCACTAAGCTGAGTATAACAGTGTATCTATCACTATCCTATTACTAAGCTGTGTATAACAGTGTATCTATCACTATCCTATCACTAAGGGCTGGATAGAACAGTGTATCTATCACTAAGCTGTGTAGAACAGTGTATCCATCACTATCTTATCACTAAGCTGAGTACAACAGTGTATCTATCACTATCCGATCACTCAGCTGAGTATAACAGTGTATCTATCACTATCCAATAACTAAGGGCTGTATATAACAGTGTATCTCGCACTATCCTCTCACTAAGCTGAGTATAACAGTGTATCTATCACTATCCTATCACTCAGCTGAGTATAACAGTGTATCTTTCACTATCCTATCATGAAGCTGAGTATAACAGTGTATCTATCACTATCCTTTCATTAAGCTGAGTATAACAGTGTATCTTTCACTATCCTATCACTCAGCTTATAACAGTGTATCTTTCATTATCCTATCACTAAGCTGAGTATAACAGTGTATCTATCACTATCCCATCACTAAGCTGAGTATAACAGTGTATCTATCACTATCCCATCACTAAGCTGAGTATAACAGTGTATCTATCACTAAGCTGTGAAAAACAGTGTATTTATCACTATCCTATTACTAAGGGCTGAGTAGAACAGTGTATCTATGACTATCTGTTCACTAAGCTGTGTATAACAGTGTATCTATCACTATCTTCTCACGAAGCTGAGTATAACAGTGTATCTTTCACTATCCTATCAAGAAGCTGAGTATAACAGTGTATCTAGCACGATTCTATCACTAAGCTGAGTAGAACAGTGTATCTATCACTATCCTATCACTAAGGGCTGTATATAACAGTGTATCTATCACTATCCTATCACGAAGCTGAGTATAACAGATTATCTATCACTAAGCTGAGTATAACAGTGTAACTATCACTATCCTACTACTGAACTGTGAAAAACAGCGTATCTATCACTATCCTATTACTAAGGGCTGAGTAGAACAGTGTATCTATCACTATCCTATCACTCAACTGAGTATAACAGTGTATCTATCACTCTCCTATCACTAAAGGCTGTGTATAACAGTGTACCTATCACCATCTTATCACTAAGCTGAGTATAACAGTGTATCTATCACTATCCTATTACTAAGCTGAGTATAACAGTGTATCTATCACCATCCTATCAATAAGGGCTGAGTATAACAGTGTATCTATCACTATCTGATCACTAAGCTGAGTATAATAGTGTATCTATCACTGTCCTATCACTAAGGGTTGTGTATAACAGTGTATCTATCACTATCTTATCACTAAGCTGAGTACAACAGTGCATCTATCACCATCCTATCACGAAGCTGAGTATAACAGTGTATCTTTCACTATCCTATCACTCAGCTGAGCATAACAGTGTATCTATCACTATCCTATCTTGAAGCTGAGTACAACAGTGTATCTATCACTATCCTATCACGAAGCTGAGTATAACAGATTATCTATCACTCAGCTGAGTATAACAGTGTATCTATCACTATCCTGTCACTCAGCTGAGTATAACAGTGTACCTATCACTATCCTATCACTAAACTGAGTATAACAGTGTATCTATCACTATCCTATTACTAAGCTGAGTAGAACAGTGTATCTATCACTATCCTATCATTAAGGGCTGTACATAACAGTGTATCTATCACTATCCTATCATGAAGCTGAGAATAACAGTGCATCTATCACGATTCTATCACTAAGCTGAGTAGAACCGTGTATCTATCACTATCCTATCACTAAGGGCTGAGCAGAACAGTGTATCTATCACTATCCTGTCACTAAGCTGTGTATAACAGTGTATCTATCACTATCTTATCACTAAGCTGAGAACAACAGTGTGTCTATCACTATCCTGTGACGAATCTGAGTATAACAGTGTATCTATCACTATCCTGTCACAAAGGGCTGTGTATAACAGTGAATCTCACACTAAGCTGAGTAGAACAGTGTATCTATCACTATCCTATCACGAAGGGCTTTGTATAACTGTGTATCTATCACTATCACATCACTCAGCTGTGAAAAACAGTATATCTATCACTATCCTATTACTAAGCGCTGTATATAGCAGTGTACCTATCATCATCTTATCACTAAGCTGAGTATAACAGATTATCTATTACTAAGCTGAGTATAACAGTGTAACTATCACTATCCTATCACTGAACTGTGAAAAACAGCGTATCTATCACTATCCTATTACTAAGGGCTGAGTAGAACAGTGTATCTATCACTATCTGATCACTCAGCTGTGTATAACAGTGTATCTATCACTATCTTCTCACTAAGCTGAGTATAACGATGTATCTATCACTATCCTATCACTAAGCTCAGTATAAAGTGTATCTATCACTATCCTAACACTCAGCTGAGTATAACAGTTTATCTATCACGGTCCTATCATTAAGCTGAGTAGAACAGTGTATCTATCACTATCCTATCACTCAACTGAGTATAACAGTGTATATATCACTATCCTACCACTAAGCTGTGTATCACAGTGTATCTATCACTATCTTATCACTAAGCTGAGTAGAACAGTGTAGCTATCACTATTACATCACTATTCTGTGTATCTATCACTATCCTATCATGAAGCTGAGTATAACAGTGTATCTATCACTATCCTATCACTCAGCTGAGTATAACAGTGTATTTATCACTATCCTATCCCTAAGCTGTGTATGACAGTGTATCTATCACTATCCTATCACTTAGCTGTGTATAACAGTGCATAAACGGATAAGTCGAGCTGAGTCCACGGCCAGATCAGCCGTGATCTTGTTGGGTTGCGGAGCAGGTTCGAGGGGCTAAATGGCCTACTCCTTTTCCTAATTCTTTTGTTCTTATGTTCTTATTAATGTTGTGGAAGTCCAGAATCAGGGGTCACAGTCTAAGGATAAGGGGTAAGCCATTTAGGACTGAGATGAGGAGAAACTTCTTCACCTAGAGAGTCGTCAACCTGTGAAATTCTCGACCACAGAAAGTTGTTGAGGCCAATTCACTAAATATATTCAATAAGGAGTTAGATGTAGTCCTTACAACTAGGTGGATCAAGGGGTATGGCGAGAAAGCAGGAATGGGGTACTGAAGTTGCATGTTCAGCTATGAACTCATTGAATGCAGGGCAGGCTCGAAGGGCCGAATGGCCTACTCCTGCACGTATTTTCTATGTTTCTATAACAGTGTATCTATCACTAAGTTGAGTATAACAGTGTATCTATCACAATACTATCACTAAGGGCTGTGTATAACAGTGTATCTATCACTATCCTATCACGAAGCTGAGTATAACAGATTATCTATCACTAAGCTGAGTATAACAGTGTAACTATCACTATCCTATCACTGAACTGTGAAAAACAGCGTATCTATCACTATCCTATTACTAAGGGCTGAGTAGAACAGTGTATCTATCACTATCCTATCATTAAGCTGCATATTACAGTTTATCTATCACGATCCTATCATTAAGCTGAGGATAACAGTGTATCTATCACTATCCTATCACTCAGCTGAGTATAACAGTGCATCTATCACTATCAAATCAATAAGCTGAGTACAATAGTTATCTATCACTTTCCTATCACTAAGGGCTGTGTATAATTGGGAATCTATCACTATCTTATCACTCAGCTGAGTATAACAGTGTATCTATCACTATCCTATTACTAAGCTGTGTAGAACAGTGTATCTATCACTATCCTATCACTAAGGGCTGTATATAACAGTGTATCCATCACAAAGCTGAGTAGAACAGTGTATTCATCACTATCTTATCACAAAGCTGAGTGTAACAGTGTATCTATCACCATCCTATCACTAAGCTGAGTATAACAGTGTATCTATCACTATCCTATCACTAAGGGTTGTGCATAACAGTGTATCTATCACGATCTTATCACTAAGCTGAGTACAACAGTGCATCTATCACCATCCTATCACGAAGCTGAGTATAACAGTGTATCTTTCACTATCCCATCACTCAGCTGAGTATAACAGTGTTTCTTTCACTATCCTATCACTCAGCTGAGCATAACAGTGGATCTATCACTATCCTATCACTCAGCTTATAACAGTGTATCTTTCATTATCCTATCACTAAGCTGAGTATAACAGTGTATCTATCACCATCCTATCACTAAGCTGAGAACAACAGTGTGTCTATCACTATCCTGTGACGAATCTGAGTATAACAGTGTATCTATCACTATCCTGTCACAAAGGGCTGTATATAACAGTGTATCTCACACTAAGCTGAGTAGAACAGTGTATCTATCACTATCCTATCACGAAGGGCTTTGTATAACTGTGTATCTATCACTATCACATCACTCAGCTGTGAAAAACAGTGTATCTATCACTATCCTATTACTAAGCGCTGTATATAGCAGTGTACCTATCATTATCTTATCACTAAGCTGAGTATAACAGATTATCTATCACTAAGCTGAGTATAACAGTGTAACTATCACTATCCTATCACTGAACTGTGAAAAACAGCGTATCTATCACTATCCTATTACTAAGGGCTGAGTAGAACAGTGTATCTATCACTATCTGATCACTCAGCTGTGTATAACAGTGTATCTATCACTATCTTCTCACTAAGCTGAGTATAACGATGTATCTATCACTATCCTATCACTAAGCTCAGTATAAAGTGTATCTATCACTATCCTAACACTCAGCTGAGTATAACAGTTTATCTATCACGGTCCTATCATTAAGCTGAGTAGAACAGTGTATCTATCACTATCCTATCACTCAACTGAGTATAACAGTGTATATATCACTATCCTACCACTAAGCTGTGTATCACAGTGTATCTATCACTATCTTATCACTAAGCTGAGTAGAACAGTGTAGCTATCACTATTACATCACTATTCTGTGTATCTATCACTATCCTATCATGAAGCTGAGTATAACAGTGTATCTATCACTATCCTATCACTCAGCTGAGTATAACAGTGTATTTATCACTATCCTATCCCTAAGCTGTGTATGACAGTGTATCTATCACTATCCTATCACTTAGCTGTGTATAACAGTGCATAAACGGATAAGTCGAGCTGAGGCCACGGCCAGATCAGCCGTGATCTTGTTGGGTTGCGGAGCAGGTTCGAGGGGCTAAATGGCCTACTCCTTTTCCTAATTCTTATGTTCTTATGTTCTTATTAATGTTGTGGAAGTCCAGAATCAGGGGTCACAGTCTAAGGATAAGGGGTAAGCCATTTAGGACTGAGATGAGGAGAAACTTCTTCACCTAGAGAGTCGTCAACCTGTGAAATTCTCGACCACAGAAAGTTGTTGAGGCCAATTCACTAAATATATTCAATAAGGAGTTAGATGTAGTCCTTACAACTAGGTGGATCAAGGGGTATGGCGAGAAAGCAGGAATGGGGTACTGAAGTTGCATGTTCAGCTATGAACTCATTGAATGCGGGGCAGGCTCGAAGGTCCGAATGGCCTACTCCTGCACGTATTTTCTATGTTTCTATAACAGTGTATCTATCACTAAGTTGAGTATAACAGTGTATCTATCACAATACTATCACTAAGGGCTGTGTATAACAGTGTATCTATCACTATCCTATCACGAAGCTGAGTATAACAGATTATCTATCACTAAGCTGAGTATAACAGTGTAACTATCACTATCCTATCACTGAACTGTGAAAAACAGCGTATATATCACTATCCTATTACTAAGGGCTGAGTAGAACAGTGTATCTATCACTATCCTATCATTAAGCTGCATATTACAGTTTATCTATCACGATCCTATCATTAAGCTGAGGATAACAGTGTATCTATCACTATCCTATCACTCAGCTGAGTACAACAGTGTATCTATCACTTTCCTATCACTAAGGGCTGTGTATAATTGGGTATCTATCACTAACTTATCACTCAGCTGAGTATAACAGTGTATCTGTCACTATCTTTTTATTAAGCTGTGTATAACAGTGTATCTATCACTAAGCTGAGTATAACAGTGTATCTATCACTAAGGGCTGTGTATAACTGTGTATCTGTCTACTATCTTATCATTCAGCTGAGTATAACAATGTATCTATCTCAATCCTATTACTAAGCTGAGTATAACAGTGTATCTATCACGATCCTATCACGAAGGGTTGTGCATAACAGTGTATCTATCACGATCTTATCACTAAGCTGAGTACAACAGTGCATCTATCACCATCCTATCACGAAGCTGAGTATAACAGTGTATCTTTCACTATCCTATCACTCAGCTGAGTATAACAGTGTTTCTTTCACTATCCTATCACTCAGCTGAGCATAACAGTGTATCTATCACTATCCTATCATGATGCTGAGAATAACAGTGCATCTATCACTAGCCAATCACTCAGCTGAGTATAACAGTGTATCTATCACTATCCTATCACTCAGCTTATAACAGTGTATCTTTCATTATCCTATCACTAAGCTGAGTATAACAGTGTATCTATCACCATCCTATCACTAAGCTGAGTATAACAGTGCATCTATCACTATCCCATCACTAATCTCAGTATAACAGTGTATCTATCACTATCCCATCACTAAGCTGAGTATAACAGTGTATCTATCACGAAGCTGTGAAAAACAGTGTACCTATCACGATCCTATTACTAAGGGCTGAGTAGAACAGTGTATCTATCACTATCTGATCACTAAGCTGTGTATAACAGTGTATCTATCACTATCCTTTCACTAAGCTGAGCATAACAGTGTATCTATTACTATCCTATCACTCAGCTGAGTATAACAGTGTATCTATCACTATCCTATTACTAAGCTGTGTATAACAGTGTATCTATCACTATCCTATCACTAAGCTGAGTACAACAGTACATCTATCACTATCCTATCACTAAGGGTTGTGCATAACAGTGTATCTATCACGATCTTATCACTAAGCTGAGTACAACAGTGCATCTATCACCATCCTATCACGAAGCTGAGTATAACAGTGTATCTTTCACTATCCTATCACTCAGCTGAGTATAACAGTGTTTCTTTCACTATCCTATCACTCAGCTGAGCATAACAGTGGATCTATCACTATCCTATCATGATGCTGAGAATAACAGTGCATCTATCACTAGCCAATCACTCAGCTGAGTATAACAGTGTATCTATCACTATCCTATCACTCAGCTTATAACAGTGTATCTTTCATTATCCTATCACTAAGCTGAGTATAACAGTGTATCTATCACCATCCTATCACTAAGCTGAGTATAACAGTGCATCTATCACTATCCCATCACTAAGCTGAGTATAACAGTGTATCTATCACTATCCCATCACTAAGCTGAGTATAACAGTGTATCTATCACGAAGCTGTGAAAAACAGTGTATCTATCACGATCCTATTACTAAGGGCTGAGTAGAACAGTGTATCTATCACTATCTGATCACTAAGCTGTGTATAACAGTGTATCTATCACTATCTTATCACTCAGTTGTGTATAACAGTGTATCCATCACTATCCTATCACGAAGCTGTGAAAAACAGTGTATCTATCACTATCCTATTACGAAGGGCTGAGAAGAACAGTGTATCTATCACTATCTGATCACTAAGCTGAGTATAACAGTGTATCTATCACTATCCAATCACTAAGCTGAGTACAACAGTACATCTATCACTATCCGATCACTAAGCTGAGTATAACAGTGTATCTATCACTAAACAATTACTAAGGGCTAAGTATAACAGTGTATCTATCACTATCCTATCACTGAAAGCTGTATATAACAGTGTATCTATCACAATCCTATCACTAAGCTGTGTATAACAGTGTATCTATCACAATCCTATCACTAATTTGAGTATAACAGTGTATCTATCACTATCCTATCACTAAGGTCTGTGCATAACAGTGTATCTATCACGATCCTTTCACGAACCTGAGTATAACAGTGTATCTATCACTCTCCTATCACGAAGGGCTGCGTATAACTGTGTATCTATCACTATCTTCTCGCTAAGCTGAGTATAACAGTGTATCTATCACTATCCTATCACTAAGCTGAGTAGAACAGTGCATCTATCACTAAGGGTTGTGTATAACAGTGTATCTATCACTATCATATACTAAGCTGTGTATAACAGTGTATCTATCACTATCCTGTCACTAAATACTATGTATAACAGTGTATCTTTCACTATCACATCACTAAGCTGAGTATAACAGTGTATCTATCACTATCCTATCACTAAGCTGAGTATAACAGTGTATCTATCACTATCCTATCACTAAGCGCTGTGTATAACTGAGTATCTATCACTATCTTATCACTCAGCTGAGTATAACAGTGCATTTATCACTATTCTATCACTAAGCTGAGTAGAACAGTGTATCTATCACTATCCCATCACTAAGCTGAGTATAACAGTGTATCTATCACTATCCTATCACATAGCTGTGAAAGACAGTGTATCTATCACTATCCTATTACTAAGGGCTGAGTAGAACAGTTTATCTATCACTATCCTATGAATAAGCTGTGAAAAACAGTGTATCTATAACTATCCTATTACTACAGGCTGAGTAGAACAGTGTATCTATCACTATCTGATCACGAAGCTGTGTATAACAGTGTATCTCTCACTATCCTATCACGAAAGGCTATGTATAACTGTGTATCTATCAATATCCTATCACGAAGCTGAGAATAACAGTGCATCTATCATTATCCTATCACTACGCTGAGTATAACAGTGTATCTATCACCATCCTATCACTCAGCTGAGTATAACAATGTATCTATCTCAATCCTATTACGAAGCTGTGGATAACAGTTTATATATTTCGATCCAATCATTAAGCTGAGTCTAACATTGTATCTTTCACTAATCTATCACTCAGCTGAGCATAACAGTGTATCTATCACTATCCTATCATGAAGCTGAGAATAACAGTGCATCTATCACTATCCTATCACTAAGGGCTGTGTATAGCTGTGTACCCATCACTATCTTATCACTCAGCTGCGTATAACAGTGTATCTGTCACTATCCTATTACGAAGCTGTGTATAACAGTGTATCTATCACTACTAAGCGGTGAAAAACAGTGTATCTATCATGATCCTATTAATAAGGGCTGAGTAGAACACTGTATCTATCACTATCTAATCACTAAGCTGTGTATAACTGTGTATCTATCACTATCCTATCACTCAGCTGAGTATAACAATGTTTCTATCACTATCCTATCATTAAGCTGTATATTACAGTTTATCTACAACTATCCTATCACTCAGCTGAGTATAACAGTGTATTTATCACTATCCTATCACTAAGGGCTGTGTATAACTGTGTATCTATCACTATCCATCACTCAGCTGAGTATAACAATGTATCTATCTCAATCCTATTACTAAGCTGTGTATAACAGTGTATCTATCACTATCCTATCATGAAGCTGAGAATAACAGTGCATCTATCACTATCCTATCACTCAGCTGAGTATAACAGCGTATCTATCACTAACCTATCACTCAGCTTATAACAGTGTATCTTTTATTAGCCTATCACTCAGCTGAGTATAACAGTGTATCTATCACTATCCTATCATTCAGCTGAGTATTACAGTGCATCTATCACCATCTTATCACTAAGCTGACTATAACAGTGTATCTATCACTATCCTATCACGTAGCTGTGAAAAACAGTGTATCTATAACTATCCTATTACTAAGGGCTGAGTAGAACAGTGTATCTATCACTATCTGATCACGAAGCTGTGTATAGCATTTTCTCTCACTATCCTATCACGAAAGGCTATGTATAACTGTGTATCTATCAATCTCCTATCACGAAGCTGAGTATAACAGTGTTTCTTTCACTATCCTATCACTCAGCTGAGCATAACAGTGGATCTATCACTAAGCTGTGTATAACAGTGTATCTATCACTATCCTATCACTAAGCTGAGTATAACAGTGTATCTATCACCATCCTATCACTAAGCTGAGTATAACAGTGCATCTATCACTATCCCATCACTAAGCTGAGTATAACAGTGCATCTATCACTATCCCATCACAAAGCTGAGTATAACAGTGTATCTATCACTATCCCATCACTAAGCTGAGTATAACAGTGTATCTATCACTAAGCTGTGAAAAATAGTGTATCTATCACGATCCTATTACGAAGGGCTGAGTAGAACAGTGTATCTATCACTATCTGATCACTAAGCTGTGTATAACAGTGTACCTATCACTATCTTATCATTAAGCTGAGTATAACAGTGTATCTATCACTATCCTATCACTCAGCTGAGTATAACAGTGTATCTATCACTATCAAATCACTAAGCTGAGTATAACAGTGTATCTATCACTATCCCTCACTAAGTTGAGTATAACAGTGTATCTATCACTATCCTATCACTCAGCTGAGTATAACAGTGCATCTATCACTATCCTATCATGAAGCTGAGTATAACAGTGTATCTATCACTATCCTTTCACTAAGCTGAGTATAACAGTGTATCTATCACTATCCTATTACTAAGCTGTGTATAACAGTGTATCTATCACTATCCTATCACTAAGGGCTGTATATAACAGTGTATCTCGCACTATCCTCTCACTAAGCTGAGTATAACAGTGTATCTATCACTATCCTATCACTCAGCTGAGTATAACAGTGTATCTTTCACTATCCTATCATGAAGCTGAGTATAACAGTGTATCTATCACTAAGCTGTGAAAAATAGTGTATCTATCACGATCCTATTACGAAGGGCTGAGTAGAACAGTGTATCTATCACTATCTGATCACTAAGCTGTGTATAACAGTGTACCTATCACTATCTTATCATTAAGCTGAGTATAACAGTGTATCTATCACTATCCTATCACTCAGCTGAGTATAACAGTGTATCTATCACTATCAAATCACTAAGCTGAGTATAACAGTGTATCTATCACTATCCCTCACTAAGTTGAGTATAACAGTGTATCTATCACTATCCTATCACTCAGCTGAGTATAACAGTGCATCTATCACTATCCTATCATGAAGCTGAGTATAACAGTGTATCTATCACTATCCTTTCACTAAGCTGAGTATAACAGTGTATCTATCACTATCCTATTACTAAGCTGTGTATAACAGTGTATCTATCACTATCCTATCACTAAGGGCTGGATAGAACAGTGTATCTATCACTAAGCTGTGTAGAACAGTGTATCCATCACTATCTTATCACTAAGCTGAGTACAACAGTGTATCTATCACTATCCGATCACTCAGCTGAGTATAACAGTGTATCTATCACTATCCTATCACTCAGCTGAGTATAACAGTGTATCTTTTACTATTCTATTATGAAGCTGAGTATAACAGTGTATCTATCACTATCCTTTCATTAAGCTGAGTATAACAGTGTATCTTTCACTATCCTATCACTCAGCTTATAACAGTGTATCTTTCATTATCCTATCACTAAGCTGAGTATAACAGTGTATCTATCACTATCCCATCACTAAGCTGAGTATAACAGTGTATCTATCACTATCCCATCACTAAGCTGAGTATAACAGTGTATCTATCACTAAGCTGTGAAAAACAGTGTATCTATCACTATCCTATTACTAAGGGCTGAGTAGAACAGTGTATCTATGACTATCTGTTCACTAAGCTGTGTATAACAGTGTATCTATCACTATCTTCTCACGAAGCTGAGTATAACAGTGTATCTTTCACTATCCTATCAAGAAGCTGAGTATAACAGTGTATCTAGCACGATTCTATCACTAAGCTGAGTAGAACAGTGTATCTATCACAATACTATCACTAAGGGCTGTATATAACAGTGTATCTATCACTATCCTATCACGAAGCTGAGTATAACAGATTATCTATCACTAAGCTGAGTATAACAGTGTAACTATCACTATCCTACTACTGAACTGTGAAAAACAGCGTATCTATCACTATCCTATTACTAAGGGCTGAGTAGAACAGTGTATCTATCACTATCTGATCACGAAGCTGTGTATAACAGTGTATCTATCACTATCTTCTCACTAAGCTGAGTATAACGATGTATCTATCACTGTCCTATCAAGAAGCTGAGTATAACATTGTATCTATCACTATCCTATCACTCAACTGAGTATAACAGTGTATCTATCACTCTCCTATCACTAAAGGCTGTGTATAACAGTGTACCTATCACCATCTTATCACTAAGCTGAGTATAACAGTGTATCTATCACTATCCTATTACTAAGCTGAGTATAACAGTGTATCTATCACCATCCTATCAATAAGGGCTGAGTATAACAGTGTATCTATCACTATCTGATCACTAAGCTGAGTATAATAGTGTATCTATCACTGTCCTATCACTAAGGGTTGTGTATAACAGTGTATCTATCACTATCTTATCACTAAGCTGAGTACAACAGTGCATCTATCACCATCCTATCACGAAGCTGAGTATAACAGTGTATCTTTCACTATCCTATCACTCAGCTGAGCATAACAGTGTATCTATCACTATCCTATCATGAAGCTGAGTACAACAGTGTATCTATCACTATCCTATCACGAAGCTGAGTATAACAGATTATCTATCACTCAGCTGAGTATAACAGTGTATCTATCACTATCCTGTCACTCAGCTGAGTATAACAGTGTACCTATCACTATCCTATCACTAAACTGAGTATAACAGTGTATCTATCACTATCCTATTACTAAGCTGAGTAGAACAGTGTATCTATCACTATCCTATCATTAAGGGCTGTACATAACAGTGCATCTATCACTATCTTATCACTAAGCTGAGTATAACAGTGTATCTATCACTATCCTATCATGAAGCTGAGAATAACAGTGCATCTATCACGATTCTATCACTAAGCTGAGTAGAACCGTGTATCTATCACTATCCTATCACTAAGGGCTGAGCAGAACAGTGTATCTATCACTATCCTGTCACTAAGCTGTGTATAACAGTGTATCTATCACTATCTTATCACTAAGCTGAGAACAACAGTGTGTCTATCACTATCCTGTGACGAATCTGAGTATAACAGTGTATCTATCACTATCCTGTCACAAAGGGCTGTGTATAACAGTGTATCTCACACTAAGCTGAGTAGAACAGTGTATCTATCACTATCCTATCACGAAGGGCTTTGTATAACTGTGTATCTATCACTATCACATCACTCAGCTGTGAAAAACAGTGTATCTATCACTATCCTATTACTAAGCGCTGTATATAGCAGTGTACCTATCATCATCTTATCACTAAGCTGAGTATAACAGATTATCTATTACTAAGCTGAGTATAACAGTGTAACTATCACTATCCTATCACTGAACTGTGAAAAACAGCGTATCTATCACTATCCTATTACTAAGGGCTGAGTAGAACAGTGTATCTATCACTATCTGATCACTCAGCTGTGTATAACAGTGTATCTATCACTATCTTCTCACTAAGCTGAGTATAACGATGTATCTATCACTATCCTATCACTAAGCTCAGTATAACAGTGTATCTATCACTATCCTAACACTCAGCTGAGTATAACAGTTTATCTATCACGGTCCTATCATTAAGCTGAGTAGAACAGTGTATCTATCACTATCCTATCACTCAACTGAGTATAACAGTGTATATATCACTATCCTACCACTAAGCTGTGTATCACAGTGTATCTATCACTATCTTATCACTAAGCTGAGTAGAACAGTGTAGCTATCACTATTACATCACTATTCAGTGTATCTATCACTATCCTATCATGAAGCTGAGTATAACAGTGTATCTATCACTATCCTATCACTCAGCTGAGTATAACAGTGTATTTATCACTATCCTATCCCTAAGCTGTGTATGACAGTGTATCTATCACTATCCTATCACTTAGCTGTGTATAACAGTGCATAAACGGATAAGTCGAGCTGAGTCCACGGCCAGATCAGCCGTGATCTTGTTGGGTTGCGGAGCAGGTTCGAGGGGCTAAATGGCCTACTCCTTTTCCTAATTCTTTTGTTCTTATGTTCTTATTAATGTTGTGGAAGTCCAGAATCAGGGGTCACAGTCTAAGGATAAGGGGTAAGCCATTTAGGACTGAGATGAGGAGAAACTTCTTCACCTAGAGAGTCGTCAACCTGTGAAATTCTCGACCACAGAAAGTTGTTGAGGCCAATTCACTAAATATATTCAATAAGGAGTTAGATGTAGTCCTTACAACTAGGTGGATCAAGGGGTATGGCGAGAAAGCAGGAATGGGGTACTGAAGTTGCATGTTCAGCTATGAACTCATTGAATGCGGGGCAGGCTCGAAGGGCCGAATGGCCTACTCCTGCACGTATTTTCTATGTTTCTATAACAGTGTATCTATCACTAAGTTGAGTATAACAGTGTATCTATCACAATACTATCACTAAGGGCTGTGTATAACAGTGTATCTATCACTATCCTATCACGAAGCTGAGTATAACAGATTATCTATCACTAAGCTGAGTATAACAGTGTAACTACCACTATCCTATCACTGAACTGTGAAAAACAGCGTATCTATCACTATCCTATTACTAAGGGCTGAGTAGAACAGTGTATCTATCACTATCCTATCATTAAGCTGCATATTACAGTTTATCCATCACGATCCTATCATTAAGCTGAGGATAACAGTGTATCTATCACTATCCTATCACTCAGCTGAGTACAACAGTGTATCTATCACTTTCCTATCACTAAGGGCTGTGTATAATTGGGTATCTATCACTAACTTATCACTCAGCTGAGTATAACAGTGTATCTATCACTATCCTATTACTAAGCTGTGTAGAACAGTGTATCTATCACTATCCTATCATGAAGCTGAGTACAACAGTGTATCTATCACTATCCTATCACGAAGCTGAGTATAACAGATTATCTATCACTAAGCTGAGTATAACAGTGTAACTACCACTATCCTATCACTGAACTGTGAAAAACAGCGTATCTATCACTATCCTATTACTAAGGGCTGAGTAGAACAGTGTATCTATCACTATCCTATCATTAAGCTGCATATTACAGTTTATCCATCACGATCCTATCATTAAGCTGAGGATAACAGTGTATCTATCACTATCCTATCACTCAGCTGAGTATAACAGTGCATCTATCACTATCAAATCAATAAGCTGAGTACAATAGTTATCTATCACTTTCCTATCACTAAGGGCTGTGTATAATTGGGTATCTATCACTATCTTATCACTCAGCTGAGTATAACAGTGTATCTATCACTATCCTATTACTAAGCTGTGTAGAACAGTGTATCTATCACTATCCTATCACTAAGGGCTGTATATAACAGTGTATCCATCACAAAGCTGAGTAGAACAGTGTATTCATCACTATCTTATCACAAAGCTGAGTGTAACAGTGTATCTATCACCATCCTATCACTAAGCTGAGTATAACTGTGTATCTATCACTATCTTATCACTCAGCTGAGTATAACAGTGTATCTGTCACTATCTTTTTATTAAGCTGTGTATAACAGGGTATCTATCACTAAGCTGAGTATAACAGTGTATCTATCACTAAGGGCTGTGTATAACTGTGTATCTGTCTACTATCTTATCATTCAGCTGAGTATAACAATGTATCTATCTCAATCCTATTACTAAGCTGAGTATAACAGTGTATCTATCACGATCCTATCACTAAGCTGAGTATAACAGTGTATCTATCACTATCCTATCACTAAGGGTTGTGCATAACAGTGTATCTATCACGATCTTATCACTAAGCTGAGTACAACAGTGCATCTATCACCATCCTATCACGAAGCTGAGTATAACAGTGTATCTTTCACTATCCCATCACTCAGCTGAGTATAACAGTGTTTCTTTCACTATCCTGTCACTCAGCTGAGCATAACAGTGGATCTATCACTATCCTATCATGAAGCTGAGAATAACAGTGCATCTATCACTAGCCAATCACTCAGCTGAGTATAACAGTGTATCTATCACTAACCTATCACTCAGCTTATAACAGTGTATCTTTCATTATCCTATCACTAAGCTGAGTATAACAGTGTATCTATCACCATCCTATCACTAAGCTGAGAACAACAGTGTGTCTATCACTATCCTGTGACGAATCTGAGTATAACAGTGTATCTATCACTATCCTGTCACAAAGGGCTGTATATAACAGTGTATCTCACACTAAGCTGAGTAGAACAGTGTATCTATCACTATCCTATCACGAAGGGCTTTGTATAACTGTGTATCTATCACTATCACATCACTCAGCTGTGAAAAACAGTGTATCTATCACTATCCTATTACTAAGCGCTGTATATAGCAGTGTACCTATCATTATCTTATCACTAAGCTGAGTATAACAGATTATCTATTACTAAGCTGAGTATAACAGTGTAACTATCACTATCCTATCACTGAACTGTGAAAAACAGCGTATCTATCACTATCCTATTACTAAGGGCTGAGTAGAACAGTGTATCTATCACTATCTGATCACTCAGCTGTGTATAACAGTGTATCTATCACTATCTTCTCACTAAGCTGAGTATAACGATGTATCTATCACTATCCTATCACTAAGCTCAGTATAAAGTGTATCTATCACTATCCTAACACTCAGCTGAGTATAACAGTTTATCTATCACGGTCCTATCATTAAGCTGAGTAGAACAGTGTATCTATCACTATCCTATCACTCAACTGAGTATAACAGTGTATATATCACTATCCTACCACTAAGCTGTGTATCACAGTGTATCTATCACTATCTTATCACTAAGCTGAGTAGAACAGTGTAGCTATCACTATTACATCACTATTCTGTGTATCTATCACTATCCTATCATGAAGCTGAGTATAACAGTGTATCTATCACTATCCTATCACTCAGCTGAGTATAACAGTGTATTTATCACTATCCTATCCCTAAGCTGTGTATGACAGTGTATCTATCACTATCCTATCACTTAGCTGTGTATAACAGTGCATAAACGGATAAGTCGAGCTGAGGCCACGGCCAGATCAGCCGTGATCTTGTTGGGTTGCGGAGCAGGTTCGAGGGGCTAAATGGCCTACTCCTTTTCCTAATTCTTATGTTCTTATGTTCTTATTAATGTTGTGGAAGTCCAGAATCAGGGGTCACAGTCTAAGGATAAGGGGTAAGCCATTTAGGACTGAGATGAGGAGAAACTTCTTCACCTAGAGAGTCGTCAACCTGTAAAATTCTCGACCACAGAAAGTTGTTGAGGCCAATTCACTAAATATATTCAATAAGGAGTTAGATGTAGTCCTTACAACTAGGTGGATCAAGGGGTATGGCGAGAAAGCAGGAATGGGGTACTGAAGTTGCATGTTCAGCTATGAACTCATTGAATGCGGGGCAGGCTCGAAGGTCCGAATGGCCTACTCCTGCACGTATTTTCTATGTTTCTATAACAGTGTATCTATCACTAAGTTGAGTATAACAGTGTATCTATCACAATACTATCACTAATGGCTGTGTATAACAGTGTATCTATCACTATCCTATCACGAAGCTGAGTATAACAGATTATCTATCACTAAGCTGAGTATAACAGTGTAACTATCACTATCCTATCATGAAGCTGAGTACAACAGTGTATCTATCACTATCCTATCACGAAGCTGAGTATAACAGATTATCTATCACTCAGCTGAGTATAACAGTGTATCTATCACTCTCCTATCACTAAAGGCTGTGTATAACAGTGTACCTATCACCATCTTATCACTAAGCTGAGTATAACAGTGTATCTATCACTATCCTATTACTAAGCTGAGTATAACAGTGTATCTATCACCATCCTATCAATAAGGGCTGAGTATAACAGTGTATCTATCACTATCTGATCACTAAGCTGAGTATAATAGTGTATCTATCACTGTCCTATCACTAAGGGTTGTGTATAACAGTGTATCTATCACTATCTTATCACTAAGCTGAGTACAACAGTGCATCTATCACCATCCTATCACGAAGCTGAGTATAACAGTGTATCTTTCACTATCCTATCACTCAGCTGAGCATAACAGTGTATCTATCACTATCCTATCATGAAGCTGAGTACAACAGTGTATCTATCACTATCCTATCACGAAGCTGAGTATAACAGATTATCTATCACTCAGCTGAGTATAACAGTGTATCTATCACTATCCTGTCACTCAGCTGAGTATAACAGTGTACCTATCACTATCCTATCACTAAACTGAGTATAACAGTGTATCTATCACTATCCTATTACTAAGCTGAGTAGAACAGTGTATCTATCACTATCCTATCATTAAGGGCTGTACATAACAGTGCATCTATCACTATCTTATCACTAAGCTGAGTATAACAGTGTATCTATCACTATCCTATCATGAAGCTGAGAATAACAGTGCATCTATCACGATTCTATCACTAAGCTGAGTAGAACCGTGTATCTATCACTATCCTATCACTAAGGGCTGAGCAGAACAGTGTATCTATCACTATCCTGTCACTAAGCTGTGTATAACAGTGTATCTATCACTATCTTATCACTAAGCTGAGAACAACAGTGTGTCTATCACTATCCTGTGACGAATCTGAGTATAACAGTGTATCTATCACTATCCTGTCACAAAGGGCTGTGTATAACAGTGTATCTCACACTAAGCTGAGTAGAACAGTGTATCTATCACTATCCTATCACGAAGGGCTTTGTATAACTGTGTATCTATCACTATCACATCACTCAGCTGTGAAAAACAGTGTATCTATCACTATCCTATTACTAAGCGCTGTATATAGCAGTGTACCTATCATCATCTTATCACTAAGCTGAGTATAACAGATTATCTATTACTAAGCTGAGTATAACAGTGTAACTATCACTATCCTATCACTGAACTGTGAAAAACAGCGTATCTATCACTATCCTATTACTAAGGGCTGAGTAGAACAGTGTATCTATCACTATCTGATCACTCAGCTGTGTATAACAGTGTATCTATCACTATCTTCTCACTAAGCTGAGTATAACGATGTATCTATCACTATCCTATCACTAAGCTCAGTATAACAGTGTATCTATCACTATCCTAACACTCAGCTGAGTATAACAGTTTATCTATCACGGTCCTATCATTAAGCTGAGTAGAACAGTGTATCTATCACTATCCTATCACTCAACTGAGTATAACAGTGTATATATCACTATCCTACCACTAAGCTGTGTATCACAGTGTATCTATCACTATCTTATCACTAAGCTGAGTAGAACAGTGTAGCTATCACTATTACATCACTATTCAGTGTATCTATCACTATCCTATCATGAAGCTGAGTATAACAGTGTATCTATCACTATCCTATCACTCAGCTGAGTATAACAGTGTATTTATCACTATCCTATCCCTAAGCTGTGTATGACAGTGTATCTATCACTATCCTATCACTTAGCTGTGTATAACAGTGCATAAACGGATAAGTCGAGCTGAGTCCACGGCCAGATCAGCCGTGATCTTGTTGGGTTGCGGAGCAGGTTCGAGGGGCTAAATGGCCTACTCCTTTTCCTAATTCTTTTGTTCTTATGTTCTTATTAATGTTGTGGAAGTCCAGAATCAGGGGTCACAGTCTAAGGATAAGGGGTAAGCCATTTAGGACTGAGATGAGGAGAAACTTCTTCACCTAGAGAGTCGTCAACCTGTGAAATTCTCGACCACAGAAAGTTGTTGAGGCCAATTCACTAAATATATTCAATAAGGAGTTAGATGTAGTCCTTACAACTAGGTGGATCAAGGGGTATGGCGAGAAAGCAGGAATGGGGTACTGAAGTTGCATGTTCAGCTATGAACTCATTGAATGCGGGGCAGGCTCGAAGGGCCGAATGGCCTACTCCTGCACGTATTTTCTATGTTTCTATAACAGTGTATCTATCACTAAGTTGAGTATAACAGTGTATCTATCACAATACTATCACTAAGGGCTGTGTATAACAGTGTATCTATCACTATCCTATCACGAAGCTGAGTATAACAGATTATCTATCACTAAGCTGAGTATAACAGTGTAACTACCACTATCCTATCACTGAACTGTGAAAAACAGCGTATCTATCACTATCCTATTACTAAGGGCTGAGTAGAACAGTGTATCTATCACTATCCTATCATTAAGCTGCATATTACAGTTTATCCATCACGATCCTATCATTAAGCTGAGGATAACAGTGTATCTATCACTATCCTATCACTCAGCTGAGTACAACAGTGTATCTATCACTTTCCTATCACTAAGGGCTGTGTATAATTGGGTATCTATCACTAACTTATCACTCAGCTGAGTATAACAGTGTATCTATCACTATCCTATTACTAAGCTGTGTAGAACAGTGTATCTATCACTATCCTATCATGAAGCTGAGTACAACAGTGTATCTATCACTATCCTATCACGAAGCTGAGTATAACAGATTATCTATCACTAAGCTGAGTATAACAGTGTAACTACCACTATCCTATCACTGAACTGTGAAAAACAGCGTATCTATCACTATCCTATTACTAAGGGCTGAGTAGAACAGTGTATCTATCACTATCCTATCATTAAGCTGCATATTACAGTTTATCCATCACGATCCTATCATTAAGCTGAGGATAACAGTGTATCTATCACTATCCTATCACTCAGCTGAGTATAACAGTGCATCTATCACTATCAAATCAATAAGCTGAGTACAATAGTTATCTATCACTTTCCTATCACTAAGGGCTGTGTATAATTGGGTATCTATCACTATCTTATCACTCAGCTGAGTATAACAGTGTATCTATCACTATCCTATTACTAAGCTGTGTAGAACAGTGTATCTATCACTATCCTATCACTAAGGGCTGTATATAACAGTGTATCCATCACAAAGCTGAGTAGAACAGTGTATTCATCACTATCTTATCACAAAGCTGAGTGTAACAGTGTATCTATCACCATCCTATCACTAAGCTGAGTATAACTGTGTATCTATCACTATCTTATCACTCAGCTGAGTATAACAGTGTATCTGTCACTATCTTTTTATTAAGCTGTGTATAACAGGGTATCTATCACTAAGCTGAGTATAACAGTGTATCTATCACTAAGGGCTGTGTATAACTGTGTATCTGTCTACTATCTTATCATTCAGCTGAGTATAACAATGTATCTATCTCAATCCTATTACTAAGCTGAGTATAACAGTGTATCTATCACGATCCTATCACTAAGCTGAGTATAACAGTGTATCTATCACTATCCTATCACTAAGGGTTGTGCATAACAGTGTATCTATCACGATCTTATCACTAAGCTGAGTACAACAGTGCATCTATCACCATCCTATCACGAAGCTGAGTATAACAGTGTATCTTTCACTATCCCATCACTCAGCTGAGTATAACAGTGTTTCTTTCACTATCCTGTCACTCAGCTGAGCATAACAGTGGATCTATCACTATCCTATCATGAAGCTGAGAATAACAGTGCATCTATCACTAGCCAATCACTCAGCTGAGTATAACAGTGTATCTATCACTAACCTATCACTCAGCTTATAACAGTGTATCTTTCATTATCCTATCACTAAGCTGAGTATAACAGTGTATCTATCACCATCCTATCACTAAGCTGAGAACAACAGTGTGTCTATCACTATCCTGTGACGAATCTGAGTATAACAGTGTATCTATCACTATCCTGTCACAAAGGGCTGTATATAACAGTGTATCTCACACTAAGCTGAGTAGAACAGTGTATCTATCACTATCCTATCACGAAGGGCTTTGTATAACTGTGTATCTATCACTATCACATCACTCAGCTGTGAAAAACAGTGTATCTATCACTATCCTATTACTAAGCGCTGTATATAGCAGTGTACCTATCATTATCTTATCACTAAGCTGAGTATAACAGATTATCTATTACTAAGCTGAGTATAACAGTGTAACTATCACTATCCTATCACTGAACTGTGAAAAACAGCGTATCTATCACTATCCTATTACTAAGGGCTGAGTAGAACAGTGTATCTATCACTATCTGATCACTCAGCTGTGTATAACAGTGTATCTATCACTATCTTCTCACTAAGCTGAGTATAACGATGTATCTATCACTATCCTATCACTAAGCTCAGTATAAAGTGTATCTATCACTATCCTAACACTCAGCTGAGTATAACAGTTTATCTATCACGGTCCTATCATTAAGCTGAGTAGAACAGTGTATCTATCACTATCCTATCACTCAACTGAGTATAACAGTGTATATATCACTATCCTACCACTAAGCTGTGTATCACAGTGTATCTATCACTATCTTATCACTAAGCTGAGTAGAACAGTGTAGCTATCACTATTACATCACTATTCTGTGTATCTATCACTATCCTATCATGAAGCTGAGTATAACAGTGTATCTATCACTATCCTATCACTCAGCTGAGTATAACAGTGTATTTATCACTATCCTATCCCTAAGCTGTGTATGACAGTGTATCTATCACTATCCTATCACTTAGCTGTGTATAACAGTGCATAAACGGATAAGTCGAGCTGAGGCCACGGCCAGATCAGCCGTGATCTTGTTGGGTTGCGGAGCAGGTTCGAGGGGCTAAATGGCCTACTCCTTTTCCTAATTCTTATGTTCTTATGTTCTTATTAATGTTGTGGAAGTCCAGAATCAGGGGTCACAGTCTAAGGATAAGGGGTAAGCCATTTAGGACTGAGATGAGGAGAAACTTCTTCACCTAGAGAGTCGTCAACCTGTAAAATTCTCGACCACAGAAAGTTGTTGAGGCCAATTCACTAAATATATTCAATAAGGAGTTAGATGTAGTCCTTACAACTAGGTGGATCAAGGGGTATGGCGAGAAAGCAGGAATGGGGTACTGAAGTTGCATGTTCAGCTATGAACTCATTGAATGCGGGGCAGGCTCGAAGGTCCGAATGGCCTACTCCTGCACGTATTTTCTATGTTTCTATAACAGTGTATCTATCACTAAGTTGAGTATAACAGTGTATCTATCACAATACTATCACTAATGGCTGTGTATAACAGTGTATCTATCACTATCCTATCACGAAGCTGAGTATAACAGATTATCTATCACTAAGCTGAGTATAACAGTGTAACTATCACTATCCTATCACTGAACTGTGAAAAACAGCGTATATATCACTATCCTATTACTAAGGGCTGAGTAGAACAGTGTATCTATCACTATCCTATCATTAAGCTGCATATTACAGTTTATCTATCACGATCCTATCATTAAGCTGAGGATAACAGTGTATCTATCACTATCCTATCACTCAGCTGAGTACAACAGTGTATCTATCACTTTCCTATCACTAAGGGCTGTGTATAATTGGGTATCTATCACTAACTTATCACTCAGCTGAGTATAACAGTGTATCTATCACTATCCTATTACTAAGCTGTGTAGAACAGTGTATCTATCACTATCCTATCACTAAGGGCTGTATATAACAGTGTATCCATCACAAAGCTGAGTAGAACAGTGTATTCATCACTATCTTATCACAAAGCTGAGTAAAACAGTGTATCGATCACTATCCTATCACGAAGCTGAGTATAACAGTGTATCTATCACCATCCTATCACTAAGCTGAGTATAACAGTGTATCTATCACTATCCTATCACTGAGCTGTGTCCAACAGTGTATCTATCACTATCCTATCACTAAGGGCTGTGTATAACTGTGTATCTATCACTATCTTATCACTCAGCTGAGTATAACAGTGTATCTGTCACTATGTTTTTATTAAGCTGTGTATAACAGTGTATCTATCACTAAGCTGAGTATAACAGTGTATCTATCACTAAGGGCTGTGTATAACTGTGTATCTGTCTACTATCTTATCATTCAGCTGAGTATAACAATGTATCTATCTCAATCCTATTACTAAGCTGAGTATAACAGTGTATCTATCACGATCCTATCACGAAGGGTTGTGCATAACAGTGTATCTATCACGATCTTATCACTAAGCTGAGTACAACAGTGCATCTATCACCATCCTATCACGAAGCTGAGTATAACAGTGTATCTTTCACTATCCTATCACTCAGCTGAGTATAACAGTGTTTCTTTCACTATCCTATCACTCAGCTGAGCATAACAGTGGATCTATCACTATCCTATCATGATGCTGAGAATAACAGTGCATCTATCACTAGCCAATCACTCAGCTGAGTATAACAGTGTATCTATCACTATCCTATCACTCAGCTTATAACAGTGTATCTTTCATTATCCTATCACTAAGCTGAGTATAACAGTGTATCTATCACCATCCTATCACTAAGCTGAGTATAACAGTGCATCTATCACTATCCCATCACTAATCTGAGTATAACAGTGTATCTATCACTATCCCATCACTAAGCTGAGTATAACAGTGTATCTATCACGAAGCTGTGAAAAACAGTGTATCTATCACGATCCTATTACTAAGGGCTGAGTAGAACAGTGTATCTATCACTATCTGATCACTAAGCTGTGTATAACAGTGTATCTATCACTATCTTATCACTCAGTTGAGTATAACAGTGTATCTTTCACTATCCTATCACTCAGCTGAGAATAACAGTGTATCTATCACTATCCTATCATGAAGCTGAGTATAACAGTGTATATATCACTATCCTTTCACTAAGCTGAGCATAACAGTGTATCTATTACTATCCTATCACTCAGCTGAGTATAACAGTGTATCTATCACTATCCTATTACTAAGCTGTGTATAACAGTGTATCTATCACTATCCTATCACTAAGCTGAGTACAACAGTACATCTATCACTATCCTATCACGAAGGGTTGTGCATAACAGTGTATTTATCACGATCTTATCACTAAGCTGAGTACAACAGTGCATCTATCACCATCCTATCACGAAGCTGAGTATAACAGTGTTTCTTTCACTATCCTATCACTCAGCTGAGCATAACAGTGGATCTATCACTATCCTATCATGATGCTGAGAATAACAGTGCATCTATCACTAGCCAATCACTCAGCTGAGTATAACAGTGTATCTATCACTATCCTATCACTCAGCTTATAACAGTGTATCTTTCATTATCCTATCACTAAGCTGAGTATAACAGTGTATCTATCACTATCCTATCACTAAAGGCTACGTATAACTGTGTATCTATCACTATCACATCACTAAGCTGAGTATAACCGTGTATCGATCACAATCCTATCACTCATGGCTGTGTATAACTGTGTATCTATCACTATCCTATCACTAAGCTGTGAAAAACAGTGCATCTATAACGATCCTATTAATAAGGGCTGAGTAGAACAATGGTGATGAGATAGTTCTAATCACCAAGCTGAGTATAACAGTGTATCTATCACTATCCTATCAATCAGATGAGCATAACAATGTATATATCACTATCCTATCATTAAGCTACATATTACAGTTTATCTATCACGATCCTATCATTAAGCTGAGGATAACAGTGTATCTATCACTATCCTATTCCTAAGCTGTGTAGAACAGTGTATCTATCACTATCCTATCACTAAGGGCTGTATATTACAGTGTATCTATCACAAAGCTGAGTAGAACAGTGTATCCATCACTATCTTATCACTAAGCTGAGTAAAACAGTGTATCGATCACTATCCTATCACGAAGCTGAGTATAACAGTGTATCTATCACTAGCCTATCACTAAGGGCTGTGTATAACTGTGTATCTGTCACTATCTTATCACTCAGCTGAGTATAACAATGTATCTATCTCAATCCTATTACTAAGCTGAGTATAACAGTGTATCTATCACGATCCTATCACTAAGCTGAGTATAACAGTGTATCTATCACTATCCTATCACTAAGGGTAGTGTATAACAGTGTATCTATCACGATCTAATCACTAAGCTGAGTACAACAGTGCATCTATCACCATCCTATCACGAAGCTGAGTATAACAGTGTATCTTTCACTATCCTATCACTCAGCTGAGTATAACAGTATTTCTTTCACTATCCTATCACTCAGCTGAGCATAACAGTGGATCTATCACTATCCTATCATGAAGCTGAGAATAACAGTGCATCTATCACTAGCCAATCACTCAGCTGAGTATAACAGTGTATCTATCACTATCCTATCACTCAGCTTATAACAGTGTATCTTTCATTATCCTATCACTAAGCTGAGTATAACAGTGTATCTATCACTATCCCATCACTAAGCTGAGTATAACAGTGTATCTATCACTATCCTATCACTCAGCTGAGTAAAACAGTGTATCTATCACTATCAAATCACTAAGCTGAGTATAACAGTGTATCTATCACTATCCTATCACTCAGCTTATAACAGTGTATCTTTCATTATCCTATCACTAAGCTGAGTATAACAGTGTATCTATCACTATCCCATCACTAAGCTGAGTATAACAGTGTATCTATCACTATCCTATCACTCAGCTGAGTAAAACAGTGTATCTATCACTATCAAATCACTAAGCTGAGTATAACAGTGTATCTATCACTATCCTATCACTCAGCTGTGTATCACAGTGTATCTATCACTATCTTATCACTAAGCTGAGTACAATAGTGTATCTATCACTATCCTATAACTAAGGGCTGTGTATAACATTGTATCTATCACGATCCCATCACTAAGCTGAGTACAACAGTGTATCTATCACTATCCTATCACGAAGCTGAGTATAACAGATTATCTATCACTAAGCTGAGTATAACAGTGTAACTATCACTATCCTATCACTGAACTGTGAAAAACAGCGTATCTATCACTATCCTATTACTAAGGGCTGAGTAGAACAGTGTATCTATCACTATTTGATCACTAAGCTGTGTATAACAGTGTATCTATCACCATCTTATCACGAAGCTGAGTATAACAGTGTATCTATCGCTATCCTATTACTAAGCTGACTATAACAGCGTATCTTTCACTATCCTATCACTCAGCTGAGTGTAACAGTGTATCTATCACTATCCTATCACGTCGGGCTGTATATAACAGTGTATCTATCACTATCCTATCACTAAGGGCTGAGTATAACAGTGTAGCTATCACTATCTGATCACTAAGCTGAGTATAACAGTGTATCTATCACTATACTATCACTCAGCTGAGTATAACAGTGTACCTATCACTATCCTATCATTAAGCTGTGTATTACAGTTTATCTATCACGGTCCTATCATTAAGCTGAGTATAACAGTGTATCTATCACTATCTTATCACTCAGCTGAGTATAACAGTGTATCTGTCACTATCCTACCACTAAGCTGTGTATCACAGTGTATCTATCACTATCCTATCACTAAGCTGAGTAGAACAGTATATCTATCACTAAGGGTTGTGTATAACAGTGTATCTATTACTATCATATACTAAGCTGTGTATAACAGTGTATCTATCACTATCCTGTCACTAAATACTATGTATAACTGTGTATCTATCACTATCACATCACTAAGCTGAGTATAACAGTGTATCTATCACTATCCTATCACTAAAGACTATGTTTTACTTTGTATCTATCACTATCCTATCACTAAATGCTATGTATAACTGTGTATCTATCACTATCACTATCACATCACTAAGCTGAGTATAACAGTGCATTTATCACTAACCTATCACTAAAGGCTATGTATAACTGTGTATCTATCACTATCACATCACTAAGCTGTGTATAACAGTGTATCGATCACTATCCTATCACTAAGGGCATTGTATAACAGTGTATCTATCACGATCCTATCACTAAGCTGAGTATAACAGTGCATCTATCACTATCCTCTCACGAAGGGCTGCATATAACTGTGTATCTATCACTATCTTCTCGCTAAGCTGAGTAGAACAGTGTATCTATCACGCTCCTATCACTGAGCTGACTATAACTGTGTATCTACCACTATCCATCACTCAGCTGAGTATAACAATGTATCTATCTCAATCCTATTACTAAGCTGTGGATAACAGTGTATCTATCACGATTCTATCACTAAGCTGAGTATAACAGTGTATCTATCACTATCCTATCACGAAGGGTTGTGTATAACAGTGTATCTTTCACTATCCTATCACTCAGCTGAGTAGAACAGTGTATCTATCACTATCCTATCACTAAGGGCTGTGTATAATTGTATATTTATCACGATCCTATCACGAAGCTGAGTATAACAGTGTATCTATCACTATCCTATCACGAAAGGCTCTGTATAACTGTGTATCTATCAATATCCTATCACGAAGCTGAGTATAACAGTGTATCTATCACTATCCTATCACTAAGGGCTGTATATAACAGTGTATCTTTCACTAAGCTGAGTAGAACAGTGTATCTATCACTATCCTATCACTAAGCTGTGTCTAACAGTGTATCTATCACTATCCTATCACTAAGGGCTGTGTATAGCTGTGTATCCATCACTATCTTATCACACAGCTGCGTATAACAGTGTATCTGTCACTATCCCATTACGAAGCTGTGTATAACAGTGTATCTATCACTATCCTATCATTAAGTGGTGAAAAACAGTGTATCTATCATGATACTATTAATAAGGGCTGAGTAGAACACTGTATCTATCACTATCTAATCACTAAGTTGTGTATAACAGTGTATCTATCACTATCCTAACACTCAGCTGAGTATAACAGTGTATCTATCACTATCCTATTACTAAGCTGTATATTACAGTTTATCTATCACGATCCTATCATTAAGCTGAGGATAACAGTGTATCAATCACTATCCTATCACTCAGCTGAGTATAACAGTGTATCTATCACTATCAAATCAATAAGCTGAGTACAATAGTGTATCTATCACTAAGGGCTGTGTATAACTGTGTATCTATCACTATCTTATCACTCAGCTGAGTATAACAGTGTATCTATCACTATCCTATTACTAAGCTGTGTATAACAGTGTATCTATCACTATCCTATCACTAAGGGCTGTATATAACAGTGTATCTACCACTAAGCTGAGTAGAACAGTGTATCTATCACTATCCTATCACTAAGAGCTGTGTATAACTGTGAATCTATCACTATCCATCACTCAGCTGAGTATATCAATGTATCTATCTCAATCCTATTACTAAGCTGTGGATAACAGTGTATCTATTACGATCCAATCATTACGCTGAGTCTAACAGTGTAACAATCACTATCCTATCACGAAGGGTTGTGTATAACAGTGTATCTATCACTATCTTATCACTAAGCTGAGTACAACACTGCATCTATCACCATCCTATCACGAAGCTGAGTATAACAGTGTATCTTTCACTATCCTATCACTCAGCTGAGTATAACAGTGTTTCTATCACTAATCTATCACTAAGCTGAGTAGAACAGTGTATCTATCACTATTCTATCACGAAGGGCTGTGTATAACTGTGTATCTATCACCATCTTATCACTAAACTGAGTGTAACAGTGTATCTATCAGTATCCTATCATGAAGCTGTGTATAACAGTGGATCTATCACGATCCTATCACTAAGCTGACTCTAACTGTGTATCTATCACTATCCATCACTCAGCTGAGTATAACAATGTATCTATCTCAATCCTATTACGAAGCTGTGGATAACAGTGTATATATTTCGATCCAATCATTAAGCTGAGTCTAACATTGTATCTTTCACTAATCTATCACTCAGCTGAGCATAACAGTGTATCTATCACTATCCTATCATGAAGCTGAGAATAACAGTGCATCTATCACTATCCTATCACTAAGGGCTGTGTATAGCTGTGTACCCATCACTATCTTATCACTCAGCTGCGTATAACAGTGTATCTGTCACTATCCTATTACGAAGCTGTGTATAACAGTGTATCTATCACTACTAAGCGGTGAAAAACAGTGTATCTATCATGATCCTATTAATAAGGGCTGAGTAGAACACTGTATCTATCACTATCTAATCACTAAGCTGTGTATAACTGTGTATCTATCACTATCCTATCACTCAGCTGAGTATAACAATGTTTCTATCACTATCCTATCATTAAGCTGTATATTACAGTTTATCTACAACTATCCTATCACTCAGCTGAGTATAACAGTGTATTTATCACTATCCTATCACTAAGGGCTGTGTATAACTGTGTATCTATCACTATCCATCACTCAGCTGAGTATAACAATGTATCTATCTCAATCCTATTACTAAGCTGTGTATAACAGTGTATCTATCACTATCCTATCATGAAGCTGAGAATAACAGTGCATCTATCACTATCCTATCACTCAGCTGAGTATAACAGCGTATCTATCACTAACCTATCACTCAGCTTATAACAGTGTATCTTTTATTAGCCTATCACTCAGCTGAGTATAACAGTGTATCTATCACTATCCTATCATTCAGCTGAGTATTACAGTGCATCTATCACCATCTTATCACTAAGCTGACTATAACAGTGTATCTATCACTATTCTATCACGTAGCTGTGAAAAACAGTGTATCTATAACTATCCTATTACTAAGGGCTGAGTAGAACAGTGTATCTATCACTATCTGATCACGAAGCTGTGTATAGCATTTTCTCTCACTATCCTATCACGAAAGGCTATGTATAACTGTGTATCTATCAATCTCCTATCACGAAGCTGAGTATAACAGTGTTTCTTTCACTATCCTATCACTCAGCTGAGCATAACAGTGGATCTATCACTAAGCTGTGTATAACAGTGTATCTATCACTATCCTATCACTAAGCTGAGTATAACAGTGTATCTATCACCATCCTATCACTAAGCTGAGTATAACAGTGCATCTATCACTATCCCATCACTAAGCTGAGTATAACAGTGCATCTATCACTATCCCATCACAAAGCTGAGTATAACAGTGTATCTATCACTATCCCATCACTAAGCTGAGTATAACAGTGTATCTATCACTAAGCTGTGAAAAATAGTGTATCTATCACGATCCTATTACGAAGGGCTGAGTAGAACAGTGTATCTATCACTATCTGATCACTAAGCTGTGTATAACAGTGTACCTATCACTATCTTATCATTAAGCTGAGTATAACAGTGTATCTATCACTATCCTATCACTCAGCTGAGTATAACAGTGTATCTATCACTATCAAATCACTAAGCTGAGTATAACAGTGTATCTATCACTATCCCTCACTAAGTTGAGTATAACAGTGTATCTATCACTATCCTATCACTCAGCTGAGTATAACAGTGCATCTATCACTATCCTATCATGAAGCTGAGTATAACAGTGTATCTATCACTATCCTTTCACTAAGCTGAGTATAACAGTGTATCTATCACTATCCTATTACTAAGCTGTGTATAACAGTGTATCTATCACTATCCTATCACTAAGGGCTGGATAGAACAGTGTATCTATCACTAAGCTGTGTAGAACAGTGTATCCATCACTATCTTATCACTAAGCTGAGTACAACAGTGTATCTATCACTATCCGATCACTCAGCTGAGTATAACAGTGTATCTATCACTATCCAATAACTAAGGGCTGTATATAACAGTGTATCTCGCACTATCCTCTCACTAAGCTGAGTATAACAGTGTATCTATCACTATCCTATCACTCAGCTGAGTATAACAGTGTATCTTTCACTATCCTATCATGAAGCTGAGTATAACAGTGTATCTATCACTATCCTTTCATTAAGCTGAGTATAACAGTGTATCTTTCACTATCCTATCACTCAGCTTATAACAGTGTATCTTTCATTATCCTATCACTAAGCTGAGTATAACAGTGTATCTATCACTATCCCATCACTAAGCTGAGTATAACAGTGTATCTATCACTATCCCATCACTAAGCTGTGAAAAACAGTGTATCTATCACTATCCTATTACTAAGGGCTGAGTAGAACAGTGTATCTATGACTATCTGTTCACTAAGCTGTGTATAACAGTGTATCTATCACTATCTTCTCACGAAGCTGAGTATAACAGTGTATCTTTCACTATCCTATCAAGAAGCTGAGTATAACAGTGTATCTAGCAGGATTCTATCACTAAGCTGAGTAGAACAGTGTATCTATCACTATCCTATCACTAAGGGCTGTATATAACAGTGTATCTATCACTATCCTATCACGAAGCTGAGTATAACAGATTATCTATCACTAAGCTGAGTATAACAGTGTAACTATCACTATCCTACTACTGAACTGTGAAAAACAGCGTATCTATCACTATCCTATTACTAAGGGCTGAGTAGAACAGTGTATCTATCACTATCTGATCACGAAGCTGTGTATAACAGTGTATCTATCACTATCTTCTCACTAAGCTGAGTATAACGATGTATCTATCACTGTCCTATCAAGAAGCTGAGTATAACATTGTATCTATCACTATCCTATCACTCAACTGAGTATAACAGTGTATCTATCACTCTCCTATCACTAAAGGCTGTGTATAACAGTGTACCTATCACCATCTTATCACTAAGCTGAGTATAACAGTGTATCTATCACTATCCTATTACTAAGCTGAGTATAACAGTGTATCTATCACCATCCTATCAATAAGGGCTGAGTATAACAGTGTATCTATCACTATCTGATCACTAAGCTGAGTATAATAGTGTATCTATCACTGTCCTATCACTAAGGGTTGTGTATAACAGTGTATCTATCACTATCTTATCACTAAGCTGAGTACAACAGTGCATCTATCACCATTCTATCACGAAGCTGAGTATAACAGTGTATCTTTCACTATCCTATCACTCAGCTGAGCATAACAGTGTATCTATCACTATCCTATCATGAAGCTGAGTACAACAGTGTATCTATCACTATCCTATCACGAAGCTGAGTATAACAGATTATCTATCACTCAGCTGAGTATAACAGTGTATCTATCACTATCCTGTCACTCAGCTGAGTATAACAGTGTACCTATCACTATCCTATCACTAAACTGAGTATAACAGTGTATCTATCACTATCCTATTACTAAGCTGAGTAGAACAGTGTATCTATCACTATCCTATCATTAAGGGCTGTACATAACAGTGCATCTATCACTATCTTATCACTAAGCTGAGTATAACAGTGTATCTATCACTATCCTATCATGAAGCTGAGAATAACAGTGCATCTATCACGATTCTATCACTAAGCTGAGTAGAACCGTGTATCTATCACTATCCTATCACTAAGGGCTGAGCAGAACAGTGTATCTATCACTATCCTGTCACTAAGCTGTGTATAACAGTGTATCTATCACTATCTTATCACTAAGCTGAGAACAACAGTGTGTCTATCACTATCCTGTGACGAATCTGAGTATAACAGTGTATCTATCACTATCCTGTCACAAAGGGCTGTGTATAACAGTGTATCTCACACTAAGCTGAGTAGAACAGTGTATCTATCACTATCCTATCACGAAGGGCTTTGTATAACTGTGTATCTATCACTATCACATCACTCAGCTGTGAAAAACAGTGTATCTATCACTATCCTATTACTAAGCGCTGTATATAGCAGTGTACCTATCATCATCTTATCACTAAGCTGAGTATAACAGATTATCTATTACTAAGCTGAGTATAACAGTGTAACTATCACTATCCTATCACTGAACTGTGAAAAACAGCGTATCTATCACTATCCTATTACTAAGGGCTGAGTAGAACAGTGTATCTATCACTATCTGATCACTCAGCTGTGTATAACAGTGTATCTATCACTATCTTCTCACTAAGCTGAGTATAACGATGTATCTATCACTATCCTATCACTAAGCTCAGTATAACAGTGTATCTATCACTATCCTAACACTCAGCTGAGTATAACAGTTTATCTATCACGGTCCTATCATTAAGCTGAGTAGAACAGTGTATCTATCACTATCCTATCACTCAACTGAGTATAACAGTGTATATATCACTATCCTACCACTAAGCTGTGTATCACAGTGTATCTATCACTATCTTATCACTAAGCTGAGTAGAACAGTGTAGCTATCACTATTACATCACTATTCTGTGTATCTATCACTATCCTATCACTCAGCTGAGTATAACAGTGTATCTATCACTATCCTATCACTCAGCTGAGTATAACAGTGTATTTATCACTATCCTATCCCTAAGCTGTGTATGACAGTGTATCTATCACTATCCTATCACTTAGCTGTGTATAACAGTGCATAAACGGATAAGTCGAGCTGAGTCCACGGTCAGATCAGCCGTGATCTTGTTGGGTTGCGGAGCAGGTTCGAGGGGCTAAATGGCCTACTCCTTTTCCTAATTCTTTTGTTCTTATGTTCTTATTAATGTTGTGGAAGTCCAGAATCAGGGGTCACAGTCTAAGGATAAGGGGTAAGCCATTTAGGACTGAGATGAGGAGAAACTTCTTCACCTAGAGAGTCGTCAACCTGTGAAATTCTCGACCACAGAAAGTTGTTGAGGCCAATTCACTAAATATATTCAATAAGGAGTTAGATGTAGTCCTTACAACTAGGTGGATCAAGGGGTATGGCGAGAAAGCAGGAATGGGGTACTGAAGTTGCATGTTCAGCTATGAACTCATTGAATGCGGGGCAGGCTCGAAGGGCCGAATGGCCTACTCCTGCACGTATTTTCTATGTTTCTATAACAGTGTATCTATCACTAAGTTGAGTATAACAGTGTATCTATCACAATACTATCACTAAGGGCTGTGTATAACAGTGTATCTATCACTATCCTATCACGAAGCTGAGTATAACAGATTATCTATCACTAAGCTGAGTATAACAGTGTAACTATCACTATCCTATCACTGAACTGTGAAAAACAGCGTATCTATCACTATCCTATTACTAAGGGCTGAGTAGAACAGTGTATCTATCACTATCCTATCATTAAGCTGCATATTACAGTTTATCTATCACGATCCTATCATTAAGCTGAGGATAACAGTGTATCTATCACTATCCTATCACTCAGCTGAGTATAACAGTGCATCTATCACTATCAAATCAATAAGCTGAGTACAATAGTTATCTATCACTTTCCTATCACTAAGGGCTGTGTATAATTGGGTATCTATCACTATCTTATCACTCAGCTGAGTATAACAGTGTATCTATCACTATCCTATTACTAAGCTGTGTAGAACAGTGTATCTATCACTATCCTATCACTAAGGGCTGTATATAACAGTGTATCCATCACAAAGCTGAGTAGAACAGTGTATTCATCACTATCTTATCACAAAGCTGAGTGTAACAGTGTATCTATCACCATCCTATCACTAAGCTGAGTATAACAGTGTATCTATCACTATCCTATCACTGAGCTGTGTCTAACAGTGTATCTATCACTATCCTATCACTAAGGGCTGTGTATAACTGTGTATCTATCACTATCTTATCACTCAGCTGAGTATAACAGTGTATCTGTCACTATCTTTTTATTAAGCTGTGTATATCACTAAGCTGAGTATAACAGTGTATCTATCACTAAGGGCTGTGTATAACTGTGTATCTGTCTACTATCTTATCATTCAGCTGAGCATAACAATGTATCTATCTCAATCCTATTACTAAGCTGAGTATAACAGTGTATCTATCACGATCCTATCACTAAGCTGAGTATAACAGTGTATCTATCACTATCCTATCACTAAGGGTTGTGCATAACAGTGTATCTATCACGATCTTATCACTAAGCTGAGTACAACAGTGCATCTATCACCATCCTATCACGAAGCTGAGTATAACAGTGTATCTTTCACTATCCCATCACTCAGCTGAGTATAACAGTGTTTCTTTCACTATCCTATCACTCAGCTGAGCATAACAGTGGATCTATCACGATCCTATCATGAAGCTGAGAATAACAGTGCATCTATCACTAGCCAATCACTCAGCTGAGTATAACAGTGTATCTATCACTATCCTATCACTCAGCTTATAATAGTGTATCTTTCATTATCCTATCACTAAGCTGAGTATAACAGTGTATCTATCACCATCCTATCACTAAGCTGAGAACAACAGTGTGTCTATCACTATCCTGTGACGAATCTGAGTATAACAGTGTATCTATCACTATCCTGTCACAAAGGGCTGTATATAACAGTGTATCTCACACTAAGCTGAGTAGAACAGTGTATCTATCACTATCCTATCATGAAGGGCTTTGTATAACTGTGTATCTATCACTATCACATCACTCAGCTGTGAAAAACAGTGTATCTATCACTATCCTATTACTAAGCGCTGTATATAGCAGTGTACCTATCATTATCTTATCACTAAGCTGAGTATAACAGATTATCTATTACTAAGCTGAGTATAACAGTGTAACTATCACTATCCTATCACTGAACTGTGAAAAACAGCGTATCTATCACTATCCTATTACTAAGGGCTGAGTAGAACAGTGTATCTATCACTATCTGATCACTCAGCTGTGTATAACAGTGTATCTATCACTATCTTCTCACTAAGCTGAGTATAACGATGTATCTATCACTATCCTATCACTAAGCTCAGTATAACAGTGTATCTATCACTATCCTAACACTCAGCTGAGTATAACAGTTTATCTATCACGGTCCTATCATTAAGCTGAGTAGAACAGTGTATCTATCACTATCCTATCACTCAACTGAGTATAACAGTGTATATATCACTATCCTACCACTAAGCTGTGTATCACAGTGTATCTATCACTATCTTATCACTAAGCTGAGTAGAACAGTGTAGCTATCACTATTACATCACTATTCAGTGTATCTATCACTATCCTATCATTAAGCTGAGTATAACAGTGTATCTATCACTATCCTATCACTCAGCTGAGTATAACAGTGTATTTATCACTATCCTATCCCTAAGCTGTGTATGACAGTGTATCTATCACTATCCTATCACTTAGCTGTGTATAACAGTGCATAAACGGATAAGTCGAGCTGAGTCCACGGCCAGATCAGCCGTGATCTTGTTGGGTTGCGGAGCAGGTTCGAGGGGCTAAATGGCCTACTCCTTTTCCTAATTCTTATGTTCTTATGTTCTTATTAATGTTGTGGAAGTCCAGAATCAGGGGTCACAGTCTAAGGATAAGGGGTAAGCCATTTAGGACTGAGATGAGGAGAAACTTCTTCACCTAGAGAGTCGTCAACCTGTGAAATTCTCGACCACAGAAAGTTGTTGAGGCCAATTCACTAAATATATTCAATAAGGAGTTAGATGTAGTCCTTACAACTAGGTGGATCAAGGGGTATGGCGAGAAAGCAGGAATGGGGTACTGAAGTTGCATGTTCAGCTATGAACTCATTGAATGCGGGGCAGGCTCGAAGGTCCGAATGGCCTACTCCTGCACGTATTTTCTATGTTTCTATAACAGTGTATCTATCACTAAGTTGAGTATAACAGTGTATCTATCACAATACTATCACTAAGGGCTGTGTATAACAGTGTATCTATCACTATCCTATCACGAAGCTGAGTATAACAGATTATCTATCACTAAGCTGAGTATAACAGTGTAACTATCACTATCCTATCACTGAACTGTGAAAAACAGCGTATATATCACTATCCTATTACTAAGGGCTGAGTAGAACAGTGTATCTATCACTATCCTATCATTAAGCTGCATATTACAGTTTATCTATCACGATCCTATCATTAAGCTGAGGATAACAGTGTATCTATCACTATCCTATCACTCAGCTGAGTACAACAGTGTATCTATCACTTTCCTATCACTAAGGGCTGTGTATAATTGGGTATCTATCACTAACTTATTACTCAGCTGAGTATAACAGTGTATCTATCACTATCCTATTACTAAGCTGTGTAGAACAGTGTATCTATCACTATCCTATCACTAAGGGCTGTATATAACAGTGTATCCATCACAAAGCTGAGTAGAACAGTGTATTCATCACTATCTTATCACAAAGCTGAGTAAAACAGTGTATCGATCACTATCCTATCACGAAGCTGAGTATAACAGTGTATCTATCACCATCCTATCACTAAGCTGAGTATAACAGTGTATCTATCACTATCCTATCACTGAGCTGTGTCTAACAGTGTATCTATCACTATCCTATCACTAAGGGCTGTGTATAACTGTGTATCTATCACTATCTTATCACTCAGCTGAGTATAACAGTGTATCTGTCACTATCTTTTTATTAAGCTGTGTATAACAGTGTATCTATCACTAAGCTGAGTATAACAGTGTATCTATCACTAAGGGCTGTGTATAACTGTGTATCTGTCTACTATCTTATCATTCAGCTGAGTATAACAATGTATCTATCTCAATCCTATTACTAAGCTGAGTATAACAGTGTATCTAACACGATCCTATCACGAAGGGTTGTGCATAACAGTGTATCTATCACTATCCTATCACTCAGCTTATAACAGTGTATCTTTCATTATCCTATCACTAAGCTGAGTATAACAGTGTATCTATCACCATCCTATCACTAAGCTGAGTATAACAGTGCATCTATCACTATCCCATCACTAATCTGAGTATAACAGTGTATCTATCACTATCCCATCACTAAGCTGAGTATAACAGTGTATCTATCACGAAGCTGTGAAAAACAGTGTATCTATCACGATCCTATTACTAAGGGCTGAGTAGAACAGTGTATCTATCACTATCTGATCACTAAGCTGTGTATAACAGTGTATCTATCACTATCTTATCACTCAGTTGAGTATAACAGTGTATCTTTCACTATCCTATCACTCAGCTGAGAATAACAGTGTATCTATCACTATCCTATCATGAAGCTGAGTATAACAGTGTATATATCACTATCCTTTCACTAAGCTGAGCATAACAGTGTATCTATTACTATCCTATCACTCAGCTGAGTATAACAGTGTATCTATCACTATCCTATTACTAAGCTGTGTATAACAGTGTATCTATCACTATCCTATCACTAAGCTGAGTACAACAGTACATCTATCACTATCCTATCACTAAGGGTTGTGCATAACAGTGTATCTATCACGATCTTATCACTAAGCTGAGTACAACAGTGCATCTATCACCATCCTATCACGAAGCTGAGTATAACAGTGTATCTTTCACTATCCTATCACTCAGCTGAGTATAACAGTGTTTCTTTCACTATCCTATCACTCAGCTGAGCATAACAGTGGATCTATTACTATCCTATCATGATGCTGAGAATAACAGTGCATCTATCACTAGCCAATCACTCAGCTGAGTATAACAGTGTATCTATCACTATCCTATCACTCAGCTTATAACAGTGTATCTTTCATTATCCTATCACTAAGCTGAGTATAACAGTGTATCTATCACCATCCTATCACTAAGCTGAGTATAACAGTGTATCTATCACTATCCCATCACTAAGCTGAGTATAACAGTGTATCTATCACGAAGCTGTGAAAAACAGTGTATCTATCACTATCCTATTACGAAGGGCTGAGAAGAACAGTGTATCTATCACTATCTGATCACTAAGCTGAGTATAACAGTACATCTATCACTATCCTATCACTCAGCTGAGTATAACAGTATATCTATCACTATCCTATCATGAAGCTGAGTATAACAGTGTATCTATCACTATCCTATCATGAAGCTTATAACAGTGTATCTTTCATTATCCTATCACTCAGCTGAGTATAACAGTGTATCTATCACTATCCTATCACTCAGCTGAGTATAACAGTGTATCTTATCACTATTCTATCACGAAGCTGAGTAGAACAGTGTATCTATCACTATCCGATCACTAAGGGCTGGATATAACAGTGTATCTATCACTATCCTAACACTCAGCTGAGTATAACAGTGTGTCTATCACAATTCTATCACGAAGCTGTGTATAACAGCGTATCTATCACTATCCTATCACTAAGGGTTGTGTATAACAGTGAATCTATCACTAACCTATCATGAAGCTGAGAATAACAGTGCATCTATCACTATCCAATCACTAACCTGAGTACAACAGTGTATCCATCACTATCCTATCACTAGGCTGTGAAAAACAGTGTGTATCTATCACTATTCTATGACTAAATGCTGAGAAGAACAGTGTATCTATCACTATCTGATCAATAAGCTGAGTATAAAACTGTATCTATCACTATCCTATCACTAAGCTGAGAAAAACAGTGTATCAGTCACTATCCTATTACTAAGGGCTGAGTAGAACAGTGTATCTATCACTATCCCATCACTAAGCTGAGTATAACAATGAATCTATCACTAAGCTGTGAAAAACAGTGTATCTATCACGATCCTATTACTAAGGGCTGAGTAGAACAGTGTATCTATCACTATTCTATGACTAAGCTGTGAAAAACAGTGTATCTATAACTATCCTATTACTAAGGGCTGAGTAGAACAGTGTATCTATCACTATCTGATCACTAAGCTGTGTATAACAGTGTATCTATCACTATCTTATCATTAAGCTGAGTATAACAGTGTATCTATCACTATCCTATCACTCAGCTGAGTATAACTGTATCGATCACTATCCTATCACTCAGCTTATAACAGCGTATCTTTCACTATCCTATCACTCAGCTGAGTGTAACAGTGTATCTATCACTATCCCATCACGTCGGGCTGTATATAACAGTGTATCTATAACTATCCTATCACTAAACTGAGTATAACAGTGTATCTGTCACTATCCTAACACTCAGCTGAGTATAACAGTGTATCTTTCACTATCCTATCAAGAAGCTGAGTATCACAGTGTATCTATCACTATCCTATCACTCCACTGAGTGTAACAGTGTATCTATCACTCTCCTATCACTAAGGGCTGTGTATAACAGTGTACCTATCACCATCTTATCACTAAGCTGAGTGTAACAGTGTATCTATCACTATCCTATCACTAAACTGAGTATAACAGTGTATCTATCACGGTCCTATCATTAAGCTGAGTATAACAGTGTATCTATCACTATCTTATCACTCAGCTGAGTATAACAGTGTATCTATCACTATCCTACCACTAAGCTGTATATCACAGTGTATCTATCACGATCTTATCACTAAGCTGAGTACAATAGTGTATCTATCACTATCCTATCATGAAGCTGAGTATAACAGTATATCTATCACTATCCTATCACTCAGCTGAATATAAGAGTGTATCTTTCACTATCCTATCACTCAGCTGAGTATAACAGTGTATCTATCACTATCCTATCATGAAGCTGAGTAGAACAGTGTATCTATCACTATCCTATCATGAAGCTGAGTAGAACAGTGTATCTATCACTATCCTATCATGAAGCTGAGTATAACAGTGTATCTATCACTATCCTATCACTAAGGGCTGTATATAACAGTGTATCCATCACTATCTTATCACTAAGCTGAGTATAACAGTGTATCTATCACTGTCCTATCACTAAGGGTTGTGCATAACAGTGTATCTATCACTATGCTATCATGAAGCTGAGAATAACAGTGCATCTATCACGATTCTACCACTAAGCTGAGTAGAACCGTGTATCTATCACTATCCTATCACTAAGGGCTGTGTATAACTGTGTATCTATCACTATCCTGTCACTAAGCTGTGTATAACTGTGTATCTATCACTATCTTATCACTAAGCTGAGAACAACAGTGTGTCTATCACTATCCTGTGACGAATCTGAGTATAACAGTGTATCTATCACTATCATGTCACAAAGGGCTGTGTATAACAGTGTATCTCACACTAAGCTGAGTAGAACAGTGTATCTATCACTATCCTATCACGAATCTGAGTATAACAGATTATCTATCACTAAGCTGAGTAGAACAGTGTATCTATCACTATCCTATCACGAATCTGAGTATAACAGTGTATCTATCACTATCCTATCATTAAGGGCTGAGTATAACAGTGTATCTATCACTATCCTATCACTAAGCTGTGAAAAACAGTGTATCTATCACTATCCTATTACTAAGGGCTGTGTTTTACTGTGTATCTATCACTATTCTTACTATCACTGTGTATCTATCATTTTCAGTATAACAGTATATCTATCACTATCCTATCACTCAGCTGAATATAAGAGTGTATCTTTCACTATCCTATCACTCAGCTGAGTATAACAGTGTATCTATCACTATCCTATCATGAAGCTGAGTAGAACAGTGTATCTATCACTATCCTATCATGAAGCTGAGTATAACAGTGTATCTATCACTATCCTATCATGAAGCTTATAACAGTGTATCTTTCACTATCCTATCACTCAGCTGAGTATAACAGTGTATCTATCACTATCCTATCATGAAGCTGAGTAGAACAGTGTATCTATCACTATCCTATCATGAAGCTGAGTAGAACAGTGTATCTATCACTATCCTATCACGAATCTGAGTATAACAGATTATCTATCACTAAGCTGAGTAGAACAGTGTATCTATCACTATCCTATCACGAATCTGAGTATAACAGTGTATCTATCACTATCCTATCATTAAGGGCTGAGTATAACAGTGTATCTATCACTATCCTATCACTAAGCTGTGAAAAACAGTGTATCTATCACTATCCTATTACTAAGGGCTGTGTTTTACTGTGTATCTATCACTATTCTTACTATCACTGTGTATCTATCATTTTCAGTATAACAGTATATCTATCACTATCCTATCACTCAGCTGAATATAAGAGTGTATCTTTCACTATCCTATCACTCAGCTGAGTATAACAGTGTATCTATCACGATTCTACCACTAAGCTGAGTAGAACCGTGTATCTATCACTATCCTATCACTAAGGGCTGTGTATAACTGTGTATCTATCACTATCCTGTCACTAAGCTGTGTATAACTGTGTATCTATCACTATCTTATCACTAAGCTGAGAACAACAGTGTGTCTATCACTATCCTGTGACGAATCTGAGTATAACAGTGTATCTATCACTATCATGTCACAAAGGGCTGTGTATAACAGTGTATCTCACACTAAGCTGAGTAGAACAGTGTATCTATCACTATCCTATCACGAATCTGAGTATAACAGATTATCTATCACTAAGCTGAGTAGAACAGTGTATCTATCACTATCCTATCACGAATCTGAGTATAACAGTGTATCTATCACTATCCTATCATTAAGGGCTGAGTATAACAGTGTATCTATCACTATCCTATCACTAAGCTGTGAAAAACAGTGTATCTATCACTATCCTATTACTAAGGGCTGTGTTTTACTGTGTATCTATCACTATTCTTACTATCACTGTGTATCTATCATTTTCAGTATAACAGTATATCTATCACTATCCTATCACTCAGCTGAATATAAGAGTGTATCTTTCACTATCCTATCACTCAGCTGAGTATAACAGTGTATCTATCACTATCCTATCATGAAGCTGAGTAGAACAGTGTATCTATCACTATCCTATCATGAAGCTGAGTATAACAGTGTATCTATCACTATCCTATCATGAAGCTTATAACAGTGTATCTTTCATTATCCTATCACTCAGCTGAGTATAACAGTGTATCTATCACTATCCTATCAGTAAGGGCTGTGTATAACAGTGTATCTATCACTATCCTATCACTATGCTGAGTACAACAGTGTAGCTATCACTATTACATCACTATTCTGTGTATCTATCACTATCCTATCATGAAGCTGAGTATAACAGTGTATCTATCACTATCCTATCACTCAGCTGAGTATAACAGTGTATTTCTCACTATCCTATCCCTAAGCTGTGTATGACAGTGTATCTATCACTATCCTATCACTTAGCTGTGTATAACAGTGCATAAACGGATAAGTAGATCTGAGTCCACGGCCAGATCAGCCGTGATCTTGTTGGGTTGCGGAGCAGGTTCGAGGGGCTAGATGGCCTACTCCTTTTCCTAATTCTTATGTTCTTATTAATGTTGTGGAAGTCCAGAATCAGGGGTCACAGTCTAAGGATAAGGGGTAAGCCATTTAGGACTGAGATGAGGAGAAACTTCTTCACCTAGAGAGTCGTCAACCTGTGAAATTCTCGACCACAGAAAGTTGTTGAGGCCAATTTACTGAATATATTCAATAAGGAGTTAGATGTAGTCCTTACAACTAGGTGGATCAAGGGGTATGGCGAGAAAGCAGGAATGGGGTACTGAAGTTGCATGTTCAGCTATGAACTCATTGAATGCGGGGCAGACTCGAAGGGCCGAATGGCCTACTCCTGCACGTATTTTCTATGTTTCTATAACAGTGTATCTATCACTATCTTATCACTAAGTTGAGTATAACAGTGTATCTATCACAATACTATCACTAAGGGCTGTGCATAACAGTGTATCTATCACTATCCTATCACAAAGCTGAGTATAACAGATTATCTATCACTAAGCTGAGTATAATAGGGTATCTATCACTATCCTATCACTCAGTTGTGTATAACAGTGTATCCATCACTATCCTATCACGAAGCTGTGAAAAACAGTGTATCTATCACTATCCTATCACTAAGCTGTGTCTAACAGTGTATCTATCACTATCCTATCACTAAGGGCTGTGTATAACTGTGTAACTATCACTATCTTATCACTCAGCTGAGTATAACAGTGTATCTGTCACTATCTTTTTATTAAGCTGTGTATAACAGTGTATCTATCACTAAGCTGTGAAAAACAGTGTATCTATCACGATCCTATTAATAAGGGCTGAGTAGAACACTATCTATCACTATCTAATCACCAAGCTGTGTATAAGAGAATATCTATCACAATCTTATCACTAAGCTGAGTATAACAATGTATCTATCACTACCCTATCATTAAGCTGCATATTACAGTTTATCTATCACGATCCTATCATTAAGCTGAGGATAACAGTGTATCTATCACTATCCTATCACTCAGCTGAGTATAACAGTGTATCTATCACTATCAAATCAATAAGCTGAGTACAATAGTGTATCTACCACTTTCCTATCACTAAGGGCTGTGCATAATTGTGTATCTATCACTATCTTATCACTCAGCTGAGTATAACAGTGTATCTATCACTATCCTATTACTAAGCTGTGTAGAACAGTGTATCTATCACTATCCTATCACTAAGGGCTGTATATAACAGTGTATCCATCACAAAGCTGAGTAGAACAGTGTATTCATCACTATCTTATCACAAAGCTGAGTAAAACAGTGTATCGATCACTATCCTATCATGAAGCTGAGTATAACAGTGTATCTATCACTAGCTTATCACTAAGGGCTGTGTATAGCTGTGTATCTGTCTACTATCTTATCACTCAGCTGAGTATAACAATGTATCTATCTCAATCCTATCACTAAGCTGAGTATAACAGTGTATCTATCACTATCCTATCACTAAGGGTTGTGTATAACAGTGTATCTATCACGATCTTATCACTAAGCTGAGTACAACAGTGCATCTATCACCATCCTATCACAAAGCTGAGTAGAACAGTGTATTCATCACTATCTTATCACAAAGCTGAGTAAAACAGTGTATCTTTCACTATCCTATCACTCAGCTGAGTATAACAGTGTTTCTTTCACTATCCTATCACTCAGCTGAGCATAACAGTGGATCTATCACTATCCTATCATGAAGCTGAGAATAACAGTGCATCTATCACTAGCGAATCACTCAGCTGAGTATAACAGTGCATCTATCACTATCCTATCACTCAGCTTATAACAGTCTATCTTTCATTATCCTATCACTAAGCTGAGTATAACAGTGAATCTATCACTATCCTATCATGAAGCTGAGAATAACAGTGCATCTATCACTATCCAATCACTAACCTGAGTGCAACAGTGTATCCATCACTATCCTATCACTAGGCTGTGAAAAACAGTGTATCAGTCACTATCCTATTACTAAGGGCTGAGTAGAACAGTGTATCTATCACTCTCCCATCACTAAGCTGAGTATAACAATGTATCTATAACTAAGCTGTGAAAAACAGTGTGTCTATCACGATCCTATTACTAAGGGCTGAGTAGAACAGTGTATCTATCACTATCTGATCACTAAGCTGTGTATAACAGTGTATCTATCACTATCTTATCATTAAGCTGAGTATAACAGTGTATCTATCACTATCCTATCACTCAGCTGAGTATAACAGTATATCTATCACTATCCTATCACTCAGCTTATAACAGCGTATCTTTCACTATCCTATCACTCAGCTGAGTGTAACAGTGTATCTATCACTATCCTATCACGTCGGGCTGTATATAACAGTGTATCTATCACTATCCTATCACTAAACTGAGTATAACAGTGTATCTGTCACTATCCTAACACTCAGCTGAGTATAACAGTGTATCTTTCACTATCCTATCAAGAAGCTGAGTATCACAGTGTATCTATCACTATCCTATCACTCCACTGAGTATAACAGTGTATCTATCACTCTCCTATCACTAAGGGCTGTGTATAACAGTGTACCTATCACCATCTTATCACTAAGCTGAGTGTAACAGTGTATCTATCACTATCCTATCACTAAACTGAGTATAACTGTGTATCTATCACTATCCTATCACTCAGCTGAGTATAACAGTGTATATATCACTATCCTATCATTAAGCTGTGTATTACAGTTTATCTATCACAGTCCTATCATTAAGCTGAGTATAACAGTGTATCTATCACTATCTTATCACTCAGCTGAGTATAACAGTGTATCTATCACTATCCTACCACTAAGCTGTATATCACAGTGTATCTATCACGATCTTATCACTAAGCTGAGTACAATAGTGTATCTATCACTATCCTATCATGAAGCTGAGTATAACAGTATATCTATCACTATCCTATCACTCAGCTGAATATAAGAGTGTATCTTTCACTATCCTATCACTCAGCTGAGTATAACAGTGTATCTATCACTATCCTATCATGAAGCTGAGTAGAACAGTGTATCTATCACTATCCTATCATGAAGCTGAGTATAACAGTGTATCTATCACTATCCTATCATGAAGCTTATAACAGTGTATCTTTCATTATCCTATCACTCAGCTGAGTATAACAGTGTATCTATCACTATCCTATCACTCAGCTGAGTATAACAGTGTATCTATCAAGATTCTAGCACTAAGCTGAGTAGAACAGTGTATCTATCACTATCCTATCACTAAGGGCTGTATATAACAGTGTATCTATCACTATCTTATCACTAAGCTGAGTATAACAGTGTATCTATCACTGTCCTATCACTAAGAGTTGTGTATAACAGTGTATCTATCACTATGCTATCATGAAGCTGAGAATAACAGTGCATCTATCACGATTCTACCACTAAGCTGAGTAGAACCGTGTATCTATCACTATCCTATCACTAAGAGCTGTGTATAACTGTGTATCTATCACTATCCTGTCACTAAGCTGTGTATAACTGTGTATCTATCACTATCTTATCACTAAGCTGAGAACAACAGTGTGTCTATCACTATCCTGTGACGAATCTGAGTATAACAGTGTATCTATCACTATCCTGTCACAAAGGGCTGTGTATAACAGTGTATCTCACACTAAGCTGAGTAGAACAGTGTATCTATCACTATCCTATCACGAATCTGAGTATAACAGATTATTTATCACTAAGCTGAGTAGAACAGTGTATCTATCACTATCCTATCACGAATCTGAGTATAACAGTGTATCTATCACTATCCTATCATTAAGGGCTGAGTATAACAGTGTATCTATCACTATCCTATCACTAAGCTGTGAAAAACAGTGTATCTATCACTATCCTATTACTAAGGGCTGTGTTTTACTGTGTATCTATCACTATTCTTACTATCACTGTGTATCTATCACTATAAGTATAACAGTATATCTATCACTATCCTATCACTCAGCTGAATATAAGAGTGTATCTTTCACTATCCTATCACTCAGCTGAGTATAACAGTGTATCTATCACTATCCTATCATGAAGCTGAGTAGAACAGTGTATCTATCACTATCCTATCATGAAGCTGAGTATAACAGTGTATCTATCACTATCCGATCATGAAGCTTATAACAGTGTATCTTTCATTATCCTATCACTCAGCTGAGTATAACAGTGTATCTATCACTATCCTATCACTATGCTGAGTACAACAGTGTAGCTATCACTATTACATCACTATTCTGTGTATCTATCACTATCCTATCATGAAGCTGAGTATAACAGTGTATCTATCACTATCCTATCACTTAGCTGTGTATAACAGTGCATAAACGGATAAGTAGATCTGAGTCCACGGCCAGATCAGCCGTGATCTTGTTGGGTTGCGGAGCAGGTTCGAGGGGCTAGATGGCCTACTCCTTTTCCTAATTCTTATGTTCTTATGTTCTTATTAATGTTGTGGAAGTCCAGAATCAGGGGTCACAGTCTAAGGATAAGGGGTAAGCCATTTAGGACTGAGATGAGGAGAAACTTCTTCACCTAGAGAGTCGTCAACCTGTGAAATTCTCGACCACAGAAAGTTGTTGAGGCCAATTTACTGAATATATTCAATAAGGAGTTAGATGTAGTCCTTACAACTAGGTGGATCAAGGGGTATGGCGAGAAAGCAGGAATGGGGTACTGAAGTTGCATGTTCAGCTATGAACTCATTGAATGCGGGGCAGGCTCGAAGGGCCGAATGGCCTACTCCTGCATGTATTTTCTATGTTTCTATAACAGTGTATCTATCACTATCTTATCACTAAGTTGAGTATAACAGTGTATCTATCACAATACTATCACTAAGGGCTGTGCATAACAGTGTATCTATCACTATCCTATCACAAAGCTGAGTATAACAGATTATCTATCACTAAGCTGAGTATAATAGGGTATCTATCACTATCCTATCACTCAGTTGTGTATAACAGTGTATCCATCACTATCCTATCACGAAGCTGTGAAAAACAGTGTATCTATCACTATCCTATCACTAAGCTGTGTCTAACAGTGTATCTATCACTATCCTATCACTAAGGGCTGTGTATAACTGTGTAACTATCACTATCTTATCACTCAGCTGAATATAACAGTGTATCTGTCACTATCTTTTTATTAAGCTGTGTATAACAGTGTATCTATCACTAAGCTGTGAAAAACAGTGTATCTATCACGATCCTATTAATAAGGGCTGAGTAGAACACTATCTATCACTATCTAATCACCAAGCTGTGTATAAGAGAATATCTATCACAATCTTATCACTAAGCTGAGTATAACAATGTATCTATCACTATCCTATCATTAAGCTGCATATTACAGTTTATCTATCACGATCCTATCATTAAGCTGAGTATAACACTGTATCTATCACTATCCTATCACTCAGCTGTGTATCACAGTGTATCTATCACTATCAAATCAATAAGCTGAGTACAATAGTGTATCTATCACTTTCCTATCACTAAGGGCTGTGCATAATTGTGTATCTATCACTATCTTATCACTCAGCTGAGTATAACAGTGTATCTATCACTATCCTATTACTAAGCTGTGTAGAACAGTGTATCTATCACTATCCTATCACTAAGGGCTGTATATAAGTGTATCCATCACAAAGCTGAGTAGAACAGTGTATTCATCACTATCTTATCACAAAGCTGAGTAAAACAGTGTATCTATCACTATCCTATCACGAAGCTGAGTATAACAGTGTATCTATCACTAGCCTATCACTAAGGGCTGTGTATAGCTGTGTATCTGTCTACTATCTTATCACTCAGCTGAGTATAACAATGTATCTATCTCAATCCTATTACTAAGCTGAGTATAACAGTGTATCTATCACGATCCTATCACTAAGCTGAGTATAACAGTGCATCTATCACCATCCTATCACGAAGCTGAGTATAACAGTGTATCTTTCACTATCCTATCACTCAGCTGAGCATAACAGTGTTTCTTTCACTATCCTATCACTCAGCTGAGCATAACAGTGTATCTATCACCATCCTATCACTAAGCTGAGTATAACAGTGCATCTATCACTATCCCATCACTAAGCTGAGTATAACAGTGTATATATCACTATCCCATCACTAAGCTGAGTATAACAGTGTATCTATCACGAAGCTGTGAAAAACAGTGTATCTATAACTATCCTATTACTAAGGGCTGAGTAGAACAGTGTATCTATCACTATCTGATCACTAAGCTGTGTATAACAGTATATCTATCACAATCTTATCATTAAGCTGAGTATAACAGTGTATCTATCACTATCAAATCACTAATCTGAGTATAACACTGTATCTATCACTATCCTATCACTCAGCTGTGTATCACAGTGTAGCTATCACTATCTTATCACTAAGCTGAGTACAATAGTGTATCTATCACTATCCTATAACTAAGGGCTGTATATAACAGTGTATCTATCACTAAGCTGTGTAGAACAGTGTATCCATCACTATCTTATCACTAAGCTGAGTATAACAGTGTATCTATCACTATCCTATCACTCAGCTGAGTATAACAGTGTATATATCACTATCCTATCATTAAGCTGTGTATTACAGTTTATCTATCACGGTCCTATCATTAAGCTGAGTATAACAGTGTATCTATCACTATCTTATCACGAAGCTGAGTACAACAGTGTATCTATCACTATCCTATCACTAAGGGTTGTGTATAACAGTGAATCTATCACTATCCTATCATGAAGCTGAGAATAACAGTGCATCTATCACTATCCAATCACTAACCTGAGTACAACAGTGTATCCATCACTATCCTATCACTAGGCTGTGAAAAACAGTGTGTATCTATCACTATTCTATGACTAAATGCTGAGAAGAACAGTGTATCTATCACTATCTGATCAATAAGCTGAGTATAAAACTGTATCTATCACTATCCTATCACTAAGCTGTGAAAAACAGTGTATCAGTCACTATCCTATTACTAAGGGCTGAGTAGAACAGTGTATCTATCACTCTCCCATCACTAAGCTGAGTATAACAATGTATCAATCACTAAGCTATGAAAAACAGTGTATCTATCACGATCCTATTACTAAGGGCTGAGTAGAACAGTGTATCTATCACTATCTGATCACTAAGCTGTGTATAACAGTGTATCTATCACTATCTTATCATTAAGCTGAGTACAATAGTGTATCTATCACTATCCTATAACTAAGGGCTATCTATAACAGTGTATCTATCACTATCCTCTCACTAAGCTGAGTATAACAGTGTATCTATCACTATCCTATCACTCAGCTGAGTATAACAGTGTATCTATCACTATCCTATCACTCAGCTGAGTATAACTGTATCTATCACTATCAAATCACTAAGCTGAGTATAACAGTGTATCTATCACTATCCTATCACTCAGCTGTGTATCACAGTGTAGCTATCACTATCTTATCACTAAGCTGAGTACAATAGTGTATCTATCACTATCCTATAACTAAGGGCTATCTATAACAGTGTATCTATCACTATCCTCTCACTAAGCTGAGTATAACAGTGTATCTATCACTATCCTATCACTCAACTGAGTATAACAGTGTATCTTTCACTATCCTATCACTCAGCTGAGTATAACAGTGGATCTATCACTATCCTATCATGAAGCTGAGAATAACAGTGCATCTATCACTAGCCAATCACTCAGCTGAGTATAACAGTGTATCTATCACTATCCTATCACTCAGCTTATAACAGTGTATCTATCACTATCCTATCATGAAGCTGAGTATAACAGTGTATATATCACTATCCTTTCACTAAGCTGAGCATAACAGTGCATCTATCACTATTCTATGACTAAGCTGTGAAAAACAGTGTATCTATAACGATCCTATTACTAAGGGCTGAGTAGAACAGTGTATCTATCACTATCTGATCACTAAGCTGTGTATAACAGTGTATCTATCACTATCTTATCATTAAGCTGAGTATAACAGTGTATCTATCACTATCCTATCACTCAGCTGAGTATTACTGTATCGATCACTTTCAAATCACTAAGCTGAGTATAACAGTGTATCTATCACTATCCTATCACTCAGCTGTGTATCACAGTGTAGCTATCACTATCTTATCACTAAGCTGAGTACAATAGTGTATCTATCACTATCCTATAACTAAGGGCTGTATATAACAGTGTATCTATCACTATCCTCTCACTAAGCTGAGTATAACAGTGTATCTATCACTATCCTATTACTAAGCTGTGTATAACAGTGTATCTATCACTATCCGATCACTAAGGGCTGTATAGAACAGTGTATCTATCACTAAGCTGTGTAGAACAGTGTATCGATCACTATCTTATCACTAAGCTGAGTATAACAGTGTATCTATCACTATCCGATCACGAAGCTGAGTATAACAGTGTATCTATCACTATCCTATCACTAAGGGCTGTGTATAACTGAGTATCTATCACTATCTTATCACTCAGCTGAGTATAACAGTGTATCTATCACTATCTTATCACTCAGCTGAGTATAACAGTGCATCTATCACTATCCTATCACTCAGTTGTGTATAACAGTGTATCCATCACTATCCTATCAAGAAGCTGTGAAAAACAGTGTATCTATCACTATCCTATTACTAAGGGCTGAGAAGAACAGTGTATCTATCACTATCTGATCACTAAGCTGTGTATAACAGTGTATCTATCACTATCCTATCACTCAGTTGAGTATAACAGTGTATCTATCACTATCCTATCATTAAGCTGTGTATTACAGTTTATCTATCACGGTCCTATCATTAAGCTGAGTATAACAGTGTATCTATCACTATCTTATCACGAAGCTGAGTACAACAGTGTATCTATCACTATCCTATCACTAAGGGTTGTGTATAACAGTGAATCTATCACTATCCTATCATGAAGCTGAGAATAACAGTGCATCCATCACTATCCAATCACTAACCTGAGTACAACAGTGTATCCATCACTATCCTATCACTAGGCTGTGAAAAACAGTGTATCAGTCACTATCCTATTACTAAGGGCTGAGTAGAACACTGTATCTATCACTCTCCCATCACTAAGCTGAGTATAACAATGTATCTATCACTAAGCTGTGAAAAACAGTGTATCTATCACGATCCTATTACTAAGGGCTGAGTAGAACAGTGTATCTATCACTATCCTATCACTAAGGGCTGTATAGAACAGTGTATCTATCACTAAGCTGTGTAGAACAGTGTATCCATCACTATCTTATCACTAAGCTGAGTATAACAGTGTATCTATCACTATCCTATCACTAAGGGCTGTGTATAACTGAGTATCTATCACTATCTTATCACTCAGCTGAGTATAAAAGTGTATCTATCACTATCCGATCACTCAGTTGTGTATAACAGTGTATCCATCACTATCCTATCAAGAAGCTGTGAAAAACAGTGCATCTATCACTATCCTATTACTAAGGGCTGAGAAGAACAGTGTATCTATCACTATCCTATCACTCAGTTGAGTATAACAGTGTATCTGTCACGATCCTATCATTAAGCTGTGTATTACAGTTTATCTATCACGGTCCTATCATTAAGCTGAGTATAACAGTGTATCTATCACTATCTTATCATTCAGCTGAGTATAACAGTGTATCTATCACTATCCTACCACTAAGCTGTGTATCACAGTGTATCTATCACGATCTTATCATTAAGCTGAGTACAATAGTGTATCTATCACTATCCAATCACTAAGCTGAGTACAACAGTACATTTATCACTATCCTATCACTCAGCTGAATTTAACAATGTATCTTTCACTATCCTATCATGAAGCTGAGTATAACGGTGTATCTATCACTATCCTATTATGAAGCTTATAACAGTGTATCTTTCATTATCCTATCACTCAGCTGAGTATAACAGTGTATCTATCACTATACTATCACTCAGCTGAGTATAACAGTGTATCTATCACGATTCTATCACTAAGCTGAGTAGAACAGTGTATCTAACACTATCCTATCACTAAGGGCTGTGTATAACTGTGTATCTATCACTATCTTATCACGAAGCTGAGTACAACAGTGTATCTGTCACTATCCTATCACTAAGGGTTGTGTATAACATAGATTTATCACTATCCTATCATGAAGCTGAGAATAACAGTGCATCTATCACTATCCAATCACTAACCTGAGTACAACAGTGTATCCATCACTATCCTATCACTAGGCTGTGAAAAACAGTGTGTATCTATCACTATTCTATGACTAAATGCTGAGAAGAACAGTGTATCTATCACTATCTGATCACTAAGCTGTGTATAACAGTGTATCTATCACTATCCTATCACTAACCTGAGTGCAATAGTGTATCTATCACTATCCAATCACTAAGCTGAGTATAACAGTGTATCTATCACTATCCTATCACTCAGCTGAGTAGAACAGTGTATCTATCACTATCCTATCACTCAGCTTATAACAGTGTATCATCACTATCCTATCACTCAGCTGTGAAAAACAGTGTAATATTCACTATCCTATCACTAAGGGCTGAGTAGAACAGTGTATCAATCACTATCCTTTCACGAAGGGCTGTGTATAACTGTGTATCTGTCACCATCTTATCAATAAGCTGAGTATAAAACTGTATCTATCACTATCCTATCACTAAGCTGTGAAAAACAGTGTATCTGTCACTATCCTATTCCTAAGGGCTGAGTCGAACAGTGTATCTATCACTATCCTGTCACTAAGCTGTGTCCAACAGTGTATCTTTCATTATCCTATCACTCAGCTGAGTATAACAGTGTATTTATCACTATCCTATCACTCAGCTGAGTATAACAGTGTATCTATCACGATTCTATCACTAAGCTGAGTCGAACAGTGTATCTAACACTATCCTATCACTAAGGGCTGTGTATAACTGTGTATCTATCACCATCTTATCACTAAGCTGAGTATAACAGTGTATCTATCACTATCCTCTCACGATGCTGAGTATAACAGTGTATCTATCACTATCCTATCACTCAGCTGAGTATAACAGTGTATCTATCACTATCCTATCACTCAGCTTATAACAGTGTATCTTTCACTATTCTATCACTCAGCTGAGTATAACAGTGTATCTATCACTATCCTATTTCTCAGCTGAGTATAACAGTGTATCTATCACTATCCTACCACTAAGCTGTGTATCACAGTGTATCTATCACGATCTTATCACTAAGTTGAGTACAATAGTGTATCTATCACTATCCTATCACTAAGCTGAGTACAACAGTACATCTATCACTATCCTATCACTCAGCTGAATATAACAGTGTATCTTTCACTATCCTATCACTCAGCTGAGTATAACAGTGTATCTATCACTATCCTATCATGAAGCTGAGTATAACAGTATATCTATCACGATCCTATCATGAAGCTGAGTATAACAGTGTATCTATCACTATCCTATCATGAAGCTTATAACAGTGTATCTTTCATTATCCTATCACTCAGCTGAGTATAACAGTGTATCTATCACTATCCTATCACTCAGCTGAGTATAACAGTGTATCTATCACGATTCTATCACGAAGCTGAGTAGAACAGTGTATCTATCACTATCCTATCACTAAGGGCTGTATATAACAGTGTATCTATCACTATCCTAACACTCAGCTGAGTACAACAGTGTATCTATCACTATCCTATCACTAAGGGTTGTGTATAACAGTGAATCTATCACTATCCTATCATGAAGCTGAGAATAACAGTGCATCTATCAATATCCAATCACTAACCTGAGTACAACAGTGTATCCATCACTATCCTATCACTAGGCTGTGAAAAACAGTGTGTATCTATCACTATTCTATGACGAAATGCTGAGAAGAACAGTGTATCTATCACTATCTGATCACTAAGCTGTGTATAACAGTGTATCTATCACTATCCTATCACTAACCTGAGTACAATAGTGTATCTATCACTATCCAATCACTAAGCTGAGTATAACAGTGTGTCTATCACTATCCTATCACTCAGCTGGATATAACAGTGTATCTTTCACTATCCTATCACTCAGCTGAGAATAACAGTGTATCTATCACTATCCTATCATGAAGCTGAGTATAACAGTGTATCTATCACTATCCTATCACACAGCTGAGTATAACAGTGTATCTATCACTATCCTATCACTCAGCTTATAACAGTGTATCTTTCACTATCCTATCACTCAGCTGAGTATGACAGTGTATCATCACTATCCTATCACTCAGCTGTGAAAAACAGTGTAATATTCACTATCCTATTACTAAGGGCTGAGCAGAACAGTGTATCTATCACTATCCTTTCACGAAGGGCTGTGTATAACTGTGTATCTGTCACCATCTTATCAGTAAGCTGAGTATAAAACTGTATCTATCACTATCCTATCACTAAGCTGTGAAAAACAGTGTATCTGTCACTATCCTGTCACTAAGGGCTAAGTAGAACAGTGTATCTATCACTATCCTGTCACTAAGCTGCGTCCAACAGTGTATATATCACTATCTTATCACTAAGCTGAGTACAACAGTGTATCTATCACTATCCTATCACTCAGCTTATAACAGTGTATCTTTCATTATCCTATCACTCAGCTGAGTATAACAGTGTATTTATCACTATCCTATCACTCAGCTGAGTATAACAGTGTATCTATCACGATTCTATCACTAAGCTGTGTAGAACAGTGTATCTAACACTATCCTATCACTAAGGGCTGTGTATAACTGTGTATCTATCACCATCTTATCACTCAGCTGAGTATAACAGTGTATCTATCACTATCCTCTCACTATGCTGAGTATAACAGTGTATCTATCACTATCCTATCACTCAGCTGAGTATAACAGTGTATCTATCACTATCCTATCACGAACCTGAGTATAACAGTGTATCTGTCACTATCCTAACACTCAGCTGAGTATAACAGTGTATCTTTCACTATCCTATCAAGAAGCTGAGTATCACAGTGTATCTATCACTATCTTATCACTCAGCTGAGTATAACAGTGTATCTATCACTATCCTACCACTAAGCTGTATATCACAGTGTATCTATCACGATCTTATCACTAAGCTGAGTACAATAGTGTATCTATCACTATCCTATCATGAAGCTCAGTATAACAGTATATCTATCACTATCCTATCACTCAGCTGAATATAAGAGTGTATCTTTCACTATCCTATCACTCAGCTGAGTATAACAGTGTATCTATCACTATCCTATCATGAAGCTGAGTAGAACAGTGTACCTATCACTATCCTATCATGAAGCTGAGTATAACAGTGTATCTATCACTATCCTATCATGAAGCTTATAACAGTGTATCTTTCATTATCCTATCACTCAGCTGAGTATAACGGTGTATCTATCACTATGCTATCATGAAGCTGAGAATAACAGTGCATCTATCACGATTCTATCACTAAGCTGAGTAGAACCGTGTATCTATCACTATCCTATCACTAAGGGCTGTGTATAACTGTGTATCTATCACTATCCTATCACTAAGCTGTGAAAAACAGTGTATCTATCACTATCCTATTACTAAGGGCTGAGCAGAACAGTGTATCTATCACTATCCTGTCACTAAGCTGTGTATAACTGTGTATCTATCACTATCTTATCACTAAGCTGAGAACAACAGTGTGTCTATCACTATCCTGTGACGAATCTGAGTATAACAGTGTATCTATCACTATCCTGTCACAAAGGGCTGTGTATAACAGTGTATCTCACACTAAGCTGAGTAGAACAGTGTATCTATCACTATCCTATCACGAATGAGTATAACAGTGTATCTATCACTATCCTATCATTAAGGGCTGAGTATAACAGTGTATCTATCACTATCCTATCACTAAGCTGTGAAAAACAGTGTATCTATCACTATCCTATTACTAAGGGCTGTGTTTTACTGTGTATCTATCACTATTCTTACTATCACTGTGTATCTATCACTATCAGTATAACAGTATATCTATCACTATCCTATCACTCAGCTGAATATAAGAGTGTATCTTTCACTATCCTATCACTCAGCTGAGTATAACAGTGTATCTATCACTATCCTATCATGAAGCTGAGTAGAACAGTGTATCTATCACTATCCTATCAGTAAGGGCTGTGTATAACAGTGTATCTATCACTATCCTATCACTATGCTGAGTACAACAGTGTAGCTATCACTATTACATCACTATTCTGTGTATCTATCACTATCCTATCATGAAGCTGAGTATAACAGTGTATCTATCACTATCCTATCACTCAGCTGAGTATAACAGTGTATTTATCACTATCCTATCCCTAAGCTGTGTATGACAGTGTATCTATCACTATCCTATCACTTAGCTGTGTATAACAGTGCATAAACGGATAAGTAGATCTGAGTCCACGGCCAGATCAGCCGTGATCTTGTTGGGTTGCGGAGCAGGTTCGAGGGGCTAGATGGCCTACTCCTTTTCCTAATTCTTATGTTCTTATGTTCTTATTAATGTTGTGGAAGTCCAGAATCAGGGGTCACAGTCTAAGGATAAGGGGTAAGCCATTTAGGACTGAGATGAGGAGAAACTTCTTCACCTAGAGAGTCGTCAACCTGTGAAATTCTCGACCACAGAAAGTTGTTGAGGCCAATTTACTGAATATATTCAATAAGGAGTTAGATGTAGTCCTTACAACTAGGTGGATCAAGGGGTATGGCGAGAAAGCAGGAATGGGGTACTGAAATTGCATGTTCAGCTATGAACTCATTGAATGCGGGGCAGGCTCGAAGGGCCGAATGGCCTACTCCTGCACGTATTTTCTATGTTTCTATAACAGTGTATCTATCACTATCTTATCACTAAGTTGAGTATAACAGTGTATCTATCACAATACTATCACTAAGGGCTGTGCATAACAGTGTATCTATCACTATCCTATCACAAAGCTGAGTATAACAGATTATCTATCACTAAGCTGAGTATAATAGGGTATCTATCACTATCCTATCACTCAGTTGTGTATAACAGTGTATCCATCACTATCCTATCACTAAGCTGTGAAAAACAGTGTATCTATCACTATCCTATTACTAAGGGCTGTGTTTTACTGTGTATCTATCACTATTCTTACTATCACTGTGTATCTATCACTATCAGTATAACAGTATATCTATCACTATCCTATCACTCAGCTGAATATAAGAGTGTATCTTTCACTATCCTATCACTCAGCTGAGTATAACAGTGTATCTATCACTATCCTATCATGAAGCTGAGTAGAACAGTGTATCTATCACTATCCTATCAGTAAGGGCTGTGTATAACAGTGTATCTATCACTATCCTATCACTATGCTGAGTACAACAGTGTAGCTATCACTATTACATCACTATTCTGTGTATCTATCACTATCCTATCATGAAGCTGAGCATAACAGTGTATCTATCACTATCCTATCACTCAGCTGAGTATAACAGTGTATTTATCATTATCCTATCCCTAAGCTGTGTATGACAGTGTATCTATCACTATCCTATCACTTAGCTGTGTATAACAGTGCATAAACGGATAAGTAGATCTGAGTCCACGGCCAGATCAGCCGTGATCTTGTTGGGTTGCGGAGCAGGTTCGAGGGGCTAGATGGCCTACTCCTTTTCCTAATTCTTATGTTCTTATGTTCTTATTAATGTTGTGGAAGTCCAGAATCAGGGGTCACAGTCTAAGGATAAGGGGTAAGCCATTTAGGACTGAGATGAGGAGAAACTTCTTCACCTAGAGAGTCGTCAACCTGTGAAATTCTCGACCACAGAAAGTTGTTGAGGCCAATTTACTGAATATATTCAATAAGGAGTTAGATGTAGTCCTTACAACTAGGTGGATCAAGGGGTATGGCGAGAAAGCAGGAATGGGGTACTGAAGTTGCATGTTCAGCTATGAACTCATTGAATGCGGGGCAGGCTCGAAGGGCCGAATGGCCTACTCCTGCACGTATTTTCTATGTTTCTATAACAGTGTATCTATCACTATCTTATCACTAAGTTGAGTATAACAGTGTATCTATCACAATACTATCACTAAGGGCTGTGCATAACAGTGTATCTATCACTATCCTATCACAAAGCTGAGTATAACAGATTATCTATCACTAAGCTGAGTATAATAGGGTATCTATCACTATCCTATCACTCAGTTGTGTATAACAGTGTATCCATCACTATCCTATCACGAAGCTGTGAAAAACAGTGTATCTATCACTATCCTATCACTAAGCTGTGTCTAACAGTGTATCTATCACTATCCTATCACTAAGGGCTGTGTATAACTGTGTAACTATCACTATCTTATCACTCAGCTGAGTATAACAGTGTATCTGTCACTATCTTTTTATTAAGCTGTGTATAACAGTGTATCTATCACTAAGCTGTGAAAAACAGTGTATCTATCACGATCCTATTAATAAGGGCTGAGTAGAACACTATCTATCACTATCTAATCACCAAGCTGTGTATAAGAGAATATCTATCACAATCTTATCACTAAGCTGAGTATAACAATGTATCTATCACTATCCTATCATTAAGCTGCATATTACAGTTTATCTATCACGATCCTATCATTAAGCTGAGGATAACAGTGTATCTATCACTATCCTATCACTCAGCTGAGTATAACAGTGTATCTATCACTATCAAATCAATAAGCTGAGTACAATAGTGTATCTATCACTTTCCTATCACTAAGGGCTGTGCATAATTGTGTATCTATCACTATCTTATCACTCAGCTGAGTATAACAGTGTATCTATCACTATCCTATTACTAAGCTGTGTAGAACAGTGTATCTATCACTATCCTATCACTAAGGGCTGTATATAACAGTGTATCCATCACAAAGCTGAGTAGAACAGTGTATTCATCACTATCTTATCACAAAGCTGAGTAAAACAGTGTATCTATCACTATCCTATCACGAAGCTGAGTATAACAGTGTATCTATCACTAGCCTATCACTAAGGGCTGTGTATAGCTGTGTATCTGTCTACTATCTTATCACTAAGCTGAGTACAACAGTGCATCTATCACCATCCTATCACGAAGCTGAGTATAACAGTGTATCTTTCACTATCCTATCACTCAGCTGAGTATAACAGTGTTTCTTTCACTATCCTATCACTCAGCTGAGCATAACAGTGGATCTATCACTATCCTATCATGAAGCTGAGAATAACAGTGCATCGATCACTAGCCAATCACTCAGCTGAGTATAACAGTGCATCTATCACTATCCTATCACTCAGCTTATAACAGTCTATCTTTCATTATCCTATCACTAAGCTGAGTATAACAGTGTATCTATCACCATCCTATCACTAAGCTGAGTATAACAGTGTATCTATCACTAAGCTGTGAAAAACAGTGTATCTATAACTATCCTATTACTAAGGGCTGAGTAGAACAGTGTATCTATCACTATCTGATCACTAAGCTGTGTATAACAGTGTATCTATCACTATCTTATCATTAAGCTGAGTATAACAGTGTATCTATCACTATCAAATCACTAAGCTGAGTATAACACTGTATCTATCACTATCCTATCACTCAGCTGTGTATCACAGTGTAGCTATCACTATCTTATCACTAAGCTGAGTACAATAGTGTATCTATCACTATCCTATAACTAAGGGCTGTATATAACAGTGTATCTATCACTAAGCTGTGTAGAACAGTGTATCCATCACTATCTTATCATTAAGCTGAGTATAACAGTGTATCTATCACTATCCTATCACTCAGCTGAGTATAACAGTGTATCTATCACTATCACATCACGAATCTGAGTATAACAGTGTATCTATCACTATCCTATCATTAAGGGCTGAGTATAACAGTGTATCTATCACTATCCTATCATTAAGCTGTGAAAAACAGTGTATCTATCACGATCCTATCACTAAGGGCTGAGTAGAACAGTGTATCTATCACTATCCTATTAGTAAGGGCTGAGTATAACAGTGTATCTATCACTATCCTATCATTAAGCTGTGAAAAACAGTGTATCTATCACGATCCTATCACTAAGGGCTGAGTATAACAGTGTATCTATCACTATCCTATCATTAAGGGCTGAGTATAACAGTGTATCTATCACTATCCTATCATTAAACTGTGAAAAACAGTGTATCTATCACGATCCTATCACTAAGGGCTGAGTAGAACAGTGTATCTATCACTATCCTATCAGTAAGGGCTGTGTACAACAGTGTATCTATCACTATCGTATCACTATGCTGAGTACAACAGTGTAGCTATCACTATTACATCACTATTCTGTGTATAACTGTGTATCTATCACTATCCTATCACGAAGCTGAGTATAACAGTGTATCTATCACTATCCTATCACTCAGCTGAGTATAACAGTGTATTTATCACTATCCTATCCCTAAGCTGTGTATGACAGTGTATCTATCACTATCCTATCACTTAGCTGTGTATAACAGTGCATAAACGGATAAGTAGAGCTGAGTCCACGGCCAGATCAGCCGTGATCTTGTTGGTTTGCGGAGCAGGTTCGAGGGGCTAGATGGCCTACTCCTTTTCCTAATTCTTATGTTCTTATGTTCTTATTAATGTTGTGGAAGTCCAGAATCAGGGGTCACAGTCTAAGGATAAGGGGTAAGCCATTTAGGACTGAGATGAGGAGAAACTTCTTCACCTAGAGAGTCGTCAACCTGTGAAATTCTCGACCACAGAAAGTTGTTGAGGCCAATTCACTGAATATATTCAATAAGGAGTTAGATGTAGTCCTATCAACTAGGTGGATCAAGGGGTATGGCGAGAAAGCAGGAATGGGGTACTGAAATTGCATGTTCAGCTATGAACTCATTGAATGAGGGGCAGGCTCAATGGGCCGAATGGCCTACTCCTGCACGTATTTTCTATGTTTCTATAACAGTGTATCTATCACTATCCTATCACAAAGGGCTGTGTATAACATTGTATCTATCACGATCCCATCACTAAGCTGAGTACAACAGTGTATCTATCACTATCCTATCACGAAGCTGAGTATAACAGATTATCTATCACTAAGCTGAGTATAACAGTGTAACTATCACTATCCTATCACTGAACTGTGAAAAACAGCGTATCTATCACTATCCTATTACTAAGAGCTGAGTAGAACAGTGTATCTATCACTATCTGATCACTAAGCTGTGTATAACAGTGTATCTATCACTATCTTCTCACTAAGCTGAGTATAACGATGTATCTATCACTATCCTATCACTAAGCTCAGTATAACAGTGTATCTATCACTATCCTATCACGTCGGACTGTATATAACAGTGTATCTATCACTATCCTATCACTAAGCTGAGTATAACAGTGTATCTATCACTATCCTAACACTCAGCTGAGTATAACAGTGTATCTTTCACTATCCTATCACTCAACTGAGTATAACAGTGTATCTATCACTCTCCTATCACGAAGAGCTGTGTATAACGGTGTACCTATCACCATCTTATCACTAAGCTGAGTATAACAGTGTATCTATCACTATCTTATCACTCAGCTGAGTATAACAGTGTATCTATCACTATCCTATCAATAAGTTGTGTATTACAGTTTATCTATCACGGTCCTATCATTAAGCTGAGTAGAACAGTGTATCTATCACTCTCCTATCACTAAGCGCTGTATATAGCAGTGTACCTATCATCATCTTATCACTAAGCTGAGTATAACAGATTATCTATCACTAAGCTGAGTATAACAGTGTAACTATCACTATCCTATCACTGAACTGTGAAAAACAGCGTATCTATCACTATCCTATTACTAAGGGCTGAGTAGAACAGTGTATCTATCACTATCTGATCACTCAGCTGTGTATAACAGTGTATCTATCACTATCTTCTCACTAAGCTGAGTATAACGATGTATCTATCACTATCCTATCACTAAGCTCAGTATAACAGTGTATCTATCACTATCCTAACACTCAGCTGAGTATAACAGTTTATCTATCACGGTCCTATCAATAAGCTGAGTAGAACAGTGTATCTATCACTATCCTATCACTCAACTGAGTATAACAGTGTATATATCACTATCCTACCACTAAGCTGTGTATCACAGTGTACCTATCACTATCCTATCATGAAGCTGAGTATAACAGTTTATCTATCACGGTCCTATCAATAAGCTGAGTATAACAGTATATCTATTACTATCCTATCACTCAGCTGAGTATAACAGTGTATCTTTCACTATCCTATCACTCAGCTGAGCATAACAGTGTATCTATCACTATCCTGTCATGAAGCTGAGTACAACAGTGTATCTATCACTATCCTATCACGAAGCTGAGTATAACAGATTATCTATCACTAAGCTGAGTATAACAGTGTAACTATCACTATCCTATCACTGAACTGTGAAAAACTGCGTATCTATCACTATCTTATTACTAAGGGCTGAGTAGAACAGTATATCTATCACTATCTGATCACTAAGCTGTGTATAACAGTGTATCTATCACTATCTTCTCACTAAGCTGAGTATAACGATGTATCTATCACTAAGCTCAGTATAACAGTGTATCTATTACTATCCTATCACTAAGCTGAGTATAACAGTGTAGCTGTCACTATACTAACACTCAGCTGAGTATAACAGTGTATCTTTCACTATCCTATCAAGAAGCTGAGTATAACAGTGTATCTATCACTATCCTATCACTCAACTGAGTATAACAGTGTATCTATCACTCTCCTATCACTAAGTGCTGTGTATAACAGTGTACCTATCACCATCTTATCACTAAGCTGAGTGTAACAGTGTATCTATCACTATCCTATCACTAAACTGAGTATAACAGTGTATCTATCACTATCCTATCACTCAGCTGAGTATAACAGTGAATCTATCACTATCCAATCACTAAGCTGAGTATAACAGTATATCTATTACTATCCTATCACTCAGCTGAGTATAACAGTGTATCTTTCACTATCCTATCACTCAGCTGAGCATAACAGTGTATCTATCACTATCCTATCATGAAGCTGAGTACAACAGTGTATCTATCACTATCCTATCACGAAGCTGAGTATAACAGATTATCTATCACTAAGCTGAGCATAACAGTGTATCTATCACTATCCTATCACTGAACTGTGAAAAACTGCGTATCTATCACTATCTTATTACTAAGGGCTGAGTAGAACAGTATATCTATCACTATCTGATCACTAAGCTGTGTATAACAGTGTATCTATCACTATCTTCTCACTAAGCTGAGTATAACGATGTATCTATCACTATCCTATCACTAAGCTCAGTATAACAGTGTATCTATCACTATCCTATCACTAAGCTGAGTATAACAGTGTATCTGTCACTATACTAACACTCAGCTGAGTATAACAGTGTATCTGTCACTATACTAACACTAAGCTGAGTATAACAGTGTATCTGTCACTATACTAACACTCAGCTGAGTATAACAGTGTATCTTTCACTATCCTATCAAGAAGCTGAGTATAACAGTGTATCTATCACTATCCTATCACTCAACTGAGTATAACAGTGTATCTATCACTCTCCTATCACGAAGAGCTGTGTATAACGGTGTACCTATCACCATCTTATCACTAAGCTGAGTATAACAGTGTATCTTTCACTATCCTATCACTCAGCTGAGTATAACAGTGTATCTATCACGATTCTATCACTAAGCTGAGTAGAACAGTGTATCTGTCACTATCCTATCACTAAGGGCTGTATATAACAGTGTATCTATCACTAAGCTGAGTATAACATTGTATCTATCACGATCCTATCACTAAGCTGAGTATAACAGTGTATCTATCACTATCCTATCACTAAGGGTTGTGTATAACAATGTATCTATCACGATCTTATCACTAAGCTGAGTACAACAGTGTATCTTTCACTATCCTATCACTCAGCTGAGTATAACAGTGTTTCTTTCACTATCCTATCACTCAGCTGAGCATAACAGTGGATCTATCACTATCCTATCATGAAGCTGAGAATAACAGTGCATCTATCACTAGCCAATCACTCAGCTGAGTATAACAGTGCATCTATCACTATCCTATCACTCAGCTTATAACAGTCTATCTTTCATTATCCTATCACTAAGCTGAGTATAACAGTGCATCTATCACTATCCCATCACTAAGCTGAGTATAACAGTGTATCTATCACTATCCCATCACTAAGCTGAGTATAACAGTGTATCTATCACTAAGCTGTGAAAAACAGTGTATCTATAACTATCCTATTACTAAGGGCTGAGTAGAACAGTGTATCTATCACTATATGATCACTAAGCTGTGTATAACAGTGTATCTATCACTATCTTATCATTAAGCTGAGTATAACAGTGTATCTATCACTATCCTATCACTCAGCTGAGTATAACAGTGTATCTATCACTATCAAATCACTAAGCTGAGTATAACAGTGTATCTATCACTATCCTGTCACTCAGCTGTGTATCACAGTGTATCTATCACTATCTTATCACTAAGCTGAGTAGAACAGTGTAGCTATCACTATTACATCACTATTCTGTGTATCTATCACTATCCTATCATGAAGCTGAGTATAACAGTGTATCTATCACTATCCTATCACTCAGCTGAGTATAACAGTGTATCTATCACGATTCTTTCACTAAGCTGAGTAGAACAGTGTATCTATCACTCTCCTATCACGAAGCGCTGTATATATCAGTGTACCTATCATCATCTTATCACTAAGCTGAGTATAACAGATTATCTATCACTAAGCTGAGTATAACAGTGTAACTATCACTATCCTATCACTGAACTGTGAAAAACAGCGTATCTATCACTATCCTATTACTAAGGGCTGAGTAGAACAGTGTATCTATCACTATCTGATCACTCAGCTGTGTATAACAGTGTATCTATCACTATCTTCTCACTAAGCTGAGTATAACGATGTATCTATCACTATCGTATCACTAAGCTCAGTATAACAGTGTATCTATCACTATCCTAACACTCAGCTGAGTATAACAATTTATCTATCACGGTCCTATCATTAAGCTGAGTGGAACAGTGTATCTATCACTATCCTATCACTCAACTGAGTATAACAGTGTATATATCACTATCCTACCACTAAGCTGTGTATCACAGTGTATCTATCACGATCTTATCACTAAGCTGAGTACAATAGTGTATCTATCACTATCCAATCACTAAGCTGAGTATAACAGTATATCTATTACTATCCTATCACTCAGCTGGATATAACAGTGTATCTTTCACTATCCTATCACTCAGCTGAGAATAACAGTCTATCTATCACTATCCTATCATGAAGCTGAGTATAACAGTGTATCTATCACTATCCTATCACACAGCTGAGTATATCAGTGTATCTATCACTATCCTATCACTCAGCTTATAACAGTGTATCGATCACTATCTAATCACTCAGCTGAGTATGACAGTGTATCATCACTATCCTATCACTCAGCTGTGAAAAACAGTGTAATATTCACTATCCTATTACTAAGGGCTGAGTAGAACAGTGTATCTATCACTATCCTTTCACGAAGGGCTGTGTATAACTGTGTATCTATCACCATCTTATCACTCAGCTGAGTATAACAGTGTATCTATCACGATTCTATCACTAAGCTGAGTAGAACAGTGTATCTAACACTATCTGATCACTAAGCTGTGTATAACAGTGTGTCTATCACTATCTTATCACTCAGCTGAGTGTAACAGTGTATCTATCACTCAGCTGAGTATAACAGTGTATCTATCACTATCCTATCATTAAGCTGTGTATTACAATTTATCTATCACTATCCTCTCACTATGCTGAGTATAACAGTGTATCTATCACTATCCTATCACTCAGCTGAGTATAACAGTGTATCTATCACTATCCTATCACTCAGCTTATAACAGTGTATCTTTCACTATCCTATCACTCAGCTGAGTATAACAGTGTATCTATCACTATCCTATCACTCAGCTGAGTATAACAGTGTATCTATCACTATCCTATCACTCAGCTTATAACAGTGTTTCTTTCACTATCCTATCACTCAGCTGAGTATAACACTGTATCTATCACTATACTATCACTCAGCTTATAACAGCGTATCTTTCACTATCCTATCACTCAGCTGAGTATAACAGTGTATCTATCACTATCCTACCACTAAGCTCAGTATAACAGTGTATCTATCACTATCCGATCACGTCGGGCTGTATATAACAGTGTATCTATCACTATCCTAACACTCAGCTGAGTATAACAGTGTATCTATCACTATCTTATCACTCAGCTGAGTATAACAGTGTATCTATTACTATCCTACCACTAAGCTGTGTATCACAGTGTATCTATCACGATCTTATCACTAAGCTGAGTACAATAGTGTATCTATCACTATCCAATCACTAAGCTGAGTATAACAGTATATCTATCACTATCCTATCACTCAGCTGAGTATAACAGTGTATCTTTCACTATCCTATCACTCAGCTGAGTAGAACAGTGTATCTATCACTATCCTATCATGAAGCTGAGTATAACGGTATATCTATCACTATCCTATCACTCAGCTGAATATAAGAGTGTATCTTTCACTATCCTATCACTCAGCTGAGTATAACAGTGTATCTATCACTATCCTATCATGAAGCTTATAACAGTGTATCTTTCATTATCCTATCACTCAGCTGAGTATAACAGTGTATCTATCACTAAGCTGAGTATAACAGTGTATCTATCACGATTCTATCACTAAGCTGAGTAGAACAGTGTATCTATCACTATCCTATCACTAAGGGCTGTACATAACAGTGTATCTATCACTATCTTATCACTAAGCTGAGTATAACAGTGTATCTATCACTGTCCTGTCACTAAGGGTTGTGTATAACAGTGTATCTATCACTATGCTATCATGAAGCTGAGAATAACAGTGCATCTATCACGATTCTATCACTAAGCTGAGTAGAACCGTGTATCTATCACTATCCTATCACTAAGGGCTGTGTATAACTGTGTATCTATCACTATCCTATCACTAAGCTGTGAAAAACAGTGTATCTATCACTATCCTATTACTAAGGGCTGAGCAGAACAGTGTATCTATCACTATCCTGTCACTAAGCTGTGTATAGCTGTGTATCTATCACTATCTTATCACTAAGCTGAGAACAACAGTGTGTCTATCACTATCCTGTGACAAATCTGAGTATAACAGTGTATCTATCACTATCCTGTCACAAAGGTCTGTATATAACAGTGTATCTCACACTAAGCTGAGTAGAACAGTGTATCTATCACTATCCTATCACGAATCTGAGTATAACAGTGTATCTATCACTCTCCTATCATTAAGGGCTGAGTATAACAGTGTATCTATCACTATCCTATCACTAAGCAGTGTATAACAGTGTATCTATCACTATCTTATCACTAAGCTGAGTAGAACAGTGTATCGATCACTATCCTCTCACTCAGCTGACTATAACAGTGTATCTATCACTATCCTGTCACTAAGGGCTGTGTTTTACTGTGTATCTATCACTATCCTATCACACAGCTGAGTATAACAGTGTATCTATCACTATCCTATCAGTAAGGGCTGTCTATAACAGTGTATCTATCACTATCCTATCACTTAGCTGTGTATAACAGTGCATAAACAGATAAGTAGAGCTGAGTCCACGGCCAGATCAGCCGTGATCTTGTTGGGTTGCGGAGCAGATTCGAGGGGCTAGATGGCCTACTCCTTTTCCTAATTCTTATGTTCTTATGTTCTTATTAATGTTGTGGAAGTCCAGAATCAGGGGTCACAGTCTAAGGATAAGGGATAAGCCATTTAGGACTGAGATGAGGAGAAACTTCTTCACCTAGAGAGTCGTCAACCTGTGAAATTCTCGACCACAGAAAGTTGTTGAGGCCAATTCACTGAATATATTCAATAAGGAGTTAGATGTAGTCCTTACAACTAGGTGGATCAAGGGGTATGGCGAGAAAGCAGGAATGGGGTACTGAAGTTGCATGTTCAGCTATGAACTCATTGAATGCGGGGCAGGCTCGAAGGGCCGAATGGCCTACTCCTGCACGTATTTTCTATGTTTCTATAACAGTGTATCTATCACTATCTTATCACTAAGTTGAGTATAACAGTGTATCTATCACAATACTATCACTAAGGGCTGTGCATAACAGTGTATCTATCACTATCCTATCACGAAGCTGAGTATAACAGATTATCTATCACTAAGCTGAGTATAACAGTGTAACTATCACTATCCTATCACTGAACTGTGAAAAACAGCGTATCTATCACTATCCTATTACTAAGGGCTGAGTAGAACAGTGTATCTATCACTATCCTATCACAAAGGGCTGTGTATAACATTGTATCTATCACGATCCCATCACTAAGCTGAGTATAACAGTGTATCTATCACCATCCTATCACTAAGCTGAGTATAACAGTGTATCTATCACTATCCTATCACTAAGCTGTGTCTAACAGTGTATCTATCACTATCCTATCACTAAGGGCTGTGTATAACTGTGTATCTATCACTATCTTATCACTCAGCTGTGTATAACAGTGTATCTATCACTAAGCTGTGAAAAACAGTGTATCTATCACGATCCTATTAATAAGGGCTGAGTAGAACACTATCTATCACTATCTAATCACCAAGCTGTGTATAAGAGAATATCTATCACAATCTTATCACTAAGCTGAGTATAACAATGTATCTATCACTATCCTATCATTAAGCTGCATATTTCAGTTTATCTATCACGATCCTATCATTAAGCTGAGGATAACAGTGTATCTATCACTATCCTATCACTCAGCTGAGTATAACAGTGTATCTATCACTATCAAATCAATAAGCTGAGTACAATAGTGTATCTATCACTTTCCTATCACTAAGGGCTGTGCATAATTGTGTATCTATCACTATCTTATCACTCAGCTGAGTATAACAGTGTATCTATCACTATCCTATTACTAAGCTGTGTAGAACAGTGTATCTATCACTATCCTATCACTAAGGGCTGTATATAACAGTGTATCCATCACAAAGCTGAGTAGAACAGTGTATTCATCACTATCTTATCACAAAGCTGAGTAAAACAGTGTATCTATCACTATCCTATCACGAAGCTGAGTATAACAGTGTATCTATCACTAGCCTATCACTAAGGGCTGTGTATAACTGTGTATCTGTCTACTATCTTATCACTCAGCTGAGTATAACAATGTATCTATCTCAATCCTATTACTAAGCTGAGTATAACAGTGTATCTATCATGATCCTATCACTAAGCTGAGTATAACAGTGTATCTATCACTATCCTATCACTAAGGGTTGTGTATAACAGTGTATCTATCACGATCTTATCACTAAGCTGAGTACAACAGTGCATCTATCACCATCCTATCACGAAGCTGAGTATAACAGTGTATCTTTCACTATCCTATCACTCAGCTGAGTATAACAGTGTTTCTTTCACTATCCTATCACTAAGCTGAGTACAACAGTGTATCTATCACTATCTTATGATTAAGCTGAGTATAACTGTATCTATCACTATCAAATCACTAAGCTGAGTATAACACTGTATCTATCACTATCCTATCACTCAGCTGTGTATCACAGTGTAGCTATCACTATCTTATCACGAAGCTGAGTACAATAGTGTATCTATCACTATCCTATAACTAAGGGCTGTATATAACAGTGTATCTATCACTAAGCTGTGTAGAACAGTGTATCAATCACTATCTTATCACTAAGCTGAGTATAACAGTGTATCTATCACTATCCTATCACGAAGCTGAGTATAACAGTGTATCCATCACTATCCTATCACGAAGCTGTGAAAAACAGTGTATCTATCACTATCCTATTACTAAGGGCTGAGAAGACAGTGTATCTATCACTATCTTATCACTAAGCTGAGTATAACAGTGTATCTATCACTATCCTATCACTCAGCTGAGTATAACAGTGTATCTATCACTATCCTATCATTAAGCTGTGTATTACAGTTTATCTATCACGGTCCTATCATTAAGCTGAGGATAACAGTGTATCTATCACTATCCTATCACTCAGCTGAGTATAACAGTGTATCTATCACTATCAAATCAATAAGCTGAGTACAATAGTGTATCTATCACTTTCCTATCACTAAGGGCTGTGCATAATTGTGTATCTATCACTATCTTATCACTCAGCTGAGTATAACAGTGTATCTATCACTATCCTATTACTAAGCTGTGTAGAACAGTGTATCTATCACTATCCTATCACTAAGGGCTGTATATAACAGTGTATCCATCACAAAGCTGAGTAGAACAGTGTATTCATCACTATCTTATCACAAAGCTGAGTATAACAGTGTTTCTATCACGATCTTATCACTAAGCTGAGTACAACAGTGCATCTATCACGAGCCTATCACTAAGGGCTGTGTATAACTGTGTATCTGTCTACTATCTTATCACTCAGCTGAGTATAACAATGTATCTATCTCAATCCTATTACTAAGCTGAGTATAACAGTGGATCTATCACTATCCTATCACTCAGCTTATAACAGTCTATCTTTCATTATCCTATCACTAAGCTGAGTATAACAGTGTATCTATCACCATCCTATCACTAAGCTGAGTATAACAGTGCATCTATCACTATCCCATCACTAAGCTGAGTATAACAGTGTATCTGTCACTAAGCTGTGAAAAACAGTGTATCTATAACTATCCTATTACTAAGGGCTGAGTATAACAGTGTATCTATCACTATCTGATCACTAAGCTGTGTATAACAGTGTATCTATCACTATCTTATCATTAAGCTGAGTATAACAGTGTATCTATCACTATCCTATCACTCAGCTGAGTATAACTGTATCTATCACTATCAAATCACTAAGCTGACTATAACACTGTATCTATCACTATCCTATCACTCAGCTGTATATAACAGTGTATCTATCACTATCTTATCACGAAGCTGAGTATAACAGTGTATCTATCACTGTCCTATCACGAAGGGTTGTGTATAACAGTGTATCTATCACTATCCTATCATGAAGCTGAGAATAACAGTGCATCTATCACGATTCTATCACTAAGCTGAGTAGAACCGTGTATCTATCACTATCCTATCACTAAGGGCTGTACATAACAGTGTATCAATCACTATCTTATCACTAAGCTGAGTATAACAGTGTATCTATCACTATCTTATCACTAAGCTGAGAACAACAGTTTGTCTATCACTATCCTGTGACGAATCTGAGTATAACAGTGTATCTATCACTATCCTGTCACAAAGGGCTGTATATAACAGTGTATCTCACACTAAGCTGAGTAGAACAGTGTATCTATCACTATCCTATCACGAATCTGAGTATAACAGTGTATCTATCACTATCCTATCACTAAGCTGTGAAAAACAGTGTATCTATCACTATCCTATTACTAAGGGCTGAGTAGAACAGTGTATCGATCACTATCCAATCACTAAGCTGAGTATAACAGTGTATCTATCACTATCCTATCACTCAGCTGGATATAACAGTGTATCTTTCACTATCCTATCACTCAGCTGAGAATAACAGTCTATCTATCACTATCCTATCATGAAGCTGAGTATAACAGTGTATCTATCACTATCCTATCACACAGCTGAGTATATCAGTGTATCTATCACTATCCTATCACTCAGCTTATAACAGTGTATCGATCACTATCCAATCACTCAGCTGAGTATGACAGTGTATCATCACTATCCTATCACTCAGCTGTGAAAAACAGTGTAATATTCACTATCCTATTACTAAGGGCTGAGTAGAACAGTGTATCTATCACTATCCTTTCACGAAGGGCTGTGTATAGCTGTGTATCTATCACCATCTTATCACTCAGCTGAGTATAACAGTGTATCTATCACGATTCTATCACTAAGCTGAGTAGAACAGTGTATCTAACACTATCTGATCACTAAGCTGTGTATAACAGTGTGTCTATCACTATCTTATCACTCAGCTGAGTGTAACAGTGTATCTATCACTCAGCTGAGTATAACAGTGTATCTATCACTATCCTATCATTAAGCTGTGTATTACAATTTATCTATCACTATCCTCTCACTATGCTGAGTATAACAGTGTATCTATCACTATCCTATCACTCAGCTGAGTATAACAGTATATCTATCACTATCCTATCACTCAGCTTATAACAGTGTATCTTTCACTATCCTATCACTCAGCTGAGTATAACAGTGTATCTATCACTATCCTATCACTCAGCTGACTATAACACTGTATCTATCACTATACTATCACTCAGCTTATAACAGCGTATCTTTCACTATCCTATCACTCAGCTGTGTATAACAGTGTATCTATCACTATCCTACCACTAAGCTCAGTATAACAGTGTATCTATCACTATCCTATCACTCAGCTGAATATAAGAGTGTATCTTTCACTATCCTATCACTCAGCTGAGTATAACAGTGTATATATCACTATCCTATCACTAAGCTGAGTAGAACAGTGTATCTATCACTATCCTATCATGAAGCTGAGTACAACAGTGTATCTATCACTATCCTATCATGAAGCTTATAACAGTGTATCTTTCATTATCCTATCACTCAGCTGAGTATAACAGTGTATCTATCACTATCCTATCACTCAGCTGAGTATAACAGTGTATCTATCACGATTCTATCACTAAGCTGAGTAGAACAGTGTATCTAACACTATCTGATCACTAAGCTGTGTATAACAGTGTGTCTATCACTATCTTATCACTCAGCTGAGTGTAACAGTGTATCTATCACTCAGCTGAGTATAACAGTGTATCTATCACTATCCTATCATTAAGCTGTGTATTACAATTTATCTATCACTATCCTCTCACTATGCTGAGTATAACAGTGTATCTATCACTATCCTATCACTCAGCTGAGTATAACAGTATATCTATCACTATCCTATCACTCAGCTTATAACAGTGTATCTTTCACTATCCTATCACTCAGCTGAGTATAACAGTGTATCTATCACTATCCTATCACTCAGCTGACTATAACACTGTATCTATCACTATACTATCACTCAGCTTATAACAGCGTATCTTTCACTATCCTATCACTCAGCTGTGTATAACAGTGTATCTATCACTATCCTACCACTAAGCTCAGTATAACAGTGTATCTATCACTATCCTATCACTCAGCTGAATATAAGAGTGTATCTTTCACTATCCTATCACTCAGCTGAGTATAACAGTGTATATATCACTATCCTATCACTAAGCTGAGTAGAACAGTGTATCTATCACTATCCTATCATGAAGCTGAGTACAACAGTGTATCTATCACTATCCTATCATGAAGCTTATAACAGTGTATCTTTCATTATCCTATCACTCAGCTGAGTATAACAGTGTATCTATCACTATCCTATCACTCAGCTGAGTATAACAGTGTATCTATCACGATTCTATCACTAAGCTGAGTAGAACAGTGTATCTATCACTATCCTATCACTAAGGGCTGTATATAACAGTGTATCTATCACTATCTTATCACTAAGCTGAGTATAACAGTGTATCTATCACTGTCCTGTCACTAAGGGTTGTGTATAACAGTGTATCTATCACTATGCTATCATGAAGCTGAGAATAACAGTGCATCTATCACGATTCTATCACTAAGCTGAGTAGAACCGTGTATCTATCACTATCCTATCACTAAGGGCTGTGTATAACTGTGTATCTATCACTATCCTATTACTAAGGGCTGAGCAGAACAGTGTATCTATCACTATCCTGTCACTAAGCTGTGTATAGCTGTGTATCTATCACTATCTTATCACTAAGCTGAGAACAACAGTGTGTCTATCACTATCCTGTGACGAATCTGAGTATAACAGTGTATCTATCACTATCCTGTCACAAAGGGCTGTATATAACAGTGTATCTCACACTAAGCTGAGTAGAACAGTGTATCTATCACTATCCTATCACGAATCTGAGTTTAACAGTGTATCTATCACTCTCCTATCATTAAGGGCTGAGTATAACAGTGTATCTATCACTATCCTATCACTAAGCTGTGAAAAACAGTGTATCTATCACTATCCTATTACTAAGGGCTGAGTAGAACAGTGTATCTATCACTATCCTCTCACTCAGCTGACTATAACAGTGTATCTATCACTATCCTATCACTAAGGGCTGTGTTTTACTGTGTATCTATCACTATCCTATCACACAGCTGAGTATAACAGTGTATCTATCACTATCCTATCACTTAGCTGTGTATAACAGTGCATAAACGGATAAGTAGAGCTGAGTCCACGGCCAGATCAGCCGTGATCTTGTTGGGTTGCGGAGCAGATTCGAGGGGCTAGATGGCCTACTCCTTTTCCTAATTCTTATGTTCTTTTGTTCTTATTAATGTTGTGGAAGTCCAGAATCAGTGGTCACAGTCTAAGGATAAGGGGTAAGCCATTTAGGACTGAGATGAGGAGAAACTTCTTCACCTAGAGAGTCGTCAACCTGTGAAATTCTCGACCACAGAAAGTTGTTGAGGCCAATTCACTGAATATATTCAATAAGGAGTTAGATGTAGTCCTTACAACTAGGTGGATCAAGGGGTATGGCGAGAAAGCAGGAATGGGGTACTGAAGTTGCATGTTCAGCTATGAACTCATTGAATGCGGGGCAGGCTCGAAGGGCCGAATGGCCTACTCCTGCACGTATTTTCTATGTTTCTATAACAGTGTATCTATCACAATACTATCACTAAGGGCTGTGCATAACAGTGTATCTATCACTATCCTATCACGAAGCTGAGTATAACAGATTATCTATCACTAAGCTGAGTATAACAGTGTAACTATCACTATCCTATCACTGAACTGTGAAAAACAGCGTATCTATCACTATCCTATTACTAAGGGCTGAGTAGAACAGTGTATCTATCACTATCCTATCACAAAGGGCTGTGTATAACATTGTATCCATCACGATCCCATCACTAAGCTGAGTATAACAGTGTATCTATCACCATCCTATCACTAAGCTGAGTATAACAGTGTATCTATCACTATCCTATCACTAAGCTGTGTCTAACAGTGTATCTATCACTATCCTATCACTAAGGGCTGTGTATAACTGTGTATCTATCACTATCTTATCACTCAGCTGAGTATAACAGTGTATCTGTCACTATCTTTTTATTAAGCTGTGTATAACAGTGTATCTATCACTAAGCTGTGAAAAACAGTGTATCTATCACGATCCTATTAATAAGGGCTGAGTAGAACACTATCTATCACTATCTAATCACCAAGCTGTGTATAAGAGAATATCAATCACAATCTTATCACTAAGCTGAGTATAACAATGTATCTATCACTATCCTATCATTAAGCTGCATATTTCAGTTTATCTATCACGATCCTATCATTAAGCTGAGGATAACAGTGTATCTATCACTCAGCTGAGTATAACAGTGTATCTATCACTATCAAATCAATAAGCTGAGTACAATAGTGTATCTATCACTTTCCTATCACTAAGGGCTGTGCATAATTGTGTATCTATCACTATCTTATCACTCAGCTGAGTATAACAGTGTATCTATCACTATCCTATTACTAAGCTGTGTAGAACAGTGTATCTATCACTATCCTATCACTAAGGGCTGTATATAACAGTGTATCCATCACAAAGCTGAGTAGAACAGTGTATTCATCACTATCTTATCACAAAGCTGAGTAAAACAGTGTATCTATCACTATCCTATCACGAAGCTGAGTATAACAGTGTATCTATCACTAGCCTATCACTAAGGGCTGTGTATAACTGTGAATCTGTCTACTATCTTATCACTCAGCTGAGTATAACAGTGTATCTATCACGATCCTATCACTAAGCTGAGTATAACAGTGTATCTATCACGATCCTATCACTAAGGGTTGTGTATAACAGTGTATCTATCACAATCTTATCATTAAGCTGAGTACAACAGTGCATCTATCACCATCCTATCACGAAGCTGAGTATAACAGTGTATCTTTCACTATCCTATCACTCAGCTGAGTATAACAGTGTTTCTTTCACTATCCTATCACTAAGCTGAGTACAACAGTGTATCTATCACTATCTTATCATTAAGCTGAGTATAACAGTGTATCTATCACTATCCTATCACTCAGCTGAGTATAACTGTATCTATCACTATCAAATCACTAAGCTGAGTATAACACTGTATCTATCACTATCCTATCACTCAGCTGTGTATCACAGTGTAGCTATCACTATCTTATCACTAAGCTGAGTACAATAGTGTATCTATCACTATCCTATAACTAAGGGCTGTATATAACAGTGTATCTATCACTAAGCTGTGTAGAACAGTGTATCAATCACTATCTTATCACTAAGCTGAGTATAACAGTGTATCTATCACTATCCTATCACGAAGCTGAGTATAACAGTGTATCTATCACTATCGTTTCACTAAGGGCTGTGTATAACTGAGTATATATCACTATCTTATCACTCAGCTGAGTATAATAGTGTATCTATCACTATCCTATCACTCAGTTGTGTATAACAGTGTATCCATCACTATCCTATCACGAAGCTGTGAAAAACAGTGTATCTATCACTATCCTATTACTAAGGGCTGAGAAGAACAGTGTATCTATCACTATCTGATCACTAAGCTGAGTATAACAGTGTATCTATCACTATCCTATCACTCAGCTGAGTATAACAGTGTATCTATCACTATCCTATCATTAAGCTGTGTATTACAGTTTATCTATCACGGTCCTATCATTAAGCTGAGTATAACAGTGTATCTATCACTATCTTATCACTCAGCTGAGTATAACAGTGTATCTATCACTATCCTACCACTAAGCTGTGTATCACAGTGTATCTATCACGATCTTATCACTAAGCTGAGTACAATAGTGTATCTATCACTATCCAATCACTAAGCTGAGTACAACAGTACATCTATCACTATCCTATCATTAAGCTGAGTATAACAGTGTATCTATCACTATCTTATCACTCAGCTGAGTATAACAGTGTATCTATCACTATCCTATCACTAAGGGCTGTTTATAATAGTGTATCTATCACTATCTTATCACTAAGCTGAGTATAACAGTGTATCTATCACTGTCCTATCACGAAGGGTTGTGTATAACAGTGTATCTATCACTATCCTATCATGAAGCTGAGAATAACAGTGTATCTATCACTATCCTATCATGAAGCTGAGAATAACAGTGCATCTATCACGATTCTATCACTAAGCTGAGTAGAACCGTGTATCTATCACTATCCTATCACTAAGGGCTGTGTATAACTGTGTATCTATCACTATCCTATCACTAAGCTGTGAAAAACAGTGTATCTATCACTATCCTATTACTAAGGGCTGAGCAGAACAGTGTATCTATCACTATCCTGTCACTAAGCTGTGTATAACAGTGTATCTATCACTATCTTATCACTAAGCTGAGAACAACAGTGTGTCTATCACTATCCTGTGACGAATCTGAGTATAACAGTGTATCTATCACTATCCTGTCACAAAGGGCTGTATATAACAGTGTATCTCACACTAAGCTGAGTAGAACAGTGTATCTATCACTATCATATCACGAAGGGCTTTGTATAACTGTGTATCTATCACTATCCTATCACTAAGCTGTGAAAAACAGTGTATCTATCACTATCCTATTACTAAGGGCTGAGTAGAACAGTGTATCTATCACTATCCTATCACTAAGCTGCGTATAACAGTGTATCTATCACTATCTTATCACTAAGCTGAGTAGAACAGTGTATTGATCACTATCCTCTCACTCAGCTGACTATAACAGTGTATCTATCACTATCCTATCACTAAGGGCTGTGTTTTACTGTGTATCTATCACTATCCTATCACCAAGCTGAGTATAACAGTGTACTATCACTATCCTATCATGAAGGGCTGTGTATAACAGTGTATCTATCACTATCCTATCACTATGCTGAGTACAACAGTGTAGCTATCACTATTACATCACTATTCTGTGTATCTATCACTATCCTATCATGAAGCTGAGTATAACTGTGTATCTATCACTATCCTATCACTCAGCTGAGTATAACAGTGTATTTATCACTATCCTATCCCTAAGCTGTGTATGACAGTGTATCTATCACTATCCTATCACTTAGCTGTGTATAACAGTGCATAAACGGATAAGTAGAGCTGAGTCCACGGCCAGATCAGCCGTGATCTTGTTGGGTTGCGGAGCAGGTTCGAGGGGCTAGATGGCCTACTCCTTTTCCTAATTCTTATGTTCTTATGTTCTTATTAATGTTGTGGAAGTCCAGAATCAGGGGTCACAGTCTAAGGATAAGGGGTAAGCCATTTAGGACTGAGATGAGGAGAAACTTCTTCACCTAGAGAGTCGTCAACCTGTGAAATTCTCGACCACAGAAAGTTGTTGAGGCCAATTCACTAAATATATTCAATAAGGAGTTAGATGTAGTCCTTACAACTAGGTGGATCAAGGGGTATGGCGAGAAAGCAGGAATGGGGTACTGAAGTTGCATGTTCAGCTATGAACTCATTGAATGCGGGGCAGGCTCGAAGGGCCGAATGGCCTACTCCTGCACGTATTTTCTATGTTTCTATAACAGTGTATCTATCACTATCTTATCACTAAGTTGAGTATAACAGTGTATCTATCACAATACTATCACTAAGGGCTGTGCATAACAGTGTATCTATCACTATCCTATCACAAAGGGCTGTGTACAACAGTGTATCTATCACTATCCTATCACTGAACTGTGAAAAACAGCGTATCTATCACTATCCTATTACTAAGGGCTGAGTATAACAGTGTATCTTTCACTATCCTATCAAGAAGCTGAGTATAACAGTGTATCTATCACTATCTTCTCACTAAACTGAGTATAACAGTGTATCTATCACTATCCTATCACTAAGCTGAGTATAACAGTGTATCTATCACTATCTGATCACTAAGCTGTGTATAACAGTGTATCTATCACTATCCTATCACTACGCTGAGTATAACAGATTATCTATCACTATCCTATCACTAAGCTGAGTCTAACAGTGTAACTATTACTATCCTATCACTAAGCTGTGTATAACAGTGTATCTATCTACTATATTATCACTAAGCTGAGCATAACCATGTATTTATCACTATCCTATCACTCAGCTCAGTATAACAGTGTATCTATCACTATCTGATCACTAAGCTGTGTATAACAGTGTATCTATCACTATCCTATCACTACGCTGAATATAACAGATTATCTATCACTATCCTATCATTAAGCTGAGTATAACAGTGTAACTATCACTATCCTATCACTAAGCTATGAAAAACAGCGTATCTATCACTATCCTATCACTAAGCTCAGTATAACAGTGTATCTATCACTATCCTAGAAACATAGAAACATAGAAAATAAGTGCAGGAGTGGACCATTCGGCCCTTCTTGCCTGCACCGCCATTCAATGAGTTCATGGCTGAACATGCAACTTCAGTACCCCATTCCTGCTTTCTCGCCATACCCCTTGATCCCCCGAGTAGTAAGGACTTCATCTAACTCCTTTTTGAATATATTTAGTGAATTGGCCTCAACAACTATCTGTGGTAGAGAATTCCACAGGTTCACCACTCTCTGGGTGAAGAAGTTTTTCCTCATCTCGGTCCTAAATGGCTTACCCCTTATCCTTAGACTGTGTCCCCTGGTTCTGGACTTCCCCAACATTGGGAACATTCTTCCTGCATCTAACCTGTCTGAACCCATCAGAATTTTAAACGTTTCTATGAGACCCCCTCTCACTCTTCTGAACTCCAGTGAATACAAGCCCAGTTGATCCAGTCTTTCTTGATAGGTCAGTCCCGCCATCCCGTGAATCAGTCTGTTGAACGTTCGCTGCACTCCCTCAATAGCAAGAATGTCCTTCCTCAGGTTAGGAGACCAAAACTGTACACAATACTCCAGGTGTGGCCTCACCAAGGCCCTGTACAACTGTAGCAACACCTCCCTGCCCCTGTACTCAAATCCCCTCGCTATGAAGGCCAACATGCCATTTGCTTTCTTAACCGCCTGCTGCACCTGCATGCCAACCTTCAATAACTGATGTACCATAACACCCAGGTCTCGTTGCACCTCCCCTTTTCCTAATCTGTCACCATTCAGATAATAGTCTGTCTCTCTGTTTTTACCACCAAAGTGGATAACCTCGCATTTATCCACTTATACTTCATCTTCCATGCATTTGCCCACTCACCTAACCTATCCAAGTCGCTCTGCAGCCTCATAGCATCCTCCTCGCAGCTCACACTAACACCCAACTTTGTGTCATCCGCAAATTTGGAGATACGACATTTAATCCCCTCGTCTAAATCATTAATGTACAGTGTAAACAGCTGGGGCCCCAGCACAGAACCTTGCGGTACCCCACTAGTCACTGCCTGCCATTCTGAAAAGTCCCCATTTACTCCTACTCTTTGCTTCCTGTCTGACAAATAGTTCTCAATCCATGTCAACACACTACCCCAATCCCTTGTGTTTTAATTTTGCACATAAATCTCTTGTGTGGGACCTTGTCGAAAGCCTTCTGAAAGTCCAAATATACCACATCAACTGGTTCTCGCTTGTCCACTCTACTGGAAACATCCTCAAAAAATTCCAGAAGATTTGTCAAGCATGATTTCCCTTTCACAAATCCATGCTGACTTGGATCTATCATGTCACCTCTTTCCAAATGCGCTGCTATGACATCCTTAATAATTGATTCCATCATTTTACCCACTACCGATGTCAGGCTGACCGGTCTATAATTCCTTGTTTTCTCTCTCCCTCCTTTTTTTAAAAAATGGGGTTACATTGGCTACCCTCCACTCGATAGGAACTGATCCAGAGTCAATGGAATGTTGGAAAATGACTGTCAATGCATCCGCTATTTCCAAGGCCACCTCCTTAAGTACTCTGGGATGCAGTCCATCAGGCCCTGGGGATTTATCGGCCTTCAATCCCATCAATTTCCCCAACACAATTTCCCGACTAATAAGGATTTCCCTCCGTTCCTCCTCCTTACTAGACCCTCTGACCCCTTTTATATCCGGAAGGTTGTTTGTGTCCTCCTTAGTGAATACCGAACCAAAGTACTTGTTCAATTGGTCCGCCATTTCTTTGTTCCCCGTTATGACTTCCCCTGATTCTGACTGCAGGGGACCTACGTTTGTCTTTACTAACCTTTTTCTCTTTACATATCTATAGAAACTTCTGCAATCCGTCTTAATGTTCCCTGCAAGCTTCTTCTTGTACTCCATTTTCCCTGCCCTAATCAAACCCTTTGTCCTCCTCTGCTGAGTTCTAAATTTCTCCCAGTCCCCAGGTTCGCTGCTATTTCTGGCCAATTTGTATGCCACTTCCTTGGCTTTAATACTATCCCTGATTTCCCTTGATAGCCACGGTTGAGCCACCTTCCCTTTTTTATTTTTACGCCAGACAGGAATGTACAATTGTTGTAGTTCATCCATGCGGTCTCTAAATGTCTGCCATTGCCCATCCACAGTCAATCCCATAAGTATCATTTGCCAATCTATCCTAGCCAATTCACGCCTCATACCTTCAAAGTTACCCTTCTTTAAGTTCTGGACCATGGTCTCTGAATTAACTGTTTCATTCTCCATCCTATTGCAGAATTCCACCATATTATGGTCACTCATCCCAAGGGGCCTCGCACAACGAGATTGCTAATTAATCCTCTCTCATTACACAACACCCAGTCTAAGATGGCCTCCCCCATAGTTGGTTCCTCGACATATTGGTCGAGAAAACCATCCCTAATGCACTCCAGGAAATCCTCCTCCACCGTATTGCTTCCAGTTTGGTTAGCCCAATCTATGTGCATATTAAAGTCACCCATTATAACTGCTGCACCTTTATTGCATGCACCCCTAATTTCCTGTTTTATGCCCTCCCCAACATCACTACTACGGTTTGGAGGTCTGTACACAACTCCCACTAATGTTTTTTGCCCTTTGGTATTCTGCAGCTCTACCCATATAGATTCCACATCATCCAAGCTAATGTCCTTCCTAACTATTGCATTAATCTCCTCCTTAACCAGCAATGCTACCCCACCTCCTTTTCCTTTTATTCTATCCTTCCTGAATGTTGAATACCCCTGGATGTTGAGTTCCCAGACCTGATCATCCTGGAGCCACGTCTCTGTAATCCCAATCACATCATATTTGTTCACATCTATTTGCACAGTTAATTCATCCACCTTATTACGGATACTCCTTGCATTAAGACACAAAGCCTTCAGGCTTGTTTTTTTAACACCCTTTGTCCTTTTAGAATTTTGCTGTACAGTGGCCCTTTTTGTTCTTTGCCTTGGGATTCTCTCCCTCCACTTTTCCTCATCTCCTTTCTGTCTTTTGCTTTTGTCTCCTTTTTGTTTCCCTCTGTCTCCCTGCATTGGTTCCCATCCCCCTGCCATATTAGTTTAACTCCTCCCCAACAGCACTAGCAAACACTCCCCCTTGGACATTGGTTCCGGTCTTGCCCAGGTGCAGACCATCCGGTTTGTACTGGTCCCACCTCCCCCAGAACCGGTTCCAATGCCCCAGGAATTTGAATCCCTCCCTGCTGCACCACTGTTCAAGCCACGTATTCATCTGCGCTATCCTGCGATTCCTACTCTGACTAGCACGTGGCACTGGTAGCAATCCCGAGATTACTACTTTTGAGGTCCTACTTTTTAATTTAGCTCCTAGCTCCTTAAATTCGTTTCGTAGGACCTCATCCCTTTTTTTACCTAGGTCATTGATACCAATGTGCACCACGACAACTGGCTGTTCTCCCTCTCTTTTTAGAATGTCCTGCACCCGCTCCGAGACATCCTTGACCCTTGCACCAGGGAGGCAACATACCATCCTGGAGTCTCGGTTGCGGCCACAGGCCTATCTATTCCCCTTACAATTGAATCCCCTATCACTATCGCTCTCCCACTCTTTTTCCTGCCCTCCTGTGCACCAGAGCTAGCCACGGTGCCATGAACTTGGCTGCTGCTGCCCTTCCCTGATGAGTCATCCCCCCCAACAGTACCCAAAGCAGTGTTTCTGTTTTGCAGGTGGATGACCACAGGGGACCCCTGCACTACCTTCCTTGCACTGCTCTTCCTGCTGGTCTTCCATTCCCTATCTGGCTGTGGACCCTTTCCCTGCGGTACGACCAACTCGCTACACGTGCTACTCATGTCATTCTCAGCATCGTGGATGCTCCAGAGTGAATCCACCCTCAGCTCCAACTCCGCAACGCGGTCAGTCAGGAGCTGGAGGCGGATACACTTCCCGCACACGTAGTCGTCAGGAACACTGGTGTCGTCCGAGTTCCCACATGGTACAGGAGGAGCATAACACGTGACCGAGCTGTCCTGCCATGACTTAAATCTTAGATAAGTAACAACAATGCTAAAGTTTACTCACTGTTATAGAAGAGAAAAAACAAAAACTACTCACCAATCAGCAGCCAATCACTTACCCCCGATCACTAAGCTGAGTATAACAGTGTATCTATCACTATCCTATCACTACGCTGAGTATAACAGTGTATCTATCACTATCCTATCACTAAGGGCTGTGTATAACTGAGTTTCTATCACTATCTTATCACTCAGCTGAGTATAATAGTGTATCTATCACTATCCTATCACTCAGTTGTGTATAACAGTGTATCCATCACTATCCTATCACGAAGCTGTGAAAAACAGTGTATCTATCACTATCCTATTACTAAGGGCTGAGAAGAACAGTGTATCTATCACTATCTGATCACTAAGCTGAGTATCACAGTGTATCTATCACGATCTTATAACTAAGCTGAGTACAATAGTGTATCTATCACTATCCAATGACTAAGCTGAGTACAACAGTACATCTATCACCATCCTATCATTAAGCTGAGTATAACAGTGTATCTATCACTATCTTATCACTCAGCTGAGTATAACAGTGTATCTATCACTATCCTATCACTAAGGGCTGTATATAACAGTGTATCTATCACTATCTTATCACTAAGCTGAGTATAACAGTGTATCTATCACTGTCCTATCACGAAGGGTTGTGTATAACAGTGTATCTATCACTATCCTATCATGAAGCTGAGAATAACAGTGTATCTATCACTATCATATCATGAAGCTGAGAATAACAGTGCATCTATCACGATTCTATCACTAAGCTGAGTAGAACCGTGTATCTATCACTATCCTATCACTAAGGGCTGTGTATAACTGTGTATCTATCACTATCCTATCACTAAGCTGTGAAAAACAGTGTATCTATCACTATCCTATTACTAAGGGCTGAGTAGAACAGTGTATCTATCACTATCCTATCACTAAGCTGTGTATAACAGTGTATCTATCACTATCTTATCACTAAGCTGAGTAGAACAGTGTATCGATCACTATCCTCTCACTCAGCTGACTATAACAGTGTATCTATCACTATCCTATCACTAAGGGCTGTGTTTTACTGTGTATCTATCACTATCCTATCACCAAGCTGAGTATAACAGTGTACTATCACTATCCTATCAGTAAGGGCTGTGTATAACAGTGTATCTATCACTATCCTATCACTATGCTGAGTACAACAGTGTAGCTATCACTATTACATCACTATTCTGTGTATCTATCACTATCCTATCATGAAGCTGAGTATAACAGTGTATTTATCACTATCCTATCCCTAAGCTGTGTATGACAGTGTATCTATCACTATCCTATCACTTAGCTGTGTATAACAGTGCATAAACGGATAAGTAGAGCTGAGTCCACGGCCAGATCAGCCGTGATCTTGTTGGGTTGCGGAGCAGGTTCGAGGGGCTAGATGGCCTACTCCTTTTCCTAATTCTTATGTTCTTATGTTCTTATTAATGTTGTGGAAGTCCAGAATCAGGGGTCACAGTCTAAGGATAAGGGGTAAGCCATTTAGGACTGAGATGAGGAGAAACTTCTTCACCTAGAGAGTCGTCAACCTGTGAAATTCTCTACCACAGAAAGTTGTTGAGGCCAATTCACTAAATATATTCAATAAGGAGTTAGATGTAGTCCTTACAACTAGGTGGATCAAGGGGTATGGCGAGAAAGCAGGAATGGGGTACTGAAGTTGCATGTTCAGCTATGAACTCATTGAATGCGGGGCAGGCTCGAAGGGCCGAATGGCCTACTCCTGCACGTATTTTCTATGTTTCTATAACAGTGTATCTATCACTATCTTATCACTAAGTTGAGTATAACAGTGTATCTATCACAATACTATCACTAAGGGCTGTGCATAACAGTGTATCTATCACTATCCTATCACAAAGGGCTGTGTACAACAGTGTATCTATCACTATCCTATCACTAAGCTGAGTATAACAGTGTAACTATCACTATCCTATCACTGAACTGTGAAAAAAGGCGTATCTATCACTATCCTATTACTAAGGGCTGAGTAGAACAGTGTATCTATCACTATCCTATCACTAAGCTCAGTATAACAGTGTATCTATCACTATCCTAACACTCAGCTGAGTATAACAGTGTATCTTTCACTATCCTATCAAGAAGCTGAGTATAACAGTGTATCTATCACTATCCTATCAGTAAACTGAGTATAACAGTGTATCTATCACTATCCTATTACTAAGCTGAGTATAACAGTGTATCTATCACCATCCTATCACTAAGGGCTGAGTATAACAGTGTATCTATCACTATCTGATCACTAAGCTGTGTATAACAGTGTATCTATCACTATCCTATCACTACGCTGAGTATAACAGATTATCTATCACTATCCTATCACTAAGCTGAGTCTAACAGTGTAACTATTACTATCCTATCACTAAGCTGTGTATAACAGTGTATCTATCTACTATCTTATCACTAAGCTGAGCATAACCATGTATTTATCACTATCCTATCACTCAGCTCAGTATAACAGGGTATCTATCACTATCTGATCACTAAGCTGTGTATAACAGTGTATCTATCACTATCCTATCACTACGCTGAATATAACAGATTATCTATCACTATCCTATCATTAAGCTGAGTATAACAGTGTAACTATCACTATCCTATCACTAAGCTATGAAAAACAGCGTATCTATCACTATCCTATCACTAAGCTCAGTATAACAGTGTATCTATCACTATCCTAGAAACATAGAAACATAGAAAATAAGTGCAGGAGTAGACCATTCGGCCCTTCTTGCCTGCACCGCCATTCAATTGAGTTCATGGCTGAACATGCAACTTCAGTACCCCATTCCTGCTTTCTCGCCATACCCCTTGATCCCCCGAGTAGTAAGGACTTCATCTAACTCCTTTTTGAATATATTTAGTGAATTGGCCTCAACAACTATCTGTGGTAGAGAATTCCACAGGTTCACCACTCTCTGGGTGAAGAAGTTTTTCCTCATCTCGGTCCTAAATGGCTTACCCCTTATCCTTAGATTGTGTCCCCTGGTTCTGGACTTCCCCAACATTGGGAACATTCTTCCTGCATCTAACCTGTCTGAACCCATCAGAATTTTAAACGTTTCTATGAGACCCCCTCTCACTCTTCTGAACTCCAGTGAATACAAGCCCAGTTGATCCAGTCTTTCTTGATAGGTCAGTCCCGCCATCCCGTGAATCAGTCTGTTGAACGTTCGCTGCACTCCCTCAATAGCAAGAATGTCCTTCCTCAGGTTAGGAGACCAAAACTGTACACAATACTCCAGGTGTGGCCTCACCAAGGCCCTGTACAACTGTAGCAACACCTCCCTGCCCCTGTACTCAAATCCCCTCGCTATGAAGGCCAACATGCCATTTGCTTTCTTAACCGCCTGCTGCACCTGCATGCCAACCTTCAATGACTGATGTACCATGACACCCAGGTCTCATTGCACCTCCCCTTTTCCTAATCTGTCACCATTCAGATAATAGTCTGTCTCTCTGTTTTTACCACCAAAGTGGATAACCTCACATTTATCCACTTATACTTCATCTTCCATGCATTTGCCCACTCACCTAACCTATCCAAGTCGCTCTGCAGCCTCATAGCATCCTCCTCGCAGCTCACACTAACACCCAACTTTGTGTCATCCGCAAATTTGGAGATACTACATTTAATCCCCTCGTCTAAATCATTAATGTACAGTGTAAACAGCTGGGGCCCCAGCACAGAACCTTGCGGTACCCCACTAGTCACTGCCTGCCATTCTGAAAAGTCCCCATTTACTCCTACTCTTTGCTTCCTGTCTGACAAATAGTTCTCAATCCATGTCAACACACTACCCCAATCCCTTGTGTTTTAATTTTGCACATAAATCTCTTGTGTGGGACCTTGTCGAAAGCCTTCTGAAAGTCCAAATATACCACATCAACTGGTTCTCGCTTGTCCACTCTACTGGAAACATCCTCAAAAAATTCCAGAAGATTTGTCAAGCATGATTTCCCTTTCACAAATCCATGCTGACTTGGATCTATCATGTCACCTCTTTCCAAATGCGCTGCTATGACATCCTTAATAATTGATTCCATCATTTTACCCACTACCGATGTCAGGCTGACCGGTCTATAATTCCTTGTTTTCTCTCTCCCTCCTTTTTTTAAAAAGTGGGGTTACATTGGCTACCCTCCACGCGATAGGAATTGATCCAGAGTCAATGGAATGTTGGAAAATGACTGTCAATGCATCCGCTATTTCCAAGGCCACCTCCTTAAGTACTCTGGGATGCAGTCCATCAGGCCCTGGGGATTTATCGGCCTTCAATCCCATCAATTTCCCCAACACAATTTCCCGACTAATAAGGATTTCCCTCCGTTCCTCCTCCTTACTAGACCCTCTGACCCCTTTTATATCCGGAAGGTTGTTTGTGTCCTCCTTAGTGAATACCGAACCAAAGTACTTGTTCAATTGGTCCGCCATTTCTTTGTTCCCCGTTATGACTTCCCCTGATTCTGACTGCAGGGGACCTACGTTTGTCTTTACTAACCTTTTTCTCTTTACATATCTATAGAAACTTCTGCAATCCGTCTTAATGTTCCTTGCAAGCTTCTTCTCGTACTCCATTTTCCCTGCCCTAATCAAACCCTTTGTCCTCCTCTGCTGAGTTCTAAATTTCTCCCAGTCCCCAGGTTCGCTGCTATTTCTGGCCAATTTGTATGCCACTTCCTTGGCTTTAATACTATCCCTGATTTCCCTTGATAGCCACGGTTGAGCCACCTTCCCTTTTTTATTTTTACGCCAGACAGGAATGTACAATTGTTGTAGTTCATCCATGCGGTCTCTAAATGTCTGCCATTGCCCATCCACAGTCAATCCCATAAGTATCATTTGCCAATCTATCCTAGCCAATTCACGCCTCATACCTTCAAAGTTACCCTTCTTTAAGTTCTGGACCATGGTCTCTGAATTAACTGTTTCATTCTCCATCCTAATGCAGAATTCCACCATATTATGGTCACTCATCCCCAAGGGGCCTCGCACAACGAGATTGCTAATTAATCCTCTCTCATTACACAACACCCAGTCTAAGATGGCCTCCCCCATAGTTGGTTCCTCGACATATTGGTCTAGAAAACCATCCCTTATGCACTCCAGGAAATCCTCCTCCACCGTATTGCTTCCAGTTTGGTTAGCCCAATCTATGTGCATATTAAAGTCACCCATTATAACTGCTGCACCTTTATTGCATGCACCCCTAATTTCCTGTTTTATGCCCTCCCCAACATCACTACTAGGGTTTGGAGGTCTGTACACAACTCCCACTAATGTTTTTTGCCCTTTGGTATTCTGCAGCTCTACCCATATAGATTCCACATCATCCAAGCTAATGTCCTTCCTAACTATTGCATTAATCTCCTCCTTAACCAGCAATGCTACCCCATCTCCTTTTCCTTTTATTCTATCCTTCCTGAATGTTGAATACCCCTGGATGTTGAGTTCCCAGACCTGATCATCCTGGAGCCACGTCTCTGTAATCCCAATCACATCATATTTGTTCACATCTATTTGCACAGTTAATTCATCCACCTTATTACGGATACTCCTTGCATTAAGACACAAAGCCTTCAGGCTTGTTTTTTTAACACCCTTTGTCCTTTTAGAATTTTGCTGTACAGTGGCCCTTTTTGTTCTTTGCCTTGGGATTCTCTCCCTCCACTTTTCCTCATCTCCTTTCTGTCTTTTGCTTTTGTCTCCTTTTTGTTTCCCTCTGTCTCCCTGCATTGGTTCCCATCCCCCTGCCATATTAGTTTAACTCCTCCCCAACAGCACTAGCAAACACTCCCCCTTGGACATTGGTTCCGGTCTTGCCCAGGTGCAGACCATCCGGTTTGTACTGGTCCCACCTCCCCCAGAACCGGTTCCAATGCCCCAGGAATTTGAATCCCTCCCTGCTGCACCACTGTTCAAGCCACGTATTCATCTGCGCTATCCTGCGATTCCCGAGATTACTACTTTTGAGGTCCTACTTTTTAATTTAGCTCCTAGCTCCTTAAATTCGTTTCGTAGGACCTCATCCCTTTTTTTACCTAGGTCATTGATACCAATGTGCACCACGACAACTGGCTGTTCTCCCTCTCTTTTTAGAATGTCCTGCACCCGCTCCGAGACATCCTTGACCCTTGCACCAGGGAGGCAACATACCATCCTGGAGTCTCGGTTGCGGCCACAGGCCTATCTATTCCCCTTACAATTGAATCCCCTATCACTATTGCTCTCCCACTCTTTTTCCTGCCCTCCTGTGCACCAGAGCTAGCCACGGTGCCATGAACTTGGCTGCTGCTGCCCTTCCCTGATGAGTCATCCCCCCCAACAGTACCCAAAGCAGTGTTTCTGTTTTGCAGGTGGATGACCACAGGGGACCCCTGCACTACCTTCCTTGCACTGCTCTTCCTGCTGGTCTTCCATTCCCTATCTGGCTGTGGACCCTTTCCCTGCGGTACGACCAACTCGCTACACGTGCTACTCACGTCATTCTCAGCATCGTGGATGCTCCAGAGTGAATCCACCCTCAGCTCCAACTCCGCAACGCGGTCAGTCAGGAGCTGGAGGCAGATACACTTCCCGCACACGTAGTCGTCAGGAACACTGGTGTCGTCCGAGTTCCCACATGGTACAGGAGGAGCATAACACGTGACCGAGCTGTCCTGCCATGACTTAAACCTTAGATAAGTAACAACAATGCTAAAGTTTACTCACTGTTAGAGAAGAGAAAAAACAAAAACTACTCACCAATCAGAAGCCAATCACTTACCCCCGATCACTAAGCTGAGTATAACAGTGTATCTATCACTATCCTATCACTAAGGGCTGTTTATAACAGTGTATCTATCACTATCCTCTCATTCAGCTGAGTATAACAGTGAATCAATCACTAAACAATCACTAAGGGCTGTGTATAACTGTGTATCTATCACTATCATATCACTAAGCTGTGTATCACAGTGTATCTATCACAACCCTATCACTAAGCTGAGCATAACAGTGTATCTATCACTATCCTATCACTAAGCTGAGTAGAACAGTGTATCTATCACTATCCTTTCACTAAGGGCTGTGTATAACAGTGCAGCTATCACTATCCTTTCACTAAGCTGAGTAGAACAGTGTCTCTATCACTATCCTATCACTGAGCTATTTATAACAGTGTATCTATCACTATCCTATCAATAAAGGCTGTGTATAACAGTGTATCCATCACTAAGGGCTGTGTATAACAGTGTATGTATCACTATCCTATCACTAAGAGCTGAGTATAACAGTGTATCTATCACTATCCTATCACTACGCTGAGTATAACAGTGTAACTATCACTAAGGGCTGAGTATAACAGTGTATCTATCACTATCCTATCACTACGCTGAGTATACCAGTGTATCTATCACTATCCTTACACTAAGAGCTGAGTATAACAGTGTATCTATCACTATCCTATCACTACGCTGAGTATAACAGTGTATCTATCACTATCCTATCACTACGCTGAGTATAACAGTATATCTATCACTATCCTATCACTAAGCTGAGTATAACAGTGTATCTATCACTATCCTATCACTAAGGGCTGTGTATAACTGAGTATCTATCACTATCTTATCACTCAGCTGAGTATAATAGTGTATCTATCACTATCCTATCACTCAGTTGTGTATAACAGTGTATCCATCACTAAGGGCTGTGTATAACAGTGTATGTATCACTATCCTATCACTAAGAGCCGAGTATAACAGTGTATCTATCACTATCCTATCACTACGCTGAGTATAACAGTGTATCTATCACTATCCTATCACTAAGGGCTGTGTATAACTGAGTATCTATCACTATCCTATCACGAAGCTGTGAAAAACAGTGTATCTATCACTATCCTATTACTAAGGGCTGAGAAGAACAGTGTATCTATCACTATCTGATCACTAAGCTGAGTATAACAGTGTATCTATCACTATCCTATCACTCAGCTGAGTATAACAGTGTATCTATCACTATCCTATCATTAAGCTGTGTATTACAGTTTATCTATCACGGTCCTATCATTAAGCTGAGTATAACAGTGTATCTATCACTATCTTATCACTCAGCTGAGTATAACAGTGTATCTATCACTATCCGACCACTAAGCTGTGTATCACAGTGTATCTATCACGATCTTATCACTAAGCTGAGTACAATAGTGTATCTATCACTATCCAATGACTAAGCTGAGTATAACAGTTTATCTGTCACTATCCTATCACTCAGCTGAGTATAACGGTGTATCTATCACTATCCTATCACTAAGCTGAGTATAACAGTGTATCGATCACTATCCCATCACTAAGCTGAGTATAACAGTGTATCTATCACTATCCTATCACTAAGCTGAGTAGAACAGTGTATCTACACTATCCTTTCACGAAGCTGAGTAGAACAGTGTCTCTATCACTATCCTATCAATAAAGGCTGTGTATAACAGTGCATCTGTCACTAAGGGCTGTGTATAACAGTGTATCTATCACTAACCTATCACTAAGAGCTGATTATAACAGTGTATCTATCACTATCCTATCACTACGCTGAGTATACCAGTGTATCTATCACTATCCTATCACTAAGCTGAGTAGAACAGTGTATCTACACTATCCTTTCACGAAGCTGAGTAGAACAGTGTCTCTATCACTATCCTATCAATAAAGGCTGTGTATAACAGTGCATCTGTCACTAAGGGCTGTGTATAACAGTGTATGTATCACTATCCTATCACTAAGAGCCGAGTATAACAGTGTATCTATCACTATCCTATCACTACGCTGAGTATAACAGTGTATCTATCACTATCCTATCACTAAGGGCTGTGTATAACTGAGTATCTATCACTATCCTATCACGAAGCTGTGAAAAACAGTGTATCTATCACTATCCTATTACTAAGGGCTGAGAAGAACAGTGTATCTATCACTATCTGATCACTAAGCTGAGTATAACAGTGTATCTATCACTATCCTGTCACTCAGCTGAGTATAACAGTGTATCTATCACTATCCTATCATTAAGCTGTGTATTACAGTTTATCTATCACGGTCCTATCATTAAGCTGAGTATAACAGTGTATCTATCACTATCTTATCACTCAGCTGAGTATAACAGTGTATCTATCACTATCCGACCACTAAGCTGTGTATCACAGTGTATCTATCACGATCTTATCACTAAGCTGAGTACAATAGTGTATCTATCACTATCCAATGACTAAGCTGAGTATAACAGTTTATCTGTCACTATCCTATCACTCAGCTGAGTATAACGGTGTATCTATCACTATCCTATCACTAAGCTGAGTATAACAGTGTATCGATCACTATCCCATCACTAAGCTGAGTATAACAGTGTATCTATCACTATCCTATCACTAAGCTGAGTAGAACAGTGTATCTACACTATCCTTTCACGAAGCTGAGTAGAACAGTGTCTCTATCACTATCCTATCAATAAAGGCTGGGTATAACAGTGCATCTGTCACTAAGGGCTGTGTATAACAGTGTATCTATCACTATCCTATCACTAAGAGCTGATTATAACAGTGTATCTATCACTATCCTATCACTACGCTGAGTATACCAGTGTATCTATCACTATCCTATCACTAAGAGCTGAGTATAACAGTGTATCGAACACTATCCTATCACTACGCTGAGTATAACAGTATATCTATCACTAAGGGCTGTGTATAACAGTGTATCTATCACTATCCTATCACTAAAGGCTGTGTATAACAGTGTATCTATCACCAAGGACTGTGTATAACAGTGTATTTATCACGATCCTATCACTAAGAGCTGAGTATAACGGTGTATCTATCACTATCCTATCACGAAGCTGAGTATAACAGTGTATCTTTCACTATCCTATCACTCAGCTGAGCATAGAAATATAGAAACATAGAAAATAGGTGAAGGAGTCGGCCATTCAGCCCTTCTAGCCTGCACCGACATTCAATGAGTTCATGGCTGAACATGAAACTTCAGTACCCCATTCCTGCTTTCTCGCCATAACCCTTGATCTCCCGAGTAGTAAGGACTTCATCTAACTCCCTTTTGAATATATTTAGTGAATTGGCCTCAACTACTTTCTGTGGTAGAGAATTCCACAGGTTCACCACTCTCTGGGTGAAGAAGTTTCTCCTCATCTCGCTACTAAATGGCTTACCCCTTATCCGTAGACTGTGACCCCTGGTTCTGGACTTCCCCAACATTGGGAACATTCTTCCTGCATCTAACCTGTCTAAACCCGTCAGAATTTGAAACGTTTCTATGAGGTCCCCTCTCATTCTTCTGAACTCCAGTGAATACAAGCCCAGTTGATCCAGTCTTTCTTGATAGGTCAGTCCCGCCATCCCAGGAATCAGTCTGGTGAATCTTCGCTGCACTCCCTCAATAGCAAGAATGTCCTTCCTCAAGTTAGGAGACCAAAACTGTACACAATACTCCAGGTGTGGCCTCACCAAGGCGCTGTACAACTGTGTATCTATCACTATCCTATCACGAAGCTGAGTATAACAGTGTAACTATCACTATCCTATCACTGAACTGTGAAAAACAGCGTATCTATCACTATCCTATTACTAAGGGCTGAGTAGAACAGTGTATCTATCACTATCCTATCACTGAGGGTTGTGTATAACAGTGTATCTATCACTATCATATCACTACGCTGAGTAAAGCAGTGTATCTATCACTATCCTATCATGAAGCTGAGTATAACAGTGTATCTATCACTATCCTTTCACTAAGCTGAGTATAACAGTGTATCTATCACTATCCTATCACTCAGCTAAGTATAACGATGTTTCTATCACTATTCGATCACGAAGCTGAGTAGAACAGTGTATCTATCCTATCCTATCACTAAGGGCTGTGTATAACTGTGTATCTATCACTATCCTATCACTTAAGCTCAGTAGAACAGTGTATCTATCACTATCCTTTCACTAAGGGCTGTGCATAACAGTGTAGCTATCACTATCCTATCACTACGCTGAGTATACCAGTGTATCTATCACTATCCTATCACTAAGCTGAGTATAACAGTGTATCTATCACTATCACATCACTAAGCTGTGTATCATAGTGTATCTATCACTATCCTATCACTAAGCTGAGTATAACAGTGTATCTATTACTATCCTATCACTAAGCTGAGTATAACAGTATATCTATCACTATCCCATCACAAAGCTGAGTATAACAGTGTATCTATCACTATCCGATCACTAAGGGCTGAGTATAACAGTGTATCTATCTTTATCCTATCACGAAGCTGAGTATAACAGTGTATCTATAACTATCCTATCACTACGCTGAGTCTAACAGTTTATCTGTCACTATCCTATCACTCAGCTGAGTATAACACTGTATCTATCACTATCCTATCACTAATCTGTGTCTAACAGTGTATCTATCACGATCCTATCACTAAGACCTGAGTATAACGATGTATCTATCACTATCCTATCACTAAGCTGAGTATAACAGTGTATCGATCACTATCCCATCACTAAGCTGAGTATAACAGTGTATCTATCACTATCCTATCACTGAGGGTTGTGTATAACAGTGTATTTATCACTATCATATCACTAAGCATTGTATCACAGTGTATCTATAACTACCCTATCATTAAGCTGAGTATAACACTGTATCTATCACTACCCTATCAAATAGGCTGAGTATAAAAGTGTGTCTATCACTATCCTGTCACTAAACTGAGTACAACAGTTTGTCTATCACTATCCTATCACTAAACTGCGTATAACAGTGTGTCTATCACTAAGGGCTGTGTATAACAGTGTATCTATCACTATCCTATCACTAAGAGCTGAGTATAACAGTGCATCTATCACTATCCTATCACTACGCTGAGTATAACAGTGCATCTATCACTATCCTATCACTCAGCTGAGGATAACAGTGTATCTATCACTATCCTATCACTACGCTGAGTATAACAGTTTATCTATCACTATCCGATCACTAAGGGCTGAGTATAACAGTGTATCTATCTCTATCCTATCACGAAGCTGAGTATAACAGTGTATCTATAACTATCCTATCACTACGCTGAGTCTAACAGTTTATCTGTCACTATCCTATCACTCAGCTGAGTATAACACTGTATCTATCACTATCCTATCACTAATCTGTGTCTAACAGTGTATCTATCACGATCTTATCACTAAGAGCTGAGTATAACGGTGTATCTATCACTATCCTATCACTAAGCTGAGTATAACAGTGTATCGATCACTATCCCATCACTAAGCTGTGTATAACAGTGTATCTATCACTATCCTATCACTAAGAGCTGAGTATAACAGTGCATCTATCTTTATCCTATCACGAAGCTGAGTATAACAGTGTATCTATAACTATCCTATCACTACGCTGAGTCTAACAGTTTATCTGTCACTATCCTATCACTCAGCTGAGTACAACAGTTTGTCTATCACTATCCTATCACTAAACTGCTTTTAACAGTGTGTCTATCAATAAGGGCTGTGTATAACAGTGTATCTATCACTATCCTATCACTAAGAGCTGAGTATAACAGTGTATCTATCACTATCCTATCACGAAGCTGAGTATAACAGTGCATCTATCACTATCCTATCACTCAGCTGAGGATAACAGTGTATCTAGCACTATCCTATCACTTCGCTGAGTATAACAGTTTATCTGTCACTATCCTATCACTCAGCTGAGTATAACACTGTATCTATCACTATCCTATCACTAAGCCTTGTCTAACAGTGTATCTATCACTATCATATCACTAAGCTGTGTATCACAGTGTATCTATCACTACTCTATCACGAGGCTGAGTATAAAAGTGTGTCTTATCACTATCCTGTCACTAAACTGAGTACAACAGTTTGTCTATCACTATCCTATCAGTAAACTGCGTCTAACAGTGTGTCTATCACTATCACATCACTAAGCTGAGTAGAACAGTGTCTCTATCACTATCCTATCACTGAGCTATGTATAACAGTGTATCTATCACTATCCTATCAATAAAGGCTGTGTATAACAGTGTATCTATCACTAAGGGCTGTGTATAACAGTGTGTCTATAACTATCCTTTCACTAAGCTGTGTATCACAGTGTATCTATCACTACCCTATCACGAGGCTGAGTATAAAAGTGTGTCTTATCACTATCCTGTCACTAAACTGAGTACAACAGTTTGTCTATCACTATCCTATCAGTAAACTGCGTCTAACAGTGTGTCTATCACTATCACATCACTAAGCTGAGTAGAACAGTGTCTCTATCACTATCCTATCACTGAGCTATGTATAACAGTGTATCTATCACTATCCTATCAATAAAGGCTGTGTATAACAGTGTATCTATCACTAAGGGCTGTGTATAACAGTGTGTCTATAACTATCCTTTCACTAAGCTGAGTAGAACAGTGTATCTATCACTATCATATCACTAAGCTGTGTATCACAGTGCATCTATCACTATCCTATCACTAAGCTGAGGATAACAGTGTATCTATCACTATCATATCACTAAGCTGTGTATCACAGTGTATCTATCATTCTCCCATCACTAAGCTGAGTATAACAGTGCATCTATCACCATCTTATCACTAAGCTGAGTATAACAGTGTATCTATCATTCTCCCATCACTAAGCTGAGTATAACAGTGTATCTATCACTATCACATCACTAAGCTGAGTAGAACAGTGTCTCTATCACTATCCTATCACTGAGCTATGTATAACAGTGTATCTATCACTATCCTATCAATAAAGGCTGTGTATAACAGTGTATCTATCACTAAGGGCTGTGTATAACAGTGTGTCTATAACTATCCTTTCACTAAGCTGAGTATAACAGTGTATCTATCACTATCCTATCACTAAGGGCTGTGTATAACAGTGTGTCTATAACTATCCTTTCACTAAGCTGAGTATAACAGTGTATCTATCACTATCCTGTCACTCAGCTGAGTATAACGATGTATCTATCACTATCCTATCACTAAGGGCTGTGTATAACTGTGTATCTATCACCATCTTATCACTAAGCTGAGTATAACAGTGTATCTATCACTATCACATCACTAAGCTGTGTATCACAGTGTATCTATCACTATCCTATCAATCAGCAGAGTATAACAGTGTATCTTTCACTATCCTATCACTAAGCTGTGTCTAACAGTGTATCTATCACGATCCTATCACTAAGAGCTGAGTATAACGGTGTATCTATTATTATTCTATCACTAAGCTAAGTATAAACGTGTATCTATCACTATCCTATCATTAAGGGCTGAGTATTACTGTGTATCTATCACTATCCTATCACTAAGTTGAGTATAACAGTGTATCTATCACTATCCTATCACTACGCTGAATATAACAGTATCTATGACTATCCTATCACTAAACTGAGTATAACAGTGTATCTATCCCTATCCTATCACTAAGCTGAGTATAATAGTGTATCTATCACTATCCTATTACTAAGCTGGGTATAACAGTTTATCTATCACTATCCTATCACTGAGGGCTGGGTATAACAGTGTATCTATCACTATCTGATCACTACGCTGATTATAACAGTGTATCTATCACTATCCTATCACTATGCTGAGTATAACAGTGTATCTATCACTATCCTATCACTACGCTGATTATAACAGTGTATCTGTCACTATCCTATCACTAAGCTGAGTATAACAGTGTATATATCACTATCCTATCACTCAGCTTTGAAAAACAGTGTATCTATCACTATCCTATTACTAAGGGCTGAGTAGAACAGTGTATCTAACACTATCTGATCACTCAGCTGAGTATAACGATGTATCTATTACTATCCTATCACTAAGCTGAGTATAACAGTGTGTCTGTCACTATCCTGTCACTAAACTGAGTATAACAGTGTATCTATCACTATCCTATCACTAAGCTGAGTATAACACTATTCTGTCACTAAACTGAGTATAACAGTGTATCTATCACTATCCTATCACTAAGCTGAGTATATCAGTGTGTCTATCACTATCCTATCACTCAGCTGTGTATAACAGTGTTATCCAAGGGCAATCGCTGACTGGTCACAGGTGCAGTTGTTGTGACATGGTTTTATCCACTTGCACTCATTTCAGTAGAAAATGCCTTGCACACACTCATACAGTTCAGGTAAATATACCTGACATTTATATTTATTTAACAATGTTCTCCCACCATTTACTAACCAAGGAAGCAACAATGATCAAAAACACTTGCACTCTCTGCTTTGCTTCTTAGTATTTTACCAACAATCACACAAAAAGTTCAAGTTCACATTCACATGCTGTGCGACTATGAATATTCAAATTACATGCCCAATGACATAGAAACATAGAAAATAGGTGCAGGAGTAGGCAATTCGGCCCTTCGAGCCTACACCACCATTCAATATGATCATAGCTGAATATGTCTGTCACTCATTTTCTTTTGTTCAATCAGAAATTCAATTCACCATATAACAATACCAGCAAGAAATTGATCCGCAGCCGCAGCCTCTCGTTACTGAAATAAATCCCAGCCCTGAGCCTATAGTGGGTTTTTGCTGGAGGGGGCTGTGCTCGGAGAGCTCAGACACAAGGCTCTGATAAACCAATTGTACAGCTACAGGTATTCATGGGGATACAATCCTGAGACAGACTAAGACCACAGATAGAAACTTTGAATCTGGGGAGGAGTACCATGTACATAAACCTTGTCCCTTGAAACTGAAGCTGAGGAATTTCTGCTGGGGTTCTCATATAGCGATATGAGAAAGAAAGAAATCCAGCTGGAAATTGCAGTCCTCAGGGTCTGGAATTACGGTATAGTTGGTGTGGGAGATGGGTCCCAATTTTAGATGGAACCTGGATCCACCAGGTTGCCGACCCATTTATATGAACTGTAGAATCAATGTTTTTTTTGGGGGGTGGGAGGAGATGCTTCTGCCCATCCCCCACATACTAGCCACTTGGGGGCATGTCTGGGGCACATCTGATTTCAAGGCAAAAGTGGTGTTTTACATTCCTTGGGCACTGGATAACCTATAATCATGTGAACGTCTCCCATTTTAGAGATCAGTTTGAGCCCCTAAGATCAATCATTTGGTGGAGTACCATTAAATGAGGGTTACGTAGTGGAACCTTGTCGCTCCTGGTCAGGGTGAACTCTTTCTATTTGCCCTGACATTAGTAGCTTGACTATTCTGGGTGATAGCCAGAAAGCATGCATTACTTCCTCATTCTTCTGGGTATGTCCTGTTCCACCCGAGGTGGCGGCTCAGTGGTATACAGTCGGGAGGGAGTGGCCCTGGGAGTATCCAAAATTGACTCCAGACCCCATGAAGTCTCATGGCTTCAGGTCGAACATGGGCAAGGAAACCTCCTGCTGATTACCACCTACCGCCCTCCCTCAGCTGATGAATCAGTACTCCTCCATGTTGAACACCACTTGGAAGAAGCACTGAGGGTAGCAAGGGCCCAGAATGTACTCTGGGTGGGGGACTTCAATGTCCATCACCAAGAGTGGCTCGGTAGCACCACTACTGGCCAAGCTGGCCGAGACCTGAAGGACATAGCTGCCAGACTGGGCCTGCGGCAGGTGGTGAGAGAACCAACACGAGGAAAAAACCTACTTGACCTCGTTCTCGCCAATCTACCTGTCGCAAATGCATCTGTCCATGACAGTAGTGTCCATGGCCGGTAGCAGTGACCACCGCACAGCCCCTGTGGAGACGAAATCCCATCTTTACATTGAGGACACCATCCATCGTGTTGTGTGGCACTACCACCGTGTTATATTTAGATAGATTCAGAACAGATCTGGCGGCTCAAATCTGGGCATCCATGAGGCACTGTGGGCCATCAGCAGCAGCAGAATTGTATTCCACCACAATGTGTAACCTCGTGGCCCGGCATATCCCTCACTCTACCATTACCATCAAGCCTGGGGACCAACCCTGGTTCAATGAGGAGTGCAGAAGACCATGCCAGGAGCAGCACCAGGCGTACCTGAAAATGAGGTGCCAGCCTGGGGAAGCTGCAACACAGGACTACATGCATACTAAACAGCGGAAGCAGCATGCTATAGACAGAGCCAAGTGATCCCACAATCAACGGATCAGATTAAAGCTCTGCAGTCCCGCCACATCCAGTCATGAATGGTGGTGGACCGTTAAACAACTAACAGGAGGAGGAGGCTCCATGAATATCCCCATCCTCAATGATGCCGGAGCCCAGCACGTGAGTACAAAAGACACGGCTGAAGCGTTTGCAACCATCTTCAGTCAGAAGTGCCGAGTGGATGATCCATATCGGCCTCCTCCTGAGGTCCCCACCTTCACAGAAGCCAGTCTTCAGCCAATTCGATTCACTCCACGGGATATCAAGAAACGGCTGAGCGCACTGGATACAGCAAAGGCTATGGGCCCTAGGCTGTCGTGCTGAAGACTTGTGCTCCAGAACTAGCTGCGCCTCTATCCAAGCTATTCCAGTACAGCTACAACATTGGCATCTACTCGACAATGTGGAAAACTGTCCAGGTATATCCTGTCTACAAAAAGCAGGCAAATCCAATCTGGCCAATTACCGCCCCATCAGTCTACTCTTAATCATCAGCAAAGTGATGGAAGGTGTTGTCGACAGTGCTCTCAAGCGGCACTTACTCACCAATAACCTGCTCACCGATGCTCAGTTTGGGTTCCGCCAGGACCACTCGGCTCCAGACTTTATTACAGCCTTGGTCCAAACATGGACAAAAGAGCTGAATTCCAGAGGTGAGGTGAGAGTGCTTGCCCTCGACATCAAGGCAGCATTTGACCGAGCGTGGCATCAAGGAACCCTAGTAAAATTGATGTCAATGGGACTCAGGGGGAAACTCTCCATGTTGTCGGGGCCCATAGCCTTTGCTGTATCCAGTGCACTCGGCTGTTTCTTGATATCACGTGGAGTGAAACGAATTGGCTGAAGACTGGCTTCTGTGATGGTGGGGACCACCAGAGGAGGCCGATATGGATCATCCACTCGGCACTTCTGGCTGAAGATAGTTGCAAATGCTTCAGCCTTGTCTTTTACACTCAGGTGCTGGGCTCTGCCATCATTGAGGATGGCATTAGAGAGTGCATAGTATTTTTCGAAGAACATGAAGTTGTCCCAGTGTCCTGACTAACACTGCGCCCTTAACCAACAACAGATTAACTGTTCATTCATCTCACTGCTGGTTGTGAGAACTTACTGTGAGAACTCACTGCACTTCAAAGCAATTCAACATATGGGAAGATCATTAAGATGGCTCTGTGAAACCTGATCAGTCACTATAAAAATGTAAGTCTTTCTTCTCAATATTCCCAGGTCAGATTCAATCAACAAACCTACGCCTAGATTGGATTTGAGCAACAATGTTACAGCAACTTACATTTGAATATGAGCACTGATCGCAGTGATATTATAGAGTAGCGATACTACGCCCGCATAGGTCTAATTCCCAATACCACTACCGCTTGGGTCTGATTCCCAATACCACTCCCGCTTGTCTGATTCCCAATACCACTCCCGCTTGGGTCTGGGAAATTAAGAAGGCTGATTTTTACTCCCGCCAAGAGTGGCAGCAATCCCGTGCTGGAGTCTTTGTCAGAGGCCCCGGTAGATTTTAATGAATAAACTCCATGTAGTCTTGTACATCCAATATAAGCATTAAAAATCCTAGAGATTCCCATTCCCACACAGTCGGAATTTGAGGATATGCACTTACGCTGTTGGACGGATAGGTGTAGGTGTAGGTGCAAGCAGAGATGAGGAAGGCAATGTGGAGGAGGAGGAGGAGGAGGAGGATGAGGAGGATGCCGCTGCCGGTGTCGGTGCGGGTGACGGCGATGGCTGTGGTTTTTCATCAGCTGAATTGGATCCACTTGTTCGGGATACAGGTGTGCTCGGGGTACCAGCAGCAATGGGAGAAATAGGAATTGTTGGAGTTGTGGGAGTTAATGGCGCATCTATCTGTAGAAAAAAGTAAGAAGGAGAATTAATATATTATGTACAACAGTTTCAGTCACAACATTCTGCAACATGGCCCAAGACAAATTGTACATTGAACCTGTGAAATTGAACCCAATGCAACATTCAGCTATAGGTTGATGTTAGAAAGAAGGGGTAAAATTGCTCTTTGACGGCAGCGCGAAACGGCGATAGCGAATCAGCAGTCTGTTTTATACGCCCCGCAACATTTTTTTTCCATTGGCTTCATTAATTTCACCCCTAATCTCTCTAATGAGGGTGCAACTTGTCTGCTGTGACAAAATCTACACAAAGCCTTGCAAGGCAATGTCACCTAAACCCAATTGCCTTCTCCTGCGATCGCAGATCCTCTCCCCCCCCCCCACTAAACACCCAGCTCCAGCCTTCCCGCCACCCCACCCAATTGTTGGGGACTGTCTCCAAGGGTCCCCAGCTGCGGCTTCCTGCAGCTGGTTTTCCCAATTGCCGGCCTGATTGACAGGCTGGCTGGCTGCCAGGCGGAAAAAGGATGAATAAAATTACAATGCGCCCCTGCATTAAATTGGGTAGAACCTCCGCGTTTCCGGCCTTGACCGGAGTTTAGAAGACTGAGAGATGATCTTATTGAAACATATAAGATTCTGAGGGGACTTGACAGGGTAGATGCAGAGAGCAAGTTTCCCCTCGTGGGGGAATCTAGAACTAGGGGGTATAGTTTCAGAATAAGGGGTCTTCAATGAGGAGGAATTTCTTCTCTCAGAGGGCCGTGAATCTTTGGAATTCTCTACCTCAGAGAGCTGTGGAGCTGTGAATGTATTTAAGGTGGTGATAGACAGATTTTTGAATGATTACAGAGTCAAGGGTTATGGGGAGCAGGCGGGGATGTGGCCTACTCCTGCTCCTATTTCTTATGTTCTAATGTTCGACACATTCCCCAGCCATTTTCGCCCTCATCATCATCATAGACAGTCCCTCGGAATCGAGGGAGACTTGCTTCCACTCTAAAAATAAGTTCTCAGGTGACTGAACAGTCCAATACGGGAATTACAGTCTCTGTCACAGGTGGGACAGACAGTGGCTGAGGGAAAGGGTGGGTGGGACTGGTTTGCCGCACGCTCCTTCCACTGTCTGCGCTTGGTTTCTGCATGCTCTCGGCGACGAGACTCGAGGTGCTCAGCGCCCTTCCGGATGCTCTTCCTCCACTTAGGGCGGTCTTTGGCCAGGGACTCCCAGGTGTCGGTGGGGATGTTGCACTTTATCAAGGAGGCTTTGAGGGTGTCCTTGAAATGTTTCCTCTGCCCACCTGGGGCTCACTTGCCGTGTAGGAGTTCCGTGTAGAGCGCTTGCTTTGGGAGTCTTGTGTCAGGCATGCGAACAATGTGGCCCACCAATGGAGCTGGTCGAGTGTGGTCAGTGCTTCAATGCTGGGGATGTTGGCCTAATCGAGAACACTAACGTTGATGCGTCTGTCCTCCAGGGGATTTGCAGGATCTTGCGGAGACATCACTGGTGGTATTTCTCCAGTGATTTAAGGTGTCTACTGTATATGGTCCACGTCTCTGAGCCATACAGGAGGGCGGGTATTACTACCTGGTCCTCCCTCTCCCCGCCCCGCGCCGCCCCCCCCCCCCCCCTCACCTGTGCTAGATTTGAGGGCCTGATCTTCGAACACTCTCTTCCTCAGGCAGCCGAAGGCTGCGCTGGCGCACTGGAGGCGGTGTTGAACTTTGTCGTCGATGTCTGCCCTTGCTGATAATAGGCTCCCGAGGTATGGAAAGTGGTCCACGTTGTCCAGGGCGGCGCCATGGATCTTGATGACTGGGGGGCAGTGCTGTGTGTTAGGGTCAGGTTGGTGGAGGACCTTTGTCTTACGGATGTTTAGTGTAAGGCCCATGCTTTCGTACGCCTCAGTGAAGATGCTGACTCTAATTTTTAAACTATGCCCCCTAGTCCTAGAATCCCCAATCAGCAGAATTCTAGGCAATACAGCCTCTGAATGTGTGCAGACGCAAACAAATATTCCAGAATGCAATCATCACGCCACAATATAATGCAATCAGAGTAATTTTGACCCAGTTCCCTGGCTTCACAATACCAGTGTTTAATAATATTTTCAACCAGGGAACAGTAATTTGGCACTTAACAAGATGCTCCAACACCTTAAATCATTTTTGTTCCTTTACTTGTCCCATTACCACCCCCTTTGCCTTGCACAATCATCCCTTTGTCATTTAATCCCTCCTGCCTTCCACCCATGCAGACCTTCTCTTTTGTTCTTCAAACTCTCCCCCACCGCCTATTCCCAGTCTCTGTACTTGTTTATAAACTGCTAAATCTCAAACTTCTTCCAGTTTTGGTGAAACTATACATTAGTCCTATTTCTCTCTCCACAGGTGCTGCCTGACCTGCTGAGTAGAAACATAGGAACAGGAGTCGGCCATTCAGCCTCTCGAGCGTCTCGCCATTCAATGAGATCATGGCTGATCTGTGACCTAACTCCAGATACCTGCCTTTGGCAAAAAGCTATCAATCTCTGATTTAAAATTAACAACTGATCTAGCATCAATTGCAATTTGTGGAAGAGAATTCCCGACACACCCTTTGTGTGTAGAAGTGTTTCCTAATTCCACTCCTGAAAGATCTGGCTCTAATGTTTAGACTATGCCCCAAGTCCTAGAATCCCCAACCAACAGAAATCATTTCTCTCTATCTACCTTATCTGTTCTCCTTAATATCTTAAACTTTGATCAGATTCCCTTTAACCATCTAAATTCTAGGCAATGCAACCTTACTTTGTGTAATCGCTCCTCGTAACTTAACCCTTGAAGTCCAGGTATCATTCTGGTAAACACTCCCTCCAAAGCCAATATATCCTTTCTACCTGCTCACAGTACCCCAGTTGTGGTCTAACCAGGGTTTTGTATATCTGCAGTATAACTCCAACCCCTTGAATTCTAGTCCTAGATATAAAGGCCAGCATTCCAGTAGCCTTTTTGATTATTTTCTGACCTGTTCATGGAATTTTAATGATCTTTGTACCTAGATCCCCAGATCGCCACTGTTTTTAGTTCTTCACCATTTGGAAAGTATCCAATCCTATATCCTTTTTAGGTCCAAAGTGCATGACCACACATTTGCCTGTATCAATATCCCTTTGTAATTTTATGCTTTGTGTCATCGACAAATTTGGATGTATGACTTTCTATGCCACCATCTAAGTCGTTAATAAATACTGTGAATAGTTGAGGCCCCAACACAGATCACCTTCGGGACACCACTAGTCACATCCTGCCAATTTGAGTATCTAACCATTATCCCCACTCTCTGTCTCCTGCCGCTCAGCAAATTTCCTAACCAGCTCAATGATTTTCCATCAGTTCTGTGGGCATCTACCTTAGTTAACAGTCTCTTGTATGGGACTTTATCAAATACCTTCTGGAAGTCCATATAAATAACATCCATAGACATTCCCCTGTCCACTACTTTAGTCAACTCTTCAAAAAATTCAATCAGGTTTGTCAGGCATGACCTACCTTTCACAAACCCATGCTGGCTCTCTCTGATCAACTGAACATGTTCAAGGTGTTCAGTCACCCTGTCCTTAATGATAGACTTGAGCAATTTCCCAACAACAGATATTAGGCTAACTGATCTATAATTCCTTGGTTTCCCTCTCTCGCCCTTCTTAAATAGTGAAATGACATAACAACAACAACTTGTATTTATATAGCGCCTTTAACGTAGTAAAATGTCCCAAGGCACTTCACAGGAATACTTTAATACAAAACAAATAAACTTGACACCGATAAGATGAAATTATGGCAGATGACCAAAAGCTTGGTGAAAGAGGTAGGTTTTAAGGATTGTCTTAAAGGGGGAAAATGAGGTAGATATACACAATTTTCTAATCTAACAGAACACTCCATGAATCGAGAGAACTTTGGAAGATTATAGTTCGGGCATCTGTAATGTGCTCACCTACTTCCTTTAAACCCCTGGGACAGAAACCACCTGAGGATTTGTCAATCTTAAGCATCATTATTTTCTTCATTACTGTTATTTTACTTACGTTTTGAATCCCAATCCCCAATTTAATATTAGTTTCCTTGTGAATTCTGGCATGCTGCTTCTACTGTAAATACTGACGCAGGGGCCAACATTGTTCCTGACTACCCTCTTTTTCCTAATGTAACTGTAATAATTCTTTGTGTTGATTTTGATATCCCTTCCAAGTTTCTTTTCATACTCCCTTTTTGTAGCCCTTACTGTCTGTTTTGTGACCCTTTGCAGCTTTCCCATTTGCCAGGATCTGTGCCAGTTTTTGCATTTTTGTATTTTTCTTCTAGTTTTATGATGCCCCTTACCTTTTTAGTCATAAATGGCTGGGTTTTTTTTGGCAAATAGAGCTCGTTCCCCTCAGGGGTATAAACTGGTTCTGTATCACATTAAATTATTTTTGAACATCTCCCACTGAACATCTCAGAATGGCAGGCAGTGACTAGTGGGGTGCCGCAAGGCTCAGTGCTGGGACCCCAGATACTTACAATATATATTAATGATTTAGACGAAGGAATTGAATGTAATATCTTCAAGTTTGCAGATGACACTAAGCTGGGTGGCAGTGTGGGCTGTGAGGAGGATGCTAAGAGGCTGCAGGGTGACTTGAACAGGTTTGGTGCATGGGCAAATGCAAGGCAGATGCAGTATAATGTAGATAAATGTGAGGTTATCCACTTTGGTGGCAAAAACAGAATATTATCTGAATGATGACAGATTAGGAAAAGGGGAGGTGCAACAACACCTGGGTGTCATGGTACATCAGTCATTGAAGGTTGGCATGCAGATACAGCAGGCGGTGAAAAAGGCAAATGACATGTTGGCCTTCATAGCGAAATTAAGTATAGGAGCAGAGAGGTCTTACTGCAGTTGTACAGGGCCTTGGTGAGGCCACACCTTGAATATTTGTGTACAGTTTTGGTCTCCTAATCGGAGGAAGGACATTCTTGCTATTGAGGGAGTGCAGCGAAGGTTCACCAGACTGATTCCCGGGATGGCAGGACTGACAGATAAAGAAAGACTGGATCGTATAGGCTTATATTTACTGGAATTTAGAAGAATGAGAGGGGATCTCATAAAAATATATAAAATTCTGTTGAGATTGGACAGGTTAGATGCAGGAAGAATGTTCCCGATGTTGAGGAAGTCCAGAGCCAGGGGTCACAGTCTAAGGATAAGGGGTAAGCCATTTAGGACCGAGATGAGGAGAAACTTCTTCACTCAGAGAATTGTGAACCTGTGGAATTCTCTAACACCGAAAGTTGTTGAGGCCAGTTCGTTAGATATATTCAAAAGGGAGTTAGATGTGGCCCTTATGGCTAAAGGGATCAAGGAGTATGGAGAGAAAGCAGGAAAGGGGTACTGAGGTGAATGATCAGCCATGATCATATTGAATGGCGGTGCGGGCTCGAAGGGCTGAATGGCCTGCTCCTGCACCTATTTTCTATGTTTCTATGATCTTCTGTTGTTTTATCCATTAACAGATTTGCCCAGTTTTCTGAGGACAGTTTCTGTCTCATTCCGCTGAAGTCGGCCTTACCCAAATCTAGTAGCTGTTTCGTGTTTCTCCCTTTCAAATGCTGCCTTGAACTTGGATCATGTATGATCACTTTTGGATAAATATTCACAGTTATATGTGGCTCATTGCTCATTACTAAATCTAATATGGCATGCCCCCTTGTTGCCTCTGGGACATATTGTTGTAGAAAACTATCCTGGACACAGTTAAGAAATTCAATAGCTTTCTGACAGGGCTAATTGGCTTTTCTCCATCTATATGAAAGTTAAATCCCTCATTAAAACTACTCTGCCTTTGCTACACGCTAGTCTAATCTCTGGATGTATACAGCTAGCACTACACCCCCCCGTCTTAAATCCATTCTCCACTGCCTGCTGACCTCTCTAATCATTGAAATGATTTTATCAAGGTTACTCCCCTCACCCCATGCCATTTTCCATACCTTTTCTGTAGACCTTATAACCTGGTATATTTAGTTCCCAGTCCTGACCATCTTGCAGCCATGTCTCAGTAATGGCCACCATGTCATACGATCCAATTTGAAGTCGCGCCTGCAGTTCATTCAATTTATTCCTTATACTTCGTGTGTTTGTATAAACCCTAGCCCATCCTTCAGCTCTAATATTTTACTCATGGCCGACCCACCCCAACTCGCCATCCCACCAATCCCCCCCACCCCCTCAGCCGACCCTCCCGCTGAAAACTCCATCCCATGGACATGGACGCCCCGGCCCACCGACACAGCAGCATTGCATTACAGCACTGCTCATTTACACTATAGCATCAACTATATTACAGCAATGTCTCAATTATATTGAGTTCAAGTCTGGACATCACACTTTAGGAAGGATGTCAAGGCCTTCAGCAGTAGCAACATCTTGCATTTATATAGCACCTTTAATGTATTAAAACAACACAAGTCACTTCACAGGAGTATTATCAAACAAAATTTGACACTGAGCCACATAAGGAGATATTAGGGCAGATGACCAAAATGTAGGTTTTAAGGAGCGTCTTAAAGGAGGAAAGAGAGGTATAAAGGCAGAGAGGTATAAAGGCAGAGAGGTTTATGGAGGGAATTCCAGAGTTTAAGGCCTCGGCAGCTGAATGCACGGCTGCCAAGGGTAGAGTGATTATAATCAGGGATGCTCAAGAGGCCAGAAACGGAGGAGTGCAGCTATCTCGGGGATTGTGAGGCTGAAGGAGATTACAGAGATAGGGAGGGGCGAGGCGAGGCCATGGAGGGATTTGAAAACGGTGAGAATTTTAAAATCAAGGAGTAGCTTAACCGGGAGCCAATGTAGGTCAACGAGCACAGGGGTGGTGGGTGAATGGGACTTGGTGCGAGTTAGGATACAGGCAGCAGAATTTTGGATCACCTCTAATTTATGGAGGTGGAAAATGAGAGGCCAGCCAAGAGTGTGTTGGCGTAGTCAAGTCTAGAGGTAACAATGGCATAAATGAGGGTTTCAGCAGATGAGCTGAGGCAGGGGCGGGGTTGGTATGTTACAGAGGTGGAAGTAGGTGGTCATAGTGATGATGCGGACATGTGGTCGGATGTGAACGGCTTGGTTGAGAAGCGACATGAGGAAATTTGTTTTCGTGCACCGCGTTATGATCGGGAACACGCTGCCTGAAATAATAACTTTCAAAAAGGAATTGGATAAATACTTGAAGGGAAGTTTTTTTTAAAAAAAACAGAACACATTCAAACATCAGTTAATACCTACTCGGGGTTTTTTGAAGCTATTTGAAGATTGCTGCTGGGTATCTTCAGAATGTCGCCGCTTTCGTTGACCATTATCAGCCGCTGAATCTCCCTCACCGGATTCCACAGTTGCATTTAAGCCAAGAGGGTCAGACTACAAGAGAAACAAAATAATACATTAAATTACAGCAAAGCACTATGTGCATTCTTCCATCAATTCTTTAGTGGTGGCACATTGAGTGTTAAACAATAAACATTACCGTCTACCCTCTACACACCCCATGCTGTAGAGGAGGCAAGCCCTTAGCATGCCTGGGGAAGGAGGAACACTTCTCAAATACTTTTGAAGTGTAGTCACTGTTGTAATGTACGAAACAGGACAGCCAATTTGTGCACAGCGAGCTCCAACAAACAGCAATGTGATGATGACCAGATAATCTGATTTAGTAATGCTGGTTTAGGGATAAATATTGGCCAGGACACTGGGGACAACTCCCCTGTTCTTTTTGCAATAGTGACACAGGATCTTTTACACCCACCTGAACGGGCAGATGGGGCCTCAGTTTAACGTCTCATCCAAAAGACGGCTCTCCCGACAGTGCAGCACTCACTTAGCACTGCACTGGGAGTGGAGTGTCAGTCTAGATTTATGTGCTCAAGTCATTGGAGCGAGGCTTGGACCCACAACCTTCTGACTCAGAGGCAGGAGTGCTCCCACTGAGTGACAGCTGACTTGTACACTTGAGTAGTGGTATCAGAAACACAGGCCAGTTTGACCAAGGTCAGAATGGCAATGCAGACTGCAGTGAGTCAAAACTCAAGAATGATTCAGCATCAGAAAAAACACTCCCAACACATTTGGTGTAAGTAATAAAATTGAAAAATAATTTTGTTACATGTGTTTGTTACAGGTTTAGGAAGATTTAAGAGAAATAGATTATATAATATAAAGCTCTCAGTTATGACCACACTATTAAATTCCACATTCAATTTAAGGCTCTCAGTTCTCACACTATTTAATCCCATCATCATTATGAACCTATTGGTTATCACACTGCTAAAATCCCACTCTCATTAACCACTCTAGTATCAGGCTTTCAATTATAATACTCTGTTACACCCCATCCTCTTGGTGAATGGAACACTTTCCATTTCAGACAACCAAGAGGAATTTTCATGCCTACGCGCTAATCCTTATCGGGCTACAAGATTGCAGTTTAAGAGTATGTAACCATTCAAGGCAAATGTTCTAATATATGGGGGTTATTTAAAAGGGTATTATAAAGGGTATTTGAGCTGTCAAAGCCTATGGCAGATAAAATATGTGGAGATGAAATGGAGCCCGTGGGCAAGGAATGAAGTGGTGCAGTAGTCAGTGGTAAAGGAGGTAAAATAGGTGGCAATGCCTTACTCTAATCCCTTGCTCTACGGTAGTGGGCAAAACACTGGATGATTGTACGGATAAACCCAATGCCAGACTAGAAGGAAATGAAAGCATAACTGCTGAGTGCAATGGAAACCATTGGCGCCTGCTACGAACAGTACTGTACCAATGGTGTCTTCACACAGCTCATACAACAGACGACGTATGCGGACGACGCCTGCGTCTGCGTACCTACAGAGGCTGAACTCCAGGACATAGTCGACGTACGAAAGTACGGGCCTTGTGCGAAACATCCGTAAGACAAAGGTCCTCCACCAGCCTGTCCTCGCCGCACAGCACTGCCCCCCAGTCATCAAGATCCATGGCGCGGCCCTGGACAACGTGGACCATTTCGCATACCTGGGGAGCCTCCTATCAACAAGAGCAGGCATCGACGACGAGATCCAATACCGCCTCCAGTGCGCCAGTGCAGACTTCGGCAACCTGAGGAAAAGAGTGCTTGAAGACCAAGCCCTCAAAACTGCCACCAAGCTCATGGTCTACAGGGCTGTAGTAATACCCGCCCTCCTGCATGGCTCAGAGACATGGACCATGTACAGCAGACACCTCAAGTCGCTGGAGAAATACAACCAACGATGACTCCGCAAGATCCTGCAAATCCCCTGGGAGGACAGACGCACCTCATCCTGGCCAACATCCCCAGCAATGAAGCACTGACCACACTTGATCAGCTCCGCTGGGCAGGCCACATTGTTCGCATGCCTGACACAAGACTCCCAAAGCAAGCGCTCTACTCGGAACTCCTTCATGGCAAACGAGCCAAAGGTGGGCAGAGGAAATGCTACAAGGATACCCTTAAAGGCTCCCTGATAAAGTGCAACATCCCCACTGACACCTGGGAGTCCCTGGCCAAAGACCGCCCTAAGTAGAGGAAGTGCATCCGGGAGGGCGCTGAGCGCCGTGAGCATTCAGAAATCAAGCGCCGGCAGCGGAAAGAGCATGCGGCAAACCAGTCCCACCCACCACTTCCCTCAACGACTATCTGTCCCACCTGTGACAGACTGTGGTTCTCGAATTGGACTGTTCAACCACCCAATAACTCATTTTAAGAGTGGAAGCAAGTCTTCCTCGATTCTGAGGGGCTGCCTATGATGATGACAACAGAGCAGCAACTATGTGGACTTGCATCACCAATCTCACATGGTCATTCCTAGTTAGGTGCACCAGAACCTGGAGATACAGTTTATGGCATCATGGCACGCCATCCTGGAGCTCTCTCACTCAAGGTGCCTCTCAGTATCTACCAGTTACATAGAGTCACATAAAATCTCCAATGTAGAAATTGACCATTCAACCCAACAGACCAATCCCAATTTTATCCTTCTCCCACTCTATTTACCTCTTCCCATCCAAAGTACGCAACAATGCCCCAAACACTCCCAGGGCAGGTACAGCACAGGTTAGATACAGAGTAAAGCTCCCTCTACACTGTCCCATCAAACACTCTCAGGGCAGGTACAGCACGGGGTTAGATACAGAGTAAAGCTCCCTCTACACTGTCCCATCAAACACTCCCAGGGCAAGTACAGCACGGGTTAAATGCTGAGTAAAGCTCCCTCTACACTGTCCCATCAAACACTCCCAGGGCAGGTACAGCACGGATTAGATACAGAGTAAAGCTTCTTCTACACTGTCCCATCAAACACTCCCAGGGTAGGTACAGCACGGGTTAGATACAGAGTAAAGCTCCCTCTACACTGTCCCATCAAACACTCCCAGGGCAGGTACAGCACAGGGTTAGATACAGAGTAAAGCTATCTCTACACTGTCCCATCAAACACTCCCAGGGCAGGTACAGCACAGGGTTAGATACAGAGTAAAGCTCCCTCTACACTGTCCCATCAAACACTCCCAGTGCAGGTACAGCACAGGGTTAGATACAGAGTAAAGCTCCCTCTACACTGTCCCATCAAACACTCCCAGGGCAGGTACAGCACGGATTAGATACAGAGTAAAGCTTCTTCTACACTGTCCCATCAAACACTCCCAGGGTAGGTACAGCATGGGTTAGATATAGAGTAAAGCTCCCTCTACACTGTCCCATCAAACACTCCCAGGGTAGGTACAGCACGGGTTAGATACAGAGTAAAGCTCCCTCTACACTGTCCCATCAAACACTCCCAGGGCAGGTACAGCACAGGGTTAGATACAGAGTAAAGCTCCCTCTACACTGTCCCATCAAACACTCCCAGGGCAGGTACAGCACAGGGTTAGATACAGAGTAAAGCTCCCTCTACACTGTCCCATCAAACAGTCCCAGGACAAGTACAGCACGGGTTAAATGCTGAGTAAAGCTCCCTCTACACTGTCCCATCAAACACTCCTAGGGCAGGTACAGCACGGGTTAGATACAGAGTAAAGCTTCTTCTACACTGTCCCATCAAACACTCCCAGGCAGGTATAGCACAGGGTTAGATACAGAGTAAAGCTCCCTCTACACTGTCCCATCAAACACTCCCAGGGCAGGTACAGCATGGGTTAGATACAGAGTAAAGCTCCCTCTACACTGCCCCATCAAACACTCCCAGGGCAGGTACAGCACGGGTTAGATACAGAGTAAAGCTCCCTCTACACTGCCCCATCAAACACTCATGGCAGGTACAGCACGGGTTAAATGCTGAGTAAAGCTCCCTCTACAGGCCCTCAACATTCCACAGCCACAGCCCCAGCACAGTCCAGTGATATTTTCCCATTTCCTACAGTAGCTGTCCTTTGGCTTCTCTCAGTTGATTGTCAATTTAGAGGCATTTTTATCAGAGATCCCTTGCCAGATAGAATTTGCATCAAGGATCCATATAGCTGGTAGAAAAAGAAGAGTTTGATCCCATCAGTCGAAGTGGGATTTGGAGCCGGATACCAATGGTTAAAACGGCAGTGTTTAACCCACTGCATCAGCCCGTTCTCCTTTGTTAACTGATCTTTGTCTTTCACATGTCGACTGACCTGCTGTCCATTCCCAACATTTTCTGCTTTTACTTCAGATTAACAGCATTCATATTTCACCTTTTTATCCTTACTACATTGCCTGTGCTGACAGAGAACCCTCATTCCACACGCGAGCAGTTTTCGAGCAGGCACTGCAAGTTGAGGCAGTAATAATCAATAGTTGCAGTGATGCGGCCTGCTTCTGTGCAGTTCAATGTGAGACAGTGCCTGTGTGTGTCTGTCTTGTCAGTAGAACACTGGGGTGGGCTGCAAAGCGTCTCTATCTGATTCACTGCTGGGCTGCTTCATCATCTTTACAGCAGGTAAGCCTCCTTCTGTCATTTTTACTGTGAATGTAATTGGTGGCTCGTGGTTTTAGTAACGTTTGAGCGGCTGGAGTGTGTGTTGTAGAGAACCTTCTCAGCAGCAATGGAAATGCTAACTACTTTATTTGCCATTTTTATTGCATTCTTCGCTCCTCAGCACCAGCTCCTGCCAGCTTTGGCAGCACTGATTGGTAACAATTCAAGTTTATTCTATTTCTCATACTATCTGACGATTTTATTTAATCTGCACTCAATTAGTTTGACATTTTTATTGGGGTTTATGTCACTGCAGAGTAGAAAAGTTACTTGGTATTCAGAAGTTTTTTCTTAACTTAAACTAATAAAACAGGAATCTCCTCTGAATTAAGAAATGCCAGACATATAGGAAAGGAAAGCAGTTTCCTGGTGACTAAATTACAATCTATTAGCATTAAACTTATTCTTTCTTCACCAGTTGGGACAGCAGCTCCCCTCATCTGCCAGTCAGGCCTACCAAAGCCTCAGGCTTTCCTGCCTCTGCTTTCCCATTCCTTTCGTCTCATGGTTTGACAGCTCTTACATTGATTTCATCAAACAAGTTTCAAATCTCACTACTGATAAAACAGAAGGGCATGATCAACAAGCTCAGAATACCACACCATTAGAGATTATATGGGAAGACGCAGGCCTCAATATTAACCCTCCCCAGACAGGAAGGAGGGGGTCGGAGGAGGGGGAGAGGGAGAGGCAGGAGTTGGGAATGCGCCCACCATTCCCCCCCTTTCATGCCTCTCCCTCTTTCCCCCCCCCCCCCCCCCCCCCCGCCACAGCCTCTCCCTTCCCCATCACCACTCCCAATGGCTTCTCTTTCTCCACCCCCTCCCTCCCTACAGCCTTTTCTCCCCCCCCCCCCCGGCCTCCTTCCTTTCCTCCCCCCCAGGCTGCCCACTCCCAATGTCTTCTCTCTCTCTGCCCCCACCACCCCCCCCCAGACAGCTGATCTCTCCCTCCACCCTGTTGTGTTCACTGACTTTCTCACCTACCTCCTGTGGTTTTCCCTCCCAGTGTCAATTTGGCTGGCTGCCAGGCAGGAACTGAACAAAAAAATGATAGAGATCCTGCTGTTGAGTTTGGCAGGACCTCTACGTTCCCAGCTTTGCTGGGTCCTTTGGCCATTTTCGGCCTCTCTCGCCCTCCCTGAGCATATCGAGGCCACAGGGTCTAAAGTCTCCATCCTAAACATTGCAAAGATACTTAGCGACACAGGCATCAAAAATCCGTGTAACATTAAAGAGATATAGAGGGAAGAAATGGGTGTGAAATCTTTGTGCAGAATATTATATCTGGAGAATAAGCTGGGTTAGGTAGATCAAGTTTCAGTGGGGGAACATTTAGGGAACATTGATCATAAGGTTTAGGCGAGCTATGGAAAAGGACAAAGAGCAATCTAGCGTTAAAATACTTAATCGGAGAAGGGCCAATTTCAATGGGTTGAGAACCAACCTAGCCTGGGTAAATTGGAATCATAGAATGGCTGGCAAAACTAATTGAACAATGTGCTGCCTTTAAAGAGGAGATGGTTGGGGTATAGTCGAGGTACATTTCCACGAGGGGGAAAGGTAGGGCAACCAAAGCCAGAGTTCCCTGGATGACGAATGAGAGAGTGTGTAAGATTACAAGTGAGAACCAGGCTGAATATAGAAAGTTCAGTGGGGAAGTGAAAAAGGTAATAAGAGGGGCATAGAGGGCATATGAGAATAGATTGGCAGCCAACAAAAGGAAATCCAAAAGTCTTCTACAGGCATATAAATAGTGAACAGATAGTAAAAGGAGGGGTGGGGCCGATTAGGGACCAAAAAGGAGACCTACGTGTGGAGGCAGAGGGCATGACTGAGGTACTAAATGAGTACTTTGCACCTGTCTTTACCAAGGAAAAGGATGCTGCCAACGTCATAGTGGAAGAGGAGGTAGTTGAGATTTTGGAGGGGATAAAGACTGATAAGGAAAAGGTACTAGAAAGGCTAAAGCAGATAAGTCACCGACACCGGATGAGATGCATCCTAGGATGCTGAGGGAAGTAAAGGTGGAAATTGCGGAGGTACTGACCATAATCTTCCAATCCTCCTTGGATATGGGGCTGGTCCCAGAGGACAAGAGAATTGCAAATGAGACACCTTGTTCAAAAAAGGGTGCAAGGATAAACCCAGAAACTACAGGCTGCAGTTTAACCTCGGTACTGCGGAAGCCTTTAGAAACGATAATCCGGGACAAAATTAACAGTCACTTGGACAAATGTAGATTAATTAAGGGAAGCCAGCACGGATTTGTTAAAGGCAAATCATGTTTAACCAACTTCGAAACTATCTCAACAAAGTCACAAATGACATCCTTTGTGACTGTGACAAAGGCAAACTATCCTTCCTCGTCCTTCTGGGCCTGTCTGCAGCCTTTGACACGGTTGACCACTTCATCCTTTTCCAATGCCTCTCCAGCTGATGGGACTGCACTCGCCTGATTCCATTCTTATCTATCTAATCGTAGCCAGAGAATCACCTGCAACGGCTTCTCTTCCCATTCCCGCATCGTTACCTCTGGTGTCCCCCAAGGATCTCTCTCTCTCATTATCCCTTCTATTTCTCATCTACATGTTGCCCTTTGACAACATCATCCAGAAACACGCGTCAATGTACGCTGAGGAATTTTGATTTAATTTTTTTGAGGAGGGTTGATGAGGGTAGTGCATTTTAGCACTCTTTTCCTCATGCGGCTGAAGACTGCACTGGCACATTGAAGGCGGTGTTGGACTTTGTCATCAATGTCTGCCCTTGCTGATGGTATTCAGGGTCGGTGAGTGGGGAATATCCTGCAGTGTGTATTCAGGGTCTGGTGAGTGGGGAATATCCTGCTGTGTGTATTCAGAGTCTGGTGAGTGGGGAATATCCTAGTGTGCATTCAGGGTCGGTGAGTGGGGAATATCCTGCTGTGTGTATTCAGGGTCAGTGAGTGGGGAATATCATGCTGTGTGTATTCAGGGTCCGGTGAATACGGAATATCCTACAGTGTGTATTCAGGGCCTGGTGAATACGGAATATCCTGCTGTGTGTATTCAGGGTCTGGTAAATAGGGAATATCCTACAGTGTGTATTCAGGGTCTGGTGAATATGGAATATCCTGCTGTGTGTATTCAGGGTCTGGTGAATACGGAATATCCTGCTGTGTGTATTCAGAGTCTGGTGAATACGGAATATCCTGCTGTGTGTATTCAGGGTCTGGTGAATACGGAATATCCTGCTGTGTGTATTCAGGGTCTGGTGAATACGGAATATCCTGCTGTGTGTATTCAGGGTCTGATGAATACAGAATATCCTGCTGTGTGTATTCAGAGTCTGGTGAATACGGAATATCCTGCTGTGTGTATTCAGGGTCGGTGAATACGGAATATCCTGCTGTGTGTATTCAGGGTCTGGTGAATAGGGAATATCCTATAGTGTGTATTCAGGGTCTGTCTCAGGGTCGGTGAATGGGGAATCCTAGTACGTATTCAGGATGAAAGGCGTGTAATTCAGGCACAGCTTGTGCTGCTTATAGGCACATGGATGTAGCTGTCCCATGCATGCTAGCTTGCTGTGATTTGTGTGGTGAAAGCTTAGCCAATTGCAAATGTGGAAATGACAGTTTCAAAACGATTACACAAAGTAAAACAGAATAGTTACTAATGCACACCAGTCAGCATCTGGAAAGAGCAAGATTTTGATATGTGATCCTTCATGAGAGCGGATTTGCAGTTCTAATAAATGGCCACACTCCCAAAATGTTAACTTTTCTTGTTTATACAGATGTTGACTGACCTGCTGTAAATTCCAGCACTTCCCGTCTTTATTTCAAGTTTTCAGTTTTTGCTTTTTATGTTTACACGACATGGACCATGGATAAAAACAGATATACTCGAGGGCAGGATAGAAATTACAGAGGCTCACAATGTCATCAGTGTATGCCAGCTTTGACCATGAGCCTCTCAGATCCAACAGCAATGTGCCAATATTACGCTGTCTAGAGCTGAGAAACACACGCTATTGGGATCACAAATTGGACAGAGACAGCTGCAGGGCAGGAGAACCTTACTTTTTAGGCTGGTGTCTTGTGCGGGTAGAGAACCACACAGGATTGTAAACAACCAACACAGCAAATACTGAGAATATTCAGGGGCAGGAATGGGAGTTAAGCAGGACAATTACCACCATAAAACAATGGGCCAGATGATCATTTTGGCTTTCAGAGGCTGAGCAGCACCACCAGCAGGAGCTGACTGGAATTACAGTCCTTAAAAGTTCACTCACATCCAAATTGCCATTTAGCACACCCAGCAGTTCAGGAAAATTACCCTTATATATCATTCAATGCAAACATCATTTCACAGAAAATAAACCGCACAAATGGAATCTACTTCACATATGCAACTATTTTCTATGTTTCTATGTAAAACAGCATTATTAAGGCATGGGTCCCATCGGGGAGTACAATCCAGTGGGACCTTTAACAGGGAATGTCTCGTGTAAGGTGCAAACATTTACAGATGTTACAAGTACAGTGGAACCATTTAAAGAGAATACAGGCAAGGTGCAATCATTGAGAGAGGATGTGATATTAGGAAGGATGGAATACTAGATTAAAAGATAAGACAGTAGATAAGCAATAGCAAGCATTTAAAGAAATAATTCATAATTTGCAGCAAATATACATTTTTTAAAGAATAAAAACCCAATGGGGCAAGTGGTCCAACCGTGGCTAACGAGAAGGTAATGATAGTATTAGATTAAAGGAAGAGGCTTAGAATGTTGCCAAAAAGAGTAAGCCTGAGGATCGAGGGGGGGTGAATTTTAGAATTCAGCAAAAGAGGATTAAGAAATTGATAGAGAGAAAAAATAGAATGAGAGTAAACTAGCAGGAGACAAAAAAATATGTAAAAGCTTCTATGGATATGTAAAAAGGAAGAGGTTCGCAAGTAAATATTGGAAGTAGAGACGGGAGAAATTATAATGGGAAATAAGGAAATGGCAAAGACATCAAACAAATATTTTGTATCTGTCTTCACGGAAGACAACACAAACCACATTCAGGAAATATGAGGAACTTAAATAAATTAGTATTAATAAAGAAATAGTACAGGTTGGACCTCTCTGGTCTGGGATTCTCTGGTCCGGGATCCTCTGGTCCAGAAACATCCGTGGTTCGGCTTCGGCATCCTGGCTCTATGATCAGTGCGCAACTGACGCTTTGCGTAAGTGGCATCCTGGTTTCCCGCGCTTACACAGGGAGAGAAGACGAGGCTTGAGTATCGCAGCCGGAGCTGGAGCGTGGCAGAGGCACTCAGGAGCCTGGGCACTGTCTACAGGTACCACGGTGTATGCCTAGGCTTGGTGTGTCCTCCTGTGGTTCGGAAAATTCTCTGTTCCAGCACCGGTCAGGTCCCGAGGGTGACGGACCAGAGGTCCGACCTGTACTGAAGAAAGTAATGAGACTAAAAGCCAACAAATCCCCTGGAAATGATGGCCTACATCCTCGGATTTTAAAAGAGGTGGCTGCAGAGATGTTGGACGCATTGGTTGTGATCCTCCAAAATTCCCTAGATTCTAGAACGGTCCCTGTGGATTGGAAGGTAGCAAATCTAACCTCACTATTAAAGAAAGGAGGGAGAGAGAAAACAGGAAATTATAGGCCAGTTAGCCTGACATCAGTAATAGGGAAAATGCTAGAATCTATTAGGGACATGGTAACAGGGCTTTTAGAAAATCATAATATGGTTGGGCAGAGTCAACACAGTTTTATGAAAGGGAAATAGTGTTTGACAAATCTAATGAAGTTTTCTGAGGTTGTAACTAGCAGAATAGATAAGGGGGAACCAGTGGATTTTCAGAAAGCATTCGATAAGGTGCCATAAAAGAGATTACACAAAATTACAGCTCATGGGATTGAGGGTAATATATTAGCATGGATTGAGGATTGGTCATCATACAGAAAACAGTCGGGATAAACGGGTCATTTTCAGGTTGACAGGCTGTAACTAGTGGGGTACCGCAAGGAGTGACCAATGGCTTCACCTTTCCCACCCCATCTCTTTTCTGCATATGGGTGATACTAGCAAAGGTAGCATTTATTACCCATCCATAGTTGCCCTGAAGTGGTGGTGTGTAGACCTTCTCCTTAAACTGCTGCAGTCCATTTGCTGAAGGTACACCCACAATGCTGTTAGGTAGGGAGTTCCAAATTTTGAATCAGAAATAATGAAGGAACTGCAATATATGTCCAAGTTAAAGATAGTGTGCGACTTGAAGGGGAATTTGGAGGTGATGATGTTGCTCTTGACCTTCACAGTGGTAGAGGTGGCAGGGGATAAGTTACTACAGTGCGCCCTGCAGATCGTACATAGTGCAACCAATGTGCTGTGACAGAGGGAGTGCATATCCAGCCCAGTGGCAAGGACACCGAATGAGCAAAATGCTTTGTATTGAATGGCCTCCACCAAATTAATCTAGGATTTAGAAGAGCTGTTCCTTTATATTGGGTACCATCCAGTCTGGCAGCAGAGCAGTACAGACACACAAGTTAAAGGAGTACGTACACAGTGACAAGATATATACCTATCGTGCAGCCAATCCTGAGTGCCAGTCCATAATTGTTCATCACAGAGCTAGACAGTGTGACAATGATTTTATGCATGAAGACCTTTGAAAATGTGAGTACACCATTGCAAGTTGCAGTTGGAATTTGTGCCTTGCTGGAGTATGGATATGTATGAGATCCAATGACAAAGCTCTACAGTTGGGTGAAGACTTGGTTTGGGCATGCAGAGGCTTTTGAACAAATATTGTGTGTCAGTCTTCACAGTAGAAGACACAAAGCATCCCAAAAATTGATAACCAAGGGGATATTGGGATGGGGGAAACTTAAAACAATCACGAGAGAAAAAGTACTAGGCAAACTAATGTTTGGACTAAAAGGTGGACAAGTCCCCTGGACCTGATGGCCTGCACCCTAGCATCTTAAAAGAAGTTGCTGCAGAGATAGTGGATGCATTGGTTACAGTAACATAAGAAATAGGAGCAGGAGTAGGCCATTTGGCCTGTCCGCCATTTAATAAGATCATGGCTGATCTGATCTTGGGCTCAGCCTCACTTCCCTGCCCGCTCCCCATACCCCTTGACTCCCTTATTGCTCAAAAATCTGTCTATCTCTGCCTTAAATATATTCAATGACCCAGCCTCCACAGCTCTCTGGGGCAGAGAATTCCATAGATTTACAACCCTCGAGAGGAAATTCCTCATCTCAGTTCTGAATGGGCGGCCCCTTATTCTTAAACTATGCCCCCTAGTTCTAGATTCCCCTATGAGTGGAAACATCCTCTCTGCATCTACCTTGTCGAGCCCCCTCCGAATTTTAAATGTTTCAGTAAGATCACTGTTCATTCTTCTAAACTCCAATGCGTATAGGCCCAACCTTTCTTCATAAGTCAATACCTTCATCTCAGGAATCAACCTAATGAACCTTCGCTGAACTGCCGCCAATGCAAGTATATCCCCTTAAATAAGGAGATTAAAACTGTACGCAGTACTCTAGGTGTGGTCTCACCAATATCCTGTACAGTTGTAGCAGGGCTTCCCTGCTTTTATAATCCATTCCCCTTGCAATAAAGGCCAACATTCCATTTGCCTTCCTGATTACTTGTTGTACCTGCATACTAACTTTTAGTGTTTCATGCACAAGGACCCGCAGGTCCCTCTGTACTGAAGCATTTTGTAATCTCTCTCCTTTTAAATAATAATTTACTTTTTAATTTTTCCTGCCAAAGTGGATAACCTCACACTTTCCCACATTATACTCCATCTGCCAAATGTTTGCCCACTAACTTAGCCTATCTATATCTCTTTGTAGATTCTGTGTGTCCTCCTCACAACTTGCTTTTCCACTCATCTTTGTATCATTAGCAAACTTGGCTACATTACACTTGGTCCCTTCACCCAAGTCATTAATATAGATTGTAAATAGTTGAGGCCCCAGCATTGATCCCTGCGGCTCCCCACCAATTACCATTTTCCAACCGGAAAATGACCCATTTATCCCGACACTTTGTTTTCTGTTAGTTAGCCAATCCTCTATCCATGCTAATATATTACCCCCAACCCTGTGAGCTCTTATCGCTTGCAGTAACCTTTTATGTGGCACCTTATCGAATGCCTTCTGGAAATCCAAATGCACCACATCCACTAGTTCCCCTTTATCCACCCTGCTCGTTACATCCTCAAAGAATTCCAGCATATTTGTCAAACATGATTTCCCTTTCATAAAACCATGCTGACTCTGCTTGATTGAATTATACTTTTCCAAATGGCCTGCTACTGCTTCCTTAATAATGGACTCCAGCATTTTCCCAATGACCGATGTTAGGCTAACTAGGTTTTCTAATCCGCTGGGACCTCTCCATACTCCAGGGTATTTTGGTAGATTGCAACCAATGCATCCACCATCTCTGCAGCCACCTCTTTTTAAGACCCAACATTTTAATCTACCAAAATTCCCTGGAGAGTTTCCAAATGAAGGAGTATAAAAGTAGGGAAGTCCTACTACAACTGTACAGGGAGTTGGTGAGACCACAGCTGGAGTACTGAGTACAGTTTTGGTCTCCTTATTTAAGGAGGGATATACTTGCATTGGAGGCAGTTCAGAGAAGGTTTACGAGGTTGATTCCTGAGATGAAGGGGTTGTCGTATGAAGAAAGGTAGAGCAGGTTGAGCCTATACTCATTGGAGTTTAGAAGACTGAGGTGTGATCTTATTGAAACGTGCAAGATTCTAAGGGTAGATGCAGAGAGGATGTTTCCCCTCATGGAGGAATCTAGAACTAGGGGGAATAGTTTCAGAATAAGTTACAACGGAAATGAAGGGATTTCTTCTCTGAGGGTCGTGAATCTTCAGAACTCTCTACCCCGGAGAGCTGTGGAGGCTGGGTCATTGAATTTATTTAAGGTGGAGATAGGCAGATTTTTGAATGATAGGGGCGTCAAGGATTATGGGGAGTGGACAGGGAAGTGGAGTTGAGGCCAAGATCAGATCAGCCATGATATTACTGAACGGCAGAGCAGGCTCAAGGGGCCAAATGGCCTACTCCTGCTCCTATTTCTTATATTCTTATGCAGTAAATGTGGAATAGATTGATGGGCCACAGCTTGCAGTATGTCATCCACCCAATGGTCTGTAAAACTTAGTGCAACCTTGAGATGTGTACCCTACTCTTCTGGGTGGGTCTCAATATTTTATTAGTTTTCCAAAAATGGACCACTCCATCCTCTTCCACGGTGTTTCTTCTGTGCCTAAATTTCAAAGTAATTAATTATCTGTAAACCACTTTGGGATGTCCTGAGGTTGTGAATAACATTATATAAATGCAAGTCCTTTCTTTCTAACTTCATGGTTCTCCATGACATTGCTCCACTCCCCCTTGTCTACCACTACTGTACACACACCGCCACTCTTCCTATGCATCCTCTTTTCATTTAGTTCCATATGGGGCAGCAGTTTCTGGCACTCTAACATCTAAGCCACTTTCCATTTCCACCTGTTGCCCCACCTTCAAAGGCCTCCTTATAAAATGACAGAAATCACAGCACAGAAACAGGCTGTTCGGCCCACCCCGTCAGTATGGTGTTTATCCTCCATACAAGCAGTATCCTGGATCCCATGTGCCCACTCTGTTCCCATCACTTCACCCCCTTTTCCTTCATCCACCTAACTAACCTATTCTTAGTTAGCATGGTCTCGATTTCAATCACTAACTCTAGCAGTACATTCTACAGCCCAATAACCAACCCTATGCACACATTATCTGTGTAGAAGTGTTTCCTAATTGCACTCCTGAAGAGTCTGGCTCTAATTTTTAAGACTATGCCACCCTAGCCCTGGACTCTTCAAGCAGCAGAAATAGTTTCTCTAACTTAAATCTCTTGCATTTAGTCATACGTCACATCATTCTCGAATCCTACTTCTTCCATCTGGCTTTTAGTCATCATCCCTAATCCTCTCCTATTCCTTTATGAAGAGGTTTGGGATATTTTATGTTGAAGACTCTATATAGCTGCATATGGTTGTTGCTACCCCACACTATCTTGCCATTTAAAGTGACGAGTTAACCATTATAGGAACATGAGTAGGCCATATAGCCCCTCCAGCCTGTTCCACCATTCAATTAGATCATGGCTGATCTGTGACTTAACACCATAATACCAGTCTTTGGCCCATATCCCTTGGTTAACAAAAAGCTATCAATTTCAGCTTTAAAATTAATTGATCTAGCATCAATTGCCTTTTGCAAAGAGTGTTCGAAACTGCTACCACCCTTTGTGTGTAGAGGAGTTTCCTAATTTCACTCCTGAAAAGCCTGGTTCTAATTTTTAAGATTATGCTCCCTAGCTCTAGACTCTCCAACTAGCGGAAATAGTTTCTCTCTATCTACCCTATCCATTCCCCTTCATAGCTTGAAAACTTCCATCAGATCGCCCCTTAACATAGAAACATAGAAAATAGGTGCAGGAGTAGGCCATTCGGCCCTTCTAGCCTGCACCGCCATTCAATGAGTTCATGGCTGAACATTCAACTTCAGTACCCCATTCCTGCTTTCTCGCCATACCCCTTGATCCCCCTAGCAGTAAGGACCTCATCTAACTCCTTTTTGAATATATTTAGTGAATTGACCTCAACAACTTTCTGTGGTAGAGAATTCCACAGGTTCACCACTCTCTGGGTGAAGAAGTTCCTCCGCATCTCGGTCCTAAATGGCTTACCCCTTATCCTTAGACTGTGACCCCTGGTTCTGGACTTCCCCAACATTGGGAACATTCTTCCTGCATCTAACCTGTCTAACCCCGTCAGAATTTTATATGTTTCTATGAGGTCCCCTCTCATTCTTCTGAACTCCAGTGAATACAAGCCCAGTTGATCCAGTCTTTCTTGATAGGTCAGTCCCGCCATCCCGGGAATCAGTCTGGTGAACCTTCGCTGCACTCCCTCAATAGCAAGAATGTCCTTCCTCAGGTTAGGAGACCAAAACTGTACACAATACTCCAGGTGTGGCCTCACCAATGCCCTGTACAACTGTAGCAACACCTCCCTGCCCCTGTACTCAAATCCCCTTGCTATGAAGGCCAACATGCCATTTGCTTTCTTAACCGCCTGCTGCACCTGCATGCCAACCTTCAATGACTGATGTACCATGACACCCAGGTCTCTTTGCACCTCCCCTTTTCTAAGGAATTCTAGTTTGTATAATTTCTCTTCGTAATTTAACCCTTGGAGTCCAGGTATCATTCTGCTTCCAAGGCCAGTATATCCTTCCTAAGGCTTGGTGCCCAGAACTGCTCACAGTACTCCAAGTGTGGTCTAACCAGGGTTTTGTGCAGCTGCAGCATAACTTCTACCCCCCCCCTAGATATAAAGGCCAGCGTTCCATCAGCCCTTTAGATTATTTACTGTACCTGTCCATGACATTTTAATTATCTATGTACCTGGACGCTGCTGCTCAGCCAATTTCCAAACCAGGTCAATAACTCGCCCTCAGTTCCATGAGCTTCAACCTTCGTTAACAGTCTCTTATGTGGGACTTCATCAAATGCCTTCTGGAAGTCCACATAAATAACATCCATAGATATTCCTCTGTCTATTACTTTAGGTCACCTCTTCAAAAAATTCAATCAGGTTCAGCAGGCATGACCTACCTTTCTCAAATCCATGTTGGCTCTCTGATTAGCTGAAAAATTAAGGTGTTCAGTCACCCTATCCCTAATTATAGATCCTACTAATTTCTAGTATTTCATAGATTCACCTATGTAATCCTATGACATGCCCAATTTTCCAATCTAAAGGAACGGTTCCGAATCGAGAGAACTTTGGAAGATTATAGTTCGGGCATCTGCAATGTGCTCACCTTGAAAACCCTGGGATGGAAACCATCTGGTCCTGGGGATTTGTCACTCCTTAGTGCCATTATTTTCTTCACATTAATTTTGGCAAGTCCCTGTCCCTGATTCAATATTAGTTTCCTTGGGATGTCCGGCACGCTATCCTCTTCCGCTACGGAGTCATTATTCAAACATGTCCACCATTTCCTTACCTTGGACAATATCGGCAGCATCAGTTTAAGGGCCCAACGTTGCTCCTGACCACCCTCTTTTTCCCATATAATTGTTAAAAATTGCATTGATTTTAATATTTCTTTCAAGTTTATTTTCTTACTTCCTTTTGTAGCTCTTGCTAGTTGTTTTGTCACCTTTCCCAATCGCCAGGATGTGCACTTTTGTATGCTTTTTCTTTTAGTTTTATTTTTTCTTTTACCTCTAGTCATCCATGGCTTTTTTGGCAAGCAGAGCTCTTGTCCCTTAGGAGTAGAAACTGGTTCAGTATCACATTAAATTCTTTTTAAACACCTCCCACCTGATCTTGTCGTTTTATCCATTAACAGATTGGGGGGCCAATCAAGTGGGCTGCTTTGTCCTGAATAATGTCGAGCTTCTAGAGTGTTGTTGGAGCTGCACTCATCCAGGTAAGTGGAGAGTATTCCATCACACTCCTGACTTATGCCTTGTAGGTGGTGAAAGGCTATTGCATTTTTGGAGCCCTAAATCACACGGTCTTGACTGTAAGGTAACTGATGGTACAAAGGATTTGCGCAACTGAATGATGCGGAAGCAGATATATTCTGGAGCTGGTCAGTCAGCCCGAGGGTTTTCCCAGATGTTTTACGACGACGTGTTTTGGCAGATTATTGTTATTAAGCAGTGTTATTAGCTGTTATATGGAGGTAGCAGCTGCAGTTGGAAGTTAGTCAGTGTTTCGCCCACAATCCCCAGTAGGCAAGATCAGCAGACCTGTTGTCCTAGCTGGCAGATTGCTGCACCAATAAGCAGTTTTGCCATTGCAGCTTTCTGTAACATGCCTAGCCTTTCGGTGAAGGTCCAGGTGTTTCTACGACATCATGATGTAGTTCGGCGAGTCCCATGTTTTATCTTATCTTCCTTTCTCCAGATTTCAAATCCTCAGTGTCATGCATGCGAGCGAGCACTCTGATCCAGAGGCAAAAGGCAATAACTTCATCAATCACAATTCTCCCTCGCATCCAATCCTGTCCTCACCCAACATCCACTGTGCAGCAGGAACCACAGAGCAGTGATCAGGAGTAGAAACCCAGCTGATTTTTGCTCCATTCCTGTCGGGAGATCTAACTCCACACAGACCAGGGAGCAAGCATGGGAGCTTCAGAGTTTATAATGGCTCAGCTACCCGCTGAATCAACTTACTGAGTCTCAGGGTGAACCCTCATTTTCTCAGTTAACTGGCTTCCTCTTCTCTTTCCCCCTTGTTTTTTCTATTTTTGCCCTCAATCCTGGTCTCTCCCCATCTTTTGGAGTTTCTGCATCCTCAATCTGTTGCTCCTTTGCTCCCATCTTCCCAATCTTACTTTTCTGTCTGCCGTTTTCAACCTCATCCCGCCCCCTCACCCGCCTCTTACTGAATCTTGTCCTTCAGTCTCCTTCTCCCTGCCACCTCTGGTTTCTTTATCCTGAGTGCTCCCCACACCATTTCTACTGCTCACTTTACATAATAGCAGTTGCACACATCTCCTCTTTAATGACCAAAACAAGTGGACCATCTCCAAGATTACTAGACTTTTGTCTTTTGACTGGAATGCCAAACACCAGCTAGAACCTAGTTTGATAATTTAGACAGAGGTGGCATTAATTTGTAAATCAGTTTCACATTTTCAGGAAGCACACTCATCTCCTGCACATTTAAAAAGACACGATGGATATCACATGAATCTTTCTCCGTGCAAATTAAATTTTGGTGTCAGCCTTGGCTCAGTGGTAGCAGTCTTGCCTCGGACTCAAAGTTGTGGGTTCAAGTCCCACACCAGGACCAGTGCAGTACCAAGGGAATGTCCAAGGTGCCTTCTTTTGGATGAGATGCCCGTCCTCACAGATAGATGTAAAAGATCCCATGGCTATTGGAAGAGTAGGGAATATGTTCTGATGCCCAGGATAGTATTTATGTCTCAATCACCACAACAGATTATCTGGTCATATATCTCATTGCTTTTTGTGGAACCTTGCTGTGCACAAATTGGCTGCTGGGTTTCCTACATTACAATAGTGATTACACTTTAAAAAAAAAAAACAATTTCATTGGGTGTGAAGCGCTTCAGGCATCCCAAGGTCTTGAAAGTGCCAAACAAGTGCAAATTCCTGCTTTCTTTTCCATTGTTTTCCAGAATCTCTTCCCTGTACCTTTAGGACAATGTCAACCAAAACTTATGAATTTAGCAAATACAAATATGCATTTGTTAACTTTAAATAATTAGCCAAAAGATTAAACACAACTTGAGAAAATTGAATAAAGGATTAATAAGACTTGCCTGTTGGGCACGAAAAAGAACAGCATTCAACAGATAAAAGTAAGCTAAGAGTATATAACACCCAAACCAGTGAGTGGATCGAATCCAACAGACAGAGCAGTAGACTTGAGAGACTTCAGGCTTCATTGAATATAGATCTATGTACCACACAAAGTGTCAGTGAGTACAGACAGAATATAAAACCACAAGTAATACAGACACACTCCAGTCCACAGTTTGCGCCAATTGGGTCTTCTTTAAGATTGGATAGTGGAAAATCGTGTGGGGAATCAGAAGAGCTAAGTTGGGACAAATGGAAGCCTAGTAATGTCTCCACACCCTCGGATGAGGCTGGTGGAGCTTCTCCTCTTTTTATGTTGTCAGATTTTCCCGAACTGTGGGACCCTAAGGGACCCCAATGTTCCTACAGAAACAGCCTTTGTAAAATTATCAAAATATATTTATAATTTACACTGAACAGCCATCAAAATATATCTACAATTCATATTAGGAGTTGCATTAATTTAAGATTCTTTCAATCATCAACATGGACCAGTAACTGGCCAAGGGAAAGGAGACGTTGTGAATGCTTTGCTGTGCATTCAAAGGTCTGGAGCAATGAAGTATAATTAGTTTGTGAAAATGTGACAAGCAGTCGCACTAATAAAGTTATGAGAAGTAAAACCGAAATGAACAGGTTTCTACCCCAAAATTGTTCACAATTCAAGGAAATTATCACTCCCCAGTATATTTGTACCAAAGTATACAAGATAGGTGATCCTGCAACGGCTCGGTGGGTCAAATCAGTGGACAACACTGCTCATATGTTTATATAATGTACTGAGCCACACAGGTCATGACGGTCCCAAGTTTAACCCATGTAGAGTTAGGTGATGTCAGCTGGGACAGCAGTGGGACTCTGCAGGTTGGGCAAGGATAAAAGCACAGGGCTCCTGCTCCTCATCACTGACCACCCCTGCTGCATGTGATGGATTGGCAAGGTCATCAGGTTTGATGCCTATATGCCCAAATAGCTTTAATGACGCTCACTGTATAGGTTCACAACTGAACAGCTATGCGTAAGATACCAGAGGACTGCAGGTGCAGTGAAACAGTACCCCAGTGTGAGCGAGCATGGATTGTAAACCAATAGCACTGTTGAAATGGGCAGCAAATTAGTGATGCTAAATTAAAGACAAGACCAGTGTCTTTACTGTTCTCTGTATTTTGTTGCTGTGATAATTGTACAGAACATGCAGTTAAACCAATTCCTCATGAAACCAGCATGTACCATCAGAAGCCAAAGGCTATCCCTGCTTCTTAGAAAGTTAAATGATTTACACAAACACAGCTCTGGGATCTGCATTATACCATGATTTCACATAAAAAGCAAACCAGTGAGTCATAGGCCTCTCATCTGTCCCGATCCCATTATAATATTGCTGTAGCAGAGTCTGTCTCAACACAGATGAGAAAAACTGCCCAATTTCCAAATATGGAGCTGTGCACCAAGAAAAAACCTCCGAAAAGGAAAGAATGAAAGACAGAGCGACTCTGATATCCATGGAAGGTTCAGAGATATTCTGCAATATTGGCCGCATTACATTATTCAGCCTGCAAGATATCCTTATTTATAACGAATATTTAAGGCAATGAACACCAGATCTGACTTTTACAAAGGCCGGGGAGACTTTTTTTTTTACTTACCCATTTTATGACACGTGCAGCCAAAGAATGTGTATGATCATACACTCAACTGAAAACAGAATGCTTTTTTGTTTGAAGCTAAATAGGGAGAGTGATAGTTAGTTTGGCTGATAGATGCAAGTCCTGCACAGTGCATGTTAGAGAGCATTTGGTTACTCACGATGATATCATGCTGTCCAAACACAGGCATTTCCCAGAGCGACTGGTTGGTGAACTTGTTGAAGTAATATGGCCTGTTTTCTCTCCTACTCCAACACTTCGACCATCCTGCCTGAACCAGCTCATCTGAAAATACCATAATCAAAATTCTGCTCAGGTTTAAATAAATTACACACATACACATGTTCTGTCAATGACACATGAACGCCTCCAGACTAAATCCACCTTAGCCACAGCTCAGTCAGAACTGAGGCAAGGCATCTTGGCTCTACAAAGTTAGCTTAAGAGTATGTGGCAGCAGCACTGAGGGGGATGAGAGAGTTCTCTCTCCACTAGAGACCTGATTGGTACTGTAGATTAGACATGTCCCTATCACTGATTCAGAATAAACAAACGGGATTAAAGATTTCTATCACTGGTGTATAGAAATCCCCTTTAGTCAATGTTTCTCTACCTTTTCATGAAGGAAACATTAAAATGTGCCTGGGCAATTTAGAGATTTATTTTTCCTCAGTTTTTTTTTTTTTAAAAACCTTCTTTTCCCCCACCTCCACCCACCCCTCCCCTGGTGACTCTTGGGCTGGTTTCAGAAGATGAGATGCTGGACAGCGAATGTCAGCAGGTACTAGACCGTGGTTGGCTGAACGTATTCTCACCCCACATGCAGACAGGAGTGGGGTGCCTGGCCCTTTCCCTTCCCACTAACCCAGGGGCACAAACCCAATTGTAATACCGCTAACAGCTTCTTGGCCGAGATCACCTAACTGCACATCACTGGGAACTCCTGAGCCGTGTGGCTCACAGCTTGTCACGTCAAATTGCTGAGCCAGCGAGGGAGCTGTACCCAGATAACCTTTGATCAACCGCACTTTCCCACCATATATTTAACACCGATCATTAACTGTACAACCTTACTGACAATATATGGATGAAAGCGTAGGAAATTCTCTCCCTCCCTAATTCAGGAGGTTTCATTTCACACAGATACAGGTTGGACAGACTAAACATTTGCATGGGATGGAAGCTGCATTATAACAAAGCTTGTGGGAAAGGGAGATTTAAAAATAGTTATGGTACAGTATCAAACCAAACCCAAACAGTTCCTGATACTACCTGAAAAAAAACGCTCACACATAGTATGTCTCCTTCACTGAACGGTCTGCCAAGATTCAGCAATATCCATTTATATTGCACCATCAGAAAAAAGCAAGAACACCCATCAACACTCCTTGCAGTGTGGAGATCTGGTTAATACCAGTGCATTTGGAGAGTATCTGATGTTTTGCCATCTCCATCTAATTGGTTGGTCATTTACTGATACCATTAAATATATACACAAGTGGGGTATGTCACCAACCTGTAAGTGATCAATATCTGCTTTTTATCTGACCAGTTTTGGAACAAGTTGTTTATTGACAGCAATCAAATGGCTGCTTTACTGAGGGTTATAGGGGCAAGAGTCCATCACTCAGATACACCAGGTGAGAAAATTCATGAAGAAATAATGGCAGTGCTCCAAGCACATTCTTCGAAGCTTTTGGTAATCACTGAAAGGTTGCCAGATTATGCATTAAGAGGAGTCCACTGCACAGAATGTGACAATGTTCAAGAAATTGGTGAAATTATTAGGTGTTTTACAAAGTTTAAACAATATATGAGAGAACTGACATGTGGTCTGAAACATGTCAGAAGCAGAATTGACTCAAGGAACAGTGGTGTATAGAAATGGTAGAGGTGAGGATAAATGAAGGCACGTCGAAAGCCCCAAAAATGTGGGCTTTACAGGAAGACTAACCGCACCAATAAAGACTATTGCCCAATAGTCCACGAGAGTTCTCCCAGTGTCCTGGCCAATATTTATTCCTCAACCAACATCACTAAAACAGATAACTCAATCATTTGTCTCAATATTCAGAGATTTAGGTGTCCTCAAACAAGAAACAGATTTAGCATGTAGATACAGCAAGCAATTAGGAAGGCAAATGGCATGTTGGGCTTTATTCCAAAGGGGTTAGAGTACAAGAGTAACAAAGTCTTGCTATAATTGTACAGGGCTGTGGCGAGACCACACCTGGAGTACTGTACACAGTTTTGGTCTCCTTACCCGAGAAAGGACATACATCTCTTAGAGGTGGTGCAACAAAAGTTCACTAGATTGATCCCTGGGATGAGAGGGTTGTCCTACAAGGAGAGTGGATTGGGCCTATACTCTCTGGAGTTTAGAAGAATGAGAGGTGATCTCATTGAAAGATAAAAGATTATGAGGGGGATTGACAGGATAGATGCTGAGAGTTTGTTTCCCCCTGGCTGGAGAGTCTAGAACTAGGCGGCACAATCTCAGGATAAGAGTCGACCATTTAAGACGGAGATTAGGAGGAATTTCTTCACTCAGAGGGTTGTGAATCTTTGAAATTCTCTACCTCAAGTGGCTGTGGATGCCCGATCATTTGAGTATATTCAAGACCGAGACAGATCAATTTTTGGACTCTAGGAGAACAAATAATGTGAGGATCGGGCAGGAAGTGGAGTTGAGGTTGAAGATCAGCCATGATCTGATTGAATCAAAGTGCCTACTCTCTCCTAATTCTTGTGTTATGTTCTTGCTGGTTGTGGGACCTGGCTGCGCCCAAGTATAAATTAGGAAATTAGAGGTGCATGTAAGAAGGGTAATACAGTAATCATTGGGGACTTTAATCTACATATAGACTCGACAAATCAAATATGCAGTAATAGTGTAGAGGACGAATTCATGGAATGTATACAAGATGGTTTTCTAGATTAGTACGTTGAGGAACCAACTAGGGACATTTTAAGATCTAGTATTGTGCAATGAGAAAGGGTTAATTAATAACCTTGCAGTAAAGGGGCCTTTAGGGAAGAGTGACCATAATATGATAGAATTTTATATTGAGTTTGAAAGTGATTTAGTTAATCCGAAACTAGGGTCAAAAATCTAAACAAAGGAAACTATGTAGGTATGAGGGGCGAGTTGGCCAAGGTAGATTGGGAAACTACATTAAAAGATATGATAGACAAGCAATGGCGAGCATTTAAAGAATTAATACATAATTTACAACAAACATTCCTTTAAGGCACAAAAACCTCACAGGAAAAGTGGTCCAACTGTGTCTAACAAGAGAAGTTAAAGATAGTATTAGATCAAAGGAATGTTGCCAAAAAGAGCGGCAACCCTGAAGATTGCAAGGATTTTAGAATTCAGCAAAGGAGGACCAAGAAATTGTTAAAAGGGAAAATAGAATGAGGTATGTAAAATGGAAAAGATTAGCGAAAGTAAATGTGGGCCCCTTTAGAAGACAGGAGATGCTTCTTTTCACAGAATAGTAGACCTCTGAAACCAGCTGCCCTCTCATGTGGTGGATGCAGACTCGCTGAATTCCTTCAAGCAAAAGTTGGATTTGTTTCTGGCTGCGGCGGAGATGAAGGTAATGAAGGTAGGTACTGCAAGGAATTTAATGGCCAGAGTGATCTCCTGGGCTAGCTTCGATCGCCTAGATGGGTTGGAGAGGAATTTCCCAGATTTTCCCCCCAAATTGGCCTGGGTTTTTTTTTTAATCTGTTTTTTTTTGCCTCTCCCAGGAGATCACATGGTCACAAGGTTTCGGGTGAGGTGGAGTGTATATGTTGTGATCCACAAGGTATCGCAATTGTTAGGGACAGGCTTGATGGACCAGAGGGTCTTTACCTGTGTCACTGTTTGTATGTTCAGACTGAGACAGGAGAAATTATAATGGAGAATAAGGAAATGGCAAAGAAATTAAACAAATACTTTGTGTCTGTCTTCACAGAAGACGACACGAAAAACCTCCCGGAAATAGTGGAGTATCAGGGGTCTGGCAAGAATGACAAACTGAAAGAAATTAGTATTATTTTTTAAATTGTACTGGAGAAATTAATGGGACTGAAAGCCAGTAACTCCCCTGGACCCGCTGGCCCACATCCTCGGGTTTTGAAAGAGGTGGCTAGAGATAGTGGATGCATTGGTCGTCATCTTCCAAAATTCCATAATTCTAGAACAGTCGTAGAGAAAATGCTAGAATCTATTACTAAGGATGTGGTTACAGGGCACTTAGAAAATAATAACAAGATTGGGCAGAGTCAACACGAATTTATGAAAGGGAAATCATGTTTGACAAATCTGTTGAGTTTTTTGAGGTTGTAACTAGCAGAATAGATAAGGGGGAACCAGTGGATGTGGTGTATTTGGATTTTCAGAAGGCATTCGATAAGGTGCCACACAAGAGGTTATTAAACAAATACAGGGTTCAAGGGATTGGGGTAATATACTAGCATGGAGTGAGGATTGGTTAACGGACAGAAAACAGAGAGTAGGAATAAACGGGTCATTTTCGGGTTGGCAGGCTGTAACCAGTGGGGTACCACAAGCATCGGTGCTTGGGCCCCGAGCTATTCACAATCTATATCAATGATTTGGATGAGGGGACCAAATGTAATATATCCAAGTTTGCTGATGATACAAAGCTAGGTGGGAATGGAAGTTGTGAGGAGGATGCAAAGAGACTTCAAGGGGATATGGACAGGCTAAGTGAGTGGGCAAGAACACGGCAAATGGAATATAATGTGGGGAAATGTGAAGTTATCCACTTTGGTAGGAAAAATAAAAAAGCAGAGTATTTTTTTTAAATGGTGAGAGATTGGGAAATGTTGGTGTTCAGAGGGAACTGGGTGTCCTTGTACACAAATCACTGAAAATTAACATGCAGGTACAGCAAGCAATTAAGAAAGCAAATGGTATGTTGGCCTTTATAAGAACATAAGAAATAGGAACAGGAGTAGGTCATACGGCTCCTCGTGCCTGCTCTGCCATTCAATAAGATCATGGCTGATCTGATCATGGACTCAGTTCCACTTCCCCGCCCGCTCCCCATAACCCCTCATCATTTAAGAAACTCTCTATTTCTGTCTTATATTTATTCAATGTCCCAGCTTCCACAGCTCTCTGAGGCAGCGAATTCCACAGATCAACAACTCTCAGAGAAGAAATTTCTCATCTCTGTTTTAAATGGGCAGCCCCTTATTCTAAGATCATGCCCTCTAGTTCTAGTCTTCCCCCATCAGTGGAAACATCCTCTCTGCATTCACCTTGTCAAGCCCCTTCATAAGCTTATACGTTTTGATAAGATCACCTCCCATTCTTCTGAATTCCAATGAGTCAACCTCCTCATCCCCAGAATCAACCTAGTGAACCTTCTCTGAACTGTCTCCAAAGTATATCCTTTCGTAAATATGGAAACCAAAATTGAATGCAGTATTCTAGGTGTGGCCTCACCAATACCCTGTATAGCTGGAGCAAGACTTCCCTGCTTTTATACTCCATCCCCTTTACAAAAAGGCAAGATACCATTGGCCTTCCTGATCACTTGCTGTACCTGCATATTATCCTTTTGTGTTTCATGCACAAGTACCCCCAGGTCCCGCTGTACTGCGGCACTTTGCAATCTCTCTCCATTTAAATAATAACTTGCTCTTTGATTTTTTTTCTGCCAAAGTGCACAACCTCACACTTTCCAACATCATACTCCATCTGCCAAATTTTTGCCCACTCATTTAGCCTGTCTATGTCCTTTTGCAGATTTTTTGTGTCCCCCTCACACATTGTTTTTCCTCCCATCTTTATATCGTCAGCAAACTTGGCTACGTTACACTCAGTCACTTCTTCCAAATCGTTTATATAGATTGTAAATAGTTGGGGTTCCAGCACTGATCCCTGCGACACCCCACTAGTTACTGGCTGCCAAACCGAGAACGAACCATTTATCCCGACTCTCTGTTTTCTGTTAGTTAGCCAATCCGCTATCCATACTAATATGTTACTCCCGACCCCGTGAACTCTTATCTTGTGTAGTAACCTTTTATGTGGCACCTTGTCAAATGCCTTCTGGAAGTCCAAAATACACCACATCCACTGGTTCCCCTTTATCCACCCTGTTCATTACATCCTCAAAGAACTCCAGCAAATTTGTCAAACATGACTTTCCCTTCATAAATCCATGACTCTGCCTGACCAAATTTTGCTTTTCCAAATGTCCTGCTACTGCTTCTTTAATAATGGACTCCAACATTTTCCCAACCACAGATGTTAGGCTAACTGGTCTAGTTTCCTGCTTTTTGTCTGCCTCCTTTTTTAAATAGGGGCATTACATTTGCAGTTTTCCAATCTGCTGGGACCTCTCCAGAATCCAGGGAATTTTGGTAACTTACAACTAATGCATCAACAATCCCTGCCGCTACTTCTCTTAAGACCCTAGGATGTAAGCCATCAGGTCTAGCGAATTTATCTGCCTTTAGTCGTCCCATTATCTTACTGAGTACCACCTCCTTAGCGATTGTGATTGTGTTAAGTTCCTCCCACCCCTGTAGCCCCTAGACTATCCACTGTCAGAATATTGTTAGTGTCCTCTACCGTAAAGACTAATACAAAATATTTGTTCAGAGTTTCTGCCATCTCCATGATCCCCATTACTAATTCCCCAGTATCGTCCTCTAAGGGACCAACATTTACTTTAGCCACTATTTTCCTTTTTATATACCTATATCTTGCTATCAGTTTTTATATTTTGTGCTAGTTTACTTTCAGTCTATCTTCCCTTTCTTAATCATTTTTTTAGTCGTTCTTTGCTGGCTTTTAAAAGCTTCCCCGTCTTCTGTCCTCCCACAAGTTTTGGCCACTTTGTATGCCCTTGTTTTTAATTGGATACCGTCCTTTTATTTATTTAACCACAGATGGCTTTCTTTTCTCTTGCACCCTTTCCTCCTCACTGGAATATATTTTTCTTGAGAGTTGTGAAATGTTTCCTTAAATGTACACCACTGTTCATCAAATGTCCTACACTTTAATCTATTTTCCCAGTCCACTTTACCCAACTCTGCCCTCATACCTTCATAGTCTCCTTTATTTAAGCTTAGTACGGTGGTTAGAGATCCAATTTTCTCACCCTCCATCTGAATTTGAAATTCAATCATGCTACGATCACTCATTCCGAGGGGATCCTTTACTAGGAGATTGTTTATTAATCCTGTCTCATTACACAAGACCAGATCTAAGATAGCTTGCCTTCCGGTTGGTTCCGTTACATACTGCTCAAGGAACCCATCCCTTACTCACCTCCTCCTCCTCAAGACTACCCTGACCAATTTGATTTGTCCAAGCGGATTTGAGTATAAGAGTAAAGACATCTTATTGCAATTATATAGGGCCCTAGTGAGACCACACCTGGAGTAATGTGCACAGTTTTGGTCTCCCTACCAGGAAGGATATACTTGCCATAGAGGGAGTGCAACGAAGGTTCACTAGACTGATTCCTGGGATGGGGACATTATCCTATGAGGAGAGATTGAGCAGACTAGGCCTATATTCTCTCAAGTTTAGAAGAATGAGAAGTGATCTCATTGAAACATACAAAATTCTTGCAGGTCTAGACAGGGTAGATGCAGGGAGGGTGTTTCCTCTGGCTGGGGAGTCTAGAATCAGGGATCATAGTTCCAGGGGGTTGGCCATTTAGGACAGAGATGAGGAGAAACATCAACACACAGAGGGTGGTGAATCTTTGGAATTCTCTACCCCAGAGGGCTGTGGAGGCTCAGTCCGAGTACATTTCAAGACAGAGATTGATTGATTTTTGGATATTAAGGGAATCAAGAGATATGGGGATAGTGCAAGAAAGTGTTGAGGTAGAAGATCAACCATGATCTTTATTGAATGGTGAAGCAGGCTACGCTTACTCCTGCTCCTAATTCTTATGTTCTAAATAGACATACAGCAACTCATCGAAGCTCCTTTTAAACATGCACTTAGGAACATACCAGCATTCACACCTCACTGACCCCCAGCAATTTATCAAAACCGCTTCTTGAACACACACTTGGACTCACCACCCTTTCCACAACTGGACACTCCCTAAACACACAGAGACTCATCATCATCCCCTAACATGGCCTGAGGCTTCCGAACATCTTGCATTTATATAGTACCATTAATGTAGAAAAAAATCAAAAAGTGCTTCACAGCCAATTTTGTTGAGGTATAATTACTGTTGCAATATACGGATGTTCAGCAGTCAATTTCTGCACAGCAAGGTCCCACAAATTATATGAATGACTAATGTGTTTTTGGTTGGTGATGTTGGTTGCAGGATAAATATCGGTCAGGACACCAGGAGAACTTCCCTGCTCTTGGGAATAGTGCCATTGGGAATATGACCACCCTGGAGGACAGACGAGGCCTCCGTTTAATGGCTCATTCCCTCAGAAATGCAACGGTATCCCCCTCCTTAACACATGGCAGAATCATCAACATCCCTCAGCAACTAAATAATATTACCTAAACACACCAACACTTCTGCCAAAGAGTAGCGATTATTTGTAACTTAACATCTGGATCCTCCACGGCCGTTAATGCCTTTCATAAAAATTATTAGTTATTCACGATCAGCAAACTGCTGTCACGAGTTGGGACCAAGTATAAAATAACTGAACAGAATCTAGAGTTTCTGTGGCAACTTGTAAACTGTCTGTAAATATACAACTGGCCAACTATCTCTACACTCTGTTGTTTCCAAAGATGTTAGAAAGCTCTAGATACACATCCATTTGCAACCATACAATTATCAGACGTTTGCGGCGCAGGAGGCCATTCAGCCTATCGTGTCTGTATCAGCCCAAAAAAACTACCTAGCCTAATCCCACTTTCCAGCTCTTGGTCCGTGGCTCTGTAGATTACAGCTCTTCACGTGCATATCCAAGTACTTGGAGTACAATGATTGTAAGGCACCCAACCAGTTAGAGAGATTAGAGCTGCAAACAGAGAGTTGAGAATGAATCGGAGGCTCCGCTCTCACCTGGCAGATCCTGCGCCACCGGTTTGACAGACTTTGGCGATGAGGGCTGCCCCTGGTCGGATGTACCCGCCGGCTGGACAATCGCTGTGGGGTCCGCTTGTAGACTGCTGTGGTTTTCACTCGCCATTTCTTTTGCATCGGCCCTGCAAACTAAGACGACAAAACAATAAGAGTGACTCCACAGCACACGTGGCTCCAAACAGCCCGGCAAACGTTCTATTTGAGCTGGAATTTGATTGCGCTGTTTTTGCACTTGCGAAACTTCATTCTGTTAAATCCCAAGACAATCGAGCTAATTGAACATTAATTCTATGCAATCTAAAATTAAAATGCAAAGCAAAAACAATAACCACAACCAGGATGCAAGTGTCCAGCACTTTATAGTTAAAGCAATGACAATACAGGGCTACATCCCACTATATAGTCTGAAAACTGACCAATATAAAAGATTATTACTGTAGATTGCCCAGCTTAGTAGCCGTGAGGAAAATTGAAAACTTCTAATGGTTGTGTATGTACCTTTCAATTAAGTAAGCAATGTAAAATAGATCTCATTGTGCATTCTGTAGCATCCAAGATGGCTTTACCTGTCCAAGGCTGCAGGCCCATCCTTTAATCTGGTTTTTGGGGTAAACTGGAAATCGTCGTTGAAAATCTAAATATTTGGACGTAGATGCATTCGCTACGAGTGTACCAGTCATTTAATTCTGAATGGGTGTCAAAATTCCTCATTAGTGTTCTGTGATGCTTTTCATAGCATATTGCATTAAAGGTTAGAATAACATTGGAGGGACTGTGTTGATGACAGGTCAAACAATGCTGTTCCTTACACATGAAATTCTGTCAAATACTGAACCTCTTCATGATGAGATCTCAATTCTGAGTCACCACTCAGTCCTGGAGGAACAAGTTTGAAGGAACAATAAAGACAGTGGAAGAATTTGCGACTTTTTAAACTGTAAGACTATTTTTCTACTAAGAAGATGCGTCAGATTGACACTTGAATGAGAACAATGCCTAGTGTGCTGACTATTCACCTACCTCGGCTATCCATAGTTTAGATCATCCTTACGGTTGTGTGTGTTAAATTGTTAAATAAACCATGTCGTTATTTTAGCTTATAAAATTAGTCCGGCGTTTGATATTTCTGCTATTTGCAGGAGATTGAATGCGTAGGACATAGCAACAGAAAGCCTACTGTGTAGTTTACTGCAGTGAAAAGCCATCATCAATTCTGGGCCACGTTACCTCTGCAAGGGCAGGACTCGGAAAGAAGAGCACTGCCTGGGGATAAGGTGCACACGGTAAACACAGTATTTACAGTTGAAAGAGAAAGCGGCAGTTCATAACTAACATACAGTCGAACAACCGGCGAAGCAGTTTAGTCTTCCCAATGTGGAGATATCAGAACACTTATGGCCTTGATGTTCCAGCTCTCTTTGGTTGAGGCACATCTCAAGCAGGGCAGGATTTCCACCTGCTGCAGAGGTGCGCCCTTAACCCTGGCTGCAGCCTTGGAAGCATTTAAGTACAGGAAGCAGGTGACCTGCTGAAATGGGGTGGGCTTTTGATAAGTCGACTCGGACTCCCACCACAGCACTGGCAATGCAGCCTCCCTACTACCTGCTAAAGTGTGCACATTAAAAAAAAAATGTGTCATCATCTTCAGCTTATGCAAAGTGATGCTCTGCGAATGCTTGGAAAGGCACTTGCTCCAGGAAAGTTATCTACCCCCCTCTCCTCCGAAAACTTGAGCCCAACAGGGGTGCCTTACATCCTGCACTCAACAGACAATGGGGGAATTAAAAATGTCCCTAATTTGCGTAGAATTAAACTACGTCTGCCCATACATGGGAATACGTCCCAAGAACCTTTCCACCGTTGCCCAGACCCACCAAAAACATGGCAGGGCGGCAGGTGGGAAGTCCAGACCTACATAATCATCTGCACAGCAAAGAAAACTGGACTTGCATTAATAACAAAAACAACAGAAATGCTGGAACACCCCGGCAGGTTAGGCAGCATCGGTGGAGAGAGAAAGTTTCAGCTTGGTGACCTTTCGTCAGAACTAGAAAAGTGTATAGGCAGGGAAAGGGGGAAGGGAAGGGAAGGGATGGAGTGAAAGGCAGAATGCTCTTCCTCCACTTCGGGCGGTCTTGGGCCAGGGATTCCCAGGTGCCGGTGGGGAGGTTGCACTTTATCAAAGAGGCATTGAGGGTGTCCTTGAAACATTTATCTGATGATGATGATGAAAGGCAGGAGAGATTAAATGACAAACGGTATGATAGTACAAAGCAGAGAGATGTAAATGGGACAAGTAAAGAAACAAAAGATGGATCAAGAGGCGTAAATGGGAATGGCAGAATCATAAACAGCTGCCACGTGAATAAATAGGGGCAGGGGTCCTGGTCTGAAATTGTTGAACTCGATGTTGAGTCCAGAAGGTTGTAAAGTGCTTACTCGAAAGATGAGGTGCTGTTCCTCGAGCTTATATTAAGCTTCGTTGGAACAGTGCAAAAGACAGAGGACAGAGAGGTTAGAGTGGGAGTGGAGTGGGGAATTAAAAAGTGACAGGCAACCTGAAACTCGGAGTCACACTTACGGACTGAACGGAGGTGTTCCGCAAAATGGTCACCCAATCTGCGTTTGGTCTCCCCAATGTAGAGGAGACAGAATTGTGAGCAGCGAATACGGTATACTAGATTGCAAGAAATACAAGTAAAGTGCTGGTTCACCTGGAGGGAGTATTTGGGGCCCTGGACAGTGGGATGGGAGGAGGTAAAAAGGGCAGATGTTGCATCTCCTGTACTTGCACGGGAAGGTGCCGTGGGAGGGGGAGGGGATGGGGATGATTGAGGAGTGAACCAGGGTGTCATGGAGGGAGCGGTCCTTTCAGAATACTGAAATGAAATGTGTTTGGTGGTGGGATCATGCTGGAGGTGGCGGAGGATGATCCACTGAATGTGGAGGCTGGTGGGGTGAAAGGTGAGGACAAAGGGAACCCTATCATGGCTCTGGGAGGGAGGGGAAGGGGAGAGAGCAGAAGTGCAAGAAATTAAATGGACACAGTTGAGAGCCATGTTAATCACAATAGAGGGGAATCGTCAGTTGAGGAAAAAGGAAGACATGGACCCCCAGTTTGAGAAACACTGCAGTAGAATACATAGTCCTTGCTGTGTATTCTTGTGCAGTAACTGTTTAGTCAGCAGCGTACTGGTAACTGCAAAGTTCCCATTTATTGAACATAGAGATGCATTATATGGGGCTCAAGTATTTTCCTGCATGAGGTTAGAACATTGGATGCACATTATTCCTCAGAGAAAGACCGGAGCAACACGGACAGCAGGGTTCGTCTGTGTTCACTCTTAACATTCAGATTCATTCCTTGAACAGTCTGCTCTTCATGTTAAAAACCCCCGCACAGACCTCCTCGTTTGTGGTTTAGTTTCCCCACAGCTTGCAAACCAAAGTCAAAACCTCAACACTCCTTAAAATGGAGTTACTGTCCAACCCAGGCTTACAGAATGTATTCAACATGTAATCTCCACAAAGGTCATCCTGAAAATGGGTTCACAATAAACGTTAGCAGCAAGTTTAAGGGCTCAATTTTCCCCAGTGATTGGCGTCGTTATTTTGAGCAGGCTGATTTTTTTGGCCCAAGTTAAAAAAAAGTTTCCCTGATCAATTTGCACCAGCGTAACTCAAGTTAGTTACGATTTTTTTTAGGCAAGTTTTTTTTCCTGCCACCCGCGCCAATTCTGGCCATTTCGGGAAGTTTGGCCAGCTGAAAGTTATTCCAGCGTATGTGGTCTCTGTAGAAAAACCTTCTGGAGAGTTAAAGAAATCGCACAGGTAAGTGCAGCAGATGCCCGGACAACTGCAGCAGGAAAGGAGAGAGAGAGGGGGGTTGGGGGAGGGGGAGCCCCATTTGGCTTGGGATAGGGGCGGAACCCGGGCATGGGGGAGCTGGACCGGCAAGGGGCTCAGGGCAGGCTAGAGAAGCAGACTGGCAAGCCCTTCGGCCAGGGGCGGAGGAGCCGGACCGGCAAAGTACTCGGGGGGGGGGGAGGGGGCGGGGGGGGGGAAGAGAATCGAACCAGCAAAGCACTCAGGAGTGAGGGAGCAGGACTGGCAAGAGGCTTGGGGAGCAGACCAGCAAGCCCTTCAGCCAGGGCTAGGGGTGGAGGTGGAGGAGCTCGACTGGCACCAGTAAGGGGCTTGGGGAGCGGGACCGGCAAAGTACTCGGGGTGGGGGAAAAAAAGAGAGCAGGATCAGCAAAGCACTCGGGAGTGGGTGAGCAGGACTGGCAAGGCCCTCGGGGGTGGGGAAAGAGAGCAGGACTGTCAAGGCACTCTGGGCGGGCTAGGGAAGCAGACCAATAGGCCCATCGGCCAGGGATCAGCACTGACATCCGGCCCGGGGGGGGGGTGGGGGGGGGAGAGAGAGGGAAGCGGGGGAAAGAGAAGAGAAACTTTAATAATTGGAGGTAAGTTGATGCAATGTGTTGGGAGCTGGTTGTATGTTTCACTTTCCAGCCTCAGCTTGTATTGTGTCCTTACCATGGCAACCCGACCTTTTTGCCGCAGGTCAAGGCTCCACCCCCAAAATTAAAGGACAGGGTAAGCTGCGCCAAAATGAAGAAATCCAACGGGGAAACTTAGAGCTTTTTTTTGGTGTCCTTGGGCCCCAGAAATTCAGACATAACTCTTCAAGTACCTGTGTGCCAAAAAAAAGCTTTGGGGAAAACTGATTTTGGTAAAGGAAGGCTTGTGTTCATTACTGCATTACTAACGACGTCTGACCTTATGTCTGTAAGACAGATTATGACATGGTCACTATTTTTAAATGTTTAAATATTCAATGTGACAAAGAATCGAATGCAGCAGAAATTGATGTACGTTTATATCAGGTGTGGAACAATTTAATTTTTGTCACGATAAAAAAATTATTTTAATTTCATTTTTTTTTAAATCACCAATTGTTTCGGGGCAAACTTCCACATATTGCTGATGACACCCAACTCTACCTCTCAATTGCCCTCAGACCCTGAGCTACCTCTCTGCTGTCAAACTGTATAAGAGACATCAAATCACGGTGGAGTTAAAAGATGCTCAAAGTCTGAAACCATTCGCTTCAGACCGGTGCCATAACTGTGCTCCTTTGTCACCGAATCCATCACCATCCACAACCATTTGCTAAGGCAGAACCAGCTGGCAAAACCTCAGTCTTCTGCTTGACCCAGAGCTCAGCCGCCAATCCTATCCATCACCAAGGCCATTTAAGTCTGGACTAATCATTTAATACCATGCCGTACAAATTTTTTTTTTTTTAAGTTATAGATGTAACCGTAACCAAACTAAAATTAATCCATAAGGAAACAAAAGATACAAGTGAATTTTGAGGTCTTTTCTCCTGGGAGGACACAAATAGTGGGAACCACAACTATGTCATTTTGTACAATATGCATCAATAGTCTGCATCCTAAAGGGATGGGCATGCCCATCCATCAATATGTCTCACACTGATCTCCCAGTCTCAACCAGAGGGGCTCCATACACAAGCAAATAAATCCAAATGTTTCTGTGCCCCTACAAACACCTGTTCACCAAACATCATGAGTAGAGACTGACGTGGCTCGGAGCAAGGGAGAGGAGATGCTTCCAAAAATGGAGACACACCATTAATGTGCAGTACCTTTCCGCAATGTTTTTTGCCTCTCCAAACTTGTTCCTTAGGAGTGCAAGTTCCTCGATTGTCCATCTGCTTTGAATAATTTTGTTGCTAAGTACCAGGAACTCAGACCAACATAAGCCTCTGGTCTGCTCCACTAGATTTGAAGCTACCCAACCGAAGATCCAGGAAGTAATGTAATAAAGGAGTTTTTCCAATTTGCGAGAGGGTGTGTTTGGAGCTATTCCATATGGTGGATTTACAAATAGCCACTTGGGGCACTCAACAGACACTGTACTCTGAAAGAAATAGAAGATCCCAATAGAACACAATGCAATCCAATATCGAAAATTACTCATTGCCGAGACTGACGAATCCATGGTCTATTCCACAAGAATGAAGTGAGGGATACAGTCCCTCTGTATTTCAGGAGTGTAGGTTCAGGTTAAATGTATTATTGTTTCCTGGATCTGATGAACTCTTCCAGCATCTTGCCACGTGAGCCAAGCAGATGCCACTACTGATTCACAGAGCCCCTCAAATCTTCAAGTAGGGAATACGCACAAAAAAAAAACCCATTTGCATTAAGATCTTCATGTCAATGGCAGTTTTTGGCTTCAAACACTGTTGAGTTTGTATAAATGAAAAAAAAATCAACTCACAGGACAAGAACAAAGTTTTAGCTGGCAATCTGAAATGACAGCTGCTTTTATAGTTCAGGGGACAAACCCACAGTAACTCCTATACACTATGCAATAGTTCCAGGTCATCATCACAGGCAGTTCCTCAAAACCAAGGAAGGTTTGCTTCCACTCAAAGTGAGTTCTCAGGTGACTAAACCGTCCAATATGGGAATTACAGTCTCTGTCACAGGTGGGGCAGACAGTGGTTGAAGGAAAGGGTGGGTGGGGAGTTTGGTTTGCCACACGCTCCTTCCGCTGCCTGCGCTTGCTTTCTGCATGCTCTCGGCAATGAGACTCGAGGTGCTCAGTGCCCTCCCGGATGCTCTTCCTCCACTTAGGGGGGTCTTTGACCAGCGACTCCCAGGTGTCGGTGGGGATGTTGCACTTTATCAGGGAGGCTTTGAGGGTGTTCTTGAAGAGTTTCCTCTTGCCGTGTAGGAGTTCAGAGTAGAGCACTTGCTTAGGGAGTCTCGTGTCGCGCAAGCAGGCGATGTGGCCCGCCCAACGGAGCTGGTCGAATGTGGTCAGTGCTTCGGTGCTGGCCTGAACAAAAACACCAACGTTGGTGCGTCTGTCATCCCAGTGGATTTGCAGGATCTTGCGGAGGCAGCGCTGGTGGTACTTCTCCAGCACTTTGAGGTGTCTGCTGTATATAGTCCACGTCTGAGCCACAGGAAGGCAGGTATCACTACTGCCCTATAGACCCACCCACGCTTTCCTTCAACCACTGTCTGCCCCACCTGTGACAGAGACTGTAATTCTCGTATTGGACTGTTCAGTCACCCGAGAACTCACTTTTAGAGTGGAAGCAAGTCTTCTTCGGTTTTGAGGGCCAGATTGATGCCAGATGAGAGGTCCTGGTCTTCAAACACTCTCTTCCTCAGGCGACTGAAGGCTGCACACTGGAGGCAGCGTTGGACCTCGTCATCGATGTCTGCCCTTGCAGATAGTAGACTCCTGAGGTATGGAAAATGGTCCACGCTGTTCAAGGCTGAGCTGTGGGGGGCAGTGCTGTGTGGTGGGGTCAGATTGGTAGAGGTATTTAGCATAAGGCCCATGCTTTCGTACGCCTCAGCGAAGATGTTGACGATAGCTTGGAGTTCGGCCTCAGTGTGCGAAGACGCAAGTGCGTCCGCGTACTGTAGTTCAATGATAGAGGATGGGTCAACCTTGGATCTAGCCTGGAGGCGACAAAGGTTGAACAGGTTCCCACTGGTTCTATAGTTTAGTTCCACTCCAGTGGGGAGCTTGTTGATAGTGAGGTACAGTACATTGCAGCAAGGAAGATCGAGAAGAGCGTTGGTGCGATGACACAGCTCTGCTTGACCCCAGTCCGGACATGGATTGGGTCTGTGGTGGATCCTTTGGTCAGGATTACGGCTTGCATATCGTCGCGGAGCAGGCAGAGGATAGTGACAAACTTTTGAGGACAGCCAAAACGGAGGAGAACGCTCCATAGTCCTTCACGGTTGACAGTGTCAAAGGCCTTTGTGAGGTCAAAGAAGGTCATGCACAAGGGTTGGTGCTGTTCCCTGCATTTCTCGTAGTTGTCACGCGGTGAAGATCATGTCCGTTGTATCCTTTAGTGGACGGAACCTGTATTGTGTCTCTGGGAGGAGCTCTTCAGCCACGGGGAGAAGATGGTTGCGAAGGATTCTTGCGTTGACTTTCCCAGTGGCCGACAGCAGGGAGACTCCTCTGTAGCTGCCGCAGTCGGATTTGTCCCCTTTTTTGAAAATGGTCACGATTACGGCATCTCTGAGATCCATGGCATGCTCTCCTCCTTCCAGATAAGAGAGATGAGGTCATATATTCGTACCAATAAATACGTGCTAAAAATCCAGATATCCAGACCAAACTAAGTCAGTTTCTGGCTTTTGGAGGCGCTGCATCAATACTTGGCAATGTCACAAGAGCAAGAAACTTGGTTCCCTCTGCTGAGGCATCAACTGATATAACACATGGCTAATGGCACATTTCAGATTTTGGAAACAGGAGAACATGCAGTGTTCTCCAACATTGCTACATGCTGTGGCCACCTCCCCAAGAAGGAGAATTTTATGGCTACCACAAATTGGACTCACCAAGTGCAGCAAAACCGCTGCTAGAAAGCCAATAGAATCTGCAATATGGCTACCTGGACCAGAGTTATCAGGCTTATTATGGCCCTGCATGAAGTTTCTTACAAGAGGGCAGCAAGAACTGTCACCAAATGAAAGGGTCCAGCATAAAATAGCCAACTTGAACACAAATTACTGAAATTACTGAAACAGAATTTACCCAAGAAGAGAAAGTTCATATGGTCTCTAGTGGTTTACAATTTACGGTGACATCCAACACAGGCTCTCCAAATAGTTTACTTTTCAGTGACTCACTTACAATCCTGTCACCAAAGGAGTTTAGTGGTCCTATATTAACACCCTTTTAACCCTCTCCCACCCCAAATACCATCTCCCTCCCTACTCTACCAGTTTAAAAGGTTCTGTAAAAAAGTATAGTAAATTACTTCCTATTTTATCAGCATCACATATAGTGCAGAAGGTTTGTAGCCAGTCATGGTTAAACACATCCATCAGAGACTTTCTTCAGTTGGCACTTTAACTGGTGAATTAACTGGGACATGGGCCAATCCTGATGCACTGAAAAGCAGTCTTAATATGACAACACCTCAAGGTGATCCACAAGGTTTGTTCCCAATTGATCCAGGATCTAATCAATGTGTCTTTGATATTAAGTTCCCAACTTGGATGTGATTAAAATAAAAACAGAAAACGCTGGGTGGCATGGTTCCATATAATAGAAAAAGGAGCATCTTCTCAGTCACCATTTCCAATTCGGATTTCACTGTCATTACCTGCTTTAAAATTTCTAATAAAATCTTTCCTCCCTCCATTCAACCTAAGATAAGGCGAGGATAAGGTGTGCTATATTGAATTATGCTTTACAAGAGATGCAAGACAAGAGAACCATTGTCCAAAAAACGAGGAATCTTGCAATACATGAATGCTGGCACCAATACTTATGGATGGTATGTGAATGCCTTCAAAGCCTTTGAATCCACCTATATTATGCAAAATTGGGTAGAGCATAGTTCTTGTCCACGAACTGTACTTCTCGCCATGATTTTTGGTCACAGTTCTGTGTCAGCATTTACCATTGTAACATTACTAGATCGGCTGTCACTGTGTCACTGCAGACTCGAGATTCTGAAGGATCTCACAACTCGTCACTGGTTCACGTATAAATAAAAATTATATTCTTCAACTGACTGCAGGCAACGTCACTAGCAATTTATTAGTCACAGGAAAACTCATTCAAAATCTAAATGGACCACTGCCATAATCTGAAGGCTAAATCCTGCGATGATCTGGACTTGTCAACGCAAGGTGACCAATCAAATACCATTTGGTCAACATCATAATCCAAACATGCATCTTGGCCAGAGGTTTCAAGGGCACAATCAGGGTGATTGGCTGGTCCCGATACTGTACTGGGATGATAACTCAAAAAGCCCCACAGATGGCTTTATTCTAGTTCAATTTATTTTCTATGATGCAGCAACATCTCACCCTCTGATCATTCTCATCTGGCCAGCTTTGTAATGTACGATGCAACCTTGGTAAATGGTTTGTCTTCAAGTGTAGGTTGGATAATTTTACTCAGCACAATCGATAGTACTGTACCTGGTAAAGTACAAAACAGTTGACTCCAAGTTTCAAAAAAGACAGGAACTTCCACTTAGAACTGCTCTCAGACTTTTATACCAAGGACAACCATCATTTTGACAACTTAGCACTTTAGGTGAGGGACCTCCAGCTGCTAGAATTGCATGTTAAGAGTTTATAGGGTGCACGGCACTTGATCTTCCAACCAAAATGATCTAAAAATCACACATCTCAAATCTTCTATCTGAAAAATTACCCCTTTAATGAGAAATTATGAGTTTACAACTCTTATGCCCACCTTTACAGGCGAACGAAGGTTCACTAGGCTGGTTCCTGGGCTGAGGGGATTGCCCTATGAGGAGAGATAGAGTAGACTAGGCCTATATTCCCTAGAGTTTAGAAGAATGAGAGGTAATCTCATTGAAATATATAAAATTCTTAAGGGGCTTGACAGGGTTAATGCCGAGATGATGTTTCCCTTGGCTGGGGAATCTAGAACGTGGGGTGACAGTCTCAACATAAAGGGTCGGCCATTTAGGCCCAAGATGAGGAGAAATTTCTTCACTCGGAGTTTTGAATCTTTGGAAGTCTCTACCCCAGAGGGCTGTAGATGCTCAGTCGTTGAGTATATTCAAGACAGAGGTCAATTCATTTTTGGGACCAAAGGGAATTAAGGGATGTGGGGATAGTGCGGGAAGGTGGAGTTGAGGTAGAACATCAGCCATGATCTTCTTGAATGGCAGAGCAGGCTCGAAGGGTCAAATGGCATACGCCTGCTCCTAATTATTATGTTATGTTCTTATGTAGCTGATGGAACTTACTGGTTTCAGTATCAAAATAAATGTACTATAAAGGAGATAGATGGAATTTCTATTAACCATATAGAATACCCATGACACTTTCCAGAAATCAATGACAAAGCCAATCCTTTTGAAAGTGTTCAAAATGACAGCAGTCAATCTGTAAGCCAGTGAGCACTTGGTAGAATTATAATGAGCAAAAGACCAGACTGTTTAAGCGCTGAAAACTATTGCATACACAAGTCCAATTCCATACCTCACCTTTCCAAAGCAAACCTTTCATAGGACTGCCAACGGTTGACATTCAGAATGATCTTCCTATAGCCATGCCTAGCCCAATAAAAGATTAATTTAGTCACAATTTCCAGCAACTTCAACCAACTTTGGACATGGATATAGGTCTTCAGCATTAGCAAAAAAAATCCAAAATATTCAAACACACATTTTGATGTTACATTTTACGTCAGAACAGTCCAAATTCTAAACCATCCCTGGAAATTTGCCCAGGTATGTCCTGTCCATAAAAAGCACAAGCAGGTTATTCAGGTAACTTTTTCAAATTAATTCATAGATGTGGATGTCACTGCCCAACATTTATTGCCCAACCTTAATTGCCCTCGAGAAGGTGGTGGTGAGCCGACTTCCTGAACCGCTGCAGTCTGTGTGGTAAAGGTACTCCCACAGTGGTTAGGAAGGGAGTTCCAGGATTTTGACCCAGCGATTATGAAGGAACAATGATATATTTCCAAGTCGGGATGACTGCTGATGATTGAGTGTAATTGTCTGAATTGAATTAGTTTTGCTTTTTGTAGACAGGACATACCTGGGCAATTTTCCACCTTGTCAGAACATCTTCCGAAAACTTTATTCATGGTTCCTTGAAATACAGCATGAAGTTAGACAACACCAAATAAGAAACAAATATACTAGCATAAATATTCAAAAGCACTATTGCAGACGCATTGATGGGAGGTTTGCTCTACCGACATTCACTAACACAAGAACGGTCCAACTCAAAATGTAGTAGTACTTCAGGCTTAGTCACTAGATAGAGGGCTTTCTAACTCCTGATTTACAACCAGCTTATACTCTCCACAAACTAACACTTCCATCTGGCTTTAACACTGGAATAATGAGTGTGACGGAATATTCCACCTTTGTGGTTCTTCCTTTCTTTTCAGGTCATTAGAATTTTTATTTATTTTAAACCAAAGTCATATGGTAGACTGGTTTAAATAATTTTGGTATGCCACTTTTAACCTTTTTGCCATTCAATCCCTAGTGTGTCACATGCTGCGTACTTCCACATACGTATACACATACAAATCTTCGTTCCTTTACTTTTCTGCCAATTAAAGTAGAGCCCTTTTCTTGAGCTGCATGCTAATCCAATAGAGCCAGCTGCTCTTTGAGTCACAGATGCCTCATTTTTCAAATGACAGACACCACCTGTCCTGTAAACTTTAAAATAAGTCATACATTTTCAAACCTGCTTGTACAAGACTTCCCTTGTTTAAAAAAAAAGGTACTGAGGCACCCATATCTTAACTTTGGTTCTCTATTTAGAATTTTCTGATTGGATCAAAATCTGCCCACTTTGTTCAGCTTTTGCAGTTTTACAACTAATTAGAATCTCCTTTTCCTTCTCAACCCTGCTATATTTTTCTACTGTTCCTGATTCTCTGCTAAATGTTTTTGTCTTTATTTTACACTTGAATCCTCATTTCTCAAAAACATTCTGCAAGTTTTATTTCCATTTATTAGGATCATTTTCTGTAAACTTATTACAGCGCTGACATTTAAATATAAATGTAATGTAAATTTGCATTGTAAATCATCTTCCCCCACAACAGAAACATTCTGCTTGGAGCTCTGTGCTGATCTTACTTTCTGCAGCCTATTGTTTCCATGTTCAAAAGCAGCTTCCACTGGGTTTTTTCTATGGATTACATCTGCACAGAGCTCGCACACAAGGCCATCTGCTAGAAATGCCCCAGATTGGGAATTTCCAGAGCCAGCAATTGATTCAGTCTCATCTTCTGTTTTCGCTGATGGAACATTCAGCAATAACCAGATTTGGGACTGTGTCAAATTTAACACCTGATCACTCCATTTAATTGGGTCTTTGATGAAACTGCAAGTTCCATTTCTTCACTTTGGGAAATAAATAGTTTGCATAAGAGTTTCTTTGCCACAATATACTTTGAAGTATTTTAATAATTATTTTAATTAGTTTGCATCCAACACAGGCTATTCAGTGCATTTCTCCAAAAGGCTCAAAAGAAACTTGCTTCTATGGGAGGCCACTTGGAGAGTTTAGTTACAGCTCAGCAACTCTTGCCCCACACCACGGGCCCAAGTTTCCACACGATAAAAAACAGGCGCCCCTCCGAGCTGGGCGCCCGTTTTTCACGCCGGAAAAAAAACGCGCGATTCTGGAGCGCTTTGCAGCTCCTTGTCTGTTTGGCGCGACGCCCAGGGGGGTGGATCCTACACTCGCGCCGATTTTGTAAGTGGGAGGGGGCGGGTACTATTTAAATTAGTTTTTTTCCTGCCGGCAACACTGCGCATGCGCGTCGGAGCGTTTGCGCACGCGCAGTGTGAAGAAAACATTGGCACTTGGCCATTTTTGTAGTTCTTTGTAGCTGTTTAATTTTTGAACATTTTTTAATAAAAGTACATTGCCATCAGCACATCAGCACTGAGGCTTCTTGCAGCCTTCTCACTGTCTCCTTCCCCCCTCCCCCGCGGGAAGAACGGGCGCCTCCTTCCCCCCCCCCCCCCCGCGGGAAGAACGGGCGCCTCCTTTCCCCCCCCGCGGGAAGAACGGGCGCCTCCTCCCCCCCACGGGAATAACGGGCGCCTCAGGCTGACTGCAGCATTCTCCGTGCCTAAAGCACTTTCACACAGGTAGGAAGATGGTTTATTTAATCTTTTCTTTGCTTATAAATGTTTATTCAGGTTAGATTTATTTGTATAATATTTGTAGAAGTATAAATAAGGATTTATTGTAGAATTTAATGACTTCCCCTTCCCCCCCCCCCCCTCATTCTGGATGCCTAATTTGTAACCTGCGCCTGATTTTTTAATGTGTAGAACAGGGTTTTTCAGTTCTACAAAAATCTTCACTTGCTCCATTCTAAGTTAGTTTGGAGTACTTTTTCACTGTAGAAACTTTGAAATCAGGCGTCAGTGGCCGGACACGCCCCCTTTTGAAGAAAAAATTCTGTTCCAAAGTAGAACTGTTCTACCTGACTAGAACTGCAGAAAAAAAATGTGGAGAATTGCGATTTCTAAGATAGTCCGTTCTCCACCAGTTGCTCCTAAAAATCAGGCGCAAATCATGTGGAAACTTAGGCCCTACGTGCTGGGACTAGGGTCCTGGCGAATCAAATAACTAGGGCTGTAGAGGGCTTTAAACTAATTAATTAGTGAGGGGATGGATCAAGCGAGCGAAAATTTTAAAAGTCAAAGAATAAGGAGAAGACAATAGAGCCGGGTAGCACTGAGCGTGACAAGAAGGGACAGAATGTATAAACTTAAAAGTATATCAGAAAGTGGGGTCAAAGCAGGAAAAAATGGTAAAAAAACAAATTTAAAAGCTCTTTATCTGAATGCACGCAGCATTCGTAACAAAATAGATGAGTTGATGGCACAAATAGTCGATACAATTGCATATGATCTGATAGCCATTACAGAGACATGGTTGCAAGGTGACCACAGCTGGGAACTAAATATTATCGGGTATTTGACAATTCGGAAGGACAGACAGAAAGGAAAAGAAGGTAGAGTAACACTGTTAATAAAGGATGAGATCAGTGCGTTAGTGACAAACGATATTGGCTCAGAAGATCAAGATATTGAATCACTTTGGGTGGAGATAAGGAATAACAAAGGGGAAAAAGTCACTGGTGGGCGTAGTGTATAGGCCCCCCCCCCCCCCAACAGTAGCTATACTGTTGGACAGAGTATAAATCAAGAAATAATGGAGGCTTGAAAAAGGAAACGACAATAATCATGGGCGATTTTAACCTTCATATTGATTGGACAAAGCAAATTGGCCAGGGTAGCCTTGAGGAAGAGTTCACAGCATGTATCCGGGATAGTTTCCTTGAACAGTACGTTGCAGAACCAACCAGGGAGCAGGCTATCTTAGATCTGGTACTGTGTAATGAGTCAGGATTCATAAACTATCTCCTAGTAAAGGATCCTCTAGGAATGAGTGACCATAACATGGTTGAATTTCAAATTCAGTTGGAGGGTGAGAAAGTTGGATCTCAAACCAGTGTCCTAAGCTTAAATAAAGGAGACTACAAAGGTGTGAAGGCAGTGTTGACTAAAATGGACTGGGAATATAGATCAAAGTGTCTGATGGTTGATGAGCAGTGGCAGACATTTAAGGAGATATTTCGTAACTCGCAACAAAAATATATCCCAATCAGAAGGAAAGACTGTAAGAGAAGGGATAACCATCCGTGGCCAACTAAGGAAATAAGGGATGGTATCAAATTGAAAACAAGGGCATACAATGTAGCCAAGACTAGTGGGAGGCCAGAGGATTGGGAAACTTTTAAAGGCCAGCAAAGAACGACTAAAAAGAAATAAAGAGAGGGAAGATAGATTATGAAAGTAAACTAGCACGAAATATTAAAACAGATAATAAGAGTTTTTACAGGTAGATAAAAAAGAAGAGTGGCTAAAGTAAATGTTGGTCCCCTGGAGGATGGGACTGGGGAATTAATAATGGGGAACAGGGAAATGGCAGAGAAGTTGAACAAATATTTTGTATCTGCCTTCATGGAAGAAGACACCAAAAACATTCCAACAGTGGATAATCAAGGGGCTATAGGTAGGGAGGAACATAACACAATCACTAATGAAGTAGTATTCGGTTAAATAATGGGACAAGTCCCCCAAACCTGATGGCTTACATCCGAGGGTCTTAAAACAAGCGGCTGCAGGGATAGTGATTGTAATCTACCAAAATTCCCTGGATTCTGGGGAGGTCCCAGTGGATTGGAAAACCACAAATGTAACGCTATTTAAAAAAGGAGGCAGACAGAAAGCAGGAAGCTATAGACCAGTTAGCCTAACATCGGTCACTGGGAAAATGCTGGAGTCCATTATTAAGGAAGCAGTAGCAGGACATTTAGAAAAGCATGATTCAATCAAGCAGAGTCAGCATGGTTTTATGAAAGGGAAATCACGTTTGACAAATTTACTGGAATTCTTTGAGAATGTAACGAGCAGGGTGGATAAGGGGGAACCAGTAGATGTGGTATATTTGGATTTCCAGAACGCATTCGATAAGGTGCCACATAAAAGGTTACTGCACACGATAAAAGTTCACGGGGTTGGGGGTAATATGTTAGCATGGATACCGAATTGGCTAACAGAAAACAGCAAGTCAGAATAAATGGGTCATTTTCTGGTTGGCAAACAGTAACTAGTGGGGTGCCGCAGGGATCAGTGCTGGGGCCTCAACTAGTTACAATCTATATTAATGACTTGGATGAAGGGACCGAGTGTAATGTAACCAAGTTTGCTGATGATACAAAGATGGTTGGTTGGGAAAGCAAATTGTGAGGAGGACACACAAAATCTGCAAAGGGATGTAGACAGGCTAAGTGAGTGGGCAAAAATTTGTCAGATGGAGTATAATGTGGGAAAATATGAGGTTATCCACTTTGGCAGAAAAAAATAGAAAAGCAAATTATAATTTAAATGGAGAAAAATTGCGTACGACAAGCACAGCAATACAAAGCTTTCACCAACAGACAAATCCAAAGAGCACGTGTCAGCTCAGCCTGAAAAATCACTTCACTACATACAGATTTGACTTTCTGCTGCCTGAAAACCCAGCCCTGGGTTTGTTCAGGTGGGAGTCGGACATTCAACATGGAAATGTGGCCCGGGAGTCTGTCCGGACTTAACCTTCACCTCACACTCGCACCAAGAATTAAGATCAAGGCTTTTGAGAGAAGTGTCTATGGAGATGTTCCTGAAGTAAACTAAATTCTGATACAACAGTAGGCATGAATGTGGTCCTGCGAGTGCTGTCTGCATATCAGACCAAAATCAATCGGGACCATCACCAAAGCACAAATGTCACTGACCTAGGAAAACAAAGTACGTGCAAGTACAGCAAGTCTGAAATGTTGGGAATCTCACTCAAAAAAAATGGGCATCCCATGTACTGACCGAATCAGATGGAGTTTCCTGGCACTTTTAAGCTAGCAATGAACATTCACTGTGGAAAATCTCCCAGCAGAGCAGGTAACCATGTGAACCCTCAGAGCCCAGCCTGTTAGTAAATTATGTGGGAAATATCACAACACTAGGAGCTATCTAATGGTTTTCACACGCTGAAAGAATTCATGGCCAAGTACAGCTACCCAGTCGATCTTCTTTGGACAAGAATTATTCCTGGACTTGAGACAGATATCAGTACAACTGAGCCTGAATTACAACACAGCAAGAATGCAAGGAGAAAAAGCACATAGGGTGGCGTTTATGGGCTTTCGTCATCAAAAGAGGAACGTTCAGAGGATCAATGATTATGAAAACCATACACGAGAAAATAGGAATAATTACTTCTTCCCAGCAACGCTCCCCTTCTTCCACCCCCCAAACATCGCTCCCCCTCTCCCCCCCCCCCAAAACGTTGCTCCTTCTCCCCCAAACATCGCTCCCCCTCTCCCCCCCCAAATATCGCTCCCCCTCTTCCCCCCCAAACATCGTTCCCCCTCTTCCCCCCCCAAAATCGCTTCCCTCTTAACCCCCCCAAACATCGCTCCCATCTTAACGCCCTCCCGACCAACATCGCCCCCCTCTTATCCCCCCCGACCAACATCGCTCCCCTCTTAACCCCCCCCGACCAACATCGCCCCCCTCTTAACCCCCCCCCGACCAACAGCGCCCCCCTCTTAACCCCCCCCGACCAACAGCGCCCCCCTCTTAACCCCCCCCGACCAACATCGCCCCCCCCCTCTTATCCCCCTGGACCAACATCGCGCCCCTTAACACCCCCCCCCCACCATCGCCCCCCTCCCCCAACATCGCTCCCCTTTTAAGCCCCCCCATCAATTCCACCCCCAAAACATTACACCCCTCTTAATCTCCCCCAAAAATATCACACCTCTCTTCCACCCACCCCCACCAAACATGGCTCCTCTACTACCCCTCCCCCACCCCGCCCTCCAAATATGGCTCTCCTCTCTTTCTCCAAAACATGGCTCCCTCTCTCTCCCCTCCCGCCAAAAAACATCGGTCCCCTCTCCCCCACAACCCCAGCAAAAAAAAATCGCTCCCCCTCCCCCGCAAAAACATCGGCCCACCCCCTCCCCCGCAAAAACAGCGGCCCCCCTCGCCCCCAAAAACATCGCCCCCAACTCCCCCCCAAAAAACATCGCCCCCACCTCCCCCCCCAAAAAACATCGCCCCCACCTCCCCCCCAAAAAAACATCGCCCCCACCTCCCCCCCCAAAAACATCGCCCCACCTCCACCTCAAAAACATCGCCCCACCACTCCCAGCAAAAACATCATCCCCCCTCCCCCCCCGCAAAAATATCGGTCCCCCCTCCCCCCCCTGCGCAAAAACATCTGTCCCCTCTCCCCCCCCCTGCACAAAAACATCGGTCCCCTCTTCCCCCCCCCCCCCTGCGCAAAAACATCGGTCCCCTCTTTCCCCCCCTGCGCAAATACATCGGTCCCCTCTTCCCCCCCCCCCCCTGCGCAAAAACATCGGTCCCCTCTTTCCCCCCTCCCCCACCTGCGCAAAAACATCGGTCCCCTCTTTCCCCCCCAAAAAACATCGGTCCCCCACCGGGTGCAAATACCGCCTCAGCCCCCCTCTGTCCAAACCCTCACATTCCCTCCTCTCCTGGTGCCAGCTCTCCCTCTCCTCTCCCGGTGCGCCCGCTCCCTCTCCTTTCCTCTCCCGGTGCGCCCCCTCCCTCGCCTCTCCCGGTGTGCCCGCTCCCTCGCCTCTCCTCTCCCGGTGTGCCCGGTCCCTCTCCTCTCCCGGTGTGCCCGCTCCCTCGCCTCTCCCGGTGTGCCCGCTCCCTCGCCTCTCCCGGTGTGCCCGCTCCCTCGCCTCTCCTCTCCCGGTGTGCCCGCTCCCTCGCCTCTCCTCTCCCGGTGTGCCCGCTCCCTCGTCTCTCCCGGTATGTCCGCTCCCTCGCCTCTCCCGGTATGTCCGCTCCCTCGCCTCTCCCGGTGTGCCCGCTCCCTCGCCTCTCCCGGTGTGCCCGCTCCCTCTCCTCTCCCGGTGTGCCCGCTCCCTCTCCTCTCCCGGTGTGCCCGCTCCCTCTCCTCTCCCGGTGTGCCCGCTCCCTCTCCTCTCCCGGTGTGCCCGCTCCCTCTCCTCTCCCGGTGTGCCCGCTCCCTCTCCTCTCCCGGTGTGCCCGCTCCCTCTCCTCTCCCGGTGTGCCCGCTCCCTCTCCTCTCCTCTCCCGGTGTGCCCGCTCCCTCTCCTCTCCTCTCCCGGTGTGCCCGCTCCCTCTCCTCTCCTCTCCCGGTGTGCCCGCTCCCTCTCCTCTCCTCTCCCGGTGTGCCCGCTCCCTCTCCTCTCCTCTCCCGGTGTGCCCGCTCCCTCTCCTCTCCTCTCCCGGTGTGCCCGCTCCCTCTCCTCTCCTCTCCCGGTGTGCCCGCTCCCTCTCCTCTCCTCTCCCGGTGTGCCCGCTCCCTCTCCTCTCCCGGTGTGCCCGCTCCCTCTCCTCTCCTCTCCCGGTGTGCCCGCTCCCTCTCCTCTCCTCTCCCGGTGTGCCCGCTCCCTCTCCTCTCCCGGTGTGCCCGCTCCCTCTCCTCTCCCGGTGTGCCCGCTCCCTCTCCTCTCCCGGTGTGCCCGCTCCCTCTCCTCTCCCGGTGTGCCCGCTCCCTCTCCTCTCCCGGTGTGCCCGCTCCCTCTCCTCTCCTCTCCCGGTGTGCCACCCCCGCGGTTGTCAATGGAGCCGCTGTATTGCTGGCGCCTCACTGCGCATGCTCCCATCATGCCGCCCGCCCAGATCCACAGCTGCAGCTCGAGCGCTGATGGCGGGCGGAGGTCGGGGAGCGGCGGCGGCCGGGAGCGGGCTCCCGGAGTCCAGGCCGGCCCTCACACACACTCGGGACACTGGCGGCGGCCGGCCCGGTCACCCGGAGCAGGAGGCTGAGCGGCGGAGGGATGCACAAGCCGCCCGCGCTCCCGGGCAGTGACACAACAACAAGCCCCAAGATGGCGGCGGCAGGGAGCCCCGGTGAAGCGCTGCGCCGCCGCTCGCTCCGTCCGCTCGCTGCTCCCGCGGTGTGGCGGGGTGCGGCGGGCCGCTGGTAAGGTGCGCGATGCCGCGCCGCGTGTGCCGATGCGGTGCATGGCCCGCTTACTTGCTGTACAGCGAGCGCAGTTCCACACCGCTCCGTCTTGCCTCCGATCCCTCCTCCGCTTTACCGCTCGGCCGCCGCCTCCATCTTGTATTCCGGAGCGCCGCGCCGCCCTGCGCATGCGCGCCGTCGCCGCGCCAAGCCGCCCATTGGCTGGCCCGCGAATGGCCCGCGCGCGCCGACTGGCTGGCTCACCGCCGGCAATAACAAACACTCCGATTGGTCGAATTGAAGGAGGCTTCTGAGCTTTTCGACTGGACCTGGATCCCGCCCGAAGCCGGCAGACTCGGTGATTGGCTGGTTCCGGCACGTGTTGATTTGAGTGGTTACCTCATCAAAACAAACAGCAGGTCGGAGGCGGGCACGGTGAGGGCCTGAGGATGGGGAGCGGGGTTAGTGTGGGGGGTTGGGGGCTGGCCTGGGGGCTGAGGCTGAGGCTGGCATTGGGTGTTGGGTCCTGGTACTGGAGGCTGGCGCTTGGGGGCTGAGGTTGGCACTAGGGGGCTGGGACTGACGCTGAGGCTTGGGGATTGGCACTGAGGCCTGGTACTGGGGGTTGGTGCTGGGAGCTGGCACTGAGGGCTGAGGCTGGCACTGGGGACTGGTATTGGAGGTTAGGTCTAGGGGCTGGGGTTGCCACTGAGGGTTGGGCTGGCACTAGGGGCTGAGGGTTGGTACTGGGGCTGGCACTGGGGGCTGAGGGTTGGGCTGGCACTGGGGGCTGAGGGTTGGTACTGGGGGCTGAGGGTTGGGCTGGCTCTGGGGGCTGAGGGTTGTTACTAGTACTGGGGCTGGCACTGGGGGCTGAGGGTTGGGCTGGCACTAGGGGCTGAGGATTTGTACTAGTACTGGGGCTGGCACTGGGGGCTGAGGGTTGGTACTAGTACTGGGGCTGGCACTGGGGGCTGAGGGTTGAACTGACACTAGGGGCTGAGGGTTGGTACTAATACTGGGGCTGGTACTGGGGGCTGAGGGTTGGGCTGGCACTAGGGGCTGAGGGTTGGTACTAGTACTGGGGCTGGCACTGGGGACTGAGGGTTGGGCTGGCTCTGGGCCCTGACGTCTGGGGCTAGCGCTGGGGGCTCAGGGTTGGGGCTGGTACTGGGGGCTGAGAGTTGGGCTGGGACTGGCACTGGTGGCTGAGGGTTAGGCCTGGTGCTGGGGGCTAATACTAGGGGCAGGTGCTGTGACTGGCACTGGGATGCTGGTATTGGTGGGTGGGGCTGGCACTGGGGGTTGGGAATGGCATTGAGGGTTGCGGCTGGTGACACCGATCGCCGGGAGTGCCCTGGATCAACTGACAGCAGGCTGTAAGAGGCTTCATACTGACGTACATACGACAGAATTGCATATGGTATGCGGTACAGAAACAGTCCATTTGGCCCAATCTGTCCATGCTGGCGTTTATGCTTCATTCACGCCTCCTCCCGTCTTCATCTAAATCTATCAGCATAACCCTCTATTTCCTTCTTCTTCATATGCTTGTCTAGCCTCCCCTTAAATAGATCTATACCATTTGCTTACACCACTCCCTGTGGTAGCGAGTTCCACATTCGCACCGCTCTTTGGGTAAAGAAGTTTCTTCTGAATTCCCTATTGGATTTCTTGGTGACTATCTTATATTGATGGCCTCTAGTTATGCTTTTCCCCACAAGTTGAAACATTCTCTCTGTGTCCACTCCATCAAAACCTTTCGTCATTTAAAATACCTCGTTTAGGTCACCCCTCAGCCTTCTCTTTTAAAGTGAAAAGAGACCCAGCCTGTTCATCCTTTCCTGATTATGTATAGCCTCGCTTTTCCGGTATTATCCTTGTAAATTGCCTCTGCACCCTCTCCAGTGTCTCTACATCCTTTTTATAATATGGCGACCAGAACTGTACGCTGTACGCAATACTCCAAGTGTGGTCTAACCAAGGTTTGATACAGATTTAGCATAACTTCCCTACTTATCAATTCTATACTTTGAAAAATAAACCCTAATGCTGGGTTTGGGTTTTTTTATGTCCTTGCTAGCCTGTGTCGCAACGTTTAGTGACTTGTGTATTTGTACTCCGAGACCCCTTTGCTCCTCTGCCCCACCTCAAAGTAATAAGTGACCTACCTATTCTTCCTACCAAAATGTAATACCTCACATTTATCTGTGTTGAAATTCATTTGTCAATTATCTGCCCATTCTGCAAGTTTATTAATAGAAACATAGAAATTTACAGCGCAGAAGGGGGCTATTTCAGCCGCACGGCCCTCGGTCAGCAGCCCTGAAGGTTACATATAAACCTATGAACAATGGCGGAAAGGCAAAGAGCACCCAGCCAACTTGAATCTTACTGAGTTGTGTTCATTGACATCCAAGTGCTCTCCCACTAATACCCCTTCAACCTGCCCAGTTTCATTTCCCAAAACTAAATCCAAAACCATGTTGGGCTTGCCACATACTGACTAAAAAAGTTCTCTTGAATGCATTTTAAGAATTCTGCACCCTCTATACCCTTCACACTATATTTGTCCCAATCAATATTTGGATAGTTAAAATCCCCTACTATTACTACCCTATGGTTTTTGGACTTCACAGCATTTTGCCGACATATTTGCTCCTCTATCTCCCTCCCACTGTTTGGGGGTCTATAATACACGTCCAGTAATGTGATCACCCCCTTGTTATTTTTCAATTCGACCCATTTGGCCTCATTTGCTGATCCTTCTAACGTATCATCCCTCCTCACCGCTGTAATAGTTTCTTTAATCAATACCGCGACCACCCCCCCCGCCCCGGCCTGCCTTTTTACCCCCCCTCTCTGTGTAGAAACATAGAAATTTACATCGCAGAAGGAGGCCATTTTGGCCCATCATGTCCACGCCGGTCGACAAACAGCCACACGGCCCTTGGTCATCAGCCCTGAAGGTTACATATAAACCTATGAACAATGACGGAAAGGCAGAGTACCCAGCCCAACCAGTCCGCCTCACACAACTGCGACACACCTTATACAGAAACATTCTACACTCCACCCCAACCAGAGCCATGTGATCTCCTGGGAGAGGCAAAAACCAGATTAAAAACCAGGCCAATTTAGGGAGGAAAAAAATCTGGGAAAATTCCTCTCAGTCCCATTCAGGCGATCGAAACTAGCCCAGGAGATCACCCTGGCCGTATTCAATTCCCTGAAGTACTTACCATTAATACTGCGCCGGCCAACAAAATGTCATCCATTTTAATCCCAATTACCAGCTCTAGGTCCGTTACCCTGCAGGTTAAGTGCCCATCTAACCATCTCTTAAAAGTGGTGAGGGTTTCTGCATTTACCACTCTTCCAGGCAGCGACTTCCACATCCCCACAACCCTCTGCGTAAAGAAGCCCCCCACCAAATCTCCTCTAAACCTTCCACCACCCACTTTAATGCTATGACCCCTCCACCAATGGAAATAGACCCTTACCATGTCCAGGCCCCTCAATATTTTGTACACCTCAATGAGGTCTCCTCTCAAACCCCCTCTGTTCCAATGAGAACAAACCCAGCCTATCCAATCTGTCCTCATAACTAAGATGCTCCATTCCAGGCAGCATCCTAGTAAATCTCCTCTGCACCCTCTCTAGTGCAATCATGTCCTTCCTATAATACGGTGACCAGACCTGCACACAGTACTCCAGCCGTGGCCTAACCAGAGTATTATACAATTTAAGCATAACCTTCCTGCTCTTATATTCTATGCCTCGGCTAATAAAGGCAAGTATTCCGTATGCCTTCTTAACCACCTTACCCACCTGGCCTGCAACCTTCAGGGAATCTGTGGACCAATGGTGGGGCTTTGGAGGCGTGGCCTATTCAGTTGGAGCTGTGCTGTGGTGAGAGAAGGAACTCCCCGCTTTGCTCCTGCCTGGGAGGCCTTGAGTGAACCCTGAGAACATCCCAGGAAGAGGAGGAGGGGGCTTACTACATTCCAATTCATCCAGAGGGAGAGGAGGAGAGCAGAAAATTTATCATTTATTATTACTACAGAGAGTTGGAGAGAGGGGGAAAAGAACAACCTGAGAAAACACCATCCAGTGTGGTAGGAGGGAGAGCCATTTCTACAATCTTCGACAGGTGGGTGTGTTTTGGTGCATTCCCCGAAAGACTTTGTTGTATCGGTGGGGGGAGGAAAGAAGACTTGCCAGAGGGCCGGAACATCGCGGGGGGTGTGTGGGGGTCTTGCTTACAGCTAGGCCCCACACACCACTGAAGCACCCCTCCCCCATTGCCTAGCCTGGGATAGCTGGAGCTACCTGGCTGAAGAATCTTTAATTACCCTATTTTATATCGTTGGGAGTGTGTGCCTGGGTGGCTCCAGCTACCCCAGGTGAAGACATCTTCTCCCGCCACCCATCTACAAAGACTGTTTTTTGCCATCTGGGGAGTGCACCCCAAGAAACACCCACCCATCGTTGTGAGGGGAGACCTGCCCTCGCAGCTTCCCTCTTTCCCACCCCCCCTCTCTCTTTCTCACCCCCCCCTCTCTCTTTCTTTCTCTCTCTGTCTCTCCCCTCTCTGAGAGCCCTCTCCTCCTAATTGTAAAAACAATTAAGACAACTGAGCAGAGGGAGCAAGGCCCCTCCCCAATTGTCAACTAGGGGAGAGGTGTGCCTCTTTTAGAGCTCCCTCTGTTCAAACACCAACGAGGCCATTTAAGACCATTAAGGCCTGTGACTTTGGGGTGGGTGTGGCCCTTAAAGGGACCCCGTGATGGCGACCCCATCCACGCCGGTGGCAGGGCCAGCAAAGACATATGCGCAGGCGGCGTCCACATCCACGGCGCCTCCTGCTGCCCTGCCACCTTTCAGACTTATAACAAAAAAACACGGGGTCAAGAGCTACACTCACCCCACAATGAGCATCAAGGAGTGCGTGCGGGCGATGGCCGGGGTAGTCAGCCCCTCGGCCATTGTCGCAGCCTCCAAGATGTCTGGGAAGGCTGTATTCTTCCTGGAGTCGGAGCGGGCGGTGTCCCTGGCCCTTGAAAAGGGGCTCACGGTGGGTGGGACGTTCCTGCCGGTGGACCCTCTCGAGGCCACCGCGCAGAGGGTCATCATTTCTAACGTCCCGCCATTTGTTCCCGCTGGGTTCCTCCTCCCTCACCGACACCAACTGGGGGAGGTAAGGTCGGGGATCAACCCCATACCGCTCGGTCTCAGGGAGAGCAGCCTGCGCCACGTGTTCTCCTTCCGCCGCCAGCTCTTTGTCCAGCTGGCGTGGGAGGAGACGACGGAGGGATCGTTTAATGTGGTGCACGAGGGGACTGCCTACCGCATCTTCTGGACATCGGACGGCGTGCGGTGCCATGCCTGTAGGGAGGTGGGGCACGTTCTGAAGAACTGCCCCGCCTCCAAGGCCGCCAAACCACCGAGGGCGGTCAAGGCTGGCGCTGCCGCCATCCCTCCCCCTAGTTGCGTCCGTGTGCCGGGAGCCGTAGGTGCGCGGGCATCGTCGGGGGCCTTTGTTTTCACGGCCTCCGGCGGGCGGGAGGGAGAGCGTCCGATCGGGAAGAAGGCAAAACATCTCGAGGCGGGTCCCCTCAGTGCGCCAGACAATTTGTTTACCGCGCTCAGCCCAACCCTGTCATCGGCGAGCGCGGGGTGCCCTGAGCCCGTGCCCGAGCCCTTGACCAATACCGCAGAGGGGTTCAGGCGCGGGCAAGATAAGAAAAAGGGGGGAGTGGAGCGGGAGGCCTCGGCAGACATGGAGGTCTCCCTGCTTCCGCGACCCCCCAGGAACAAAAGGAGGCACCGCTCCAATGAGGCTGAGAGGGAACAACATCTCTCCGCGGAGCAGTCGGTGCCCGCCGCGTGTCCCGCGTCCCCCACCAGCGCCCCCAAACTGCGCCGTAGGCAGGAGGAATTTGTCCCCGGGGAGGGTGAGGCAGTCGAGGCTGTCCAGCCTCTGCCTCCTGGGGATGGCGTGGAAGATCTGCCTGTCGTGCAGGGAGCGGGGCCAGCGGAGGAATGCGTTGCTGCCGGGTCGAGCGTCCCGGGGACTCAGGCGGGAGGGGCCCAAAAGGCCGAACCTGAGCCCGCCCAGCTATTAACCAACTTTCTCCGGGAGCCGCTCGGCCCGGAAGAAACAGAAAATATGAACAATTTTTACGATTCTGTACACGCTGGGCCGGGGGTTGGCGGCGGGGAGGGGGAAGACCACCAACCCTCGCCCCCTACTTTGGAGCTGGGGTACTTGGAGGGCCTGGAGAATTATTTTGGCCAGGTCTCTCCGTGTTCCCCGGTTCCTGGGGCGGAGGAGGAACACCTTCCGCTGTCGCTTCCTGACCCAGCACCACTTTTAAAAGAGCCCGGTGGGGACTCCTCTGCCGACGATCCTGGGGGTGGGATCGGAGCAGAGCCAGGGTCGGATGGAGCGGCCGGGCCGTTTGTCGTACCTCGTGCGGTCGACGGGCCGGCTGCTGGCGGTGACCTCCCGGAGGGGGATGGGGACTCGGTGGGGGACGAGGGAGAAGATCTTGAGTCCATCGCCAGTGAGGCGGTGGATCTCCTCGTGCCCGCCGCTGAGTCCCCCCTCATTCCTGTAAAGGAACTCTGGGACTTTTTGGCCCAGAGCCAGGGTCGCCGCAACCGAGCCCATCTGGCCCGGGAAAAATGGTCCGAGCCGGGGCTGCTCATCGCGTCCGTCCGCGCCGCCGCTAAAACCATGGCCGCGGGCGGGCCCTTATCAAAGGCTCAAGGCCTTGAGCTGCGCCGGCTCAAAAGGTTCCTCGCTGGGCTGCTGAAGGAGTGGAGGTCAACAAACGACTCCACTCCTCCCCCACAATAGGTTAGGTAGAGGTTGCACTATGCTTTTGTCATGAAGATAACCATAGCCAGCCTCAACATCAACGGCGGCAGAGAGGCACGCCGTAGATTTAACAAATTTTCGCTCCTGCGGGAGGGGAAATATGCGGTGTGCTTCCTGCAAGAAACCCACACCGTTCCGGGAGACAAAGCCACATGGCTCCTGGAATGGCAAGGAGAGGTCCGCATGAGCCACCTCACCGCTACTTCTTGTGGGGTGGCCATCTTGCTGGCCCCGCATTTTCAGCCGGAGATCTTGGGGGTCGAGGAGCCCGTGCCAGGCCGCTTGCTGCACATCACGGTTCGCCTGGGGGACGTGCCGCTCCATCTTGTGAACGTGTACGCCCTTCAGCCCGGCCCGCAGCAAGCGCGCTTCTTCGAAGAAGTGTCCGCTCTTTTGGCTCCGTCGACGTTGGCGACTGCATTGTCCTCAGGGGGGATTTTAACTGCACCCTCGAGGCGAGGGACCGCTCCGGTGCCCCGCAGAGCAAGACGGCGATCGAGAAGTTGAGGGACCTGGTCGGGTCCTTCGACTTGGTGGACGTCTGGCGAAATCTCCACCCCGACTCTAGCGCCTTTACTTGGGTGAGGCCTGGAGTAGGATGGTCCAGAATCGACCGCCTTTACGTGTCTCGGGCGTACGTTTCCTGCGTCCCGGCGGAATCCATGCGGCCGGTGCCGTGTTCGGACCACCACCTGGTGTGGGCGGAGCTCGCTTCGCTCCGCGCCAGGACGGGGTCCGCATACTGGCATTTTAACAACCAGCTGCTGGAGGACGTGCGGTTCCAGGACTCGTTCCATCGTTTCTGGGCCGACTGGAGAGGGAAGCAAGGGGGCAAGGCTCACGTCCGCGTCTTCTGTCAAGAGTACGCGAGGGGGTCGACCAAGAGGCGGGCGGCCAGGGTCAGGCGCCTAGAAAAAGAGGTGCTCGACCTGGAGTCCCGTCTCGGTCAAGTCGTCGAGGACCCGGCCCTGCGGACGGTGTTTGAAGCGAAGAAGGCCGCGCTGAAGGACCTGCAGCTCGTCGGGTCCCGAGGCGCGTTCGTGAGGTCACGGATCCGGTTCCTGCGGGATCTGGACCGCGGCTCCCCCTTCTTCTACTCGCTGGAAAAAAGACAGAGTGTCCGTAAGCAGCTCTTGACGCTGCTGGCCGACTACGGCTCTCTCGTCTCAGATCCAGAGGGCGTCAACAACAGGGCCCGTGAATATTACGGGGCTCTGTTCTCTCCGGAGCCGTCCAGCGAGGAAGCGCGTAGAGTTTTGTGGGACGACCTGCCGAAGGTCGGTCCGGAGGGCGCCGAAAATCTGGAAGCTCCGCTAAGCCTGGCGGAGCTGACCGGCACCCTCGACCGGCTCTCGAGGGGAAAAGCCCCAGGGCTGGACGGGCTGACCGTGGAGTTCCACAGGGCGTTCTGGGACGACCTGGGGGGCGACTATGCGCGGGTCCTGGGGGAAAGTCTGGCGACCGGGGAGATGCTCCTCTCTTGGCGCAGGGCAGTTATCGTCCTGCTGCCTAAGAAGGGCGATCTCCGCCTCCTTAAAAACTGGCGCCTGGTCTCCCTCCTCAGCACGGACTACAAAATCTTCGCCAGGGCGATGGCTGCTCGCCTTGGCGCCGTGCTGGACCACATGATCCACCCCGACCAGTCCTACACGGTCCCGGGCCGGACAATCCACGATAACATCCATCTGGTCCGGGACCTCATCCATCATTCCCAGGAGGCTGATCTGCCGGTCGCCTTCCTATCTCTCGACCAAGAGAAGGCGTTCGACAGGGTGGATCACGACTATCTGTTTGGAACTCTGCGCGCTTTCGGGTTCGGGACGCATTTCGTCGCCCGGATCCGACTTTTGTACGCCGCCGCGGAATGTCTGATAAAGGTTAACGGGTCCTTGACGGTGCCCCTTCGCTTTGGGAGAGGGGTGCGCCAGGGATGCCCCATGTCCGGCCAGTTATATGCCATCTGCGTGGAGCCTTTCCTGCGCCTCCTGCGGACGAGGTTGACAGGACTGGCTCTGCAAGGGCCGGGCGTGGAGGTCGTCCTCTCGGCTTACGCCGATGACGTGCTCCTCGCGGTAGAGGATCCCGCTGACCTGCGGAGGATGCGTGAGTGCCAGGAGATTTACTCGGCCGCATCCTCTGCCAGGATCAACTGGGAGAAATGTTCCGGACTCCTGGTGGGTCAGTGGCGGGTGGACTCCCTGCCGGAGGAGCTCAGGCCTTTTGCCTGGAGCACGACCCATCTCCTCTATCTGGGAGTCTACCTTAGCCCCGACGAGGAAGCCTGGCCGGCGAACTGGCAAGAGCTGGAGGCCAAGGTCGCCGCTCACCTCGGGCGCTGGACAGGACTGCTCCGAGTGCTGTCCTACAGGGATCGAGCACTAGTCATAAACCAGCTGGTGGCCGCCATGTTGTGGTACCGGCTGGTCACTTTGACCCCTCCCCCTGCGTTTGTCACCAAGATACAGAAGAAGCTAGTGGACTTCTTCTGGAACAACAGGAAGCACTGGGTCTCTGCCGCGGTCTTGAGTCTCCCGCTTGGGGAGGGCAGTCAGTCGTTGGTGTGCGTCAGCACCCAGCTCGCGACTTTCCGTCTTCAGACCCTACAGCGATACCTTTACGTCAAGCCCCCTCCTAGGTGGCGTGCTCTGGCGACGTATTTCTTCCGCCAGCAGCACGGCCTCAACTACGACACGCAGCTCCTGTTTGTGAGCTTGGGGGGCGTCAGGACCGCCTTCCAGGAGCTTGCCTGTCTTTTACAAGGAACTCACCAGGGTCTGGAACAAAGTCTCCATCAAGCTCAGCTCTCCACCGGCTGGAGTGGCGGCTGTCCTGCACGAGCCGCTGCTCGGAAATCCGTACCTCCACGACCGAGGTTTTAGGTGGCAGTTGGACGAGAGGGCTGTGGCTGGTGAGGTGACTAGGGTCAGGGACCTGCTCGATGGCGGAGGAGTGGGCTGGATGGTGCCAGACACGCTGGCGCGGCGCCTAAATTCCGCCAACGTCCGCCGCGCGGCCGATGTCATCGAGTCGCTAAAAACAGCTCTGGGCCCTGACTCCGTTAGGTGCATCGAGGCGGCTCAAGCACGTGGGGAGATCCTGTCCGAACTGACCCTCGTCCGGACAGAATTCCTCATCGGCGCCAAACCCCGAAACCTCCCTCGGGAGCCGGCGCCTCACAACTTGAGCCGCCTCGGGGAAATCCCCTCCGTGCCTTTCAGTTCCGCGCAGAGGGGTTTCCTGTGCGGGCTGCTCCTGCACACCCTCAATTTTGCCATCCTCGCCTGCCTTCCAGACACGCCATGGCGTACCATCTTGCCGTCCGGAGGAGGTGGGGGGTCCCCGATGGAGGGCACTCTACGCGGGAGTCCTCCCAGTATTTATCGGGGACTTGGCCTGGAGGGTGGTGCACGGAGCAGTGGCATGCAATAAATTTTTTAGCTGGTTCACGGGCTCCCAGGCCGCCTGCAATTTCTGCGGTCTGGAAGAGTCCGTGTTCCATGTTTTTATCGAATGCACAAGGTTGCAGCCCCTGTTTTATTATTTAAAGGGGCTGCTCCTGAAATTCTGGCTGCACTTCAGTCCCACACTCATGATCTTTGGGCACCCTGTGCGGAGGGGAGCGGGTAGGTCCGAGGGCCTCCTCGTAGGACTGCTCCTGGGCACGGCCAAGGGTGACATTAGCCGGTCCAGGCAGCGGGCGGTCGAGGGGGTCGTTCAACCTGACTGCCTGCCTCTCTTCCGTGCGTACATCTGCGCCAGGGTGTCCTTGGAGATGGAGCACGTGGTGTCCACCGGTACGCTCGCGGCCTTCCGCGACAGGTGGGCACCGGAGGGACTGGAGTGCATCATCACGCCCGGCAACCAAATTTTAATTTGATTTTATGTTTTAAAGTTTAATTTGTTTTAATTGCCGGTGTTTTTAGTGTCCCCCTCCCCTTTTATAGGGGGCACTTGGAGAAAAAATATGATTTTAGTGCCCCAAAAAAAAAACTTTAAAAAAAAATACAAAAAAAGAGCCTTGTAAATGTTTGGTGCGTCCCCCAGATCAGGGGGCCACGATTTAATGTTTTCGTTTCCTCCCAAAAGAGTTCTGTGGACCAGCACTCCAAGGTCCCTTTGTTCATCTACACTATTAAGTGGCCTACCGCTTAATGTGTATACCCTTTCCTTATTAGCCCTCCCAAAGTGCATTACCTCACACTTCTCTGAATTAAATTCCATTTGCCACTGACCAGTAGATTGATATCCTCCTGCAGCCCATAACTTTCTTCATTATCAACCACACAGCCAATTTTAGTGTCGTCTGCAAACTTCTTAATCATACTCCCTATATTCAAATCTAAATCGTTGATATATACCACAAAATGCAAGGGACCCAGCACTGAGCCCTGTGGAACCCCATGGAAATATCCGTCCAGTCACAAAAACATCCATCAACCATTACCCTTTGCTTCCTACCTCCAAGCCAATTTTGGATCCAACTTGCCACTTTGCCCTGGGCTTTAACCTTCTGACCAGTCTACCATATGGGACCTTATCAAAAGCTTTGCTAAAGTCCATATACACTACATCATAAGCACTACCCTCATCAACCCTCTTGGTTACCTCCTCAAAAATTTCAATCAGTTTAGTCAAATACGATCTTCCCTTAACAAATCCGTGCTGACTGTCCCTAATTAATTCCTGCCTTCCCAAATGTACATTTATTCTGTCTTTCAGGATTTTTTTCAAATAATTTTCCCACTACTGAGGTTTAGCTGACAGGCCTGTAATTACTCGGCCTATCCCTTTCTCCCTTCTCAAACAAGGGTACGACATTAGCAGTCTTCCAAACCTCCGACACCATGCCCAAATCTAAAGAGGACTGGAACATTATGGTCAATGCCTCTGCTATTTTCTCTTTTACTTCGCTCAACAACCTGGGATGCATTTCATCCAGGCCTGGGGACTTATCTACTTTCAAAGCTGCTCAACCCATTAATACTTCCTCTCTCACTATATTTATTTCATCCAGAATATCGCACTCCTCCTCGATAGCAGTATCTGCATTGCCCCTTTCCTTTGTGAAAACAGATGCAAAGTATTCGTTAAGAACCTTACCAACATCTTCCGCCTCCACACCCTCAGGGTCTCTAATAGGCCTTACCCTTTCTTTAGCTATCCTCTTACTCTTAATATATTTATAGAACATCTTAGGGTTTTCCATAATTTTACTAGCCAAGAATTTCTCGTGCTCTCTCTTAGCGTTCCTAATAGTCTTTTTAATTTTGCCTCTTACTTTCTATATTCCTCTAAATATTCTATAGTATTTAGCCGTTGGTATATGACATAGAAAATAGGTGCAGGAGTAGGCCATTTGGCCCTTGGAGCCTGCACCACCGTTCGATACACCACTTTGAGTACTGTTGAGGGGGATGACTCATCAGGGGAGGGCAGCAGCAGCCAAGTTCATGGCACCGTGGCTGGCTCTGTTGCACAGGAGGGCAGGAAAAAGAGTGGGCGAGCGATAGTGATAGGGGATTCAATTGTAAGGGGAATAGATAGGCGTTTCTGCGGCCGCAACCGAGACTCCAGGATGGTATGTTGCCTCCCTGGTGCAAGGGTCAAGGAAATCTCGGAGCGGGTGCAGGACATTCTAAAAAGGGAGGGAGAACAGCCAGTTGTCGTGCATGTTGGTACCAACGACATAGGTAAAAAAAGGGATGAGGTCCTACGAAATGAATTTAAGGAGCTAGGAGCTAAATTAAAAAGTAGGACCTCAAAAGTAGTAATCTCGGGATTGCTACCAGTGCCACGTGCTAGTCAGAGTAGGAATCGCAGGATAGCTCAGATGAATACGTGGCTTGAGCAATGGTGCAGCAGGGAGGGATTCAAATTCCTGGGGCATTGGAACCGGTTCTGGGGGAGGTGGGACCAGTACAATCCGGACGGTCTGCACCTGGGCAGAATCGGAACCAATGTCCTCGGGGGAGTGTTTGCTAGTGCTGTTGGGGAGGAGTTAAACTAATATGGCAGGGGGATGGGAACCAATGCAGGGAGATAGAGGGAAACAAAAATGAGGCAAAAGCAAAAGACAGAAAGGAGATGAGGAAAAGTGGAGGGCAGAGAAACCCAAGGCAAAGAAGAAAAAGGGCCATTGTACAGCAAAATTCTAAAAGGACAGAGGGTGTTAAAAAAACAAGCCTAAAGGCTTTGTGTCTTAATGCAAGGAGTATCCGCAATAAGGTGGATGAATTAACTGTGCAAATAGATGTTAACAAATATGATGTGATTGGGATTACGGAGACGTGGCTCCAGGATCATCAGGGCTGGGAACTCAACATCCAGGGGTATTCAACATTCAGGAAGGATAGAATAAAAGGAAAAGGAGGTGGGGTAGCATTGCTGGTTAAGGAGGAGATTAAGGCAATAGTTAGGAAGGACATTAGCTTGGATGATGTGGAATCTATATGGGTAGAGCTGCAGAACACCAAAGGGCAAAAAACGTTAGTGGGAGTTGTGTACAGACCTCCAAACAGTAGTAGTGATGTTGGGGAGGGCATCAAACATGAAATTAGGGGTGCGTGCAATAAAGGTGCAGCAGTTATAATGGGTGACTTTAATATGCACATAGATTGGGCTAACCAAACTGGAAGCAATACGGTGGAGGAGAATTTCCTGGAGTGCATAAGGGATGGTTTTTTAGACCAATATGTCGAGGAACCAACTAGGGGGGAGGCCATCTTAGACTGGGTGTTATGTAATGAGAGAGGATTAATTAGCAATCTCGTTGTGCGAGGCCCCTTGGGGAAGAGTGACCATAATATGGTGGAATTCTACATTGGGATGGAGAATGAAACAGTTAATTCAGAGACCATGGTCCAGAACTTAAAGAAGGCTAACTTTGAAGGTATGAGGCGTGAATTGGCTGGGATGGATTGGCGAATGATACTTAAGGGGTTGACTGTGGATGGGCAATGGCAGACATTTAGAGACCGCATGGATGAACTACAACAATTGTACATTCCTGTCTGGCATAAAAATAAAAAAGGGAAGATGGCTCAACCGTGGCTATCTAGGGAAATCAGGGATAGTATTAAAGCCAAGGAAGTGGCATACAAATTGGCCAGAAATAGCAGCGAACCTGGGGACTATGAGAAATTTAGAACTCAGCAGAGGAAGACAAAGGGTTTGATTAGGGCAGGGAAAATGGAGTATGAGAAGAAGCTTGCAAGGAACATTAAGACGGATTGCAAAAGTTTCTATAGATATGTAAAGAGAAAAAGGTTAGTAAAGACAAACGTAGGTCCCCTGCAGTCAGAATCAGGGGAAGTCATAACGGGGAACAAAGAAATGGCGGACCAATTGAACAAGTACTTTGGTTCGGTATTCACGAAGGAGGACACAAATAACCTTCCGGTTATAAAAGGGGTCGGGGGGTCTAGCAAGGAGGAGGAACTGAGGGAAATCCTTATTAGCCGGAAAATTGTGTTGGGAAATTGATGGGATTGAAGGCCGATAAATCCCCAGGGCCTGATGGACTGCATCCCAGAGTACTTAAGGAGGTGGCCTTGGAAATAGTGGATGCGTTGACAGTCATTTTCCAACATTCCATTGACTCTGGATCAGTTCCTATAGAGTGGAGGGTAGCCAATGTAACCCCACTTTTTAAAAAAGGAGGGAGAGAGAAAACAAAATTATAGACCGGTCAGCCTGACATCGGTAGTGGGTAAAATGATGGAATCAATTATTAAGGATGTCATAGCAGTGCATTTGGAAAGAGGTGACATGATAGGTCCAAGTCAGCATGGATTTGTGAAAGGGAAATCATGCTTGACAAATCTTCTGGAATTTTTTGAGGATGTTTCCAGTAAAGTGGACAAGGGAGAACCAGTTGATGTGGTATATTTGGACTTTCAGAAGGCGTTCGACAAGGTCCCACACAAGAGATTGATGTGCAAAGTTAGAGCACATGGGATTGGGGGTAGTGTACTGACATGGATTGAGAACTGGTTGTCAGACAGGAAGCAAAGAGTAGGAGTAAATGGGTACTTTTCAGAATGGCAGGCAGTGACTAGTGGGGTACTGCAAGGTTCTGTGCTGGGGCCCCAGCTGTTTACACTGTACATTAATGATTTAGATGAGGGGATTAAATGTAGTATCTCCAAATTTGCGGATGACACTAAGTTGGGTGGCAGTGTGAGTTGCGAGGAGGATGCTGTGAGGCTGCAGAGCGACTTGGATAGGTTAGGTGAGTGGGCAAATGCATGGCAGATGAAGTATAATGTGGATAAATGTGAGGTTATCCACTTTGGTGGTAAAAACAGAGAGACAGACTATTATCTGAATGGTGACAGATTAGGAAAAGGGGAGGTGCAAAGAGACCTGGGTGTCATGGTACATCAGTCATTGAAGGTTGGCATGCAGGTGCAGCAGGCGGTTAAGAAAGCAAATGGCATGTTGGCCTTCATAGCAAGGGGATTTGAGTACAGGGGCAGGGAGGTGTTGCTACAGTTGTACAGGGCATTGGTGAGGCCACACCTGGAGTATTGTGTACAGTTTTGGTCTCCTAACCTGAGGAAGGACATTCTTGCTATTGAGGGAATGCAGCGAAGGTTCACCAGACTGATTCCCGGGATGGCGGGACTGACCTATCAAGAAAGACTGTATCAACTGGGCTTGTATTCACTGGAGTTCAGAAGAATGAGAGGGGACCTCATAGAAACATTTAAAATTCTGACGGGGTTAGACAGGTTAGATGCAGGAAGAATGTTCCCAATGTTGGGGAAGTCCAGAACCAGAGGTCACAGTCTAAGGATAAGGGGTAAGCCATTTAGGACCGAGATGCGGAGGAACTTCTTCACCCAGAGAGTGATGAACCTGTGGAATTCTCTACCACAGAAAGTTGTTGAGGCCAATTCACTAAATATATTCAAAAAGGTGTTAGATGAGGTCCTTACTACTAGTTGGATCAAGGGGTATGGCGAGAAAGCAGGAATGGGGTACTGAAGTTGAATGTTCAGCCATGAACTCATTGAATGGCGATGCAGGCTAGAAGGGCCGAATGGCCTACTCCTGCACCTATTTTCTATGTTTCTATCCTCTCGCTATGAAGGCCAACATGCCATTTGCCACCTTCGCCTGCTGTACCTGGATGCCAACTTTCAATAACTGATGCACCATGACACTCATCAGTTGCACCATCCCTTTTCCTAATCTGTCACCATTCAGATAATATTCTGCCTTCCTGTTTTTGCCACCAAAGTGGATAACCACATTATACTGCATCTGCCATGCATGTGCCCACTCACCTAACCTGTCCAAGTCACCCTGCAGCCTCTTAGCATCCTCCTCACAGCTCTCAGTGCCACCAGCTTAGTATCATCTGCAAACTTGGAGATATAACATTCAATTCCTTTGTCTAAATCATTAGTGTATATTGTAAAAAGCTGGGGTCCACCACTCAACCTTGCGGTACCCCCACTAGCCACTGCCTGCCATTCTGAAAAGGACCCGTTTATTCCAACTCTTTGCTTCCTGTCTGCCAACCAGTTCTCTATCCACGTCAATACATTAACCCTCATACCATGCACTTTAATTTTGCACACTAATCTCTTCTATGGGACCTTGTCAAAAGCCTTTTGAAAGTCCAAATACACCACATCCACTGGTTCTCCCATGTCCACTCTACTAGTTACAGCCTCAAAAAATTGTAGGAGATTTTTCAAGCATGATTTCCTTTTCATAAATCCATGCTGACTTGGACCGATCCTGTCACTGCTTTCCAAATGCGCTGCTATTACATCTTTAATAATTGATTCCAACATTTACCCCACTACCGATGTCCGGCTAATCGGTCTATAATTTTCTGTTTTCCTTCCCTCTTTTTAAAAAGTGGGGTTACATTAGCTACCCTCCAGTCCATAGGAACTGATCCAGAGTCTGTAGAATGTTGGAAAATGATCACCAATGCATCCACTATTTCTAGGGCCAATTCCTTAAGTACTTTGGGATGCAAACTATCAGGCCCTGGGGATTTATTGGCCTTCAATCCCATCAATTTCCCTAACACAATTTCCTGACAAATAAGGATTTCCTTCAGTTTCTCCTTCTCGCTAGACCCTCGGTCCCCTAGTATTTCCAGAAGGTTATTTGTGTCTTTCTTAGTGAAGACAGAACCAAAGTATTTGTTCAATTGGTCTGCACTTCTTTGTTCCCCATTATAAATTCACCTGATTCTGTCTGCAAAGGACCTACATTTGTCTTCAATGATCTTTTTCTTTTCACATATCTATAGAAGCTTTTGCAGTCAGTTTTTATGTTCCCTGCAAGCTTCCTCTCATACTCTATTTTCCCCCTCCTAATTAAACCCTTTGTCTTCCTTTGCTGAATTCTAAATTTCACCCAGTCCTCAGGTTTGCTGCTTTTCCTGGCCAATTTATATGCCTCTTCTTTGCATTTAACACTATCCCTAATTTCCCTTGTTAGCCACGGTTGAGCCACCTTCCCCATTTTATTTTTAAGCCAAACAGGGATGTACAGTTGTTGAAGTTCATCCATAAGAACATAAGAATTAGGAACATGAGTAGGCCATCTAGCCCCTCGAGCCTGCTCTGCCATTCAAAAAGATCATGGCTGATCTGGCCGTGGACTCAGCTCCACTTACCCGCCCGCTCCCCATAACCCTTAATTCCCTTATTGGTTAAAAATCTATCGATTTGTGATTTGAATACATTCAATGAGCTAGCCTCAACTGCTTCCTTGGGCAGAGAATTCCACAGATTCACAACCTTCTGGGAGAAGAAATTCCTTCTCAACTCGGTTTTAAATTGTCTCCCCCGTATTTTGAGGCTGTGCCCCCTAGTTCTAGTCTCCCCGACCAGTGGAAACAACCTCTCTGCCTCTATCTTGTCTATCCCTTTCATTATTTTAAATGTTTCCATAAGATCACCCCTCATCCTTCTGAACTCCAATGAGTAAAGACCCAGTCTACTCAATCTATCATCATAAGGTAACCCCCTCATCTCCGGAATCAGCCTAGTGAATCGTCTCTGTACCCCCTCCAAGGCTAGTATATCCTTCCTTAAGTAAGGTGACCAAAACTGCACGCAGTACTCCAGGTGCGGCCTCACCAATACCCTGTACAGTTGCAGCAGGACCTCCCTGCTTTTGTACTCCATCCCTCTCGCAATGAAGGCCAACATTCCATTCGCCTTCCTGATTACCCGCTACACCTGCAAACTAACTTTTTGGGATTCACGCACAAGGAGGCACCGGAGGGACTGGAGTGCATCATCACGCCCGGCAACCAAATTTTAATTTGATTTTACGTTTTAAAGTTTATTTTGTTTTAATTGCCGGTGCTTTTACTGTCCCCCTCTCCTTTTATAGGGGGCACTGGAAAAAGGGAAAAATTTGATTTTAGTGCCCAAAAAAACCCCCCAAAAAAAACAAAAAAACAAAAAAGAAAAAAAAAGGGCCTTGTAAATGTCTGCTGTGTCACCCAGGCAGGTGGCATGGTTTTAATGTTTATGTTTTTGCAGGTAAACTCAAAAGAGTTTCACGCACAAGGACCCCCAGGTCCCTCTGCACAGCAGCATGTTGTAATTTCTCCCCATTCAAATAATATTCCCTTTTACTGTTTTTTTTTCCAAGGTGGTTGGCCTCACATTTTCCGACATTGTATTCCATCTGCCAAACCTTAGCCCATTCGCTTAACCTATCTAAATCTCTTTGCAGCCTCTCTGTGTCCTCTACACAACCCGCTTTCCCACTAATCTTTGTGTCATCTGCAAATTTTGTTACACTATACTCTGTCCCCTCTTCTAGGTCATCTATATATATTGTAAACAGTTGTGGTCCCAGCACCGATCCCTGTGGCACACCACTAACCACCGATTTCCAACCCGAAAAGGACCCATTTATCCCGACTCTCTGCTTTCTGTTAGCCAGCCAATTCTCGATCCATGCTAATACATTTCCTCTGACTCCGGATACTTTTATCTTCTGCAGTAACCTTTTGTGTGGCACCTTATCGAATGCCTTTTGGAAATCTAAATACACCACATCCATCGGTACACCTCTATCCACCATGCTCGTTATATCCTCAAAGAATTCCAGCTAATTCGTTAAACATGATTTCCCCTTCATGAATTCATGTTGCGTCTGCTTGATTGCACTATTCCTATCTAGATGTTCCGCTATTTCTTCCTTAATGATAGCTTCAAGCATTTTCCCCACTACAGATGTTAAACTAACCGGCCTATAGTTACCTGCCTTTTGTCTGCCCCCTTTTTTAAACAGAGGCGTTACATTAGCTGCTTTCCAATCCGCTGGTACCTCCCCAGAGTCCAGAAAATTTTGGTAGATTATAACGAATGCATCTGCTATAACTTCCGCCATCTCTTTTAATACCCTGGGATGCATTACATCAGGACCAGGGGACTTGTCTACCTTGAGTCCCATTAGCCTGTCCAGCACTACCTCCCTAGTGATAGTGATTGTCTCAAGGTCCTCCCTTCCCACATTCCCGTGACCAACAATTTTTGGCATGGTTTTTGTGTCTTCCACTGTGAAGACCGAAACAAAATAATTGTTTAAGGTCTCAGCCATTTCCACATTTCCCATTATTAAATCCCCCTTCTCATCTTCTAAGGGACCAACATTTACTTTAGTCACTCTCTTCCGTTTTATATACCGTTTTACTATCTGTTTTTATGTTTTGCGCAATTTTACTTTCGTAATCTATCTTTCCTTTCTTTATTGCTTTCTTAGTCATTCTTTGCTGTCGTTTACAATTTTCCCAATCTTCTAGTTTCCCACTAACCTTGGCCACCTTATACGCATTGGTTTTTAATTTGATACTCTCCTTTATTTCCTTGGTTATCCATGGCTGGTTATCCCTTCTCTTACCGCCCTTCTTTTTCACTGGAATATATTTTTGTTGAGCATTATAAAAGAGCTCTTTAAAAGTCCTCCACTGTTCCTCAATTGTGCCACCGTTTAGTCTGTGTTCCCTGTCTACTTTAGCTGTCATCCCACTGTAGTCCCCTTTGTTTAAGCATAGTACGCTCGTTTGAGACACTACTTCCTCACTCTCAATCTGTATTACAAATTCAACCATATTGTGATCACTCATTCCGAGAGGATCTTTTACTAGGAGATCGTTTATTATTCCTGTCTCATTACACAGGACTAGATCTAAGATAGCTTGCTCCCTTGTAGGTTCTGTAACATACTGTTCTAAGAAACAATCCCGTATTATGCATTCTATAAATTCCTCCTCAAGGCTACCCCGTGCGATTTGATTTGACCAATCATTATGTAGGTTCAAATCCTCCATGATTACTGCTGTTCCTTTTTCACATGCCTCTTTTATTCCCTTGATTATTGTCCACCCCACCGTGAAGTTATTATTTGGGAGCCTATAAACTACGCCCACCAGTGACTTTTTCCCCTTACTATCTCTAATCTCCACCCACAATGATTCAACATTTTGTTCATTCGAGCCAATATCGTCTCTCACAACTTCCCTGATATCATCCTTTATTAACAGAGCTACCCCATCTCCTTTCCCTTCTTGTCTAGCTTTCCGAATTGTCAGATACCCCTGTATGTTTAATTCCCAGTCTTGGCCACCCTGCAACCACGTTTCTGTAAAGGCCACCAAATCATACCCATTTGTGATGATTTGTGCCGTCAACTCATTTACTTTATTTCGAATGCTGCGTGCGTTTAGATAAAGTGTTTTAATACTAGTTTTTAAACCATGATTTTTAGTTTTGACCCCTCCTGCAGCCCCTTTATATTCATACATATTGTCCCTTCCTATCACCTTGTGGTTTACACTTACCCCAATGCTACTCTGCTCTGTTGCCTCCTGCCTTTTGCATTCTTCCTTGGGGTCCTGTTCATCTGCGCTCTCACCCACTCTAACTAGCTCAGAGCCCTCTCCTGGGTTCCGAATACTCCTCGCATTGAGGCACCGTGCTTTCAGGCTTGCCTTTTTATTACACTTTGACCCTTTAGAATTTTGCTGTACATTGGCCCTTTTTATCTTTTGCCTTGGGTTTCTCTGCCCTCCACTTTTACTCATCTCCTTTCTGTCTTTTGCTTCAGTCTCCATTTTGTTTCCCTCTGTCTCCCTGCATTGGTTCCCATCCCCCTGCCATATTAGTTTAACTCCTCCCCAACAGCACTAGCAAACACTCCCCCCTAGGACATTGGTTCTGGTCTTGCCCAGGTGCAGACCTCCCCCAGAACCGGTTCCAATGCCCCAGGAATTTGAATCCCTCCCTGCTGCACCACTGCTCAAGCCACGTATTCATCTGAGCTATCCTGCGATTCCTACTCTGACTAGCACGTGGCACTGGTAGCAATCCCGAGATTACTACTTTTGAGGTCCTACTTTTTAATTTAGCTCCTAGCTCCTTAAATTCGTCTCGTAGGACCTTATCCCTTTTTTTACTTATGTCGTTGGTACCAATGTCCACCACGACAACTGGCTGTTCTCCCTCCCTTTTCAAAATATCCTGCACCCGTTCCAAGACATCCTTGACCCTTGCACCAGGGAGGCAACATACCATCCTGGAGTCTCGGTTGTGGCCGCAGAAACGCCTATCTATTCCCCTTACAAATGAATCCCCTATCACTATCGCTCTCCCACTATTTTTCCTGCCCTCCTGTGCATCAGAGCCAGCCATGGTGCCATGAACTTGGCTGCTGCTGCCCTCCCCAGATGAGTCATCCCCCTCAACAGTACTCAAAGCGGTGTATCTGTTTTGCAGGGGGATGACCGCAGGGGACCCCTGCACTACCTTCTTTGCACTGCTCTTCCTGCTGGTCTTCCATTCCCTATCTGGCTGTGGACCCTTCACCTGCGGTAAGACCAACTCACTAAACGTGCTACTCACGTCATTCTCGGCATCGTGGATGCTCCAGAGTGAATCCACCCTCAGCTCCAGGGCCGCAACACGGTCCGTCAGGAGCTGGAGGCTGATACATTTCCCGCAGACGTAGTCATCAGGGACACTGGAGTCGTCCCTGAGTTCCCACATGGTACAGGAGGAGCATAACACGCGACCGAGCTCTCCTGCCATGACTTAACCCTTAGATACACTTAATTTGGCGACAACAATATTAACAGATTATTTACTGATATAAGAAGAAAAAGAAAAGCTACTTACCAATCACCAGCCAATCACTTACCCCTTTGGCTGTGACGTCACCTTTTGATTTCTTTCTGCTTCTTTTTTGCTTTTTCTCCCGGCTGGAGCTGCACAAGCTGGGCCTTTATAGGCTTCTCCACGCACCTCGAGCTCCCTCCTCCGATCTGCCGCCGCCTCTCGCAGCCGCTGGGCCTTTTGTCGGACTCACCACGCACCTCGAGCTCCCGCCTCCGATCTGCCACCGCCTCGCAGCCACTGGGCCTTTATAGGCCTCTCCACGCACCTCGAGCTCCCGCCTCCGATCTGCCACCGCCTCTTGCAGCCGTTGGGCCTTTATAGGCCTCTCCACGCACCTCGAACTCCCGCCTCCGATCTGCCGCCGCCTCTCGCAGCCGCTGGGCCTTTATAGGCCTCTCCACGCACCTCGAACTCCCGCCTCCGATCTGCCGCCGCCTCTCGCAGCCGCTGGGCCTTTATAGGCCTCTCCACGCACCTCGAGCTCCTGCCTCCGATCTGCCGCCGCCTCTCGCAGCCGCTGGGCCTTTTGTAGGCCTCCCTAGCACCTCAAGCTCCCGCCTCCGATCCATGTGATCTTTAAATGTCTGCCATTGCCTATCCACCGTCAACCCTTTAAGTATCATTCGCCAGTCTATCCTATCTCATACCATCGAAGTTACCTTTCTTTACGTTTTGGACCCTAGTCTCTGAATGAACTGTGTCACTCTCCATCTTAATGAAGAATTATACCATATCATGGTCACTCTTCCCCAAGGGGCCTCGAACAACAAGATTGCTAATTAATCCTCTCTCATCACACAACACCCAGTCTAGGATGGTCTGCTCTCTAGTTGGCTCCTCAACATATTGGTCTGGAAAACCATCCCTTATACACTCCAGGAAATCCTCCACTGTATTGCTACCAGTTTGGTTAGCCCAATCTATATGTAGATTAAAGTCAACCATGATAACTGCTGTACCTTTATTGCACGCATCCCTAATTTTCAGTTTGATGCCATCCCCAACCTCACTACTACTGTTTGGTGGTCTGTACACAACTCCCACGAGCGTTTTCTGCCCTTTGGTGTTCTGCAGCTTCCACATCATCCAAGCTAATGTCCTTCCTTACTACTGTGTTAATCTCCCCTTTAACCAGTAACGCTACCCCACCTCCTTTTCCTTTCTGTCTATCCTTCCTGAATATTGAATACCACTGGATGTTGAGTTCCCAGCCTTGGTCACCCTGGAGCCATGTCTCCGTAATCCCAATTACATCATATCAGTTAACAGCTATCTGCGCAGTTAATTCATCCAGCTTATTACAAATGCTCCTCGCTTTGAGACACAGAGCCTTCAGGCTTGTTTTTTTAACACTCTTTGTCCTTTTAGAATTATGTAGTAATATGGCCCTTTTTGATTTTTGCCCTTGATTTCTCTGCTCTCCATCTTTCCTTATCTCTACCTTTTGCTTCTGCCCCCATTTTACTTCCCTCTGTCTCCCTGCATAGATTCCCATTCCCCCTTCCCCAACAGCACTAGCAAACGCTCCTTCAGGACATCAGTTCCGGCCGTGCCCAGGTGCAGACTGTCCGGTTTGTACTGGTCCCACCTCCCCCAGAATTGGTTCCAGTGTCCCAGAAATTTGAATCCCTCCCTCTTGCACTCTTCCTCAAGCCGCATATTCATCTTAACTATCCTGCTATTTCTACTCTGACGAGCACGTGGCACTGGTAGCAATCCTGAGATTACTACCTTTTGAGGTCCTACTTTTTAATTTAACTCCTACCTCCCTAAATTCAGCTTGTAGGACCTCATCCCGTTTTTTACCTATATCGTTGGTACCTATATGCACCATGACAACTGGCTGTTCACCCTCCCCCTCCAGAATGTCCTGCAGCCGCTCTGAGGCATCCTTGACCCTTGCACCAGGGAGGCAACATACCATCCTGGAGTCCACAGAAACGCCTATCTATTCCCCTTACAATAGAATCCCCTACCACTATAGCTCTCTCACTCTTTTTCTTGCCCTCCTGTGCAGCAGAGCCACCCATGGTGCCATGAACTTGGCTGCTGCTGCCTTCCCCTGATGAGCCATCTCCCCCAACAGTGTTCAAAGTGGGTATATCTGTTTTGGAGGGAGATGACCGCAGACAGGGGGCCCCTGCACTACTTTCTTACTCCTGCTCTGCCTTATGGTCACCCATTCCCTATCTGCCTTTGTAACCTTTACCTGCGGTGTGATCAACTCACGAAACATGCTATTCACGACATCCTCAGCATCGCGAATGCTCCAGAGTGAATCCATGCTCAGCTCCAGTGCCACAATGCGGTCTGACAAAAGCGGCAGCTGGATAATCTTCCCGCACATATAGTAGTCAGGGACACAGAAAGTGTCCCTGATTTCCCACATAGCACAGGTCTGGCACGGGTCTGGGCTCTCCTGCCATGACTTCATTCTTAAATTAACTTAATTTGGCAACAATGGCAAAGGTTTCCTACCGAAAGGAAAAAGAAAAATACTCACCAATCCACCAGCCAATCACTTATCCGCTTGGCTGTGACGTCACACTTCAATTTTGATTTTTTTAAAAACTTTTTGTCCCTGCACCAGCTGGCTCCTCCGACTCTCAGGCCTCTTTATAGGCTTCTCGATCCTCCCACTCCTGCTCCTGTGGCTCCTCCGACACTCCGGCCCCTTTATAGGCTTCTCGATCCTCCCGCTCCTGCTCCTGGGCATAAGCGGCCCCTTTTTTTTTATCCTCCCCGTAAATCCCTAGACATCCAGGGGGTTTTAGAATTATTTTTCCCAGCCTTTTTCTTTAAGGGCACATGTTTGGCCTGTGCCTTCCGGATCACCTCCTTGAATGCCTCCCACTATTCCGACACTGATTTACCCACAAGTAGCTGTTTCCAGTCCATTATGGCCAAATCACCCCTTAACTTAGCAAAATTAGCTTTTCCCCCAATTCGGGACTTTTATTCCAGGCCTATTCTTGCCCTTATCCATAACTACCTTGAATCTGACTGAATTATGGTCGCTGGCACCCAAGTGCTCTCCCACTAATACCCCTTCAACCTGCCCAGCTTCATTCCCCAAAACTAAATCCAAGACCGCCCCCTCTCATGTTGGGCTTGCTACATACTGACGAAAAAAGTTCTCTTGAATGCATTTCAAGAATTCCTCACCCTCTATACCCTTCACACTAAATTTGTCCCAATCAATATTTGGATAGTTAAAATCCCCTACTATTACTACCCTATGGTTTTTGGATTTCACAGCAATTTGCTACATATTTGCTCCTCTATCTCCCTCCCATTGTTTGGGGGTCTATAATACACGCCCAGCAGTGTGATCGCCCCTTTTTTATTTTTCAATTCAACCCATATGGTCTCATTTGATGATCCCTCTAACATATTCCTCCTCACCGCTGTAATAGTTTCTTTAATCAGTACCGCGACACCGGGCCCCCCCTTTTTTTTTACTCCCCTCTCTATCTTGTCTAAAAATCCTGTAACCAGGAATATTGATCAGTCAAACCTGCCCCTCTTTCAGCCATGTTTCTGTAATGGCAATAATGTCATACTCCCACGTGTCTACCTGTGCTCTTAGCTCATCCGACTTATTCGCTATATTCCTTGCATTAAAGTATATACCATTTAGAAATATAGAAACATAGAAAATAGGTGCAGCAGTAGGCCATTCGGCCCTTCGAGCCTGCACCACCATTCAATAAGATCATGGCTGATCATTCACCTCAATACCGCCTTCCTGCCTTCTCTCCATTCCCCTTGATCCCTTCAGCCGTAAGGGTCACATCTAACTCCCTCTTGAATATATCCAATGAACTGGCATCAACAACTCTCTGCGGTAGGGAATTCCACAGGTTAACAACTCTTAGTGAAGAAGTTTCTCCTCATCTCGGTCCTAAATGGCTTACCCCTTATCCTTAAACTATGTCCCCTGGTTCTGGACTTCCCCAACATCGGGAACATTCTTCCTGCATCTAACCTGTCCAGTCCCATCAGAATTTTATATGTTTCTATGAGATCCCCTCTCATCCTTCTAAACTCCAATGAATACAGGTCCAGTCGATCCAGTCTCTCGTAATATATCTGTCCTGTCATCCTGGGAATCAGTCTGGTGAACCTTCGCTGCACTCCCTCAATAGCAAGAACGTCCTTCCTCAGATTTGGAGACCAAAACTGAACACACTTGGCCTCACCAAGGCCCTTGGTCATCACTGACCTCAAGACCTCCCTGCTCCTGTACTCAAATCCCCTAGATATGAAGGCCAATGTACCATTTGCCGCCTTCACCGCCTGCTGTACCTGCATGGCAACTTTCAATGACTGATGACCATGACACCAGGTCTCGTTGCACCTCCACTTTTCCTAATCTGTCGCCATTCAGACATTAATCTGCCTTCATGTTTTTGCCACCAAAGTGGATAACCTCACATTATCCACATTATACTGCATCTGCCATGCGTTTTCCCACACACCTAACCTGTCCAAGTCACCCTGCAGCCTCTTAACATCCTCTTCACAGCTCACACCGCCACCCAGCTTAGTGTCATCTGCATACTTGGAGATATTACACTCAATTCCTTCATCTAAATCATTAATGTATATTGTAAATAACTGGAGACCCAGCACTGAGCCCTGCGGCAGCCCACTAGTCTATGCCTCTTTCCTTGCCCTCAATTGTTCCCTTATGATTTTATTCATCCATGGAGTCTCATTAGCGTTTAGTTTTTAACAGAATATTTTGTTCCTGGACTCTGTTGTAGACCGTTTTAAATGTTTCCCATTGCTGTTCTATGTCGTTTTTTGCCAATATTGTTGCCCATTTTATTTTCCTAAATTCTATTCTCTGCCCCTCAAGTTCAGCTTTTCTCCAATCTATTACCCTGCTTTTTGTCATACTTATGTCCTTCTCAATCATCTTGAGGTTTATTATATTATGGTCACTATTGCCCAGATGTTCCCCTATTTTAAATTCTCTTATCTGCTCTGGTTCATTCCTCATTACTAGATCCAATAGTGAATCCTCCTTGTTGGGTTCTTTACATATTGGGTTAGAAAGGAGTCCTGTACATATTGTAGGAATTCCATTCCCTTAGCCCCTTTGCCCACTTCTGTCCAATTAATATCGGGGTAGTTGAAATCCTCCGTGATTATTATTCTATATTTTTTACTTATTTACCTAATTTGTCTGCATTGTTCTTCCTCCACCTCCCTTCTACTATTAGGTGGTCTGTAGACTACACCTATTAGTGTGATTGATCATTTATTTTTTATCTCTATTCATATGGATTCTATTTTTGTCTTGCTGATAGCTGTGTGACTTTTTTCTACTGCCATTATGTTATCCCTAATTAGTACAGCTACTCCACCTCCCCTTTTCCCCCCTCTATCTTTTCTAAATATGCTATACCCTGCAATGTCCTGATTTTTCTGCAGCCATGTCTCAGTAATCCCTACTGTGCCTAGTTCCTCGCAATGCATGATTGTCTCCAGCTCCCCAGTTTTATTACAGACACTGCATTGCTGTACAGACAGCTTAGCTCATTTTTAATAGGATTTCCTCTCCCTTTATGTTTAACCCAACAGCAGGCTACAGGAGGTTTCATACGCTGGAAAGGCCGCACCTGGGTTCCAGCTGCCCATCATTAATGAACCCAGCACAGTGGCCAAATTGTAACCACTCTTAACTTAAATCATATAGAAATGGGGAATTGTGTCAGATTCTTTACTGCAGTCATAGGAGCCTCAAGAAGCTTCACCTGGAGGAAGGACAACCGGGACCAACAGCAGCAATTTGTATTTTATAGCGGCTTTAACAAACGTTCCAATACGCTTCACAGGAGTATTAGAAACATAGAAAATAGATGCAGGAGTAGGCCATTCGGCCCTTCGAGCCTGCACCGCCATTCAACAAGATCATGGCTGATCACCCATCCCAGCACCTCCCCCCCACGCCCCCTCCACACACCCCCGACCCCCCCCAACCGCAAGGACCACATCCAACTCCCTCCCGAACATATCCAATGAACTGGCATCAACAACTCTCTGCGGCAGGGAATTCCACAGGCCAGCAACTCCCCGAGTGAAGAAGTCTCTCCCAATCCCAGCCCCAAACAGCCCACCCCCCATCCCAAGAGCATGCCCCCTCTCCCAGCTCCGGACCCACCCATCACCGGGAACACTCCCCCCGCACCCAACCCGCCCCGTCCCGTCAGAAACCTTCCCAAATGCCGAACACCCCCGGATGTCAAGCCCCCAGCCCCGGCCACCCCGGAGCCATGCCCCCGCAACGCCAACCACACCACATCCACCAACCGCCATCTGCGCAGTCAACCCGTCCACCCCACTCTGAACACTCCCCGCACCGAGGCACGGAGCCCCCAGGCCCGCCCCTCCAACACAGTTCGCCCCCCCCAGCCCTCCGCTGAAATGTGGCCCCTCCTTCCCCCGCCCTGGGTTTCTCCGCCCCCCCTCCCCTCCTCCACCACTCTCCCCTCCATCCCCCGCCCCCTTCTCCCCTCATCTTCCCTCTGCCTCCCCGCACAGGCTCCCATCTTGGGGGCGGTAATCTTCTGGGGCAGAGAATTTTAGCCCCCAGCGTGGAAGTCCTGCTCCCGTCGCAGAATTGGCCTTACCACCCCACAATGGAAGCGGAGTGCAATTTCCCACACTCCACTTCCTTTGGGGGCAGTTACCGGGGCACGACTGGATGCTCCTGTGACCGTTGGAACTGGTGCTCTCCACTCTCCCATCCTGTGACAGTTGGAACTGATGCTCTCCATTCTCCTGTCCTATTATGAGACAAAAATGTGTCACAGCCACATAAGGAGAATTGTAGGCAGGTGAGATAGGAGGCTTGAGAGGCGGAGAGCTTTAGGCAGGGAATTCCAGAGCTTGGGGCCGAGGCAACAGAAGGCACGGCCACCAATGGTTGAGCAAGAAAACGACACTGCAAGAGCTACAAGGGAACTGACCACTTTGCTGCCCGGATGCTGAGACTGTAACAGTTGTGTGCATTTATTGATTTGGTTGCTGCTCGTGTGAATTGTTTAAAACATTAAAGAGCCAATAATTGATTAATGAACCTACCGTCTACATGTCACTTTCTTTGACTGCTGTCCAGGTTCACAAATCACTGGAACATCTGTCTCCCTACAAGAGACAGGCAATCGTAAGGAGGAAGAGGTCGGGATAGAGAGGGGGAGAGAGGTTCAGGGTTGGGGTGGGGGGGGGGGAGAGAGAGGTTGCGATTGGGAGGGGAAGAGATCGGTAGGAGAGTGTCTATAGGGAGAGTATAGAGGGAGAGTGTCTATAGAGGGGGAGTCTATAGGGAGGGTGTCTAGAGAAGGAGTCTAGAGGGAGAGTGTCTATAGAGGGGGAGTCGCTATAGGGGGGAGTATAGGGAGAGTCTATAGAGAGGGAGTCTCTAGGGAGAATCTATAGAGGGGGAGTCTATAGAAGAGTCGATGTAGGCAGAGTCTTTATAGAGGGGGGAGTCCATAGAGGGCATCTCTATAGGGGGAATCTATAGAGAGAGTCTTTATAGGGGGAGTCTCTGTAGATGGAGAATCTATAGGGGGGGAGTCTATAGGGGAGGGTGTTTCGTGCTGACGAGCTGCTGAGATGGTTATGAGTTGCAGTTTTACTGTTGTGGCTGTTGCTCGCCACTAGGTGGACGAATTATCTGCGCATATAGCAGTTAACGGATATGATGTAATTGGCATCACGGAGATATGGCTCCAGGATGACCAAGACTTGGAACTCAACATCCAGGGGTATTCAATATTTAGGAGGGATAGACAGGAAAAGGAGGCGCGGTGGCGTTGCTGGTTAAAGAGGAAATTAATGCAATAGTAAGGAGGGACATTAGCTTGGATGATGTGGAATCAGTATGGGTGGATTTGCGGAATACCAAAGGGCAGAAAACGCTAGTGGGAGTTGTGTACAGACCACCAAACAGTAGTAGAGGTTGGGGACAGCATCAAACAAGAAATAAGGGATGTGTGCAATAAAGGTACAGCAGTTATTTTGGGCGACTTTAATCTATATATTGATTGGGCTGACCAAATGCGGTGGAGGATTTCCTGGAGTGTATTAGGGATGGTTTTCTAGACCAATATGTCGAGGAACCAACTAGAGAGCTGGCCATCCGAGACTGGGTGATGTCTAATGAGAAGGATCTAATTAGCAATCTTGTGTGAGGCCCCTTAGTAGAATTCTTTATTAAGATGGAGAGTGACACAGTTAATTCAGAAACTAGGGTCCTGAACGTAAGGAAAGGTAACTTTGACGGTATGAGGCTGAATTGGCTAGAATAGACTGGCAAATGATACTTAAAGGGTTGATGGTAGATAGGCAATGGCAAACATTTAAAGATCACATGGATGAACTTCAACAATTGTACATCCTTGTCTGGAGTAAAAATAAAAGGAGGAAGGTGGCTCAGTCATGGCTAACAAGGGAAATTAAGGGTAGTGTTAAAACCAAGGCATATAAATTGGCCAGAAAAAGCAACAAACCTGAGGACTGGGAGAAATTTAGAATTCAGCAGAGGAGGACTAAAGGTTTAATTAGGAGGGGGAAAATAGAGTACGAGAGGAAGCTTGCCGGGAACATTAAAACTGACTGCAAAAGCTATAGATATGTGAAGACAAACGTAGGTCCCTTGCAGTTGGATTCAGGTGAATTTATAATGGGGAACAAAGAAATGGCAGACCAATTGAACAAAGACTTAGGTTCTGTCTTCACTAAGGAAGACACAAATAACCTTCCGGATGTACTAGGGGACAGAGGGTCTAGTGAAAAGGAGGAACTGAAGGATAACCTTATTTGCGGGAAATTGTGTTCTGGAAATTGATGGGATTGAAGGCCGATAAATCTTCGGGGTTTGCTAGTCTGCATTCCAGAGTACTTAAGGATAGTGGCCCTAGAAATGGTGGATGCATTGGTGATCATTTTCCAACAGTCTATCGACTCTGGGTCAGTTCCTATGACGAGGGTAGCTAATGTAACACCACTTTTTAAAAAAGGAGGGAGAGAGAAAATGGGTAATTATAGACCGGTTAGCCTGACATCAGTAGTGGGGAAAATGTTGTAATCAATCATTAAGGATGAAATAGCAATGCATTTGGAAAGCAGTGACGATCGGACCGAGACAGCATGGATTTATGAAAGGGAAATCATGCTTGATGAATCTTCTGGAATTTTTTGAGGATGTAACTAATAGAGTGAACAAGGGTGTAAGGGAAGCTTGGGGTGTGGGTTCGAATCCACACTCCCCTTGGGTTCTGTATGTGCGATTTATGAGGGTGGGTGAGTATCGAGGCACCAGACACAGTGGGTAAGAGTACAAAATGGCTAATGTTTATTTAGAATAGCAAACACAAAGATAGAGGGCATAGGAAGAGGTCATAAAATAGCAGTAATGGCAAAATCTCATTCAACCCGAAAAATCTCGCATCATGGAAGGGGAAAACGAGGTTAAAACATTCCACTCACACACAACTACACCTCCCACTCCCACCCTTCCTACCAATTCCTGTCCTAAATTGAGTCTGTGAGAGGGTTTAGGCTATACTCACAATCCTATCAACTCCGGGGTTCTGTAGCACTTATTTCAGCTTAGGGTCCCTCTGGGGTGGGTTTCATGTTGTTTGGTTTTCCTCTTCGATGTTGCATCGGTTTCTTCTATCTGCCTCTCGGTTATCGTCAGACTACAGCTGTAAATCCAGGTTATTGAACCAGGTGTCCAGGTCTGTACAGCTCTGCGTGCCCCAGCCTGATGCTTCGGCTATTCTCACCCTGTCCATTGTGTTCAGGGCTAACAGCAGCACCTGCTGCCACTTACCAACCAGGAGGTTGGCTCGTGGGTTTTTAGTCTCGACCAAAATCAAAATTTGCAAAACTCTCAGCTCCTTTCCCCCCAGCAGCCCTTTCAAGAACTGACCCCAAAACTGTTTTTCTCCACAACTCCTGCAAGTCTTTTCCTCTCCACACCTTTCCTCCCCTGTGAACAACTCTTTTTGGTCCACAACTCCTTTTTGGTCCACAACACCGTTTCTGGTGGTTCTGTGTCCTATATTTGTATTCAATTCAGTTCTGGTCTTTTTGCGCTCAAACCCAGTGGGTGGTCCATTGTGTAAGTTTGGGCGGGGAGATAGCTTTGAATGTTTAATCAGAAGATGTCACCGGTACACGCAGGTGTGAGGACCAGGGTATTGTTACGGGCACATAGGTGCCTGAAAGTCTGTGGGTCCTTTGTTATAGTCCTGGGAGTCAGTGGGCCATTCCTGCAGGGATTCATAGTTTTGATTCAGAGCTAATGTCCATATTAATTAGGTAGATAATGGCCCACATTCGTAGTTTGATTTGGGGGGGGGAAGTCATTTTCAAACTGGGCTGGGGAGTCCTTATTGGTTGAAGATTTCCCCACTTCAGGCCCGACTCGACTCCTGATTGGCCTGCCAGAATGCACTTTTCCCCCATTGGCCAGTGCCTCTGTCTCGCTTGTGAGCCAGACGCCACAATGTCTGTATCCGCCCACACGTTTTCCCAGTCTGCTTTTACTTGGCCAAAAATGATCATTTAGTGTATGGTACGATCCCATGTTAGTTTTCTTGTCCTTATGGTGTTTCAAATGTGGCCGTGGATTTTTGAACCTTACACTCCCCCATTAAAACACTCTGTCTCAGGGTGTTTTCAGAATGTGGAGCAAAACCGTTTCCCTCTCACAGAGCCAATCTTCCCCAAATCTTACCTAAACCCACGATAAATATTAAAATACACCAATGGTATTCATACATTTGGAATCAATACTATACTAAAAATGTAAAATCTCAACCAATACCCTTCACCAAAATCATAATAACACATAATATCACACATCATAGTATTACACTGGTTTTTTGTTGTTGTAGGGTGAAGTAATGTTTCTGGGATTTTGTACTGCTTTGAACAGATCTGTCAGGTGCTCTGGTAAAAAAAAATGGAATGTGGTATCCGAAATGTGCTACATAATTGTCCATGCTATTAATCATTAATGCCCCGGTGTTGAAACCGGTAAAAACATCATTCCAGATCCCTCTTCTGTGTCTTTGCGGTTTAATGTTGTCTCTGGGTTGCAGACTGTACAGCAAAGTCTTATTCAAATCGCCAAAAATTGAGCTTGTAGAATGTCCTGAACATTTCTCGAAGGAGAGCCTGGTAGAGGTGTTCTGTCTCTTTTGGGCACCACTCAGGTAGGTGCGCTTCGGTAAGTTTTAGGATGACGGAGGCCACGGCGTAGTGGACCCCCCGGTATAGCAGCTTGTCCGTGGGACCCAAAACCAAACCGTTCTCTGGTCCCTGGGTGGTGGTAGGGCATCTGTCCGTGTCAGTTGGTTCGGTCGGGGCTGTGGGCAGGGGCTGTCTGGGGTGTGCGCCTAACTCAGTGGCGAGGATGGAGCTGAGGTGGCTTACTATGCATGCGACCATGCTCCGGTCCCATCCCATCCCCTCCCCTTCATCCCGCCACTGTCGGGAGAACGCCATGGAGATGCCTGCCGGGCATATCTTCTCTGATCCCCACATACACTCCTAACTCTGCCTCCCACCATTTATCCCAACACACACTCACTCCTCCCCCTGGGTGCCCGTGATGGTTTGGTGGGTGCTGTTGTCCAGTCTCTCCCAATCTGCTGTCGGGTTTCCCATGTCCTTGCTCAGCTTCCTGTGCCACCACCACCGGGATGTGCCCCTTACAGGTCAGGTGAATCCTCTTCCCAACCACCACCCTAACCCGGGATGCGGTCACCTCAATGCTGGGGCAGGAGACTGATGCTTCCCCATACGTGACCCCGGAGTGGCTGGACTGTCTCGTGAAATTGGACCCCACCCACCCTGGCCACCTTCCCCTGTCGGTGCCTGCCCCCCTGAGCATCCAAAAACAATGGCTTCTTCAGTCTCTCCCCGGCAGCCGATGCACATTCTGATGTAGGTGCACAGGAGCCGGATTTTCCTCATCTACGGTTCCTCTTCTGAAAGACAAAATCTCATTTGGTTTAAAGACCCTGAGCCCCCTGGCTCATCCCTCCCCCTCTGCACCTCACAGTTCCCTGCACGGGTTTAAACTGTGTGTGCTTATTTTTGCTGTGGAAGTCAAGGCATTTCAACTAATTGGTCGAACCGCAAACCGCAACAAATCCTTAAAAAAACAACCTTACACAAAAGAGGAAGTGAGAAAGAGTCAAGAGGTTTCAGGCTCCCCATCCTATTGGCTCAAAAGCCTCACTGTTACACTCCTTATATTGCAGAGGCCCCCTGAGCCCCACTACACTAGAGAAAACTTTATATCATTCTATACACACCTACTGCTCTCCTTTTTAACCTGCTTGCCACCCTTCCCGGGTGGCTGTGCTAATCTCTGGGACGCTCCTTGGTTTTCCTTTTATGCGGGGGAATGTAGGGGGGGGGGGGGAGACCACCTCTCCTTTGGCCTTTTGGACCGGACCTATCTCCGCTGCCCCTCTGTCTCCCCTGCCAAGGTTCCCCCAAGCTTCGGGTGGTGCTTACTGGGCTGGTACAGCCCCTCACCCCCTCCAGGGATGGCTCACTGCCCTCGGGAGCAACGAAAATTCCCCCGGCAGGCTCCTCACTGCCGGGGACTCCCATATCCTCTGCGGGCTTTGGGTTGTACAAGGGTTCCACCCGAAACCACTCGCAGCTGATACTGTCACAGCGTTTCCTCAGTTCCTCTAGGGACCACTCACTACTGGGACCCGCCGCCACCCTCTCTCCTGCAGGCTCTGGGCTGTCTGCACTGAAGGCTAGGCTAGCCCCGACAGTCTCTTCACTGTCGGCGGCCCCTGTCTCTGGTACAACCCCTTCCCCGTCAGGAGACCTTGGCTGCAGGGTCAAATCCAGAGACTGGCTGCCTGCCCTGCACGGCCCTTTTCCCCTAGTATCTCTCGGGAAAGTAAAACAGGCTGCTAGGGATGGTGGCACCCTTGGCTGCGGAGTCCGAACGGATCTCCAAACGGGTGGAGGTGAGTCCTCATCCCATATGTAGGGTGGGAATCCCCTTTCCTGTGGGTCCCAAATCTGTGGAGCAACTCACTGTTCCTTGTGGTGGGATCGGTGGGGCTGCAGTGGTGGGCTGGGGGCCTGGGCTTCCCGTCGGGATTATCCCTCCGGGCTGCCCTTTCCAACGAGGTTTTGCCTTGTTGGGGTTAAACAGTTTACATTGGTTAATGTGAAACCATTTAACCCGGCGGAGCATCTTGACCGCGTATACTATGGGGCTTGCCTTGTCGACAATGCTGTAAGGCCCCATGTATAGTGGCTCAAAGACTCCCACCTTGGCAAAGTTGCGGACCATAACCTGGTTCCCCACCTGCCACTCGTGGTGTTTGCTCGGTTCCAGCAGCAATCGGTTGGTCTGATGCTGCTTCCCCATGTTAGTGGCCGCCTGCCAGTGATTCTGCTTGAGGTGCTCCAACAGACTCTTGGTAAAGCGGTCCCTATTCACCTCGATTACCTGAGCTTGCGTCAGGACCGGGGCAAGTACATGGGTGGGGGTTCGCATGGCTCTTCCAGTCATGAGCTCGTATGGGGAATACCCCGTGCTTTTCGACTGGCTGGCCCGGATCCCCATCAAAACCAGGGGCAACCTCGCCACCCTCCTCTGCGGGGAATCCCCAGTCTCCTTCCTGAGTTTTTCTTTCAAGGTCCTATTCATACGCTCCACTAGCCCCGAGGACTGGAGGTTGTAGGCGACGTGCCACTTCCCCTCAATCCCCAGCACCTAAAGGGTTGCCTGCATGACCTGTCCCGTGAAGTGGCTCCCTCGGTCGGACTCCACGTTCTGTGGAAGTCCCCACCTCCCTAACCAATATGCCTGCGGTCCCCGCTGCTGTGACTGTTCGGCAAGGGAAGGCTTCAACCCACTTTGTGAAAGTGTCCACCAAAACCAGGCAGTGCCGGTACCCTCCCTTAGCCACAGGTAGGGGCCCTATGTAATCGATTTGTATCGATTGCCATGGTCCCTCTACCCTCCTTGCATGTCCTAGAGACACCTTTCTTTTCTGGGGATCTGGATTATTGGTTGCACAGACAAGACAGTTCGTGCAAAATTCACAAGTGACCTCCAGTCCGGGGTGTCCAGCTCCAGGGCCAGCGTGGGCCAGCTGAAGGAACTCCCTCTGGTGCTGCTGGGGCACTATCCACTGCTCTCCTTTAAACAACATCTTCTCCCTAACATGGATGCCTATGCCTCTGTATGGTCCTTCGACCTTTTCTCCCGCAGTCAGCTTATCCATGACAGACTTGAGGATGGGATCTCGTGCCTGTACCTGCTGGAGGTCCGGGGCCAAAGCCACCCCTGCGCTCCCTTGTGTCCCCTGTCTGCCCTGGATAGCTGCTATGGGGCCTGCCTCGAGCGGGTTCCACTTGGTTCTCGTTCGGGCTCCCTCTTTGACCAGTTGATCTGCCTTTTGGTTCCCTGCAGCCCTGGGCTCATGTTTGTAATGGGCCTTTACTTTGTGAATGCAAATGTCTGCCCCAGTCCCTACTGCCTGCATGATGTGCTGCAGTAGGGGCTTACCGTCTGCAGATGTATACCCGCGACGGGACCAGATGGCTCGGTACTCCGTGCAGGCATTGCAGGTGAACATACTATCTGAACAGATGGTATAAGGCCATGGGAATTCGTTGGGGTGGGTGACTACATACATGACAGCCGACAGTTCAGCATGCTGGGCGCTCATGGTGTTTGGGAGCTTTATGGCCCTGGCAATGCCTGCCCGGGGATCATAAATCCCGCACCCTGTGAGCCTTTCCCCCGCCACCACCGTGCTGGACCCGTCAACATAGATCTCCCGGCCATGGGGATGGATCCCCGCCCGGAGCCCTATGTCTTCGTACCAGACCCCCTCAACGGAGCAAAGGTGGGCTTTCCCGGGGTACAGCACGTCAGGGCTCACACATCCCTCTTACTCTCAAACCCATCTGTGAGAGCAGGAGGTTCCAGCGAGCAATGCGTACGCTGCTCACTGTCCCATCCTTAATTCTCCCATCCAGCAGCATCTGAGTGGGGGTGTGCTGAGTGAGGAGGGTGATTGGGGACACTCCTGTAAACACCTGCCACCGCTTCACTGCCCAGTGGGTGGCCAGCAGATGCCTTTCACAGTTTGAGTAACTCCTCTCAACCTCAGTGAGGACCCTGGAGGAGTAGACCACCGGCCTCAGCTGGCCGTGCCACTGTTGCATCAGCACAGCACTTAAGCTATCCCTGCTGGCTGCTACCTCCAGGAAAAATTTCTCGCCCTCATCTACCGCTCCCAGGGCCGGGGCTTTCTGCAGGTCTCCCTTGAGACGGGTAAACGCTGCATCACATCCTCATCCCACTCCCACTCCACGCCTTTGCGCAGGAGCCGGAGTAGGGGGACTGCAATGGCTGCGTAATCCTCATTGAAGTCCCTGCAGTAACCGGTTAGACCCAGGAACGACCTCACCCCTGTAACTGTAGTCAGAGCCAGTAACTCCTGAACTGCCCTCCTCTTAGCCTCATCAATGGCTCTCTCCCCTGCCCACACAGTCAGCCCCAGGAATTTTACCTCTGTCTGGCCGATCTGTGCCTTCTTAGGGTTTACTTTAAAACCCTCCTCGTGCAGCAGTCCCAACAGCTCTGCCAGCAGGGGACCGTGCTCTTCCTCCGAATCGGAGAATAGCAGGAGGTCGTCCATATACTGGACTAGCTGTCTGGGTCTACTCAACTCTTTCAGGCTGTTGGCCATACACTAATGAAAAATGCTCGGACTGTTGTGGAAGCCCTGGGGAAGACAGTTCCAGGTATACTGCTGTACTTTGAATGTAAAGGCGAATTTGTACTGCTCCTCCCGCTGCAGTGGGATGGACCAGAACCCATTCGAGATGTCCAGCACCGTAAAGACGGCTGCGGACGCGGGGATGGCTGCGACTAGGTCGGCTACGGCTGCCACTGTGGGTGCACAGGCAGGGATATTTTTATTGAGGACTCGGTAGTCCACTGTGGCCCTCCAAGTATTGTCTGTTTTCCTAACCAGCCAAAGTGGAGAGTTCACATGAGTGGCTATTGGTCTCAACACTCCCTGTCTGACTAGTGATCCCAATGCAACCTCTAGGTCTGCCTCAGCCTCCCTGGGAAAATTATACTGCTTCTGGGGCTTAGACATGGGGTCCCCATTTACTCTGACCTCGACCCCATTTACCCGTCCACAGTCGTGCTTATGCCTGGCAAATGCCGCCAGGTTGGCCCGCACAAAAGCCTGATTGATCATCGGGGTGCCGTCGACCAGAGTGCTGAGGTCATATCCCTCCTTCGGCTTTACATTGCAGAGGGAACCCTTCCCCTGCTTCCCCTGGATGACTGCTGTACCTTCCCCCTCCCCGGTGTCAGCTGTGCCCCACAGACAGTGGTTCCTCAGGACGACCAGAATTTTCTGGCGCTAAGGAAATCTGCCCGAGGATGCCTTTACCCACTCCCTCCCATGGCAAAAGGACACACTTCCACATGGTGTGGAGGGGACCTATGTGTATCTGCAGTGATTTGGAGAAGAAGCCCTCGTGTTCTTCTCCAGTGAAGCTGGTTAGGCAGTCGGGGATCCCACTGGATAGGGGTGAGGTGGTCGGGTCGTCTACATGAACCAGGAAGCACGAGGCCCCTGTGTCCAGCAGATACTCCCCCCAGACCCCCTCAACCCCCATCACGACACGTGGTCTGTTCCACGCATCATAGGTGACCGGGCAGAGGTACACGGGTTCCTCGGGGTCTAGTCATTGGGGGGTGTTGGTCTCGGCCTGAGGGACTTCCCCCCCGGTCAGGGCTGCGACCTTCCCAGTCTGGGTAAAGAGTGCCTGCAGAGCCATGAGGAGACCCTCGAGTGGGGAGCCAGGGCTGGGCACAGCTGGCTTGGGAGGGCTTGCGGCCGCGGGGACTGGGGCTGAGGTTGGGATCTGTGGACCTCTCTTTTCCTGCCTCGGAGCCCGGCATTCCCTCCTCGTGCCCGTCTCCCCGCACCCGTAGCAAACCACCTCTCTGCCTGCCTGCCAATTCCCTTCTTGCCTCCACTCTCTCTTATCAGAGCCGGGGCGGATCTCACACACCTTCCCCTTGGTGGGTTTCTCCCCCCCGATTCTGCCATTGCGAAAAGAGAGGGTCAGCTGCCTCTGCATCGTCTCCTCTGTGGCTTGGGGGTCTCTGAAATCGAACCACAGGTTGGCCTGGGCGCGCAACTCAGGTAGGCTGTTTGCCACCAGTGCACGCAGCCAGCGACCATGTTGGGCTTGGTCCAAATTCCCCCCACTGGCTTCCTCATACACTGGCCACAGTCGATCAGCGAACGCCTGGGGGGTCTCCCCGGTGGAATGGACAGCCCCAACGGTCGTTCAACCCCATGGCCTCCAGGATATCCTCCTGGAGAGCAGCCACTGTTCACTGACCCCTCTTACTCTCAGCAGAGAGAGCCTGACACAGGGCTGGGTCCAGTGAGAACAAGAGCAATTTGCTCTGTTCGGGCTCATCGCAGTCATTTATGTCTCCTACCTGCTCTACTTCCATAAAGTGGACAGAGGGGTCTCCTTTTCGGGTAAGTTTATTCACATGGGCCACCATCTGCCGCTGCTGGGTGGCACTGTGGGGAACCACGTACTGGTTCTGTAGGGGACCCTCAGCCTGACCCACTGTGGGTGGTCTGAATCTACTCTGCCTGATGGGGCACATTGGGGCTGGTCCCGGAGGCTTAGATTCCAGCATTTCACCCTGCCTCTCCACTGCTTTGACTTCAGCCAGAGCCAGGGTGAGCCGATCAATTTGTTCCTGAAAGGAACGATGATCCGCCTCTGCCCTGCTGTGGCACGCTTGAAGCGCAGCCAGTAGCTGGAGAGTCTAACCCGCCCTCAACTTTCCCTGGTTCTGAGCCTGGGCAAGTTCCTCCTGCAATCCCTTGATGTGACCTTTTCCCTCAGTTACCTGGGACTGAAGGTACTCCCTGTGGTTGCGATAGCTTTTTCTATCTCTCTCTCTTTCCTGCCTCTCCCACTTTAAATCCTGATCCAGCTTTTCCCTTTCTTTGCTGGTCTTTACTAGCTCCTCTCTCTGCTCAACTAACTCTGTCTGCAAGATGTCTACCTGCCTGTCCAAAACCTGTATTTGCTTCTGAAAGCAAATCAGCCACACTGCCTTTTCCACTGATCTGTTATGATCTTTACTCTGGGTCCACCTGGCTGCTGCGTCCTCAGGTCGTTCAGCCTCCAGCAGCGCCTGCACCCACTTCCTTGAGCAGTTTATCCTTGCTGTTACATACTTAGCAATCCTACCCTCCATTTTATACTCCTCTCCACCAAGACTGACTGTCTCTTCACCCTCACTCAACGCACCTCCCTTCGTGGTCACCATTCTGTAAGGGGAGCTTGGGGTGTGGGTTTGAATCCACACTCTTCTTGGGTTCTGTACGTGCGATTTATGAGGGTGGGTGAGTAGTGAGGCACCAGACACAGTGGGTAAGAGTACAAAATGGCTAATGTTGTTTATTTAGAATAGCAAACACAAATCTAGAGGGCATAGGAAGTGGTCATAAAATAGCAGTAATGGCACAATCTCACTCAACAACCCGAAAAATCTCGCAACAAAAAAGGGGAAAACAAGCGGTTAAAACATCCCACTCACACACAACCACACCTCCCACTCCCACCCTTCCTACCAATTCCTATCCTAAATTGAGTCTGTGAGAGGGTTTAGGCTATACTCACAATCCTATCAACTCTGGGGTTCTTATTTCAGCTCAGGGTCCCTCTGGGGTGGGTTTCATGTTGTTCGGTTTTCCTCTTCGATGTTGCGTCGGTTTCTTCTATCTGCCTCTCGGTTATCGTCAGACTACAGCTGTGAATCCAGGTTATTGAACCAGGTGTCCAGGTCTGCACAGCTCTGCGTGCCCCAGCCTGATGCTTCGGCTATTCTCACCCTGTCCATTGTGTTCAGGGCTAACAGCAGCCCCTGCTGCCACTTACCAACCAGGAGGTTGGCTCGTGGGTATTTAGTCTCGACCAAAATCAAAGTTTGCAAAACTCTCTCAGCTCCATCCCCCCCAGCAGCCAGCAGCCCTTTCAAGAACTGACTCCAAACTGTTTTTCTCCACAACTCCTGCAAGTCTTTTCCTCTCCACACCTTTCCTCCCATGTGAACAACTCCTTTTTGGTCCACAACCTTTTTGGTCCACAACACGGTTTCTGTTCGTTCTGTGTCCTATATTTGTATTCAATTCAGTTCTGGTCTTTTTGTGCTCAAACCCAGTGGGTGGTCCATTGTGTAAGTTTGGGCGGGGAGATAGCTTTGAATATTTAATCAGAAAATGTCATAGGTACACGCAGGTGTGAGGACCAGGATATTGTTACGGGGCACATAGGTGCCTGAAAGTCTGTGGGTCCTTTGTTATAGTCCTGGGAGTCAGTGGGCCATTCCTGCAGGGATTCATAGTTTTGATTCAGAGTTATTGTCCATATTAATTAGGTAGATAATGGCCCACATTCGTAGTTTGATTTGGGGGGGGAAGTCATTTTCAAACTGGGCTGGGGAGTCCTTATTGGTTGAAGATTTCCCCACTTCAGGCCAGACTCGACTCCTGATTGGCCTGCCAGAATGCACTTTTCCCCCATTGGCCAGTGCCTCTGTCTCGCTTGTGAGCCAGACTCCACAATGTCTGTATCCAACCGCATGTTTTCCCAGCCTGCTTTTACTTGGCCAAAAATGTTGATTTAGTGTATGGAACGATCCCATGTTAGTTTTCTTGTCCTTACGGTGTTTCAAATGTGGCCGTGGATTTTCGAACCTGACAGGGAGAACCAGTGGATGTGGTGTATTTGGACTTTCAAAAGGCTTTTGACAAGGTCCCACACAAGAGATTGGTGTGCAAAATAAAGTACATGGTATTGGGGGTGATGTACTGACGTGGATAGAGAACTGGTTGATGGATAGGAAGCAGAGAGTCGGGATAAACGGGTCCTTTTCAGAATGGCAGGCAGTGACTAGTGGAGTGCCGCAGAGCTCAGTGCTGGGACCCCAGCTCTTTACAATATACATTAATGATTTAGATGAAGGAATTGAGTGTAATATCTCCAAGTTTGCAGATGACACTAAACCGGGTAGCGCTGTGAGGAGGACGCTAAGAGGCTGCAGGGTGACTTGGAAGGTTAGGTGAGTGGGCAAATGCATGGCAGATGCAGTATAATGTGGATAAATGTGAGGTTATCCACTTTGGGGGCAAAAAGACAAAGGCAGAATATTATCAGTTTAGGAAAAGGGGAGGTGCAACGAGACCTGGGTGTCATTGTACATCAGTCATTGAAAGTTGGTATGCAGGTACAGCAGGCGGTGAAGAACGCAAATGGTATCTTGGCCTTCATAGCTAGATTTGAGTATAGGAGCATGGAGGTCTTACTGCAGTTGTACAGGGCCTTGGTGAGACCTCACCTGGAATATTGTGTTTAGTTTTGGTTTCCTAATCTGAGGAAGGACTTTCTTGCTATTGAGGGAGTGCAGCAAAGGTTCACCAGACTGATTCCAGGGGTGGCTGGACTTACATATGAGGAGAGACTGGATCAACTGGGAATTTATACATTGGAGTTTAGAAGGATGAGTGGGGATCTCATAGAAACATTTAAGATTCTGACAGGACGGGACAGGTTAGATGCGGGTAGAATGTTCCCGATATTGGGGAAGTCCAGAACCAGGGAACATAGTCTTAGGATAAGAGGTAGGCCATTTAGGACTGAGATGAGGAGAAACTTCTTCACTCAGAGAGTTATTAACTGGTGGAATTCCCTGCCGCAGAGAGTTGTTGATGCCAGTTCATTTGATATATTCAAGAGGGAGTTAGAGATGGCCCTTACGGCTAAAGGGATCAAGGGGTATGGAGAGAAAGCGGGAAAGGGGTACTGAGGGAATGATCAGCCATGATCTTATTGAATGGTGGTGAAGGCTCGAAGGGCCGAATGGCCTACTCCTGCACCTATTTTCTATGTTTCTATGTATTTAGTAAGACCCATACCCACTTCTTCCGCCTCCACACACAGAAGAAGTGGGTATGGGTCTTAATGAATACATAGAAACATAGAAAATAGGTGCAGGAGTAGGCAATTTGGCCCTGCACCACCATTCAATATGATCATGGCCGATCATGCAACTTCAGTACCCATTCCTGCTTTCTCTCCATATCCCTTGATCCCTTTAGCCGTAAGGGCCACATCTAACTCCCTTTTGAATATATCTAATGAACTGGCCTCAACAACTTTCAGTAGTAGAGAATTATACAGGTTCACAATTCTCTGGCTTTCCCCTTATCCTTAGACTGCGACCCCTGGTCTGGACTTCCTCAACATCGGGAACATTCTTCCTGCATCTAACCTGTCCAATCCTGTCAGAATTTTATATGTTTCTATGAGATCCCCTCTCATTCTTCTAAATTCTAGTGAATATAAGTCTAGTAAATCCAGTCTTTCTTCATATGTCAGTCCTGCCATCACGGGAATCAGTCTGGTGAACCTTCGCTGTACTCCCTCAATAGCAAGAATGTCCTTCCTCAGATTAGGAGACCAAAGCTGCACACAATATTCCAGGTGTGTTCTCACCAAGGCCCTGCACAACTGCAGTAAGACCTCCGTGCTCCTATACTCAAATCCCCTTGCTATGAAGGCCAGCATGCCATTTGCCTTCTTTACTGCCTGCTGTACCTGCATGCCTATCTTCAATGACTGATGTACCATGACATCCAGGTCTCGTTGCACCACCCCTTTTACTAATCTGTCACTATTCAGATAATATTCTGCCTTCTTGTTTTTGCAACCAAAGTGGATAACCTCACACGTATCCACATCATACTGCATCTGCCAAGCATTTGCCCACTCACCTAACCTGTTCAAGTCACCCTGCAGCCTCCTGGCATCCTCCTCGCAGCTCACACTGCCACCTAGCTTAGTGTCATCTGCAAACTTGGAGATATTACATTCAATTGCTTCATCTAAATCATTAATGTATATTGTAAATAGCTGGGTTCCCAGCACTGAACCCTGCGGCACCCCATTAGTCACTGCCTGCCATTCTGAAAAGGACCCATTTATTCCCACTCTTTGCTTCCTGTCTGCCAACCAGTTCTCTATTCAGGTCAATACGTTACTCCCAATCCCATGTGCCTTAATTTTGCACTCTAATCTCTTGTGTGGGACCTTGTCAAAAGCCTTTTGAAAGTCCAAATACACCACATCCACTGGGTCTCCCTTATCCACTCTACTAGTTACATCCTCAAAAAATTCTAGAAGATTTGTCAAGTATGATTTCCCTTTATAAATCCATGCTGACTTGGACCGATCCTGTCACTGCTTTCCAAATGCGCTGCTACTACATCTTTAATAATTGATTCCCAACATTTTCCCCACTACCGATGTCAGGCCAACCAGTCTATAATTCCCTGTTTTCACTCTCCTTCCTTTTTTAAAAAGTGGGGTTACATTAGCTAACCTCCAATCCATAGGAACTGAACCAGAGACTATAGAATGTTGGAAAGTGATCACCAATGCATCCACAATTTCTAGGGCCACTTCCTTAAGTACTCTGGGATGCAGACTATCAGGCCTTGGGGATTTATCGGCCTTCAGTCCCTTCAATTTCCCTAACACAATTTCCTGACTAATAAGGATATCCTTCAGTTCCTCCTTCTCGCTAGACCCTCGGTCCCCTAGTATTTTCGGGAGTTTATTCGTGTCTTCCTTAGTGAAGACAGAACCAAAGTATTTGTTCAATTGGTCTGCCATTTCTTTGTTCCACATTATGAATTCCCCTGATTCTGACTGCAAGGGACCTACATTATTCTTCACTAATCTTTTTCCCTTCACATATCTATAGAAGCTTTTGCAGTCAGTTTTTATGTTCCCTGCAAGCTTACTCTCATATTCTATTTTCCCCCTCCGAATTAAACCCTTAGTCCTCCTCTGCTGAATTCTAAATTTCTCCCAGTCCTCAGGTTTGCTGCTTATTCTGGCCAATTTATACGCCTCTTCCTTGGATTTAACACTATCCCTAATTTCCCTTGTTAATCACGGTTGAGCCACCTTCCCTTTTTTATTCTTACGCCACACAGGGATGTACAATTGTTGTTGTTCATTTATGTGATATTTAAATGTCTGCCATTGCCTATCTACCGTCAACCCTTTAAGTATCATTCTCCAGTCTATCCTAGCCAATTCACGTCTCATACCGTCGAAGTTTCCTTTCTTTAAGTTCAGAACCCTAGTCTCTGAATTAACTGTGTCACTCTCCATCTTAATGAAGAATTCTGCCATATTATGATCAATCTTCCCCAAGGGGCCCCACATGACCAGATTGCTAATTAATCCTCTCTCGTTACACAAGACCCAGTCTCGGATGGCCTGCTCTCTAATTGGTTCCTCGACACATTGGTCGAGAAAACCATCCCTTGTGCATTCCAGGAAATCCTCCTCCATAGTAACCAGTTTGGTTAGCCCAATCAATATGCAGATTAAAGTCACCCATGATAACTGCTGTACCCTTATTGCATCCCTAATTTCCTGTTTGATATCATCCCCAACCTCCCTACTACTGTTTGGTGGTCTATACACAACTCCCACTAATGTTTTCTGCCCTTTGGTGTTTCGCAGCTCTACCCATACAGATTCCACATCATCCAAGCTAATGTCCTTCCTTACTGTTGCGTTAATCTCCTCTTTAACCAGTAACGCTACCCCACCTCCTTTTCCTTCCTGCCTGTCCTTCCTGAATATTGAATACCACTGGATGTTGAGTTCCCAGTCTTGGTTACCCTGGAGCCATGTCTCCGTAATCCCAATTACATCATATCCGTTAACAGCTATCTGCGCAGTCAATTCATCCACCTTATTACGAATGCTCCTCGCATTGAGACTCAGAGCCTTCAGGCTTGTTTTTTTAACACTCTTTGTCCTTTTAGAATTATGTTGTAATGTGGCCCTTTTAGATTCCCATCCCCCTGCCTTTTTAGTTTAAACTCTTCCCAACAGCACTAGCAAACACTCCACCTAGGACATCGGTTCCGGTCCTGCCCAGGTGCAGACCGTCTGGTTTGTACTGGTCCCATCTCCCCCAGAACCCGTTCCATTGTCCCGGGAATTTGAATCCCTCCCCCTTGCACCATTCCTCAAGCCATGTATTTAGCTGAGCTATCCTGCGATTCCTACTCTGACTAGCACGTGGCACTGGTAGCAATCCTGAGATTACTACCTTTGAGGTCCTACTTTATAATTTAACTCCTACCTCCCTAAATTCAGCTTGTAGGACCTCATCCCATTTTTTACCTATATCATTGGTACCTATATGTATCATGACAGCTGGCTGTTCACTCTCCCCCTCCAGAATGCGCTGCAGCCGCTCCAAGACATTCTTGACCCTTGCACCAGGGAGGCAACATACCATCCTGGAGTCTCGTTTGCGGCCGCAGAAATGCCTATCTATTCCCCTTACAATTGAATCCCCTATCACTATAGCTCTCCCACTCTTTTTGCTGCCCTCCTGTGCAGCAGAGCCACCCCTGGTGCCATGGACTTGGCTGCTGCTGCCTTCCCCTAATGGGTCATCTCCCCCAACAGTATCCAAGGTGGTATATCTGTTTTGGAGGGAGATGCTCGCCGGGACCCCTGCGCTACCTTCCTTCCACTGCTCTTCCTGATGGTCACCCATTCCCTATCTGCCTGTATAACCTTTACTTGCGGTGTGACCTCTCACTAAACGTGCTATTCACAACATCCTCAGCATCACAGATGCTCCAGAGTGAATCCATGTGCAGCTCCAGTGCCACAATGCGGTCTGTCAGGAGCTGCAGCTGGATACCCTTCCTGCACTGAAAGCGTCCCTGACTTCCCACATAACACAGGAGGAACATGACACGGGTCTGCGCTCTCCTGCCATGGCTTAACCCTTAAATTACTTAATTTGGCAACAATGCCAAGAGTTTCTTACTGCTAAGAACAAGCAAAAAGATAAAGAAAAAGAAAACTACTCACCACTCAACCAGCCAATCAGTTACCCTCTTAGCTGTGACGTCACCCTTCGATTAGTTTTTGCTTCTTTCTTACTTTTGACCCTGCTGCAGCTAGCTTCTCTCGAGCTGCCGCCGACCCCGGACTGCCGCTGGGCCTTTATAGGCCGCCGCTGCCCCTCCTCCGGCCGCTGCTCCCGTCTGTTTTCACAAAAGAGAGGGGCGATGCAGGCATTGCAATCAGGGAGGGGGAGTGTGAAACAGATGAAATAAGCTCCTCGACCAGGTGGCTTTGAGTCAGGAGGGGAAGGGGAAGGGGTAGAGGTGGGGAGAAAAAGCGGGTCGGGGGGGGGAAAGGTTGGTTTTTACAGAAATACTTATGATTTCAGACAAATGTTCGGTTTAAATGTTTTTTATTTAACCAAACCTTGTTGTGCATTGGCTCAGATAGCTGCACCGTTATACGTTGGTGATTCCTTAACATCAAAGAGTATAATTACACTTAACTTCAATCAACTTAAACTTTAACTGTCACCAAGGTGATGCCCACCTGCACACCCAGCAGTGTGTCAGCCTTGTAAATAACACCAACGTTGTTTCAGGCAAAGCGATCATTTATGAACTCCTGACGTAAGGCTCTTGCGGCTATCATGCCACCATGGGCCCTTTCATGTGGTCTACAGCGGGGCGGGGGCATGGCTTCAGCATCAGCCTGATTGTCTGGGCCGATGTCAGCATCCGCCTCCTCATCCTCCTATTCCTCTCTCTGGTGAGGTGGACTGTCAGACCCTTCTGGCAATTCTTGTCCCCTCCTGATAGCCAAGTTGTGTAGCATGGAGCACACCACCACGAATTGAGCTACCTGCTCAGGGTGGTATTGGAGTTCACCTCCTGAGTAGTCCAGGCATTTAAGAACATAAGAACATAAGAATTAGGAACAGGAGTAGGCCATCTAGCCCCTCGAGCCTGCTCCGCCATTCAATAAGATCATGGCTGATCTGGTCGTGGACTCAGCTCCACTTACCCGCCCTCTCCCCGTAACCCTTAATTCCCTTATTGGTTAAAAATCTATCTATCTTTGACTTGAAAACATTCAATGAGCCAGCCTCAACTGCTTCCCTGGGCAGAGAATTCCACAGATTCACAACCCTCTGGGAGAAGAAATTCTTTCTCAACTCGGTTTTAAATTGGCTCCTCCGTATTTTGAGGCTGTTCCCACTAGTTCTAGTCTCCCCTACCAGTGGAAACAACCTCTCTGCCTCTATCTTGTCTATCCCTTTCATGATTTTAAATGTTTCTATAAGATCACCCCTCATCCTTCTGAACTCCAACGAGTAAAGACCCAGTCTACTCAATCTATCATCATAAGGTAACCCCCTCATCTCCGGAATCAGCCTAATGAATCGTCTCTGTACCCCTTCCAAAGCCAGTATATCCTTCTTTAAGTAAGGTGACCAAAACTACATGCAGTACTCCAGGTGCGGCCTTACCAATACCCTGTACAGTTGCAGCAAGACCTCCCTGCTTTTGTACTCCATCCCTCTCGCAATGAAGGCCAACATTCCATTTGCCTTCCTGATTACCTGCTGCACCTGTAAACTAACCTTTTGGGATTCATGCACAAGGACCCCCAGGTCCCTCTGCACCATAGCATGTTGTAATTTCTCCCCTTTCAAATAATATTCCCTTTTACTGTTTTTTTCCCCAAGGTGGATGACCTCACACTTTCCGACATTGTATTCCATCTGCCAAACCTTAGCCCATTCGCTTAACCTATCCAAATCTCCTTGCAGCTTCTCTGAGTCCTCTACACAACCCGCTTTCCCACTAATCTTAGTGTCATCTGCAAATTTTGTTGCACTACACTCTGTCCCCTCTTCTAGGTCATCTATGTATATTGTAAACAGTTGTGGTCCCAGCACTGATCCCTGTGGCACACCACTAACCACTGATTTCCAACCGGAAAAGGACCCATTTATCCCGACTCTCTGCTTTCTGTTCGCCAACCAATTCTCTATCCATTCTAATACATTTCCTCTGACTCCGCGTACCTTTATCTTCTGCAGTAACCTTTTGTGTGGCACCTTATCGAATGCTTTTTGGAAATCTAAATACACCACATCCATCGGTACACCTCTATCCACCATGCTCATTATATCCTCAAAGAATTCCAGTAAGTTAGTTAAACATGATTTCCCCTTCATGAATCCATGCTGCGTCTGCTTGATTGCACTATTCCTATCTAGATGTCCCGCTAATTTCTTCCTTTATGATAGTTTCAAGCATTTTCCCTACTACAGATGTTAAACTAACTGGCCTATAGTTACCTGCCTTTTGCCTGCCCCTTTTTTTAAACAGAGGCGTTACATTAGCTGCTTTCCAATCCGCTGGTATCTCCCCAGAGTCCAGAGAATTTTGGTAGATTATAATGAATGCATCTGCTATACCTTCCGCCATCTCTTTTAATACCCTGGGATGCACTTCATCAGGACCAGGGGACTTGTCTACCTTGAGTCCCATTAGCCTGTCCAGCACTAACCCCCTAGTGATAGTGATTGTCTCAAGGTCCTCCCTTCCCACATTCCTGTCTCCTGCAAATTTTGGCATGGTTTTTGTGTCTTCCACTGTGAAGACGGAAGCAAAATAATTATTTAAGGTCTCAGCCATTTCCACATTTCCCATTATTAAATCCCCCTTCTCATCTTCTAAGGGACCAACATTTACTTTAGTCACTCTTTTCCGTTTTATATATCTGTAAAAGCTTTTACTATCTGTTTTTATGTTTTGCGCAAGTTTACCTTCGTAATCTATCTTCCCTTTCTTTATTGCTTTTTTAGTCATTCTTTGCTGTTGCTTAAAATTTTCCCAATCCTCTAGTTTCCCACTAACCTTGGCCACCTTATATGCATTGGTCTTTGATTTGATACTTTCCTTTATTTCCTTGGTTATCCACGGCTGGTTATCCCTTCTCTTGCCGCCCTTCTTTTTCACTGGAATATATTTTTGTGGCGCACTATGAAAGAGCTCCTTAAAAGTCCTCCACTGTTCCTCAATTGTGCCACCGTTTAGTCCTTGTCTCCAGTCTACTTTAGTCAACTCTGCCCTCATCCCACTGTAGTCCCCTTTGTTTAAGCATAGTACGCTCGTTTCTGACACAACTTCCTCATCCTCAATCTGTATTACAAATTCAACCATATTGTGATCACTCATTCCAAGAGGATCTTTTACGAGGAGATTGTTTATTTTTCCTGTCTCATTACACAGGACCAAATCTAAGATGGCTTGCTCCCTTGTAGGTTCTATTACATACTGTTCTAAGAAACAATCCCGTATGCATTCTATGAATTCCTCCTCCAGGCTACCCCCTGCGATTTGATTTGACCAATCAATATGTAGGTTAAAATCCCCCATGACTACTGCCATTCCTTTTTCACATGCCTCCATTATTCCCTTGATTATTGCCCACCCCACCGTGAAGTTATTATTTGGGGGCCTATAAACTACGCCGACCAGTGACTTTTTCCCCTTACTATCTCTAATCTCCACCCACAATGATTCAATATTTTGTTCATTGGAGCCAATATCATCCCTCACAACTTCTCTGATATCATCTTTTATTAACAGAGCTACCCCACCTCCTTTCCCTTCTTGCATATCTTTCTGAATCGTCAGATACCCCTGTATGTTTAATTCCCAGTCTTGGCCACCCTGCAACCATGTTTCTGTAATGGCCACCAAATCATACCCATTTGTAATGATTTGTGCCGTCAACTCATTTACTTTATTTCGAATTCTGCGTGCATTTAGGTAGATTGTTTTCATCCTAGTTTTTAAACCATGATTTTTAGTTTTGACCTCTCCTGCAGCCCTTTTATATTCAGTGGCCCTTTTTGTTTCTTGCCTTTGGTTTCTCTGCCCTCCACTTTTACTCATCTCTTTTCTGTCTTTTGTTTTTGTCTCCTTTTTGTTTCCCTCTGTCTCCCTGTATTGGTTCCCATCCCCCTGCCATATTAGTTTAACTCCTCCCAAACAGCACTCCCCCTAGGACATTGGTTCCGGTCTTGCCCAAGTGCAGACCGTCCAGTTTGTACTGGTCCCACCTCCCCCAGAACCTGTTCCAATGCACCACGAATTTGAATCCCTCCCTGCTGCACCACTGCTCAAGCCACGTATTCATCTGTGCTATCCTGCGATTCCTACTCTGACTAGCACGTGGCACTGGTAGCAATCCCGAGATTACTACTTTTGAGGTCCAACTTTTTAAATTAGCTCCTAGCTCCTTAAATTCGTCTCGTAGGACCTCATCCCTTTTTTTACCTATGTCCTTGGTACCAATGTGCACCACGACAACTGGCTGTTCTCCCTCCCTTTTTAGAATGTCCTGCACTCGCTCCGAGACATCCTTGACCCTTGCACCAGGGAGGCAACATACCATCCTGGAGTCTCGGTTGCGGCCGCAGAAACGCCTATCTATTCCCCTAATGATTGAATCCCCTATCACTATCGCTCTCCCACTCTTTTTCCTGCCCTCCTGTACAACAGAGCCAGCCACGGTGCCATGAACTTGGCTGCTGCTGCTCTCCCCTGATGAGTTATCTCCCTCAACAGCACTCAAAGCAGTGTATCTGTTTTGCAGGGGGATGACCAGATGGGACCCCTGCACTACCTTCTTTGTACTACTCTTCCTGCTGGTCTTCCATTCCCTAGCTGGCTGTGGATCCTTCTCATGCAGTAAGACCAACTCACTACACGTGCCACTTATGTCATTCTCAGCATCGTGGATGCTCCAGAGTGAATCCACCCTCAGCTCCAATTCCGTAACGCGGTCCGTCAGGAGATGGAGGCGGATGCACTTCTCACACACGTCGTCGTCAGGGACACCGGAAGTGTCCCTGAGTTCCCACATGGTACAGGAGGAGCATAACACGTGACCAAGCTCTCCTGCCATGCCTTAACCCTTTGATACCCTTAAATGGGTAACAACAACGTTACAGTTTACTTATTGATATAAAAAATAAAAAGAAAAGCTACTCACCAATCACCAGCCAATCACTTACCCCCTTGGCTGTAACGTCACCTTTTGATTCCTTTCTACTTCTTTTTTGCCTTCTCTCCCGCTGTAGCTGCCTTTTATCGGCCGCTCCGATGCTGCTCCCACCTCTCGCCAACTGCCACTGCCTGTGGGACACCCGCTGGGCCTTTTATCGGCCGCTCCGACACTGCTCCCACCTCTCACCATCTGCTGCTGCCTGTGGAACACCCTCTAGGCCTTTTATAGGTCGCTCCGACGCTGCTCCCACCTCTCACCAACTGCCGCTGATTTAAAGCGCTGCTTAAGCACTCCAATGCTTTTCTCCACGATATTGCGAGTGGCTCTGTGGCTCTCATTGTATCGCCTCTTGGCTTCGGTGTGGGTGTCACGCAGCGCGGTCATCAGCCAGGTGGTGAGGCCATATCCTTTGTCACCAAGTATCCAGCATTGACCTTGTGGCTGATGGTTAAACAAGTCAGATACAGTGCTCTCACGCAGGATGTGAGCATCATGGATGCTGCCCGGAAATTTAGCATTCACTGCCATAATAATTTGCTGGTGGTCAATAACAAGTTGCACATTCAGGGAGTGGAATCCCTTGTGGTTCCTGAAAACCTCTGCATTCTGAAAAGGTGCCCGCATGGCGATGTGCATACAGTCTATTGCTCCCTGCACCTTGGGGAAGTTAGCAATTCGGTAGAATCCTAGAGCCCTCTCAGTCTGAGCCTCCCTGGTCATAGGAAAGCGGATAATGTCCATCCTGTGTGCATATAAGGCTTCAGTGACCTGTCTAATGCAGCAATGTGTGGTATGCTGAGAAAGTCCGCAAATGTTGCCAGCTGAGGCCTGAAAAGAACCCGATGCGATGAACAACAGTGCTGTGGTGACTTTGACATCAACGGACAGTGCAGTACTGATGGTGCTGGCAGGCTGCAGACTTCCCCTTATGAGCTGGCATACCTCAGTGATAAACTCTTTGTGGAAACGCAGTCTCTGAAGGCAGGTTATTGGACAAGTTGAGGTAAGACAGCTTCCCCTGTACTTGTGGGGGGTTGTAACGTCTGGTCCTTCTCATCATTCTGGCACGTCTTACATTGGGCACATAATGCTGTGGAGCATACCTTCTGCAATCTCGAGTCTGCAGCATGTAATTGGTCATCAAGAGAGGGTGAGAAAGGACAGGTCCCATTCAATAGCTATCTGTTTTCCACCGATTGATTACAAAGAATGAATGTCCCGATGAAGACACCTATTATATTCCAATCGTTCACAGTATGATAAAGATGTTTGTTCAGATGTTCACATCACTTCCAAACATCTCCAGAGTACATCTGAACTCCCCCGAGGTTGAAGCGGAGCAGCCTTTTAAATGATGCGACATGTGATTTAGCTCTATACCGCTGTGATTAGTTCTGGTTAGTTCCACTTTTTCCCGGCGGTTTTTTGGGCGAGAGATATTGTGGGCGAGATGTGTGCGAGGTGGTGAAAGTGATGCTGGGCGATCTCCTGGCCGTTAGTTTCGGCAAATGTGATCTTTACGACAAAATAAAGTGGATGGTCAGTATTATTGAACCTTGGTGTCAATTACGTGCGGCAAGTAACGCTGGGCGATATTATGGGCGTTGGTTTCGCCCATTCTGATGATTCCGCCCCAAAAAGTGGGCGGGTGGTATTATTTTTTCCTGGCATTACACACATGGGGAAAGTAACGCTCGGCAATAAGTGTCCGAAAAATGGGTGTCAATTTTCATTTTGTGGCTAAATGGGCGATATCTGGGCGTTATACATCATTTCAGCAGTAAAATAGGCGTTAAGTGAGCGTTATGCATGCAAAAAAAGTGGAAAATCTAGCCCCATCATTTTCCAATCCTCTCTGGCTACAGGTGTGGTGCCAGAGGACTGGAGGACTGCTAATGTGGTACCTTTGTTTAAAAAGGGAGAAAGGGTTAGACCAAATAATTACAGACTAGTCAGCCTAACTTTGGTGCTGGGAAAATTATTGGAAAAAATTCTGAGGGACAGGATAAATCTTGATTTAGAAAGACACGGGTTAATCAAGGACAGCTAGCACGGATTTGTTAACGGAAGATCGTGTCTGATTCAATGTTTTGAAGAGGTAACACGGAGGATCGATTAGGGTAAGCAGCAGTATATATGGATTTTAGCAAGGCTTTTGATAAGATCCCACATGGCAGTCTGGTCATGAAAGTAAAAGCCCATGGGATCCAGGGCAAAGTGGCAAGTTGGATCCAAAATTGGCTCAGAGGCAGGGAGCAAAGGGAAATGGTTGATGGGTGTTTTGTGACTGGAAAGCTGTTTCCAGTGGGGTTCCGCAGGGCTCAATACTGGATCCCTTGCTTTTTGTGGTACAGGTGCAGCGTCGAGAATCCGGAGTTCCAGAATCTGTAATGTTCCGGAATCCGGACCAATCGGTGACAGGGTCGTCCGGAACCTGTAAAATGTTCTGGAATCCAGACCCGACGACCCCACCGACCTCAGAGCCCCGCCGCTCCATGGCCTCAGGCTTTGCCTCACCCACCTCGCCTCACCACCGCTGCCCTTACCTTGGGGCCTCTTCGCTGGCCCGCCCGACAAACTCCTTGGCGGGGTCCCTCCTGAACACCTCCTCAGCAGGGTCCAACCCAACAACATCCTCGGCGGGGCCTACCCACGACGACCTCCTTGACGGGGCCCACCCGAACACCTCCTTGGCTGAGCTGGACGGCCCAAACAGCTCCTCAGCGGGAATCCTCCCACCTACCCTCTCTTTCTGACATTCCGAAATCCGGATTAGTGATCCAGAAACAAATCGAAAGTCAGAATCCAGAACGGCCTCGGTCCCATCAGTTCTGGATTTTAGGCGCTGCACCTGTATATATCAATGATTTAGACTTGAATATAGGAAGTATGATTAAGAAATTTGCAGATTATACTAAAATCGTCTGTGTGGTTGATAATGAAGAAGAAAGCTGCAGACTGCAGGAAGATATTAATGAACTGGTCAACTGGGCAAAACCGTGACAAATGGAATTCAATCTGGAGAAGTGTGAGGTCATGCATTTGGGGAGAGGATTTATGAGGATGTTCCTGGACAGGAGAATTTTAGCTATGAGGAAAGATTGGATAGGCTGGGTTTGTTACATTTGTGTATTTTATAGTCTCTTGAGCACTCTTGAACATTCTTAGATCAACTTAACTCCATTTATTTGGGTGATCTCAGTCAGCTGTGTGGAGCTTTAAGATGACGTTCCTTCACAGACCCTCTCTCTCAATACAGCTCCCCATACCTCCTAGCTTGAGGGTGCTATACAGTATATCGATACCTCCTGCTAGAGGGTGCTATACATTATCTCATTACACCTTTCCTTTCATAAGAAACAAAAATGAATTAAAATTAGCTTCAATATAAATGGGTAGTTAACTTCTCATGTATTAAACAACTACAGGTTTAACAAACAACAACTCTTGTCTTATTAATTCTTATCCAAGTGTCCAGTGTCCATGATTTCTTACTTCTGTATTTAGTGCTCCAGGTATTTTGGTGTTGTTCAGATTCTGTTGCTTCGCCTCAAACTGGTTGTTTCAGTGGTGTTCTGTGCACTGACTGCTTTAGTCCCTTTATCAGTGCTCTGAGGGGAAATATCAGGCAACATATCCCTGTTCTCCCGTGTTGTTGTTGAAGTGCTGATTTGTGTGTTAGTTGGCTGTGTTGGCAGTGGATCGTCTGTGGGTGTCACTGAGATCTCTGGAGTTTCGATGAATGTCTCAGCGCTCTTTCTCAGATGTTTCCTATTTCGGCGATACTCATGGCCATCTTCTGTACTGACCTGATATGAATGAATGTTGACTTGTTTTTGAACCTGAGCTTTTTTCCACTCTTTGCTTTCTCGCATTTGTTTGAGTCTCACTGTTTCTCCTTCCTGCAGTGTAGGAAGTGCTGGAGCACCTCTGTTGTAGTAGTGTGCTTCTTTGGCATGGTTCCATTCTTTGTTGGCGATGATGTTGTGTATGATTCTTGGTTTCAGTAGTTCATTTGCGATTGGGATGTGTGTCTCTGTGCGGTGACTGAGTAAGCATTGTGCTGGCAAACTATCAAGGCCTTCAGTTGGTGTGTTTCGCCAAATGAGAAGGTTCATGTAGAGGTCACCACAGTCTTTCTTTGTCTTCTTGATTAACCGCTTTGGGAGCTTAACCGCGTTCTCAACCTTTCCGTTGCTTTGTGTATATTCTGGTGAACTTGTTGCGTGATCGAATCCATATTCTGTGTCAAAGTTTGGGAACTGTTGAGAGTTGAAGGGAGGTCCATTGTGGGATTGAACCTTGTCTGGAATACCGTGGTTAGAGAAGTGTTTCTTGATATGATTGATGATGACAGTGGCATCTTTCTTTCCGTGCAGATTGTCATCTCGGAATAGTCCGAGTAGTAGTCCACTGGCATAAGTAGTCTTGGCCATCGAGTGTGAATATTCACAACCAATCTTTTCCCACAGTCTCTGAGGGAGGTTGTGACTTATCAATGGTTCTTTTGGTTGGCTCGATTGATAGGTGTTACACATTTCATACTTTGAAACATAGTCTTTTATGTCACTGTTCAGTCCTAGCCAGTAAACGGATTCTCTGGCACGTCGAAAAGTGCTCTCGACGCCAGTGTGAGCAGCATCAAGTCACTGACGAATTTCGGATCTCAGGGATTTTGGGATAACACAGCGATAGCCTTTGAAGACTCTGCCATTCTGTGTTGGGAGTTTGTCACAAACTTTGCTGTGTGCATGTGTTTCAGGCTGGCATTCATATGTGGTTTCTGGCCATCCCGTTGTGATTTGTTGTATGACCAGTTGTAGTGTGGAGTCGCTTGCAGTTGCACGTTGTATCATAGTCAGTCTTTGTTTGGAGAGTGGGACAAAGTTCACCATGTGGATACACGCCACTGCAATTTCTGTCGGTGATCTCTCCACATTTTCAAGGTATGCGGGCAAGAGGGTGTCTGCTTGGTCCATTTCTTTTCCTGGTTGATACTTTATTTCGATGTCATATTGGTTGAGCCGAATGAGCAGAATGTAGTCGCTTGCAGATAACGGCTTGTGTCGTATAGCAACCAAAGGCTTATGGTCTGTCCATACCGTGATCTTGTGACCATATACATATTGATGGTTTCGTTCCACCCAAAGACTTGAGCAAATAGCTCCTCTTCGATTTGAGAGTATCGCGTTTCTGCTGGAGTGAGCGCTTGGCTCACGTATGTGATTGGTGGTCCCTGTTGCAGAAGGACGAACCCAAGACCCTTGCTCGAAGCATCTCCTTGACCTTCGGTTGCAAGTTTGTGGTCACAGTACCTGAGCACCGGAGAATCTGTCACGGGTTGTTTAATAGCTTCAAACGTTTGTCTTGTTCTTCAGTCCATTTCCAGACTATGTCTTTTTGAGTAAGCTGTAACAGAGGCTCACTGAGGTCTGAAAGATCTGGCAAGGTATTGGCGAGGTACTTTGTCATGCCGACAAATCGTTGTACACCTGCGACATCCTGCGGTTTTTGCATTTCGTTGATTGCGACCACTTTGCTTGGGTCGGCTTTGAGTCCATCACTAGATAGTATGTGTCCCATGTATTTCACTTGGGAGCTCTTGTATTTGAACTTATCGAAGTTTAATTTGATGTTTCGCTCTCTGCATCTTTGCATAAATTTGCGTAAGTTTGTGTCATCAGCGTGATTGGCCTCTTTAAGTGTTTCAGTGATCAAGATATCAATTGCAATTTTGTAGACTCCACCTAGACCCTCGAGGTTCTGGCCTAGCTTCTGTTGGAAGATTTCTGGAGCAGGGCTGATGCCAAATGGCATTCTATTATATCGCTATCGTCCCCATGGAATTTGGAAGGTAATTGAAGTCGGAGGACTCTGTGTTTAGTTCACATTGCAAGAAACCCCCCTTGCAGTCTGCTTTAGTGAAGACCTTTACATTTGACACCTGTGGCAAGATGTCAGCTATCACAGGAAGTGGATAGTGTCCACGTTTCAGGGCATTGTTCAGATGTTGAGGGTCGATACATACTCATACCTTTCCATTTGGTTTTTGTACAATCACTAGACTGGATACCCAGTCCTTCGGTTCAACCACTTTCGTGATGATTTGTCGTTTTTCCAAATGATCGAGTTCCTCTTTGAGCGTTTGTTGATATTGGCACCCGTCTGGGTGGCATTACAGCTGGTGTCACTGATTCATTACGTTCAGGTGAACTGTCCCTGGCTTATGTCCACGTCCCTTAAACACATCCGGATACGCATTGTTGACATCAGTTTTTGCCGCTAGCGAGATGTTTGCCTTGTTTGTAGTTTGCGATTAGCATCGTTCATTTACCACCGCATTATTCTGATGCTGCACTTTTATCAGCTGTAGCTGTTGAGCAGTGCGTGAGCCAATCAGTGGTGCACTTTGGCTCTCAATTGGGGAAACTGAAACTAGGGAACATAATCTTAGAATAAGAGGCCGCCCATTTAAAACTGAGATGAGGAGAAATTGTTTCTCTCAGAGGATTGTAAATCTATGGAATTCTCTGCCCCAGAGAGCTGTGGAGGCTGGGTCATTGAATATACTTGAGGTGGAGATACAGATTTTTGAGTAATAATGATCACAAAAGGCACAATGTACTTTTGCTTGTTCTTTGTATTTTCCAGTGGCACATTGTAATGTGTCCCTACCACAGGAATGGTTGCATGGTTGTCATATAGCGACAGTATTTTCTTAGATTCTTTTATATTTAAACCTTTTGGTAAGTATCTAAGAGGCAGCACATTGCATGTGGCCCCACAATCTATTTGCATTTTTACCATTTGACCTTTAATGGAGAAGGTAGCCATAATCTTAAGATACTTTCTGTCAGCTGTGTCCTTGATTGTGTGATCAACTTTACCAAGCATTTTTACAGTCATGATTTCAAAATCAGAATTATAACTCTTCATAGTGCATGAACTTTTGCTTGCCCTTACATTTAGGGTTACGTGTAGATTTCTGCCTCGATCCACTCTGCCTGCACTTTTGAGAAAAGTGAATTTGTTTGTCGCAACTTGTGCAGGTTTTCCCATATGCTGGGCATTTAGTTTTTGACAGCTCATATCTTTTGTCACAATATCTACAATCGTTCGTGAACTCTCTGAATTTTTTGTGGGTCGGGGTTTCTGTCTGACAGCTTTGACATCTTCAGAGTCTGTTTTAGTGAGCTTCATGGATTTCATTTGCGCAACTGTGGCCTCTGTAGCTTTACAGAGCATCACACATTTATCGAGTGTTAGGCTTGATTCTTGCAACAGCCTCTTACGCAGAGTGTTATCGGATATTCCGCACACTATGCGATCTCTGATGAAATCATCCCTCAAATTGCCAAAATCACATGACGATGTTAGCTCCCTCACTTTCATGAGATATCTGTCAAACTGCTCGTCCCCTTGTACACAGTTGTTAAACTGGAACCGTTCATAGATGATGTTGGTTTTACCTTTACAGTGCTCTTCCTAGAGCTTCAAAAAAAATCTCAATTTCCTGCTTGTCTTCCTCTGATTTGTAGGGGAGATTATTGTGGATATCTAGGACGTCGCTACCAATGGCAGTGATATACGTTGCAACCTTAACTCTATCTGGTTTTTCCACAATATTCCTGATAATTTCATAGCTGTTTCACAGCTGTTTGAATTTTTTCCAGCTGTCTTTCAAATTGCCAGTCACCTGCAATGGAGGTGGGAGAGGAATGTGTGCGGGAGTTGGTACCGTGGTGGTCAGGATAGCTCGCTACAGTTTAGGACTTTGACTTTGTCACATACACGTATACAGTTCAAATAACCAGAGGACTAGAACAAGTCTAATAGTAAAATATCGTGGCCATGTAATTGTAGAAATACTTTTTCAATCGAGGCTCTTCAATAACTTATGGCACTTTAAGTTTACTTTACTAATGCCTCTAGATTATTTTGCAAGCTTATGACTATTTATCGCCCTTCACGGATTCACGCGCAATGTATACGAAGCACGCTCTGCACTGCATTGCTTAACGTCGATTTTGATCGGCTCGAAAAAGTCTTACAGTTCCAATATTTTGGTCGTGGATGCGTTCGACGAAAGGTTGGAAGTCTCCGCTTCTGACACCATGTATTTTAGAGTCTCTTCAACACTCTTAGTTCAACTTAACTATTTATTTGGGACATCTCAATCAGTCATGTGGAGCTTTAAGATGGCGTTCCTTCACAGGCCCCTCTCTCAATACAGCTCCCCATGTCTCCTAGCTAGAGGGCGCTATACAGTATATCAATACCTCCTAGCTAGAGAACATACGAACATAAGAAATAGGAGCAGGAATCGGCCATTTGGCCCCTAGAGTCTGCATTGCCATTCAATAAGATCATGGCTGATCTGATCATGGACTCAACTTCACTTCCCCCCGCTCCAAATAACTCTTCACTTCCTTATCACTCAAAAATCTGTCCATCTCCGCCTTAAATATATTCAATGACCCAGCCTCCACAGCTCTCTGGGCAGAGAAGTCCATAGATTTACCTCTGAGAGAAGAAATTTCTCCTCATCTTAGTTTTAAATGGGCAGCCCCTTATTCTAAGACTATGTCCCCTAATTTTAGTTTCCCCATGAGTGGAAATATCCTCTCTGCATCCACCTTGTCGAGCCCCCTCATTATCTTATAATTTTCAATAAGATCACCTCTCATTCTTCTGAACTCCAAATATAGGCGCAATCTACTCAAACTATTTTCATAAGTCAACCCCCTCATCTCCGGAATCAACCTAGTGAAACTTCTCTGAACAGCCTCCAATGAAAGTATATCCTTCCTTAAATAAGGAGACCAAAACTATACGCAATACTCCAGTTGTGGCCTCACAAATACCTGTACAGTTATAGCAAGACTTCTCTGCTTTTATACTCTATCCCCCTTGCAATAAAGGCCAACATTCCATTTGCTTTCCTGATTACTTGCTGTACCTGCATACTAACTTTTTGTGTTTCATGCACAAGGACCCCCAGGTCTCTCTGTACAGCAGCACTTTGCAATTTTTCTCCATTGAAATTGTAATTTGCTTTTCTATTATTTCTGCCAAAGTGGATAACCTCACATTTTCCCACAATATACTCCATCTGCTAATGTTTTGCCCACTCACTTAGCCTGTCTATATCCCTTTGCAGATGTTTCGTGTCCTCCTCACAATTTGCTTTCCCAGCCATCTATGTATCTTCAGAAAATTTGGCTACATTACTCTCGGTCCCTTCATCCAAGTCATTAATATAGATTGTAAATAGTTGAGGACCCAGCACCGATCCCTGCCGCATGCCACTAGTCACTGTTTGCCAACCGGAAAATGACTCATTTATCCCGACTCTCTGTTTTCTGTTAGTTAGACAATCCTCGATCCATGCTAATATATTATCCCCAACCCCGTGAGCTTTTATCTTGTGCAGTAACCTTTTATGTGGCACCTTATCGAATGCCTTCTGGAAATCCAAATACACCACATCCACTGGTTCCCCCTTATCCATCCTGCTCATTACATCCTCGAAGAACTCCAGCAAATTTGTCAAACATGATTTCCCTTTCATAAAACCATGTTGACTCTGCTTGATTGAATTATGCTTTTCCAAATGTCCCGCTACTGCTCCCTTAATAATGGACTCCAGCATTTTCCCAACAACAGATGTTAGGCTAACTGGTCTATAGTTTCCTACTATTTGTCTGCCTCCTTTTTTTAAATAGGGGCATTACATTTGTGGTTTTCCAATCTGCTGGGACCTCTCCAGAATCCAGGGAATTTTGGTAGATTACAACCAATGCATTCACTTGCTCTGCAGCCACTTCTCTTAAGACCGTAGGATATAAGGCATCAGGTCCAGGGGACTTGTCCGCCTTTAGTCCCATTATTTTACCTAGTACTACTTCATTAGTGATAGTGATTGCATTAAGTTCCTCCCTACCTATAGCCCCTTGATTATCCACTATTGGGATGTTTTTAGTTTCTTCTACCATGAAGACCGATATAAAATATTTGTTTAACATCTCTGCCATTTCCCTGTTCTCCATTATTGATTCCCCAGTCTCATCCTCCAGGGGACCAACATTTACTTTAGCCACTCTTTTCCTTTTTATGTACCTGTAGAAACTCTTACTATCTGTTTTTATATTTTGTGCTAGTTTACTTTCATAATCTATCTTCCGTCTCAATCATTTTTTTAGTCGTTCTTTGCTGGCTTTTAAAAGTTTCCCAATCCTCTGGCCTCCCACTAGTCTTGGCCACATTGTATGCCCTTGTTTTCAATTTGATATCATCCCTTATTTCATTAGTTGTCCACAGATGGTTATCCCTGCTCTTACAGTCTTTCCTTCTCATTGGGATATATTTTTATTGTGAGTTATGAAATAACTCATTAATTGTCTGCCACACTGCTCATCAACCATCAGACACTTTAATCTATTTTCCCAGTCCACTTTAGCCAACTCTGCCTTCATACCTTTGTAGTCACCTTTATTTAAGCTTACTACGCTGGTTTGAGATTCAACTTTCTCATCTGCCAACTGAATTTGAACTTGGATATGCACTAGAGGGCGTTATACATTATCTCGTGACACTTTGGAACAGAGGAGGCTGAGGGGAGACCTTATTGAGATGTATAAAATTATGAGGGGCCTGGATAGAGTGGTTAGGAAGGACCTATTTCCCTTGGCAGAGGGATCAACAACCAGGGGGCATAGATTTAAAGTAATTGGTAGAAAGTTTAGAGGAGTTTTGGGGGCAAATTTCTTCACCCAGAGGGTGGTGGGGGTCTGGAACTCACTGCTTGAAAGGGTGGTAGAGGTAGAAACCTTCACCACATTTTAAAAATACTTGGATGTGCACTTGAAGTGCCGTAACCTACAGGGCTACGGACCAAGAACTGGAAAGTGGGATTAGGCTGGGTAGCTCTTTGTTAGCCAGCGCAGACACGGTGGGCCGAAATGGCCTCCTTCTGTGCTGTACATTTCTATGATTCTATGATTCTATGAAAGGGCATTTCCATGCTTTTGCTACCTGCAATGCCTCAATTTTAAAATTCTCATCCCTGTCTTCAAATCCCACCATGCCCTCGCCCCCCCTCCATATCTCTGTGACCTCCTCTGAGCTATCTGTACTGTTGCCATTCTGCCCTTTTGCACATCTCTAATTTCATCGCTCAACCATCGGTGGCCATGCCTTCAGCTGCCAAGGTCCTAAGCTCTGGAATTTCCTCCATAAACCTCTCCGCCTCTCCATCTCGCTTTCCTCCTTTAAGATGCTTCTTAAAACCTACCTCTTTGACCAAGCTTTAAGTCATCTGTCCTTATATGTCCGTAATATCTCCTTATGTGGCTAGGTGTCAAATCTTTTGTCTGATAACGCTCCTGTGAATTTCTTTTGGATGATTTACTGCATTAAAGGAGGCAAGTTATTGCATCAGGAAACCAATATGGCGAACTAGTGAAGAGATGCAGGGATTTGGGGAGAAGGGGACTTTCCTGCAGTCTACACCGTCAGAGATCTGGGACAGCAACAATCTAAAAGTAAGGTTATGGAGGTTGTGACAGTGGCCAGGAGCTAAAATAGAAATTAGATTAAAACTACAGAGAATCTAAAACTAAGTGTGACCGGCATTTTCAAATATACTCCCAGTAAACTGGGAATGGGGACATGGGGTCAAGGGTGGCAGGAGACTGAGGGTCAAGAGTGGCAGGAGTCTGAGGGAAAGGGTGGCAGGAGTCTGAGGGTCAAGAGAGGCAGGAGTCTGAGGGTCAAGAGAGGCAGGAGACTGAGGGACAAGGGTGGCAGGAGACTGAGGGTCAGGAAGCTTTAAATAAAGGGAAATTTCTTGTGACACCAGACCTTTGGTCATTGCCCATCCACCATAAGTCGGAGGCCCACCCAAACCTGCAGTCCGAGCTATGCCACTGCTTACAAGACAGTACCCACACAATTCATGTGAGGTGGAATTTTCTGTTCTGTGATGTGACCTTAAATAGTGATCAAACTTTAAGAACATAAGAACATAAGAAATAGGAGCAGGAGTAGACCATGCGGCCCCTCGAGCTTGCTCCGCCATTCAATAAGAGCATGGCTGATCTGATCATGGTCTCAGCTCCACTTCCCTGCCCGCTCCCCATAACCTCTTATCCCTTTATCGTTTAAGAAACTGACTATTTCTGTCTTAAATTTATTCAATGTCCCAGCTTCCACAGCTCTCTGAGGCAGCGAATTCCACAGATTTACAACCCTCTGAGAGAAGAAATTTCTCCTCATCTCTGTTTTAAATGGGTGGCCTCTTATTCTAAGATCATGCCCTCTAGTTCTAGTCTCCCACATCAGTGGAAACATCCTCTCTGCATCCACCTTGTCAAGCCCCCTCATAATCTTATACGTTTCGATAAGATCACCTCTCATTCTTCTGAATTCCAATGAGTAGAGGCCCAACCTACTCAACCTTTCCTCATATGTCAACGCCCTCATCCCCGGAATCAACCCAGTGAACCTTCTTTGAACTGCCTCCAAAGCAAATATGTCCTTTCGTAAATATGGAAATCAAAACTGCACGCAGTATTCCAGGTGTGGCCTCACCAATACCTTATTTAGCTGTAGCAAGATTTCCCTGCTTTTATACTCTATCCATTTTGCCAAGATACCATTGGCCTTCCTGATCACTTGCTGTACCTGCATACTATCCTTTTGTGTTTCATGCACAAGTACCCCCAGGTCCCGCTGTACTGCTGCATTTTACAATCTTTCTCCATTTAAATAATAACTTGCTCTTTGATTTTTTTCTGCTAAAGTGCATGACCTCACATTTTCCAACATTATACTCCATCTGCTAAATTTTTTCCCACTCACTTAGCCTGTCTATGTCCTTTTGCAGATTTTTTGTGTCCTCAAACATTGCTTTTCATCCCATCTTTGTATCGTCAGCAAACTTGGCTACGTTACACTCAGTCCCTTCTTCCAAGTCGTTTATATATATTGTAAATAGTTGGGGTCCCAGCACTGATCCCTGCAGCACTAGTTACTGGTTGCCAACCAGAGAATGAACCAATTATCCCGACTCTCTGTTCTCTGTTAGTTAGCCAATCCTCTATCCATGCGAATATATTACCCCCGACCCCGTCAACTTTTATCTTGTGCAGTAACCTTTTATATGGCACCTTGTCAAATGCCTTCTGAAAGTCCAAATACACCACATCCACTGGTTCCCCTTTATCCACCCTGTTTGTTACATCTTAAGGAACTCCAGCAAATTTGTCAAACATGACTTCCCCTTCATAAATTCATGCTGACACTGCCTGACCGAATTTTGCTTTTCCAAATGTCCTGCTACTGCTTCTTTAATAATGGACTCTAACATTTTTCCAAACACAGATGTTAGGCTAACTGGTCTATAGTTTCCTGCTTTTTGTCTGCCTCCTTTTTGAAATAGCATTTGCAGTTTTCCAATCTGCTGGGACCTCCCCAGAATCCAGTGGAAGACTTGTACAGAACAGGGTTATAGAGAAAGATAGAATCATAGAAAATAGGTGCAGAGTCGGCCATTCGGCCCTTCAAGCCTGCACGCCATTCAATAAGATCATGGCTGATCATTCCCTCAGTACCCCTTTCCTGCTTTCTCTCCATACCCCTTGATCTCTTTAGCCGTAAGGGCCATATCTAACTCCCTCTTGAATATATCCAATGAACTGGCATCAACAACTCTCTGCAGTAGGGAATTCCACAGGTGAACAACTCTCTGAGTGAAGAAGTTTCTCCTCATCTCAGTCCTAAATGGCCTACCCCTTGTCCCCTGGTTCTGGACTTCCCCAACATCGAGAACATGCTTCCTGCATCTAACCTGTCCAGTCCCGTCAGAATCTTATACGTTTCTATGAGATCCCCTCTCATCGTTCTAAACTCCAGTGTATAAACGCCCAGTTGATCCAGTCACTCCTTATATGTCAGACCAGCCATCCCTGGAATAAGTCTGGTGAACCTTTGCTGCACTCCCTCAATAGTAAGAACGTCCTTCCTCAGATTAGGAGACCAAAACGAACACAATATTCCAAGTGAGGCCTCACCAAGGCCCTGTACAACTGCAGTAAGACCTCCCTGCTCCTATACTCAAATCCCCTAGTTATGAAGGCCAAGATACCATTTGCGTTCTTCACCGTCTGCTGTACCTGCATGCCAACTTTCAATGACTGATGAACCATGACACCCAGGTCTCGTTGCACCTCCCCTTTTCCTAATCTGCCGCCATTCAGATAATATTCTGCTTTCATGCTTTTGGCACCCAAAATGGATGACCTCACATTTATCCACATTATACTGCATCTGCCATGCATTTGTCCACTCACCTAACCTGTACAAGTCACCCTGCAGTCTCTTAGCATCCTCCTCACAGCTCACACCGCCACCCAGTTTAGTGTCATCTACAAACTTGGAGATATTACACTCAATTCTTTCATCTAAATCGTTAATGTATATTGTAAAGAGCTGGGGTCCCAGCACTGAACCCTGCGGCATTACCCCCAATACCATGCGCTTTGATTTTGCACACCAATCTCTTGTGCAGAACCTTGTCAAAAGCCTTTTAAAAGTTCAAATACACCACATCCACTGGTTCTCCCTTGACAACTCTGCTAGTTGAATCCTCAAAAAATTTCAGAAGATTTGTCAAGCATGATTTCCCTTTCATAAATCCATGCTGACTTGGACCGATCCTGTCACTGCTTTCCAAATGCATTGCTATTTTATCCTTAATGATTGATTCCAACATTTTCCCCACTACTGATGTCAGGCTAACTGGTCTATAATTACCCGTTTTCTCTCTCCCTCCTTTTTTAAAAAGTGGTGTTACATTAGCTACCCTCCAATCCATAGGAACTGATCCAGAGTCGATAGACTGTTGGAAAATGATCACTAATGCATCCACTATTTCTAGGGCCACTTCCTTAAGTACTCTGGGATGCAGACATCAGGCCCCAGGGATTTATCGGCCTTCAGTCCCATCAATTTCCCTAACACAATTTCCCGCCTAATAAGGATATCCTTCAGTTCCTCCTTCTCACTGTCCCCTAGTACATTCAGAAGGTTATTTGTGTTTTCCTTCGGAAAGACAGAACCGAAGTATTTGTTCAATTGGTCTGCCATTTCTTTGTTCCCCATTATAAATTCACCTGAATCTGACTGCAAGGGACCTACATTTGTCTTCACTAATCTTTTTCTCTTCACATATTTATAGAAGCTTTTGCAGTCAGTTTTTATGTTCCCTACAAGCTTCCTCTCGTATTCTATTTTCCCCCTCTTAATTAAACCCTTAGTCCTCCTCTGTTGAATTCTAAATTTCTCCCAGACATCAGGTTTGTTGCTTTTTCTAGCCAATTTATATGCCTCTTCCTTGGTTTTAACACTATCTTTAATTTCCCTGATTAGCCACGGTTGAGCCACCTTCCCCATTTTATTTTTACTCCAGACAGTGATGTACAATTGCTGAAGTTCATCCATGTGATCTTTAAATGTTTGCCATTGCTTACCCACCATCAACCCGTTAAGTATCCTTTGCCCGTCTATTCCAGCCAATTCACGCCTCATACTGTCGAAGTTCAGGACCCTAGTTTCCGAATTAACTGTGTCTCTCTCCATCTTAATAAAGAATTCTACCATATTATGGTCACTATTCCCCAAGGGGCCTCACACAACAAGATTGCTAATTAGTCCCTTCTCATTACACATCACCCAGTCTAGGATGGCCAGCCCTCAAGTTGGTTCCGCGACATATTGGTCTAGAAAACCATCCCTAATACACTCCAGGAAATCCTCCTGCATCGCATTACTGCCAGTTTGGTTAGCCAATCTATATGTAGATTAAAGTCGCCCATGATAACTGCTGTACCTTTATTGCACACATCCCTTATTTCTTGTTTGATGTTGTCCCCAACCTCACTACCTCACTGTTTGGTGGTCTGTACACAACTCCCACTGGCGTTTTCTGCCCTTTGGTATTCCGCAGCTCCACCCATACCGATTCCACATCATCCAGTCTAATGTCCCTCCTCACTATTGCATTAATTTCCTCTTTAACCAGCAACGCAACCCCGCCTCCTTTTCCTCTCTGTCTATCCTTCCTAAATGTTGAATACCCCTGGATATTGAGTTCCCAGCCTTGGTCACCCTGGAGCCATGTCTCCGTGATGCCAATTACATCATATCCGTTAACTGCTATCTGCGCTGTTAATTCATCCACATTATTCCGAATACTCCTCGCATTGAGGCTCAGAACCTTCAGGCTTGTCTTTTTAACACACTTTGTCCCTTTAGAATTTGCTGTAATGTGGCCCTTTTTGGTCACTCTCTCTGCTGAACACCCGGCACAAAGTCACAGGCACGGAAAATGTCAATGCTGCAGCTCATTGGTTCTAACTGAGTCAGAGCTGGGGCCTGGGCCCTGGGGCCTGGGGCCTGGGGCCTGACCTTTCTCGGGGCAATTTCCAGATACCCTTGAATGCAGTGCTTCTCTTGATAAATAATGAACATCTTCTTAACTGAGGTTCAGGGTGTTGAGTATGGAGAAAGAGTCAGACTGAACAGTGTGAGCTCAAAGTAAAATGTGATCTGTTATTGCAGGTCTCCATAGTGCATCTCCAACTTGTGAAGCCTCCTTAAATACCTGTGCTCCCAAGGGATTATGGGATCCCTTGAGACTCCAGGGGATGAGCCCTCTGGTGGCTGTACAGAGTAAATACAAGTCTACATATATAACAACACTCCCCCCACCGCAGCCCCCCCCCCCCCCCCAAAGTCAATAGTGTAACTAGTTACAATGTGAGTCGATCTGGGGCCCTTCTTGACCTGGTTGATTGTCTCGGTATGAAAGCTGGTGTTGTTGAATCACTTGTTGGGCCCTCGCTGGGCTGCTGTGCAGCTGGCCTTGCTGGGCTGCCTGGTGTGTTGGCCCTGCAGGGCTGCTGCGGATGATGGGTTATGTGTTGTGGTCAACCGTGGTGCCGGTTGCCACTGGTGTGTACATTGGGGGATCAAAAAAGGTAGGGTCCAAGGTGGGTTGCTCAGGATAGTCCATTAATCTGAGTTTGATTTGGTCCAAGTGTTTCTGGTGAATGAGTTCATTTGAAAATTTGACCTGAAACAACCTGCTCCCCTTTTTGGCCACGACAGTGCCGGGAAGCCACTTGGGACCTTGTCCATAATTTAATACAAATACAGGATCATTGATTTCAATCTCGTGTGACACATTTGCGCTATCATGGTATGCACTTTGTTGAAGCTGCCTGTTCTCTACCTGTTCATGTAGATCAGGGTGAACTAACGAGAGCCTTGTCTTAAGTGCTCTTTTCATGAGCAGTTCAGCAGGTGGGATCCCAGTGAGTGAGTGGGGTCTCGTGCGGTAGCTAAGCAGGACTCGGGATAGGTGAGTCTGCAGTGAGCCTTCAGTTACCCTCTTCAAGCCTTGCTTGATGGTTTACACCACTCTCTCTGCCTGACCATTGGACGCTGGTTTAAATGGGGCAGATGTGACATATTTGATCCCGTTACGGGTCATGAATTCTTTGAACTCAGCACTGGTAAAACATGGCCCGTTGTTGCTCACCAAGACATTGGTTAAGCTGTGTGTGGCAAACATAGCCCGCAGGCTTTCAGTAGTGGCAGCGGACGTGCTAGCCGACATTATCTCATATTCAATCCACTTGGAATATGCATCTGCAACCACAAGGAACATTTTACCCAAGAACGGGTCTGCATAGTCGACGTGTACCCTTGACCACAGTTTGGAGGGCCAACACCATAAACTTAGCGTACCTCCCTAGGTACATTGCTTAACTGTGAGCATGTATTACATCTGTGAATGCAGGACTCTAAGTCCGCAGCGATACCGGGCCACCACAAGTGGGATCTGGCTATCGCTTTCATCATTACGATGCCTGGGTGGGTACTGTGGAGGAGGTCATTGATGAAGATGTCTCTGCCCTTCTTGGGGACCACTATTCGATTGCCCCACAGAAGGCAGTCTGCCTGTATAGACATTTCATCTTTGCGCCGTTGGAACGGCTTTATCTCTTCCTGCATTTTCACTGGGACACTGGACCAGCTCCCATGAAGCACACAGCTTTTGACTAGAGATAATAAGGGATCCTGGCTTGTCCAGGTTTTGATCTGCCGGGCAGTGATGTGTGATTGCTCACTCTCAAATGCTTCCATAACAATGGCTAGATCAGCGGGCTGCACCATTTCCACCCCCGTGGTGGGCAATGGCAGCCTACTGAGAGCATCGGCGCAATTTTCTGTGCCTGACCTGTGGCGGATGGCGTAGTTGTATGCGGACATTGTGAGCACCCATCTCTGGATGCGGGCCGATGCATTGGTATTCATCCCTTTACACTCGGAAAGCAGGGATATAAGTGGCTTATGGTCAGTTTCCAATTCGAATTTTAACCCAAACAGGTATTAATGCATTTTCTTTACCCCAGAGACACACGCTAACACTTCTTTTTCAATCATGCTGTAGGCTCTCTCAGCCTTAGACAGACTCCTGGATGCATAAGCAACCGGTTGCAGTTTCCTGAAATCATTAGCTTGTTGCATTACACACCCAACGCCATATGACGACGCATCACATGCTAGTACCAAACGCTTACATGGATCATACAACACAAGCAATTTGTTTGAGCATAACAATTTTCTCGCTTTTACAAAGGCTTTTGCCCCAAACCCATTCGTCCCCTTTTCATCGTAAGACATGTAGTGGTTCTAACAGTGTGCTGAGACCCAGTAAGAAGTTACCAAAGTAGTTCAGGAGTCCCAGAAACGACTGCAGCTCCATCACGTTCTGTGACCTCGGTGCGTTCTCGATTGCCTCCGTCTTCGCGTTGGTGAGCCTGATGCCGTCCTCCGCAATCCTCCTTCCCAAGAACTCCATTTCAGGCACCAGGAAAACGCACTTCAAGCATTTTAACCTGAGCCCCACATGGCTGAGTCGACTAAGAACCTCCTCCAGGTTTTGTCGGTGCTCGACTGTGTTCCGACCTGTGACCAAGATGTCGTCCTGGAAGACCACGGTGTGCGGGATCCACTTCAGTAAACTTTCCATGTTTCTCTGGAATATCGCTGCCGCAGATCAGATTCCAAACAAAAAGACCCTTGTACATGTTGATGCAGGTGAGGGCCTTCGATGATTCCTCCAGTTCCTGTGTCATGTAGGCTGAAGTCAGAACCAGCTTCGTGAACGTCTTTCCCCCCGCCAGCGACGCAAAGAGGTCGTCGGCTTTTGGTAGTGGGTATTGGTCCTGCAGGGAGAAACGATTGATAGTTACTTTGTTATCGCTATAGATTCTGATGGTGCCGTCTCCCTTGAGGACTGGGGCAATAGGACTGGCCCACTCGCTGAACTCGATCGGGGAAATTATGCCCTCTCTTTGCAGCCAGTCTAGCTCAATCTCTACCCTTTCTCTCATCATGTACGGTACTGCTCTCGCCTTGTGATGGATGGGTCACGCTCCCGGAATTAGGTGGATCTGCACTTTTGCTCCTTGGAATTTCCCGATGCCTGGTTCGAACAGCGAAGGAAATTTGTTTAAGACCTGGGCACATGAAGTGTCGTCAGCGGGCAATAGTACTCGGACATCGTCCCAGTTCCAGCGTATCTTTCCTAGCCAGCTTCTGCCGAGCAGCGTGGGACCACCCAGAGTGGTAGCTTGTGCACCGCTCCATCGTAGGAGACCTTTACGGTAGCACTGCCGATTACAGAAATCAGTTTTTTCGTGTAAGTTCTTAGTTTCATGCGAACTGGAGTTAAGACTAGCCTTGAGGTCTTGTTGCACCACAACCTTTCGAAAGTCTTTTTGCCCATGATGGACTGGCTCGCGCCTGTGTCCAGCTCCATTGACACCGGGAGTTCATTTAGTTCAATATTCAGCATTATCGGGGGACAATTCATGGTGAATGTGTGCACCCCATGTACCTCTGCCTCCTCTATCTGAGGCTCTGGTTTGTCGTGATCCTCCGTGGATCTGTCCTCCTCTGCAACATGTGGTTTGCAGGTTTAACAGGCTTAGCAGCTCGCCTGCACACTCGTTGGAGGTGTCCCATTGTTCCACAGCCCTTGCGAACGTATCCTTTGAATCAGCATGAATGGAAACAATGATCACCCCCGCAGTGCCAACAAGGTGTTAATGGCCTTGCCTTCGTCACCCTTGATGGTGGACTCTGAGACATCTGCAGACGTGCAGCTGCAGGTATGTATGACCTGCCCTGTATGTTACGTTTCGAAAACAACATCACTTTGTTCACAGTACTTGTAGCAGCACTTGTGTGCTGAGAAATTTGCTTCGTATTGTCACTGGTGCCAATGAACGCCTGGACTATCGCTATGGCCTTACTCAAGGCTGGGGTCTCGACAGTCAAAAGTTGCGAAGTATGGTTTCATGGCCAATGCCAAGTACGAAAAAGTCTCTGAGCATGTGCTCCAAATGTCCTTCAAATTCGCAATGGCCTGCAAGGCATCTCAGCTCAGCGACGTAACTCGTCACTTCCTGACCTTCAGACCTTTTGTAGGTGTAGAACCGGTACCTCGCCATCAGAACGCTTTCCTTCAGGTTCAAATGTTCTCGGACCAGTGTGCACAAATCGTCGTACGATTTCTCCGTGGGTTTCACTGGAGTGAGCAGATTCTTCATGAGGCCATACGTTGGTGCCCCATAGACGGTGAGGAGGATCGTCCTTCGTTTGGCAGCGCTCTCTTCCCCATCTAGCTCGTTGGCCACGAAGTATTCACATAGAAACAGAGAAAATAGGTCCAGGAGTAGGCCATTCGGCCCTTCGAGCCTGCACCGCCATTCAATGAGTTCATGGCTGAACATGCAACTTCAGTACCCCATTCCTGCTTTCTCGTCATACCCCTTGATCCCCCGAGTAGTAAGGACTACATCTAACTCCTTTTTGAATATATTTAGTGAATTGGCCTCAACAACTTTCTGTGGTAGAGAATTCCACAGGTTCACCACTCTCTGGGTGAAGAAGTTTTTCCTCATCTCGGTCCTAAATGGCATCCCCTTATCCTTAGATTGTGACCCCTGGTTCTGGACTTCCCCAGCATTGGGAACATTCTTCCTGCATCTAACCTGTCTAAACCCATCAGAATTTTAAACGTTTCTATGAGATCCCCTCTCATTCTTCTGAACTCCAATGAATACAAGCCCAGTTGATCCAGTCTTTCTTGATATGTCAGTCCTGCCATCCCGGGAATCAGTCTGGTGAACCTTCGCTGCATTCCCTCAATAGCAAGAATGTCCTTCCTCAAGTTAGGAGACCAAAACTGTACACAGTACTCCAGGTGTGGCCTCACCAAGGCCCTGTACAACTGTAGTAACACCTCCCTGCCCCTGTACTCAAATCACCACGCTATGAAGGCCAACATGCCATTTGCTTTCTTAACCGCCTGCTGTACCTGCATGCCAACCTTCAATGACTGATGTATCATGACACCCAGGTCTTGTTGCACCTCCCCTTTTCCTAATCTGTCACCATTCAGATAATAGTCTGTCTCTCTGTTTTTACAACCAAAGTGGACAACCTCACATTTATCCACATTATACTTCATCTGCCATGCATTTGCCCACTCACCTAACCTATCCAAGTCGCCCTGCAGCCTCATAGCATCCTCCTCGCAGCTCACACTGCCACCCGCAAATTTGGAGATACTACATTTAATCCCCTTGTCTAAATCATTAATGTACAGTGTAAACAGCTGGGGCCCCAGCACAGAACCTTGCGGTACCCCACTAGTCACTGCCTGCCATTCTGAAAAGTCCCCATTTACTCCTACTCTTTGCTTCCTGTCTGACAACCAGTTCTCAATCCACGTCAGCACACTAGCCCCCAATCTGATGTGCTTTAACTTTGCACATTAATCTCTTGTGTGGGACCTTGTCGAAAGCCTTCTGAAAGTCCAAATATACCACATCAACTGGTTCTCCCTTGTCCACTCTACTGGAAACATCCTCAAAAAATTCCAGAAGATTTGTCAAGCATGATTTCCCTTTCACAAATCCATGCTGACTTGGATATATTATGTCACCTCTTTCCAAATGCGCTGCTATGACATCCTTAATAACTGATTCCATCATTTTACCCACGACCGATGTCAGGCTGACCGGTCTATAATTCCCTGTTTTCTCTCTCCCTCCTTTTTTAAAAAGTAGGGTTACATTGGCTACCCTCCACTCCATAGGAACTGATCCAGAGTCTATGGAATGTTGGAAAATGACTGTCAATGCATCCGTTATTTCCAAGGCCACCTCCTTAAATACTCTGGGATGCAGACCATTAGGCCCTGGGGATTTATCGGCCTTCACTCCCATCAATTTCCCCAACACAATTTCCCGACTAATAAGGATTTCCCTCAGTTCCTCCTTCTTACTAGACCCTCTGATCCCTTTTATATCCGGAACGTTGTTTGTGTCCTCCTTAGTGAATACCGAACCAAAGTACTTGTTCAATTGGTCTGCCATTTCTTTGTATTGGTCGAGTCGCTCCACAAAAGTTTCAAAATTATCTCCCTCCGAAAATTTCTCCAGGATGCCCACTGTTCTCTACATCTTTGGGTTCGCTACCTGTATCTCATCGCCAGTTGTTGAGTATGGAGAAAGAGTCAGACTGAACACTGTGAGCTCAAAGTAAATTGTGACCTTAGTCTTTTATTGCAGGGCACCAGAGTGCCTCTCCAACCTGTGAAGCCTCCTTAAATACCTGTGCTAAGGGTTTATGGGATCCCTTGGTACTCCAGGGGATGAGCCCCCTGGTGGTTGTACATAGTAAATACAAGTGCACATATATAGAGGGTCCCTCTCCTTTCTCCCGATGTTGAGCGGTGACTGTGTGAGGAGTGGGTACGGATCTGTCTCCAGCTCACAACACCCGGGGTTCAGGAAAGCTTGTCGTCATTTACCCATCGGCCATTGAGGAGAGGGCGGAACGTGTACATCATGTATTTTCAGACGATAGTTGGCTAAGGTACTGTACTTTACTGTGACTGGTGTTTTATACAGGTTGAGCGTCTGAATTCCGGAGTTCTGAAATTCAGAATGTTCCGGAATCCGGCCACCAGACCGATCCGTGGCGGGGTCCTCAGGAAACCAGAAAATGTTCCTGAAATCCGGACTCCCCCCTCCCCGCCACCCCCCCGGCCTGTCCTGCCTCGCCCTGACCTCGCCCCGACCTCACCCCAACCTCGCCCTGACCTCACCCCGACCTCACCCCAACCCCCCACCCCCTCCCCTACCTACTTCGGCCCAGGCAAAGACGTTCCAAAATTCGGAAATAACCAGAATCCGAAACGGCCTCGGTCACGAGGCTTCCGGATTTCAGATGTCACACCTGTACAGAGAAGGGGAGAGAACTTGCATTTCTATAGCGCCTTTCACAACCTCAGGCTGTCCCAAAGCACTTTCCATCCAATCAAGTGTAGTCATTGTTGTAATGTAGGAAACGTGGCAGCCAAATTGTGCACAGTAAGTTTCCACCAACAGCAATGAGATAAATGACCTGATTATCTGTTTTACTGATGTTAGTTGAGGGATAAATATTGGCCAGGACACTGGGGAGAACTCCCCTGCTCTTCTTTGAACAGTGCCATGGGATCATTTACATCCACCCGAGAGAGCAGACGGGGCCTCGGCATCTCTGACAGTGCAGCACTCCCTCAGTACTGCCCCTCCGACAGTGCATCAGTCTCTCAGTACTGCCCCTCCGACAGTGCGGGGCTCCCTCAGTACTGCCCCTCCGACAGTGCATCAGTCTCTCAGTACTGCCCCTCCGACAGTGCGGGGCTCCCTCAGTACTGCCCCTCCGTCAGTGCATCAGTCTCTCAGTACTGCCCCTCCGACAGTGCGGGGCTCGCTCAGTACTGTGCCTCCGACAGTGCGGGGCTCCCTCAGTACTGCCCCTCCGACAGTGCATCAGTCTCTCAGTACTGCCCCTCCGACAGTGCGGGGCTCGCTCAGTACTGCCCCTCCGACAGTGTGGGGCTCCCTATGTAATGCCCCTCCGACAGTGCATCAGTCTCTCATTACTGCCCCTCCGACAGTGCGGGGCTCCCTCAGTACTGCCCCTCCGACAGTGCAGTGCTCCCTCAGTACTGCCCCTCCGACAGTGCGGGGCTCCCTCAGTACTGCCCCTCCGACAGTGCGGGGCTCCCTCAGTACTGCCCCTCCGACAGTGCATCAGTCTCTCAGTACTGCCCCTCCGACAGTGCGGGGCTCCCTCAGTACTGCCCCTCCGACAGTGCGGGGCTCCCTCAGTACTGCCCCTCCGACAGTGCAGTGCTCCCTCAGTACTGCCCTTCCGACAGTGCGGGGCTCCCTCAGTACTGCCCCTCCGACAGTGCGGGGCTCCCTCAGTACTGCCCCTCCGACAGTGCATCAGTCTCTCAATACTGCCCCTCCGACAGTGCGGGGCTCCCTCAGTACTGCCCCTCCGACAGTGCAGTGCTCCCTCAGTACTGCCCCTCCGACAGTGCATCAGTCTCTCAGTACTGCCCCTCCGACAGTGCGGGGCTCCCTCAGTACTGCCCCTCCGACAGTGCAGTGCTCCCTCAGTACTGCCCCTCCGACAGTGCAGTGCTCCCTCAGTACTGCCCCTCCGACTGCGCGGGGCTCCCTCAGTACTGCCCCTCCGACAGTGCATCAGTCCCTCAGTACTGCCCCACCGACAGTATGGGGCTCCCTCAGCACTGCCCCTCCAACAGTGCGGCGCTCCTTCAATAATGCCTCTCCAACAGTGCAGTACTCCCTCAGCACTGCCCCTCTGACAGTGTGGTGCTCCCTCAGTATGGCCCCTCCAACAGTGTGGCGCTCCCTCAGTACTGTCCCTCCGACAGTGCGGTGCTCCCTCAGTACGGCCCCTCCAACAGTGCGCCGCTCCCTCAGTACTGCCCCTCCGACAGTGCGGCGCTCCCTCAGTACTTCCCCTCCGACAGTGCGGCGCTCCCTCAGTACTGCCCCTCCGACAGTGCGGCGCTCCCTCAGTACTGCCCCTCCGACAGTGCGGCGCTCCCTCAGTACTGCCCCTCCGACAGTGTGGCGTTCCCTCAGTACTGCCCCTCCAACAGTGTGGCGCTCCCTCAGTACTGCCCCTCCGACAGTGTGGCCCTCCCTCAGTACTGTCCCTCCGAAGTGTGGCGCTCCCTCAGTACTGCGCTGGAGTGTCAGCCTGAATTTTGTGCTCAGGTCTCTGGAGTGGGACTCGAACCCACAACCTTCTGACTCCGAGGCATGATTGGTAACAAAGAGGATTTGCATATGTGCAACACTCCTTGAAAAGGTCAGCTGTGGAAAGCACAAGAATGAGGAGAGCGCGACAGAGTTCCTGGTTCAGCTCCATCCCCAAGTTTCCCACAGTAACTGCAATGGTGGCATGAAATCGGCCACTCCTCGAGTGCACTGCTCCTGACTCCGCGGTGCTCACCTGGACAGCCTTTGGACACCGCCGACAGCTTCCCTCCCGCCCGAGCAGCAGTGGCCACTTTCCCTGAGCCTGACTCGGATTGTGGAGTGAGGAGCAGAACAGGGAGGCCAGCAGCCTGGCACTACGTAAAGTACCAAGCCGCTCACAGCCTGGGCTGGTTCTGTTTAACAGTCAATGTTTGAGCAAAGGCACATGATGCTGACAGACCCACCGTGTTTACAGAGATACCATGTGTCCCTGCAGAAAGAAACAAGAAATACTGCATCGTGTTTTTCCTCTTTTGGTGAGATTTTGCAATTTCAGTTGTGTCAGCTGTGGCTCAGTGGGCAGCATTCTTACGTCTGTGAGTCAGAAGGTCGTGGGTTCGAGTCTCACTCCAGGGACTTGAGGACAAAATCTAGGTACCAGCACTGTGCTTTTACATGAGACGTTAATCCAAGGCCCCGTCTGCCCTCTCAGGTTATGTAAAAGATCCCATGGCTCTAATCTGGAACTGTCCTGGCCAATAATAAATCCCTCAACCAACATCACCAAAACAGGTTACCTGGTCATTATCACATTACAGATTGTGGGAGCTTGCTATGCGCAAATTGTCTGCCACGTTCCTACATTACACCAGTGACTACACGTGAAAAGTACTTCATTGGCTGTAAAGTGCTTTGGGACATCCTGAGGCCGTTAAAGGCGCTATAGCAATGCAAGTTCTTCTTCCTTAATGTCCAATGATGAAAATTGCAGCTGGATGCGTTTTATGTGTGGCCCTTTCCCTGAATAATGGTGTAAGGGGGTATAGTATTGTAAGGGGATAAAATTCACTTATATGCATGGAGAGCTCACTTATAAAACTCATTTACAATGGGTTTTATAATGGAGAACAGCTAAAAGCAAAGCTTGCTGGTAAAAGAACCATCATAAGTAACCAACAATGATTGTTATAAAAATGCGTTGAACCCTAGCACAGACTGATAGAAGCTTCAGTACAGAACAGCACTTGCCAAGGACAGTAGGGAACATAGATTATAGCAACATGGGAACAGGATGGTATTGACGGGTAGTTTTGACGAGATTTCTTGGGAGAGGGATAAGGAGGCACCACCCTGGGAAACAAGGTTCATCCGTGAACACTTCCCCTGCATGCTTGAATAAAGACCGGTTGAACTGGGGTTTCGTCTGAGTGATTCCGTACGGGCGGGTGTCGATTCTTTATATCAGGGCGTCCACCTTGAAGAAGAGAAGTTTTTTTACCCCAACATTTGGCGCTGTGAGCAGGGTGGAGACACTCTGAGTAGATGATAGATTGAGTAGACTGGGTCTTTACTCGTTGGAGTTCAGAAGGATGAGGGGTGATCTTATAGAAATATTTAAAATAATGAAAGGGATAGACAAGATAGAGGCGGAGAGGTTGTTTCCACTGGTCGGGGAGACTAGAACTAGGGGGCACAGCCTCAAAATACAGGGGAACCAATTTAAAACCGAGTTGAGAAAGAATTTCTTCTCCCAGAGGGTTGTGAATCTGTGGAATTCTCTGCCCAAGGAAGCAGTTGAGGCTAGCTCATTGAATGTATTCAAATCACAGATAGATAGATTTTTAACCAATAAGGGAATTAAGTTACGGGGAGCGGGCGGGTAAGTGGAGCTGAGTCCACAGCCAGATCAGCCATGATCTTGTTGAGAAGCAGAGCAGGCTCGAGGGGCTAGATGGCCTACTCCTGTTCCTAATTCTTATGTTTTTATGTTCAGACGATGTGGCAGCTATTGGGGTGAGTATTTTTTTTGTACCACCTACAGAGCTGCAGCATTGACGGGGAAAGAGGTAATCGGTATAAAGAACTAAGTTATAGCGAAACACAGAAGGAAGAAAACCGAGGTAGGATAGGTGTAAGTCCTGATGTGTGACAGGTGACACGGTAATAACAAGGAGAAGCCTGTACTGATCATGCGCGGTGCAAATAAGAAAGGAATACAACCTAAAGGGGTGGTGGATGCTGACCCCAGTGATTGTTAGAGAAAAATGGCCAGTGGGATAGAATGGGAATGGGGACTGCAAGGACCTCTGATATATATGCTAGCTGAGAAAAATGGGAAATTAATAGAATCAATGAAAAAGCAAGGATGGCAGCCAGAAGACTCACGAGACAGACAGAGGAAATGGTGGGACAGTCAGACTAAGAATAAAACGGAGCAAGCCTATGTAATAATACTCGCCTGCTGCAGAGGACAGATAAAAGAAATAGATACTCAAACAAAACAAATTCAAGAGTTAGAAGTTAAGATAAATAAGCTGCAAGAGATAAAAGACAGGACTGGATGGATAGTGCAGTGCGCAGCCCTAGCACCATCATCTACAGCACCAGCAATTGAGCCGCTGTACCCTTCGGTGGGCAAGAGTAGCCCACAAACCCAAGCTGACAGTAAACCAGACTGGGATGAGTTGGTCGATGACGAGTATGATGTAGATTGGCCCCCGGCACATGATGATGGCACATGACCAGCAGCGCCTATACGCACCACTACGATTTCCATCAACGGACACAGACCAGGCCAAATTACTATGCAGGAGGTACCCCTCAGTCCACAGGGGTGACAAATAATATTTAATGAATTGCCAGCCCCTAAAACAAATAGTAGGAATCCAGAATTTTGGCAAAAGGTGGAAAAGATGCTAGCCGCCCATAACCTAACCTTAGCAGACATTCACAATCTGGTAAAAACCAAAACCGGTCCGATAAATTGGCGCAAAATGACACAATTGGTACAAAGCGGGAACTGGCAGAATCAGGGAGGGGCCGATATGCCAAAAGCGCAAAACTTGGACTTCCTGAAGCATGGGATAGATGGGTGCTAAGGACCGATTAGAACAAATTAGAGTAGGATACTGAAAGTAACTCAAAAGGCAGGCGAAAGTGTAGGGGAATACGGGGAACGAAAGTGGATTGAGTACAAAGGCCACTCCGGCACAAATTACCCTGACAAAAATGATGCAGCATTTTTGAAAATGTTTAAGGATAGACTAGGGGAAGCTTATCAAAAGATAATTAAGTTAGGATTTAAAGTGGGGGACGATTACGATGAAACTCTGGAGTGGGCAGAACACGTAGAAGAGTTAAAGTCAGAACAAAGGGAGAAGATAGCAGAAATAGTAGCAGCGACAGAAGCAGCAGAAGCGAAGGGGGAGGAGACACACCTCTGCGCAGCTCCCCTGATTTGTTTTAACTGCAATCAGGAAGGCCACTGCAGTAGGGATTGCCCTCAGAAGAAGAAAGGAAACGGAAATTCTAAAGGGAAATGTTATAATTGTGGTAAACCGGGACACTTGTCCAAAGATTGCTGAAGTGAGGGAGGAGGCACGGAAAGGCGAGGCCCCCAACAGGCAAGGAAGGGAACACTATTAACCTGGGAAGAGCTGATGGATATGCTCAGGCAGGTACCAGCACCACCTGCTACCACCGCCCCCACCTGAGACGCCCTCCAACGAGGACATTATCAACATGCTCACCGACAATACCCATAAAGGCCCGAAGCTGAGGCAGCAGTCTGTCAGATAATGCAGGGATTAGAGGAGCAAAGGGTAGTGAAACAGGTAATAGCCTCCACTAATTCACCTGTGTGGCTGATAAAGAAACCCGACAGGTCTTACCAACTAACTATCGATTATACCGCCCTGAATAAGGTGACTCCCCGAGAACACCCAATTTTTAAGGCCTGGATCCAGAATATAAGATATTCACCGTGCTCAATATAGCGAATGGATTTTGGGTCATACCTTTAGACAAAGAGTCCCAAGGGAAATTTGCCTTCACTGTAGAGAGAAAACAATACACATGGACTACAGTGCCACAGGAATTCCATAATAGCCCGAGCATATTTCATCGAGTACTGTCAGGAATTTTGGAACCAGTGGACGTAGGAGAAGGGAGCACCCTTTTGCAGTATGTGGATGATATCTTTATTGCCTCCAGTACAAAACAACAACCGTAATAGGTTTAACGACAGTGCTAGGAGCTCTACAGAATGCGGGATTAAACATAAATCCTAGGAAGGTGCAGGTGGGAAGGAACAAAGTAACATATCTAGGATACATAATATCACAAGGGAAGAGACAGATGCCCGAGGACAGAAAGGGAGCAATTCGATCAATGCCCAGGCCAGGGACTGTGAAAGTGGTCAGGCAGGTACTAGGGCTATACAACTACTGCAGAAACTTTATTCACGAATATGCCGAGATGGCTCAAAGGGGGAAACTGGGGCCCAGATAAGGAAACTGCATTTGCAAAGTTAAAACAAACTCTCACAAGTGTTCCAGCCCTGGGATTACCTGACCAGAATAGGCCCTTCCACGTCTATACGTACCACAGTAAAGATCATTATAACATGGTGGGGACTCAATTACATGGGGACAGACATAGGCCAGTGGCATATTACTCAGGTAAGCCGCAACCTGTAGCCGCAGGACAGTCCAGGTGTGCTGCTGCCCTAGACTGTGCGGCATGGGCCATCAGAGTTAGCCAACCAATAGTAATGTCGGGACACGTTATCCTACATACCCAGCATACCTTAGTAGAAGTGCTTTACACAGGAAGGCTAAAAACAGTATCCGACACATAAAGGACAAGGTGGGAAGCAATGCTCTTACCCCCCTCAACGGGACAGTAACAATAAAAGACAACTGTAACAAACCTGCAGGGTGGATCATTACGCAGGGAAAGGAGCATCAGTGTAGCCCGACAGGAGAAGGCGAGGGAAGTATTCAGGCTTGAGAAGGCCGACATGGATCTATATGTAGATGGGTCTCGGCGCTATATATCAACGGGACACCACGGACGGGATGGGCCGTGGTACACAGCAGCGGACAGGTCAAAAGGGAAGGACGGCTAGAAGGGGCCTATCAGCTCAAGTGGCTGAATTGGTGGCTCTCACTGAGGCTCTGAGGCTGGCTAAGGGAAAAAGAGTAAACATCTATACAGACAGTCGATATGTTTTTGGAGTAGTGCATGATTATATGATAGCCTGGAGCAGACGGGACCTCACGAGGAGGGCCAATTAAACACGAGGCTATTGTTAAGAAATCAGTGGAAGCCTCTCTCCTACCCCAGGAGTGTGCGATAATAAGCATCAAAGCGCACATAAACATTACCGATCAACATCAACAGGGGAACGTGTGGGCAGACAAGGCAGCCAAGCGAGTGGCAGAGACAGGTACACTGATCAGGGAAGCCCAGGTCGGAGCATGTACAATCGGGCCTGAGGAAGTAAACATGCTTAAGGTACAGGGAGAAGCTACCCCACAGGAAAAGGAGGAGTGGAAGTAGAGAGGAGCCCAACAAGAGACCGACGGGATATGGAGGAAAAATGGGAATGTGGTGGCCCCGGAATGCATCCAGGGGAACCTATTAAATTTATACCACGGGTATGTCCATATAGGTAGAACCAACAGGATAAACTCGATGTCCAGATGCTGGTGGTGGAAAGGAATGGGTAGAGATATAGAGGACCACTGTAGAAGGTGCGTGACATGCACAAAATACAATCCAGGGGAAAGTAAAGGTCAGAATGGGACATCAACCCCGACCGAAAGCATCCTGGGAAAACTTACAGAAAGACTTTACTGGACCATTACCCAGCAACAAGGGGAAGACATACTGCCTAGTTATAATAGACCGATTTACAAAGTGGGTAGAAGCTTTCGCCTCGAGAAATTGTTCATCAGAAACCGTGGCCAGGATCCTAGCAGAGGATGCACAACCCCGATGGGGACTGCCACTACGGCTGGACTCAGATCAAGGTACACACTTCACAGGGAAGATAATGAAACAGCCCTGCGCTTTACTAGGGATCAGGCAAAAATTCCATATCCCATACCAGCCGGAATCTTCCGGATTAGTGGAATGAATGAATAGGACCTTAAAAGCGGCCCTAAACAAGGCAATCAAAGAGACTGGAAAGGGATGGGTAGACAGATTACCCCGAGAACTAATGAAGCTTAGGGCAACCCCTAGTCGGACGACAGGCCTGACACCCTTTGAACTAATGAGACTGCCAGAAGTCTTGGTTACAGGAAGTGAGGACGTAGGACCATATAATGACAGGATACGGAGGTTTGTGATGGAACTCTGTAAGCAGTTACATGAGTTAAAAGCACAGGCTAGAGATCAGCAAGTAATTAAGGACTTCGAGAACAACACTAAAGAACAGAAGGTCCAAATACCCCAAGTAGGCAGTCAGGTGATGGTGAGGATTACTCCAGAGAGGTCCGGGCTCGCAACAAAATGGATCTCACCCTATCGGAGAATAGTGAGTGACATGTGCGCCTGTGTAGTTACAAGGGGTATCGGCAAGTGGAAACACTCGACCCAGTTTAAAAAACGTGGTCACTAATTAACTGGTGACGACCGGGAAATATTGTTTTTTGGCAGGACTCTGATGCTCATGGGAACAACGCGGGGTAACACAGCCTCATACCAAGGACAACAGGCTGAGGGACGGCAAGGCCTGTATTACAGGGACTCAGGCGACATGAGTTTAATAAAGAATCAAAAACACTGATGGTGACGGATGGAGCAACAGTAGACCAAGGGAACGAAACAACATTGGGGATGGGCCAGTAATACGGGACCAATAATTAGTGGGAATAAGACCATGGTGTGTTTTGCACTCGGCGGTGGTGGGGGAGGGGGCGTGCATAGATACTGCACCCAGGGGAATGGGGTGCAGATAAGGCGCATGCCAAATTTCACTCAATTCTCCGAGTACCCCAGCAAGAGAAGGATAAGTGGAAGATATGCCCGCCCTCCCAATGTGCAGACATCTATGAATGGTGTTGGAGGGCTATTTCCCGAGATAGACCCATCACCATGGCCCCACCCACTACTTTAGCAACAGTGAGCACTACCAGGGCCCTGTCCACCACACCCCCAGCACCACAAACGTGTCCAACGCTGGGGAAAAAGAGGGATTGGTAATAAGGCAGACCAAGGATAAAATACATTTCGGGGTACGTCAGCAAATAATTACGGTATTCCTAAATTTAATAGACTTAACCATCCCCAACTTCTGCGGGTCAAACACTAGAAGCTTGTATAAAAACCTGACCCTGCGAGCACTTGAAGGCTTGGAATCCATAACCATGAAGTTTAAAGTGGAAAGAGGGTCAGGTAAAAGGCGGGACCGGGGTAAAGAGGGATACTAGAAATGGTAGGCAGCCGGATACACGGCGGGAGTTGCAATGGTAACCACTATAGCCCTGCACACGATAGATGATCGAGTTGACGCCCTAACACGTACCTTGCAGGGATTGTTGAATAGGATGCGGGTAATGAAAAGGTACAGGCACAACAGTGTAGTGGCTCGGAGAGGGAATTATTACAAGTGGCTCACACGTTGCGAGACCATGCCAGAAACATAAATTTGATAAATAGAGCGGAAAGAAACTTGAGCAGAACCATACAGACAGAAATCGTATGCGCAGGGTACGGAGCATGGTTATTCAGTGGTATACAAGATAACCTAGAGCAACTCCAAAATGGAAAGGTGCCGGATTGGATAACACTTGATGTATTTACCAACTGGACCTTGGACAAAAACATGACTCATGCCTGCGAGGTGCAGAGAAACAGTCATGCTTGGGTGTATGATGTGACAAAGGGAGATCCCCTATACCAAACAGACAATATAGGGGAAATAAGAAAACACGCTCACATGTGTTACCATGACCTATCCAGATATGTAATTAAAGAGAACAGTACTAAGAGTCTCAGCATAGAGGATTATTATAAAAATAACCAAATTGTTTTATGTCGAGATCCACTACGAATGATCAAAGATGACTGTGGATATGACCAAGTGGACGGGTGCACCTTGAGTATCACCCCCTACTGCCGCCCCCCCCCCCAACCTAGCCCGGGACTACGAAACTACCGCTGTTCCATGAGGAAATGGGGAATGGTGTGTGAGCACTACGGCGACTGAGATGACGGTCACAAATAAGGGAGGAGATACCTCATACGCCATCATGAATACTGACTTCTGCTTTACCCCGCAGGACGAGACATATTTAAATGAATATGTTATAAACCCTGAACTAAAGAAAGAAACCATCAATGGGATAATGACACTATCCGAGAAGGGTATGAGAAGGCCATCGGGCCGCAAGAAGAACCAATACCCGAACTGAATGAGGAACAAATTCAACTGGAGCAGGATATTTGGAGGCAAAGACTGAAGTATACAGTCCTGATGCAAGACATAGACAAAATGCGAAAGAACACTGAGGAAATGTTGGCTAGTCAGCCTTGGTACATGAAATTATGGAATGCTGAACTCAATGTGCAAGTGCATCCGTGGATGCGGATAATGTCACATGTACTGGTTGTAGTGCAAGGGATCATCTTGGTCATCTTACTATTGTTAGCACGTAAAATGTGTAACCGACGTAAGAGGCAGGCCATAGCACGAACTATTGTTAAAACACTGAATGAAGGGAACTTGGACAGTCCTGCCAAAAGGACTTATCTAATATAACCTTGATAGGAAAGCTGACAGGTGGGTCCTGCAGTTCGGGAAGTAGTTCGGGAGATAGCCAAGTGAAAGGAAAACCCTGGAGGCTCACCCATGAGGAATAGATTGGGAAATGGCCTATCTTGGGCATATAGCTAAGGGCTATGAGGGGGAATTGTAAGGGGGTATAGTATTGTAAGGGGATAAAATTCACTTATATGCATGTAGAGCTCACTTATAAAACTCACTTACAATGGGTTTTAAAAATGGAGAACAGCTAAAAGCAAAGCTTGCTGGTAAATGAACCATCATAAGTAACCAACAATGATTGTTATAAAATGCGTTGAACCCTAGCACAGACTGATAGAAGCTTCAGTACAGAACGACACTTGCCAAGGACAGTAGGAAACATAGATTATAGCAACATGGGAACAGGATGGTATTGACGGGTAGTTTTGACGAGATTTCTTGGGAGAGGGATAAGGAGGCACCACTCTGGGAAACAAGGTTCATCTGTGAACGCTTCCCCTGCATGCTTGAATAAAGACCGGTTGAACTAAGGTTTTGTCTGAGTGATTCCATGGTCACTCTACGGGTGGGGATACGGTCGGGTGTCGATTTCTTATATCAGGGAGTCCACCTTAAGGAAGAGAAGTCTTCTTTTTATGCCAACAACGGGAATAGTGGACAAGGAATCAACACATCGCACCAGCAGTAATGTTCCTTTTACATTCCGACCCATTGGACGGGCTGCTGGGTGTGTGTCGAAGGTTTGATTCTCCCAGATGCGTTGAGGCTGGATTCAGTGATTAACTCAGGGCGGGATGGTTTGTGGAGGGCGAGGGAAAGGGAATGAGGAGTGACTTTCTACTGCTCAGGGCAGAGGGGCTAGAAATTGGGGCCCAGCTCGATTCCGTCAGGTTACTGCCACTGCAAATTGTGATGGGAGGAACAGGCACTCCTATCCAAGACCCAGCGTCACCAACTCCTCCTCCATCCCAGCATCAGCTTGGGTGGGGGGACTCCCGGCTTCCCCCAGATGTCCACCTGATACTCCAGCAATGTGGCCAGCTGCCTATGGGCCCCATCGACACTTCACACTGCAATGAATCGTTGAGGGGTCGCTTACCATTTGAATCAGGGCTCACCTTCAGGGCAACAACAATGAATTAGCTGGGCAAGCTGTGGGGCCCACAAACCCTGGCAGTTCTGCTGGGTGCATGCCCTTGTACTGTTGTGTCTGACACGGCAACTCCTCCCTGATATTGAAACCATCCAGGGCCCAGGGTTCGAGCCAGTGTCATGGCGATACATAACAGACCACATAACCCAGGCTCCAACATAGTGCAAAGAGAAAGTTAAAGAAAGACTTGCATTTCTATAGCACCTTTCACATCCTCGGGACGACTCAAAGTGCTTGTCTGGGGTCTGCTTCTGGGGTCTGCTTCTGGAGTCTGGGGTCTTGGGTCTGGGGTCTGGGGCCTGGGGTCTGGGATCTGGATCTGGGTCTAGTCCTGGCGCCTGTGTCTGTGTCTGGATCTGGGGTCTGGGGTCTGCATCTTGTTCTGGGGTCCGGGTCTGCATCTGTGTCTGGGTCTAGGATCAGGGTCTGGGATCTGGGATCTGGGGTCTGGGGTCTGGGGTCTGGGTCTGGGGTCTGCATCTGGGGTCTCGGGTCTGCATCTGGAATCTGGGTCTGCGGTCTGTGTCTGAGTCTGGGTTCTGCGTCTGGTGTCTGGGTCTGGGGATCTGTGTCTGCGTCTGGGTCTGGGGTCTGGGCCTGGGATCTGGGTCTGGGGTCTGTGTCTGCGTCTGGGTTCTGCGTCTGGTGTCTGGGTCTGGGTCTGGGATCTGGGTCTGAGGTCTGGGGTCTGGGGTCTGTGTCTGGGTCTGTGTCTGGGTCTGTGTCTGGGATCTGTGTCTGGGTCTGGGGCTGGGTACTGCATCTGGGGTCTATGGTCTGGGTCTGGTGTCTGGGTCTGAGGTCTAGGTCTGAGGCCTGGGTCTAGGGTCTGGGTCTGGGGTGTGGGGTGTGGGATTTGGTGTCTGCTTCTAGGATCTCCATCTGGGTCTGCTTCTGGGGTCTGCGTCTGGGGTCTGTGGTCTGTGTCTGGGGTCTGGGGTCTGGGTCTGGATCTGTGTTCTGGTGTCTGGGTCTGGATCTAGGTCTAGGGTCTATGTCTGGGGTCTGGGTCTGGGTTCCGCATCTGAAGTCTGCGTCTTGGGTCTGGGGTCTGCGCCTGGGTTTGGAGTCCGGGTCTGCATCTGGGTCTGAGGTGTGTGTCTGGGTCTGTGGTCTAGGTCTGGGGTCTGTGTCTGGTGTCTGCTTCTGCGACCTGTGTCTATGATCTGTTTCTGGATCTGTGTCTGGGTCTGGCGTCTGGGTTGGTGTCTGGGGTTTGTGTCGAGGTCTGGGGTCTGCATATGGGATCTGCCTATGGAGTCTGGGTTTGGGGTCTGGGGTCTGGGATCTGGGGTCTGGGTCTGTGTCTGGGGTCTGGGGGTGTGGCTCTGGGGTCTGGGGTCTGCTTCTGAGGTCTGGGGTCTGTGTCTGGGTCTGCAGTCTTGGGTCTTGTTCTGGGGTCTGGGTTTGGGGTCTGGGGTCTGGGGTTTGGGTCTGGGGTCTGGGTCTGAGGTGTGGGGTCTGGTGTCTGCTTCTGCGGCCTGCATCGAGGGTCTGCGTCTGGGTCTGTGTCTGGGTCTGGCATCTGCATCTGTGTCTGGGTCTGCTTCTGTGGATGTGCGTCTGGGGGTCTGTGGTCTGTGTCTGTGGTCGGCGTCTGGGGTCTGGGGTCTGGGGTCTGGGTCTGGGGTCTGGTGTCTGTGTCTGGGGTCTGTTTCTGAGGTCTGCGTCTGGGCTCTGGGGTCTTGGGTCTGGGATCTGGGGTCTATGGTCTGCGTCTGGGTTTGCATCTGGGGTCTGGGTCTGGGGTCTGGGTCTCAGGTCTGAGCGTGGGATCTGGGTCTGGGGTCTGTTTCTGTGGCCTGCTGTGTGGGTCTGGGGTCTGTCTCTGAGTCTGGGTTCTGCATCTGGTTTCTGGGTCTGGAGTCCAGGTCCGGGTCTGAGGTCAAGGGTCTGGGGTCTGGGGTCTGGGTCTGGGTCTCGCATCTGTGTCTGTGTCTGGGTTCTGCATCTGGGTCAGGTCTGCGTCGGGGTCTGGGTCTGGGGTCTGGTGTCTGCATCTGGGGTATGTGTCTGGGGTCTGTGTCTGGTGATTGTGTCTGGGGTCTGGGGTCTGAGGTCTGTGTCTGTGTCTGGGTTCTGTGTCTGGGTCTGAGGTCTACGTCTGGGGCCTGTGTCTGGGGTCTGGTGTCTGGGGTCTTGGATCTGGGCTCTGAGGTCTGGGTCTGGGTTTGGGTCTGGGGTCTGGGTCTTGGGTCTGCATCTGGGGTCTGTGGTCAGGGGTCTAGGGTCTGGGGTCTGTGTCTGGGTCTGGCATCTGGGTCTAGGTCTGGGGTCTGGGTCTGGGGTCTGGGATCTGTGTCTGGGTTCTGCGTCTAGGGTCTGGGGTCTGTGATCTTGGGTCTGGGTCTAGGGTCTGGGGTCTGGGGTCTGGGTCTGGGGTCTGTGTCTGGGGTCTAGGGTCTGGCGTCTGTGTCTGTATCTGTGTGTGGGATCTGGGGTCTGCGTCTGGGGTCTGCAACTTAAGTTTTGCATCTATGTCTGTGTCTGGGTCTGGCGTCTGGGTTTGAGTTCTGCATCTGGGTCTGTGGTCTGCGTCTGGGTTCTGGGTCTCGATCTCAAGTCTGCGTCTTAAGTTTTGCATCTATGTCTGTGTCTGGGTCTGGCGTCTGGGTTTGAGTTCTGCATCTGGGTCTAGGTCTGGGTCTAGGGTCTGGGGTCTGGGGTCTGGGTCTGGGGTCTGTGTCTGGGGTCTAGGGTCTGGCGTCTGTGTCTGTATCTGTGTGTGGGATCTGGGGTCTGCATCTGGGTCTGGGGTCTGGATCTGCGTCTGGGTCTGGGGGCTGCATCTGGGGTCTGAGTCTGGGCTCTGGGTCTGGGGTCTGCGTCTGGGGTCTGCAACTTAAGTTTTGCATCTATGTCTGTGTTTGAGGTCTGGGGTTTGGGTCTGGGGTCTGGGTCTGGTTTCTGCTCTGCGGTCTGCGTCTACCCTGCATCTGGGTCTGTGTCTGGGTCTGGCATCTGCATCTGCGTCTGTGGTCTGAGTCTGGGGTCTCGGGTCAGGGTCTGGGTCTGGGGTCTGCATCTGGGTCTGGGGTCTGGGTCTAGGGTCTGCTTCTGCATCTGGTGTCTGGGACTGGGGTCTGTGGTCTCGGGTCTGGGGTCTGGGCCTGGGACTGGGGTCTGTGTCCGGGGTCTGGGACTGGGATCTGGGTCTGGGGTCTGTGTCTGAGTCTGGGTTCTGCGTCTGACGTCTGGGTATGGGTATCTTGGTCTGCGTCTGGGTCTGAGGTCTGGGTCTCGGTGGGGTCTGGGTCTGGGGTCTGTGTCAGAGTCTGGGTTCTGTGTCTGGGGTCTGTGTCCGGGTCTGGGGCTGGGGTCTATGTTCTGGGTCTGGTGTCTGGGTCTGGGGTCTGGGGTCTGGGTCTAAGTTCTGGGATCTGGGATCTGGGGTCTCGATCTGTGGTCTGCGGTCTGGTTCTGTGTTCGGGTCGGGGGTTGGGGGTCTATGGTCTGGGTCTGGTGTCTGGGTCTGGGGTCTGGGTCTGAGGTCTGGGGTCTGGATCTGTGGTCTGGGGTCTGGTTCTGTATTCACGTCTGGGGCTGGGATCTATGGTCTGGGTCTGATGTCTTGGTCTGGTGTCTGGGTCTGAGGTCTGGGTTCTGGGGTCTGCTTCTGGGGTCTGCATCTGGGGTCTGTGTCTGGGTCTGGGGCTGGGTTCTGTGTCTCCGATCTGGGGATTTGTTCTGGGGTCTGGGTCTGGGGTTTGGGGTTTGGTGTCTGAGTCTGGGTCCTACGTCTGGTGTCCAGGGTCTGGTGACTGTGTCTGGGGTCTGGGGTCTGTGTCTGGGGTCTGTGTCTGGGTCTGAGGTCTACGTCTGGGGTCTAGGTCTGGGGTCTGCTTCTGGGGTTTGCGTCTGGGGTCTGGGACTGGTGTCTGTGGTCTGGGGTCTGGGGTCTGGGGTCTGTGTCTGGGGTCTGGGTCTGGGTCTGGGGTTTGGGGTCTTGGGTCTCGGTCTGGGTTCGTAGTTTGTCTCTGTGCCTGTATTCTGCGCCTGGGTCTGGGGTCTGTGTCTGGTGTCTGGGTCTGGGTCTGGGGTCTGGGCCTTGGGTCTGGGCGCTGGGATCTGGGTCTGGGTCTGGACCTGGCGTCTGTGTCTGTGTCTGGTGTCTGGGGTCTGCGTCTGGGTCTGGGGTCCGGATCTGCATTTGCGTCTGGTGTGTGTGTTTGGGTTTGGGGTCTGCGTCTGAGGTCTGCGGTCTGGGGTCTGTGGTCCAAGATCTGCATCTGGGCTCTGCGTCTGGGTCTGTGTCTGGGTCTGGCGCCTGGGTCTGGGTCTGGGATCTGCGTCTGGGTCTGAGGTCTGCGTCTGGGTCTGTGGTCTGCATCTGGGGTCTGCATCTGGATCTGGGGTCTAGGTTTGGGGTTTGTGTCTGCCTGGGTTCTGCGTCGGGGTCTGGGGTCTGTGTTTGGGTTCTGGGTCTGGGGTCTGTGTCTGAGTCTGGGTTCTGCGTCTGGTGTCTGGGTCTGGGAATCTGTGTCTGCATCTTGGTCTGGGGTCTGGTTCTGTGTTCGGGTCTGGGGCTGGGGTCTATGGTCTGGGTCTGATGTCTGGGTCTGGTGTCTGGGTCTGAGGTCTGGCTTCTGGGGTCTGCTTCTGGGGTCTGCATCTGGTGACTGTGTCTGGGGTCTGGGGTCTGTGTCTGGGGTCTGTGTCTGGGTCTGAGGTCTACGTCTGGGGTCTAGGTCTGGGGTCTGCTTCTGGGGTTTGCGTCTGGGGTCTTGGACTGGTGTCTGTGTCTGGGGTCTGGGGTCTGGGGTCTGTGTCTGGGGTCTGGGTCTGGGTCTGGGGTCTGGGGTCTGGGTCTGGGTTTGTAGTTTGTTTCTGTGCCTGTATTCTGCGCCTGGGTCTGGGGTCTGTGTCTGGTGTCTGGGTCTGGGTCTGGGGTCTGGGCCTTGGGTCTGAGCGCTGGGGTCTGCGTCTGGGTCTGGGATCCGGGTCTGCATCTGTGTCTGGTGTGTGTGTTTGGGTTTAGGGTCTGCGTCTGAAGTCTGCGGTCTGGGGTCTGGGGTCCGAAATCTGCATCTGGGCTCTGCGCCTGGGTCTGTGTCTGGGTCTGGCGCCTGGGTCTGGGTCTGGGGTCTGTGTCTGGGTCTGGGGTCTGCATCTGGGTCTGTGGTCTGCATCTGGGGTCTGCATCTGGGTCTGGGGTCTGGGTCTGGGGTCTAGGTTTGGGGTTTGTGTCTGCCTGGGTTCTGCATCAGGGTCTGGGGTCTGTGTTTGGGGTCTGGGTCTGAAGTCTGGGGTCTTGGGTCCGGGCTCTGGGGTCTGGGTCTGGATCTGGGTTTGGACCTGCGTCTGTGTCTGTGTCTGGGGTCTGGGGTCTGCATCTGGGTTTGGGGTCTGGGTCTGCGTCTGCGTCTGGTGTGTGTGTTTGGGTCTCGGTTCTGCATCTGTGGGCTGTGGTCAAGGGTCTTGGGTCTGGGTCTGGGTCTGGGGTCTGCACCTGCAGTCTGCATCTGGGGTCTGCGTCTGGGTCTGTGTCTGGGTCTGGCGTCTGGGTTTGGGGTCTGTGTCTTGGTCTGTAGTCGACGTCTGGGGTCTGCATCTGGGTCTGGGATCTGTGTCTGGTGTCTGCATCTGGGGTCTGGGTCTGTGGTCGGCGTCTGGGTTCTGGGTCTGTGTTTTGGGGTCTCTGGTCTGGTGTCTGAGGTCTGGGATCTGTGTCTGGGGTCTGGGTCTGGGGTTTGGTGTCTGGGGTCTGCAGCTTAAGTTTTGCATCTATGTCTGTGTCTGGGTCTGGCGTCTGAGTTTGAGTTCTGCATCTGGGTCAGTGGTCTGCGTCTGGGTTTTGGGTCTCGATCTCAAGTCTGTGTCTGGGGTCTGTGTCTGAGGTCTGGGGTTTGGGTCTGGGGTCTGGATCTGGTTTCTGCTCTGCGGTCTGCGTCTACCCTGCATCTGGGTCTGTGTCTGGGTCTGGCATCTGCATCTGCATCTGTGGTCTGCGTCTGTGGTCTGCGTCTGGGGTCTCGGGTCAGGGTCTGGGTCTGGGGTCTGCATCTGGGTCTGGGGTCTGGGTCTAGGGTCTGCTTCTGCACCTGGTGTCTGCGACTGTGGTCTGTGGTCTGGGGTCTGGGGTCTGGGTCTGGGACTGGGGTCTGTGTCTGGGGTCTGGGACTGGGATCTGGGTCTGGGGTCTGTGTCTGAGTCTGGGTTCTGCGTCTGCTGTCTGGGTCTGGGAATCTGTGTCTGCACCTTGGTCTGCGGTCTGGGCCTGGGGTCTGGGTCTGGGGTCTGGGTCTGGGATCTATGTCTGGGATCTAGTTCTGGCGTTTAGGTCTGGGTCTGGAGTCTGGGTCTGGGGTCTGGGGTCTGTGTCGGGGGTCTGGGTCTGGGGTCTGGGATCTGGGTCTGGGGTCTGTGTCTGAGTCTGCGTTCTGCGTCTGACGTCTGGGTCTGAAGATCTTGGTCTGCGTCTGGGTCTGAGGTCTGGGTCTGGTATCTGGGTCTGAGGTCTGGGTTCTGGGGTCTGCTTCTGGGGTCTGCATCTGGGGTCTGTGTCTGGGTCTGGGGCTTGGTTCTGCGTCTCCGATCTGGGGATTTGTTCTGGGGTCTGGGGTCTGGGTCTGGGGTTTGGGGTTTGGTGTCTGAGTCTGGGTCCTGCGTCTGGTGTCTGGGGTCTGGGTTCTGGGTCTGGGGTCTGGGGTCTGGGGTCTGGGTCTGGGGTCTATGTCTGAGACCTGGTTCTGGCGTTTAGGTCTGGGTCTGGAGTCTGGGTCTGGGGTCTGGGGTCTGTGTCGGGGGTCTGGGTCTGGGGTCTGGGGTCTGTGTCAGGGGTCTGGGTCTGGGTCTCAGGTCTGTGTCTTTGTCTGGGTTCTGCATCTGAGTCTGAGGTCTGCATCTGGGGTTTGTGTCTGGGGTCTGAGTCTGGTGACTGTGTCTGGGGTCTGGGGTCTGTGTCTGGGGTCTGGGTCTGGGTTCGTAGTTTGTCTCTGTGCCTGTATTCTGCGCCTGGGTCTGGGGTCTGTGTCTGGAGTCTGGGTCTGGATCTGGGGTCTGGGCTCTGGGTCTGGGCGCTGGGATCTGGGTCTGTGTCTGTGTCTGGGGTCTGGGGTCTGCGTCTGGGTCTGCATCTGGATCTGGGGTCTAGGTTTGGGGTTTGTGTCTGCCTGGGTTCTGCGTCGGGGTCTGGGGTCTGTGTTTGGGTTCTGGGTCTGGGGTCTGTGTCTGAGTCTGGGTTCTGCGTCTGGTGTCTGGGTCTGGGAATCTGTGTCTGCATCTTGGTCTGGGGTCTGGTTCTGTGTTCGGGTCTGGGGCTGGGGTCTATGGTCTGGGTCTGATGTCTGGGTCTGGTGTCTGGGTCTGAGGTCTGGCTTCTGGGGTCTGCTTCTGGGGTCTGCATCTGGTGACTGTGTCTGGGGTCTGGGGTCAGGGTCTGGGGTCTGTGTTTGGGGTCTGGGTCTGGGGTCTGTGTATGAGTCTGGGTTCTGCGTCTGGTGTCTGGGTCTGGGAATCTGTGTCTGCATCTTGGTCTGGGGTCTGGTTCTGTGTTCGGGTCTGGGGCTGGGGTCTATGGTCTGGGTCTGATGTCTGGGTCTGGTGTCTGGGTCTGAGGTCTGGCTTCTGGGGTCTGCTTCTGGGGTCTGCATCTGGGGTCTGTGTCTGGGTCTGGGACTGGGTTCTGCGATCTGGAGATTTGTTTTGGGGTCTGGGGTCTGGGTTCTGGGTCTGGGGTCTGGGTCTGGGGTCTATGTCTGGGGTCTGGTTCTGCCGTTTAGGTCTGGGTCTGGAGTCTGTGTCAGGGGTCTGGAGTCTGGGGTCTGTGTCAGGGGTCTGGGTCTGGGGTCTGGGGTCTGTGTCAGGGCTCTGGGTCTGGGTCTCGGGTCTGTGTCTTTGTCTGGGTTCTGCATCTGAGTCTGAGGTCTGCTTCTGGGGTTTGTGTCTGGGGTCTGGGTCTGGTGACTGTGTCTGGGGTCTGGGGTCTGTGTCTGGGTTCTGTGTCTGGGTCTGAGGTCTACGTCTGGGGTCTGCTTCTGGGGTTTGTATCTGGGGTCTGGGACTGGTGTCTGTGTCTGGGGTCTGGAGTCTGGGGTCTGTGTCTGGGGTCTGGGTCTGGGTCTGGGGTCTCTGGGTCTGGGGTCTTGGGTCTGGGGTCTGGGGTCTGGGTCTGGGTTTGTAGTTTGTCTCTGTGCCTGTATTCTGCGCCTGGGTCTGGGGTCTGTGTCTGGGGTCTGGGTCTGGGTCTGAGGTCTGGGCTTTGGGTCTGGGTGCTGGGATCTGGGTCTGGGTCTGGACCTGGCGTCTGTGTCTGTGTCTGGTGTCTTGGGTCTGCGTCTGGGTCTGGGGTCCGGATCTGCATTTGCGTCTGGTGTGTGTGTTTGGGTTTGGGGTCTGCGTCTGAGGTCTGCGGTCTGGGGTCTGTGGTCCAAGATCTGCATCTGGGCTCTGCGTCTGGGTCTGTGTCTGGGTCTGGCGCCTGGGTCTGGGTCTGGGATCTGCGTCTGGGTCTGAGGTCTGCGTCTGGGTCTGTGGTCTGCATCTGGGGTCTGCATCTGGATCTGGGGTCTAGGTTTGGGGTTTGTGTCTGCCTGGGTTCTGCGTCGTGGTCTGGGGTCGGTGTTTGGGTTTTGGGTCTGGGGTCTGTGTCTGAGTCTGGGTTCTGCGTCTGGTGTCTGGGTCTGGGAATCTGTGTCTGCATCTTGGTCTGGGGTCTGGTTCTGTGTTCGGGTCTGGGGCTGGGGTCTATGGTCTGGGTCTGATGTCTGGGTCTGGTGTCTGGGTCTGAGGTCTGGCTTCTGGGGTCTGCTTCTGGGGTCTGCATCTGGGGTCTGTGTCTGGGTCTGGGGCTGGGTTCTGCGTCTCCGATCTGGGGATTTGTTCTGGGTCTGGGTCTGGGGTTTGGGGTTTGGTGTCTGAGTCTGGGTCCTGCGTCTGGTGTCCGGGGTCTGGGTTCTGGGTCTGGGGTTTGGGTCTGGATCTGGGATCTATGTCTGGGGTCTGGTTCTGGCGTTTAGGTCTGGGTCTGGAGTCTGTGTCAGGGGTCTGGGGTCTGGGGTCTGTGTCGGGGGTCTGGGTCTGTGGTCTGGGGTCTGTGTCAGGGGTCTGGATCTGGGTCTCGGGTCTGTGTCTTTGTCTGGGTTCCGCATCTGAGTCTGAGGTCTGCGTCTGGGGTTTGTGTCTGGGGTCTGGGTCTGGTGACTGTGTCTGGGGTCTGGGGTCTGTGGCTGGGTCTGAGGTATACGTCTGGGGTCTAGGTCTGGGGTCTGCTTCTGGGGTTTGCGTCTGGGGTCTGGGACTGGTGTCTGTGTCTGGGGTCTTGGGTCTGGGGTCTGTGTCTGGGTTCTGGGTCTGGGTCTGGGTTCTGGGGTCTGGGTCTGGGTTTGTAGTTTGTTTCTGTGCCTGTATTCTGCGCCTGGGTCTGGGGTCTGTGTCTGGTGTCTGGGTCTGGGGTCTGGGCCTTGGGTCTGGGCGCTGGGGTCTGCGTCTGGGTCTGGGATCCGGGACTGCATCTGTGTTTGGTGTGTGTGTTTGGGTTTAGGGTCTGCGTCTGAAGTCTGCGGTCTGGGGTCTGGGGTCCGAGATCTGCATCTGGGCTCTGCGCCTGGGTCTGTGTCTGGGTCTGGCGCCTGGGTCTGGGTCGGGGGTCTGTGTCTGGGGTCTGCGTCTGGGTCTGTGGTCTGCATCTGGGGTCTGCATCTGGGTCTGGGGTCTGGGTCTGGGGTCTAGGTTTGGGGTTTGTGTCTGCCTGGGTTCTGCATCAGGGTCTGGGGTCTGTGTTTGGGGTCTGGGTCTGAAGTCTGGGGTCTTGGGTCCGGGCTCTGGGGTCTGGGTCTGGATCTGGGTTTGGACCTGCGTCTGTGTCTGTGTCTGGGGTCTGGGGTCTGCATCTGGGTTTGGGGTCCGGGTCTGCGTCTGCGTCTGGTGTGTGTGTTTGGGTCTCGGTTCTGCATCTGTGGGCTGTGGTCAAGGGTCTTGGGTCTGGGTCTGGGTCTGGGGCCTGCACCTGCAGTCTGCATCTGGGGTCTGCGTCTAGGTCTGCAGTCTGGGTCTGGCGTCTGGGTTTGGGGTCTGTGTCTGGGTCTGTAGTCGGCGTCTGGGGTCTGCATCTGGGTCTGGGATCTGTGTCTGGTGTCTGCATCTGGGGTCTGGGTCTGTGGTCGGCGTCTGGGGTCTGGGTCTGTGTTTTGGGGTCTCTGGTCTGGTGTCTGAGGTCTGGGATCTGTGTCTGGGGTCTGGGTCTGGGGTCTGATGTCTGGGGTCTGCATCTGGGTCTGGGATCTGTGTCTGGTGTCTGCATCTGGGGTCTGGGTCTGTGGTCGGCGTCTGGGGTCTGGGTCTGTGTTTTGGGGTCTCTGGTCTGGTGTCTGAGGTCTGGGATCTGTGTCTGGGGTCTGGGTCTGGGGTCTGGTGTCTGGGGTCTGCAGCTTAAGTTTTGCATCTATGTCTGTGTCTGGGTCTGGCGTCTGAGTTTGAGTTCTGCATCTGGGTCAGTGGTCTGCGTCTGGGTTTTGGGTCTCGATCTCAAGTCTGTGTCTGGGGTCTGTGTCTGAGGTCTGGGGTTTGGGTCTGGGGTCTGGATCTGGTTTCTGCTCTGCGGTCTGCGTCTACCCTGCATCTGGGTCTGTGTCTGGGTCTGGCATCTGCATCTGCATCTGTGGTCTGCGTCTGTGGTCTGCGTCTGGGGTCTCGGGTCAGGGTCTGGGTCTGGGGTCTGCATCTGGGTCTGGGGTCTGGGTCTAGGGTCTGCTTCTGCATCTGGTGTCTGGGACTGTGGTCTGTGGTCTGGGGTCTGGGGTCTGGGTCTGGGACTGGGTTCTGTGTCTGGGGTCTGGGACTGGGATCTGGGTCTGGGGTCTGTGTCTGAGTCTGGGTTCTGCGTCTGCTGTCTGGGTCTGGGAATCTGTGTCTGCACCTTGGTCTGCGGTCTGGGCCTGGGGTCTGGGTCTGGGGTCTGGGGTCTGGGGTCTGGGTCTGGGATCTATGTCTGGGATCTAGTTCTGGCGTTTAGGTCTGGGTCTGGAGTCTGGGTCTGGGGTCTGGGGTCTGTGTCGGGGGTCTGGGGTCTGGGATCTGGGTCTGGGGTCTGTGTCTGAGTCTGGGTTCTGCGTCTGACGTCTGGGTCTGAGGATCTTGGTCTGCGTCTGGGTCTGAGGTCTGGGTCTGGTGTCTGGGTCTGAGGTCTGGGTTCTGGGGTCTGCTTCTGGGGTCTGCATCTGGGGTCTGTGTCTGGGTCAGGGGCTGGGTTCTGCGTCTCCGATCTGGGGATTTGTTCTGGGGTCTGGGAATCTGGGTCTGGGGTTTGGGGTTTGGTGTCTGAGTCTGGGTCCTGCGTCTGGTGTCTGGGGTCTGGGTTCTGGGTCTGGGGTCTGGGGTCTAGGGTCTGGGTCTGGGGTCTATGTCTGAGATCTGGTTCTGGCGTTTAGGTCTGGGTCTGGAGTCTGGGTCTGGGGTCTGGGGTCTGTGTCGGGGGTCTGGGTCTGGGGTCTGGGGTCTGTGTCAGGGGTCTGGGTCTGGGTCTCGGGTCTGTGTCTTTGGGTTCTGCATCTGAGTCTGAGGTCTGCATCTGGGGTTTGTGTCTGGGGTCTGGGTCTGGTGACTGTGTCTGGGGTCTGGGGTCTGTGTCTGGGGTCTGGGTCTGGGTTCGTAGTTTGTCTCTGTGCCTGTATTCTGCGCCTGGGTCTGGGGTCTGTGTCTGGAGTCTGGGTCTGGATCTGGGGTCTGGGCTTTGGGTCTGGGCGCTGGGATCTGGGTCTGGGTCTGGGTCTGGCGTCTGTGTCTGTGTCTGGGGTCTGGGATCTGCGTCTGGGTCTGGGGTCCGGGTCTGCATCTGCGTTTGGTGTGTGTGTTTGGGTTTGGGGTCTGAGGTCTGCAGTCTGGGGTCTGGGGTCCGAGATCTGCATCTGGGCTCTGCGCCTGGGTCTGTGTCTGGGTCTGGCGCCTGGGTCTGGGTCTGGGGTCTGTGTCTGGGTCTGGGGTCTGCGTCTGGGTCTGTGGTCTGCATCTGGGGTCTGCATCTGGGTCTGGGGTCTGGGTCTGGGGTCTAGGTTTGGGGTTTGTGTCTGCCTGGGTTCTCCGTCAGGGTCTGGGGTCTGTGTTTGGGGTCTGGGTCTGGGGTCTGTGTATGAGTCTGGGTTCTGCGTCTGGTGTCTGGGTCTGGGAATCTGTGTCTGCATCTTGGTCTGGGGTCTGGTTCTGTGTTCGGGTCTGGGGCTGGGGTCTATGGTCTGGGTCTGATGTCTGGGTCTGGTGTCTGGGTCTGAGGTCTGGCTTCTGGGGTCTGCTTCTGGGGTCTGCATCTGGGGTCTGTGTCTGGGCCTGGGACTGGGTTCTGCGTCTCCGATCTGGGGATTTGTTCTGGGTCTGGGTCTGGGGTTTGGGGTTTGGTGTCTGAGTCTGGGTCCTGCGTCTGGTGTCCGGGGTCTGGGTTCTGGGTCTGGGGTTTGGGTCTGGATCTGGGATCTATGTCTGGGGTCTGGTTCTGGCGTTTAGGTCTGGGTCTGGAGTCTGTGTCAGGGGTCTGGGGTCTGGGGTCTGTGTCGGGGTTCTGGGTCTGTGGTCTGGGGTCTGTGTCAGGGGTCTGGATCTGGGTCTCGGGTCTGTGTCTTTGTCTGGGTTCTGCATCTGAGTCTGAGGTCTGCGTCTGGGGTTTGTGTCTGGGGTCTGGGTCTGGTGACTGTGTCTGGGGTCTGGGGTCTGTGTCTGGGGTCTGGGTCTGGGTTCGTAGTTTGTCTCTGTGCCTGTATTCTGCGCCTGGGTCTGGGGTCTGTGTCTGGAGTCTGGGTCTGGATCTGGGGTCTGGGTTTTGGGTCTGGGCGCTGGGATCTGGGTCTGGGTCTGGGTCTGGCGTCTGTGTCTGTGTCTGGGGTCTGGGGTCTGCGTCTGGGTCTGGGGTCCGGGTCTGCATCTGCGTTTGGTGTGTGTGTTTGGGTTTGGGGTCTGCGTCTGAGGTCTGCGGTCTGGGGTCTGGGGTCCGAGATCTGCATCTGGGCTCTGCGCCTGGGTCTGTGTCTGGGTCTGGCGCCTGGGTCTGGGTCTGGGGTCTGTGTCTGGGGTCTGTGTCTGGGTCTGAGGTCTACGTCTGGGGTCTATGTCTGGGGTCTGCTTCTGGGGTTTGCGTCTGGGGTCTGGGACTGGTGTCTGTGTCTGGGGTCTGGGGTCTGGGGTCTGTGTCTGGGGTCTGGGTCTGGGTCTGGGGTCTGGGGTCTGGGTCTGGGTTTGTAGTTTGTTTCTGTGCCTGTATTCTGCGCCTGGGTCTGGGGTCTGTGTCTGGTGTCTGGGTCTGGGTCTGGGTCTGGGTCTGGGGTCTGGGCCTTGGGTCTGGGCGCTGGGGTCTGCGTCTGGGTCTGGGATCCGGGACTGCATCTGTGTTTGGTGTGTGTGTTTGGGTTTAGGGTCTGCGCCTGAAGTCTGCGGTCTGGGGTCTGGGGTCCGAGATCTGCATCTGGGCTCTGCGCCTGGGTCTGTGTCTGGGTCTGGCACCTGGGTCTGGGTCTGGGGTCTGTGTCTGGGTCTGGGGTCTGCGTCTGGGTCTGTGGTCTGCATCTGGGGTCTGCATCTGGGTCTGGGGTCTGGGTCTGGGGTCTAGGTTTGGGGTTTGTGTCTGCCTGGGTTCTGCATCAGGGTCTGGGGTCTGTGTTTGGGGTCTGGGTCTGAAGTCTGGGGTCTTGGGTCCGGGCTCTGGGGTCTGGGTCTGGATCTGGGTTTGGACCTGCGTCTGTGTCTGTGTCTGGGGTCTGGGGTCTGCATCTGGGTTTGGGGTCCGGGTCTGCGTCTGCGTCTGGTGTGTGTGTTTGGGTCTCGGTTCTGCATCTGTGGGCTGTGGTCAAGGGTCTTGGGTCTGGGTCTGGGTCTGGGGCCTGCACCTGCAGTCTGCATCTGGGGTCTGCGTCTGGGTCTGGAGTCTGGGTCTGGCGTCTGGGTTTGGGGTCTGTGTCTGGGTCTGTAGTCGGCGTCTGGGGTCTGCATCTGGGTCTGGGATCTGTGTCTGGTGTCTGCATCTGGGGTCTGGGTCTGTGGTCGGCGTCTGGGGTCTGGGTCTGTGTTTTGGGGTCTCTGGTCTGGTGTCTGAGGTCTGGGATCTGTGTCTGGGGTCTGGGTCTGGGGTCTGATGTCTGGGGTCTGCATCTGGGTCTGGGATCTGTGTCTGGTGTCTGCATCTGGGGTCTGGGTCTGTGGTCGGCGTCTGGGGTCTGGGTCTGTGTTTTGGGGTCTCTGGTCTGGTGTCTGAGGTCTGGGATCTGTGTCTGGGGTCTGGGTCTGGGGTCTGGTGTCTGGGGTCTGCAGCTTAAGTTTTGCATCTATGTCTGTGTCTGGGTCTGGCGTCTGAGTTTGAGTTCTGCATCTGGGTCAGTGGTCTGCGTCTGGGTTTTGGGTCTCGATCTCAAGTCTGTGTCTGGGGTCTGTGTCTGAGGTCTGGGGTTTGGGTCTGGGGTCTGGATCTGGTTTCTGCTCTGCGGTCTGCGTCTACCCTGCATCTGGGTCTGTGTCTGGGTCTGGCATCTGCATCTGCATCTGTGGTCTGCGTCTGTGGTCTGCGTCTGGGGTCTCGGGTCAGGGTCTGGGTCTGGGGTCTGCATCTGGGTCTGGAGTCTGGGTCTAGGTCTGGTGTCTGTGTCTGGATCTGGGGTCTGGGCTTTGGGTCTGGGCGCTGGGATCTGGGTCTGGGTCTGGGTCTGGCGTCTGTGTCTGTGTCTGGGGTCTGGGATCTGCGTCTGGGTCTTGGGTCCGGGTCTGCATCTGCGTTTGGTGTGTGTGTTTGGGTTTGGGGTCTGAGGTCTGCGGTCTGGGGTCTGGGGTCCGAGATCTGCATCTGGGCTCTGCGCCTGGGTCTGTGTCTGGGTCTGGCGCCTGGGTCTGGGTCTGGGGTCTGTGTCTGGGTCTGGGGTCTGCGTCTGGGTCTGGGGTCTGCATCTGGGGTCTGCATCTGGGTCTGTGGTCTGGGTCTGGGGTCTAGATTTGGGGTTTGTGTTTGCCTGGGTTCTCCGTCAGGGTCTGGGGTCTGTGTTTGAGTCTGGGTCTGGGGTCTGTGTCTGAGTCTGGGTTCTGCGTCTGGTGTCTGGGTCTGGGAATCTGTGTCTGCATCTTGGTCTGGGGTCTGGTTCTGTGTTCGGGTCTGGGGCTGGGGTCTATGGTCTGGGTCTGATGTCTGGGTCTGGTGTCTGGGTCTGAGGTCTGGGTTCTGGGGTCTGCTTCTGGGGTCTGCATCTGGGGTCTGGGTCTGGGACTGGGTTCTGCGATCTGGGGATTTGTTTTGGGGTCTGGGGTCTGGGTTCTGGGTCTGGGGTCTGGATCTGGGGTCTATGTCTGGGGTCTGGTTCTGGCGTTTAGGTCTGGGTCTGGAGTCTGTGTCAGGGGTCTGGAGTCTGGGGTCTGTGTCAGGGGTCTGGGTCTGGGGTCTGGGGTCTGTGTCAGGGCTCTGGGTCTGGGTCTCGGGTCTGTGTCTTTGTCTGGGTTCTGCATCTGAGTCTGAGGTCTGGGGTCTGGGGTCTGTGTCTGGGGTCTGTGTCTGGGTCTGAGGTCTACGTCTGGGGTCTGCTTCTGGTGTTTGCATCTGGGGTCTGGGACTGGTGTCTGTGTCTGGGGTCTGGGGTCTGTGTCTGGGGTCTGGGTCTGGGTCTGGGGTATCTGGGTCTGGGGTCTTGGGTCTGGGGTCTGGGGTCTGGGGTCTGGGGTCTGGGGTCTGGGTCTGTGTTTGTAGTTTGTCTCTGTGCCTGTATTCTGCGCCTGGGTCTGGGGTCTGTGTCTGGGGTCTGGGTCTGGGTCTGGGGTCTGGGCTTTGGGTCTGGGCGCTGGGATCTGGGTCTGGGTCTGGGTCTGGCGTCTGTGTCTGTGTCTGGGCGCTGGGGTCTGCGTCTGGGTCTGGGGTCCGGGTCTGCATCTGCGTTTGGTGTGTGTGGTTGGGTTTGGGGTCTGCGTCTGAGGTCTGCGGTCTGGGGTCTGGGGTCCGAGATCTGCATCTGGGCTCTGTGCCTGGGTCTGTGTCTGGGTCTGGCGCCTGGGTCTGGGTCTGGGGTCTGTGTCTGGGTCTGGGGTCTGGGTCTGTGGTCTGCATCTGGGGTCTGCATCTGGGTCTGGGGTCTGGGTCTGTGGTCTAGGTTTGGGGTTTGTGTCTGCCTGGGTTCTCCGTCAGGGTCTGGGGTCTGTGTTTGGGGTCTGGGTCTGGGGTCTGTGTATGAGTCTGGGTTCTGCGTCTGGTGTCTGGGTCTGGGAATCTGTGTCTGCACCTTGGTCTGGGGTCTGGTTCTGTGTTCGGGTCTGGGGCTGGGGTCTATGGTCTGGGTCTGATGTCTGGGTCTGGGGTCTGGGTCTGAGGTCTGGGTTCTGAGGTCTGCTTCTGGGGTCTGCATCTGGGGTCTGTGTCTGGATCTGGGACTGGGTTCTGCGATCTGGGGATTTGTTTTGGGGTCTGGGGTCTGGGTTCTGGGTCTGGGGTCTGGGTCTGGGGTCTATGTCTGGGGTCTGGTTCTGGCGTTTAGGTCTGGGTCTGGTGTCTGTGTCAGGGGTCTGGAGTCTGGGGTCTGTGTCAGGGGTCTGGGTCTGGGGTCTGGGGTCTGTGTCAGGGCTCTGGGTCTGGGTCTCGGGTCTGTGTCTTTGTCTGGGTTCTGCATCTGAGTCTGAGGTCTGCGTCTGGGGTTTGTGTCTGGGGTCTGGGTCTGGTGACTGTGTCTGGGGTCTGGGGTCTGTGTCTGGGGTCTGTGTCTGGGTCTGAGGTCTACGTCTGGGGTCTGCTTCTGGGGTTTGCATCTGGGGTCTGGGACTGGTGTCTGTGTCTGGGGTCTGGGGTCTGGGGTCTGTGTCTGGGGTCTGGGTCTGGGGTCTCTGGGTCTGGGGTCTTGGGTCTGGGGTCTGGGGTCTGGATCTGGGTTTGTAGTTTGTCTCTGTGCCTGTATTCTGCGCCTGGGTCTGGGGTCTGTGTCTGGGTTCTGGGTCTGGGTCTGGGGTCTGGGCTTTGGGTCTGGGCGCTGGGATCTGGGTCTGGGTCTGGACCTGGCGTCTGTGTCTGTGTCTGGGGTCTGGAGTCTGCGTCTGGGTCTGGGGTCCGGGTCTGCATCTGCTTCTGGTGTGTGTGTTTGGGTTTGGGGTCTGTGTCTGAGGTCTGCGGTCTGGGGTCTGGGGTCCGAGATATGCATCTGGGCTCTGCGCCTGGGTCTGTGTCTGGGTCTGGCGCCTGGGTCTGGGTCTGGGGTCTGTGTCTGGGTCTGGGGTCTGCGTCTGGGTCTGTGGTCTGCATCTGGGGTCTGCATCTGGGTCTGGGGCCTGGGTCTGGGGTCTAGGTTTGGGGTTTGTGTCTGCCTGGGTTCTCCGTCAGGGTCTGGGGTCTGTGTTTGGGGTCTGGGTCTGGAGCCTGTGTCTGAGTCTGGGTTCTGCGCCTGGTGTCTGGGTCTGGGAATCTGTGTCTGCATCTTGGTCTGGGGTCTGGTTCTGTGTTCGGGTCTGGGGCTGGGGTCTATGGTCTGGGTCTGATGTCTGGGTCTGGTGTCTGGGTCTGAGGTCTGGCTTCTGGGGTCTGCTTCTGGGGTCTGCATCTGGGGTCTGTGTCTGGGTCTGGGGCTGGGTTCTGCGTCTCCGATCTGGGGATTTGTTTTGGGTTCTGGGTCTGGGGTCTGGATCTGGGGTCTATGTCTGGGGTCTGGTCCTGGCGTTTAGGTCTGGGTCTGGAGTCTGTGTCAGGGGTCTGAAGTCTGGGGTCTGTGTCAGGGGTCTGGGTCTGGGGTCTGGGGTCTGTGTCAGGGCTCTGGGTCTGGGTCTCGGGTCTGTGTCTTTGTCTGGGTTCTGCATCTGAGTCTGAGATCTGCGTCTGGTGTTTGTGTCTGGGGTCTGGGTCTGGTGACTGTGTCTGGGGTCTGGGGTCTGTGTCTGGGGTCTGTGTCTGGGTCTGAGGTCTACGTCTGGGGTCTAGGTCTGGGGTCTGCTTCTGGGGTTTGCGTCTGGGGTCTGGGACTGGTGTCTGTGTCTGGGGTCTGGGGTCTGGGGTCAGTATCTGGGGTCTGGGTCTGGGTCTAGGGTCTTGGGTCTGGGGTCTTGGGTCTGGGGTCTGGGGTCTGGGGTCTGGGTCTGGGTTCGTAGTTTGTCTCTGTGCCTGTATTCTGCGCCTGGGTCTGGGGTCTGTGTCTGAGTCTGGGTTCTGCGCCTGGTGTCTGGGTCTGGGAATCTGTGTCTGCATCTTGGTCTGGGGTCTGGTTCTGTGTTCCGGTCTGGGGCTGGGGTCTATGGTCTGGGTCTGATGTCTTGGTCTGGTATCTGCGTCTGAGGTCTGGGTTCTGGGGTCTGCTTCTGGGGTCTGCATCTGAGGTCTGTGTCTGTGTCTGGGTCTGGGGTCTTCGTCTGGGTCTGTGGTCTGCATCTGGGGTCTGCATCTGGGTCTGGGGTCTGGGTCTGGGGTCTAGGTTTGGGTTTTGTGTCTGCCTGGGTTCTCCGTCAGGGTCTGGGGGTCTGTGTTTGGGGTCTGGGTCTGGGGTCTGTGTATGAGTCTGGGTTCTGCGTCTGGTGTCTGGGTCTGGGAATCTGTGTCTGCATCTTGGTCTGGGGTCTGGTTCTGTGTTCGGGTCTGGGGCTGGGGTCTATGGTCTGGGTCTGATGTCTGGGTCTGGTGTCTGGGTATGAGGTCTGTGTTCTGGGGTCTGCTTCTGGGGTTTGCATCTGGGGTCTGTGTCTGGGTCTGGGGCTGGGTTCTGCATCTCCGATCTGGGGATTTGTTTTGGGGTCTGGGGTCTGGGTCTGGGTTTTGGGGTTTGGTGTCTGAGTCTTGGTCCTGCATCTGGTGTCCGGTGTCTGGGTTCTGGGTCTGGGGTTTGGATCTGGGGTCTATGTCTGGGGTCTGGTTCTGGCGTTTAGGTCTGGGTCTGGAGTCTGTGTCAGGGGTCTGAAGTCTGGGGTCTGTGTCAGGGGTCTGTGTCTGGGGTCTGGGGTCTGTGTCAGGGCTCTGCGTCTGGGTCTCGGATCTGTGTCTTTGTCTGGGTTCTGCATCTGAGTCTGAGGTCTGAGTCTGGGGTTTGTGTCCGGGGTCTGGGTCTGGTGACTGTGTCTGGGGTCTGGGGTCTGTGTCTGGGGTCTGTGTCTGGGTCTGAGGTCTACGTCTGGGGTCTAGGTCTGGGGTCTGCTTCTGGGGTTTGTGTCTGGGGTCTGGGACTGGTGTCTGTGTCTGGGGTCTGGGGTCTGGGGTTTGTGTATGGGGTCTGGGTCTGGGTTTGTAGTTTGTCTCTGTGCCTGTATTCTGCGCCTGGATCTGGGGTCTGTGTCTGGTGTCTGGGTCTGGGTCTGGGGTCTGGGCCTTGGGTCTGGTCGCTGGGATCTGGGTCTGGGTCTGGACCTGGCGTCTGTGTCTGTGTCTGGTGTCTGGGGTCTGCGTCTGGGTTTGGGGTCCGGGTCTGCATCTGCGTCTGGTGTGTGTGTTTGGGTATGGGGTCTGCGTCTGAGGTCTGCGGTCTGGGGTCCGAGATCTGCATTTGGGCTCTGCGTCTCGGTCTGTGTCTGGGTCTGGCGCCTGGGTCTGGATCTGGGGTCTGCGTCTGGGTCTGGCGTCTGGATCTGGAGTCTAGGTTTGGGGTTTGTGTCTGCCTGAGTTCTGCGTCAGGGTCTGGGGTCTTTGTTTGGGGTCTGGGTCTGGAGTCTGGGGTCTTGGGTCCGGGCTCTGGGGTCTGGGTCTGGATCTGGGTTTGGACCTGGCATCTGTGTCTGCGCCTGGTGTCTGCATCTGGGTTTGGGGTCCGGGTCTGCGTCTGCATCTGGTGTGTGTGTTTGTGTCTGGGGTCTGCGTCTGTTGGCCGTGGTCAAGGGTCTTGGGTCTGGGTCTGGGTCTGGGGTCTGCACCTGCGGTCTGCATCTGGGGTCTGTGTCTGGGCCTGTGTCTGGGTCTGGCGTCTGGGTTTTGAGTCTGTGTCGGGGTCTGTAGTCGGCGTCTGGGGTCTGCATCTGGGTCTGGGATCTGTGGTCTGGGATCTGTGTCTGGGGTCTGGGTCTGGGGTCTGGTGTCTGGGATCTGGGATCTGTGTCTGAGGTCTGGGTCTGGGTCTGAGGTCTGCGTCAGGGGTCTGAGTCTGGTGTCTGGGGTTTGTGTCTGGGATCTGGGGTCTGTGTCTGGGGTCTGGGTCTGGGGTCTGGGTATGGGTCTGCGTCTGGGGTCTGCGGTCTGCGTCTGGGGTCTGGTACTGGGGTCTGCATTATGGAGTCTGGGTCTGGGACTGGGGTCTTGGTCTGGAGTCTGGTTTTGGGTTCTGTGCCTTGGGTCTGGGGTCTGGGGTCTGGGTCTGGGTCTGAGGTCTGTGTCTGTCTGAGTTCTGCAAATGGTGCCTGGTGTCTGGGTCTGGGTCTGCGTCTGGGATCTGAGTTCTGGGTCTGGGTCTGGGGTCTGGGGTCTGGGTCTGGGGTCGGGGTTTGGGGTCTGGGTGTGGAGTCTGGGGTCTGGCGTCTATGTCTAAGATCTGGGGTCTGGGTCAGGGGTCTGGGGTCTGGGATCTGGGTCTGAGGTCAGTGGTCTGTGTCTGGGGCCTGGGTCTGGGGTCTGCTTCTGGGTTCTGCGTCTGGCATCTGGGGTCTGTGGTTCGGTCTCAGGTCTGCATCTGAAGTCTGTGTCTGTATTCTGCAGTTTGGGTCTGGGTCCGGTGTCTGGGTCTGGCATCTGCATCTGGGCTCTGGGGTCAAGGTCTGCGTCTGGGATCTGCGCCTGGGGTCTGCGTCTGGGTGCAGGGTCTGGGATGTGGGTCTGGGCCCAATGTCTAGATCTGGGTCTGAGATCTGCATCTTAGTCTGGGTTCTGGGGTCAGGGTCTGGAGTCTGGGTCTGCGCCTGCGTCTGGTGTCTCGGTCTGGGGATTGCGTCTGGGATCTGTGCCTGGGGTCTGGGCCTGGAGGCTGTGTCTGTGGTCTGGGATCTGGGTATGGGGTCTGTGTCTCAGTCTGGGTTCTGTGTCTGGTGTCTGGGTCTGGGGGTCTGCGTCTGAGTCTGAGGTCTGGGTCTGGGGGCTGTGTCTGTGTCTGCGTTCTGTGTCTGGCGTCTGGGTCTGGCGTCTGGGGTCTGGGGTCTGGGGTCTGGGTCTGGGTCTGGGTCTCAGGTCTGTGTCTGTGTCTGGGGTCTGCATCTGGGTCTGAGGTCTGCGTCAGGGGTCTGAGTCTGGTGTCTGGGGTTTGTGTCTGGGATCTGGGGTCTGGGGTCTGTGTCTGGGGTCTGGGTCTGGGGTCTGGGGTCTTGGGTCTGGGCTCTGGGGTCTGGGTCTGGGTCTGGGTTTGGAGCTGGCGCCTGTGTCTGTGTCTGCGTCTGCGTCTGGTGTGTGTGTTTGGGTCTGGGGTCTGCATCTGAGAGCTGTGGTCAGGGGTCTTGGGTCTGGGTCTGGGGTCTGCATCTGGGGTCTGCTTCTGCGGTTTGCATCTGGGGTCTGGGTCTGGGGTCTGGGGTCTGTGTCTGGGTCTGGGTCTGCATCTGGGTCTGTGGTCCGGGTCTGCGTCTGGGTCTGGAGTCTGTTCTGGGGTCTGTGTCTGGGCTCTGGGTCTGGGGTCTGCATCTGGGGTCTGCACCTGCGGTCTGCATCTGGGGTCTGTGTCTGGGTCTGTGTCTGGGTCTGGCGACTGGGTTTGGGGTCTGTGTCTGGGTCTGTAGTCGGCGTCTGGGGTCTGCATCTGGGTCTGGGATCTGTGTCTGGTGTCTGCATCTGGGGTCTGGGTCTGTGGTCGGCATCTGGGGTCTGGGTCTGGGGTTTGAGGTCTGTGGTCTGGTGTCTGGGGTCTGTGTCTGGTGTCTGGGGTCTGGGATCTGTGTCTGGGGTCTGGGTCTGGGGTCTGGGGTCTGGTGTCTGAGGTCTGGGATCTGTGTCTGAGTTCTGGGTCTTGGGCCTGGGTCTGCGGTCTGGGGTCTGGGTCTGGTGTCTGGGTCTGGGTCTGGGTCTGCATCTGGGTCTGGGGTCTGGGTCTGGGTCTGGGTCTGGGGTCTGCATCTGGGGCCTGAGTCTGGGCTCTGGGTTTGGGGTCTGCGTCTGGGGTCTGCTTCTGCGGTCTGCATCTAGGTTCTGCATCTGGGTCTGTGTCTGGATCTGGCGTCTGGGTTTGAGGTCTACATCTGGGTCTGTGGTCTGTGTCTGGGGTCTGGATCTCAAGTCTGTGACTGGGGTCTGGGGTCTGGGTCTGGGTCTGGGGTCTGTGTCTGTATCTGCATTCTGTGTCTGGCGTCTGGGTCTGGCGTCTGGGGTCTGGGGTCTGGGGTCTGGGTCTGGGGTCTGGGGTCTTGGGTCTGGGCTCTGGGGCCTGTGTCTGTGTCTGCGTCTGCGTCTAGTGTGTGTGTTTGGGTCTGGGGTCTGCATCTGAGAGCTATGGTCAGGGGTCTTGGGACTGGGTCTGGGGTCTGCGTCTGGGGTCTGCTTCTGCGGTTTGCATCTGGGGTCTGGGTCTGGGGTCTGGGGTCTGGGTCTGGGTCTGCACCTGGGTCTGGGGTCCGGGTCTGCGTCTGGGTCTGGAGTCTGCATCTGGGGTCTGAGTCTGGGCTCTGGGTCTGGGGTCTGCATCTGGGGTGTGGGTCTGTGGTCGTCGTCTGAGGTCTGGGTCTGGGGTTTGGGGTCTGTGGTCTGGTGTCTGGGGTCTGTGTCTGGTGTCTGGGCCTGGGATCTGTGTCTGGGGTCTGGGTCTGGGGTTTGAGGTCTGGTGTCTGAGGTCTGGGATCTGTGTCTGAGTTCTGGGTCTAGGGCCTGGGTCTGCGGTCTGGGGTCTGGGTCTGGTGTCTGGGTCTGGGTCTGTATCTGGGTCTGGGGTCTGGGTCTGCGTCTGGGTCTGGGGTCTGCATCTGGGGCCTGAGTCTGGGCTCTGGGTCTGGGGTCTGCGTCTGGGGTCTGCTTCTGCGGTCTGCATCTAGGTTCTGCATCTGGGTCTGTGTCTGGATCTGGCGTCTGGGTTTGAGGTCTACATCTGTGTCTGTGGTCTGGGATCTGGGTTTGGGGTCTGTGTCTGAATCTGGGATCTGTGTCTGGTGTCTGGGTCTGGGGGTCTGCATCTGGGTCTGAAGTCTGTGTCTTGGTCTGGCGTCTGGGTCTGGCGTCTGTGTATGGGTCTGGTTCTGGGGTCTGGGACTGGGGTCTGGGGATGTGGCTAGGGGTCTGGGTCTGGGGTCTGCTTCTGGGGTCTGCATCTGGGGTCTGTGCCTGAGTCTGGGGCTGGTTTCTGGGGGCTGTGTCTGGGGTCTGCTTCTGGGGTCTGGGACTGGGTCTGGGGTCTGGGGTGTGGGGTCTGGTGAATGCTTCTGCTGTCTGCGTCTAGGGTCTGCGTCTGGGTCTGTGTCTGTGTCTGGGTCTGTGGTCTGCGTCTAGGGTCTGGGTCTGGGGTGTGCGTCTGGGTTTGGGGTCTGCACCTGGGGTCTGGGTCTGGGGTCTGCGTCTGGTGTCTGTGTCTGGGTTCTGCATCTGGGTCAGGTCTGCGTCAGGAGCCTGGGTCTGCGGTCTAGTGTCTGCATCTGGGATTTGTGTTTGGAGTCTGGGTCTGGGGTTTGGGGTCCGGGTCTGCATCTGCGTCTGGTCTGTGTGTTTGGGTTTGGGGTCTGCATCTGAGGTCTGCGGTCTGGGGTCTGGGGTCCGAGATCTGCATCTGGGTTCTGCGTCTGGGTCTGTCTGGGTCTGGCGCCTGAGTCTGGGTCTGGGGTCTGCGTCTGGGTCTGGGGTCTGCGTCTGGGTCTGTGGTCTGCATCTGGGGTCTGCATCTGGGTCTGTGTCTGCTTCTGTGGTCTGTGGTCTGCTTCTGGGGTCTGCGCCTGGGGTCTGGGGTCTTGGGTCTGGGGTCTGGGGTCTGGGTCTAGACCTGGACCTGGCATCTGTGTCTGTGTCTGGGATCTGGGGTCGGCGTCTGGGTCTGGGGTCCAGGTCTGCGCCTGGGTCTAGGGTGTGTGTCTGGGTCTGGGGTCAGAATCTGGGGTCTGTGGTCTGAGTCTAGGGTCAGGGTCTGGGGTGTGTGTCTGGGTTTGGGGTCTGCACCTGGGGTCTGGGTCTGGGGTCTGCGTCTGGTGTCTGTGCCTGCGTTCTGCATCTGGGTCAGGTCTGCGTCAGGGGCCTGGGTCTGGGGTATGGTGTCTGCATCTGGGGTTTGTGTTTGGGGTCTGGTTCTGGTGACTATGTCTGGGGTCTAGGGTCCGGGTCTGCATCTGCGTCTGGTGTGTGTGTTTGGGTTTGGGGTCTGCGTCTGAGGTCTGCGGTCTGGGGTCTGGGGTCCGAGATCTGGGGTCTGTGTTTGGGTCTGTGTCTGGGTCTGGCGTCTGGGCTCTGAGGTCTTGGTCTGGGTTTGGGTCTGGACCTGGCATCTGTGTCTATGTCTGGGGTCAGGGGTCTCCGTCTGGTTCTGGAGTCCGGGTCTGTGGCTGTGTCTGGGTTCTGTGTCTGGGTCTGAGGTCTACGTCTGAGGTCTGTGTCTGGGGTCTGGGGTCTGGGGTCTTGGGTTTGGGGTCTTGGGTCTGGGGTCTGGGTCTGGGTTTGTAGTTTGTCTGTGCCTGTGTTCTGCGTCTGGGTCTGGAGTCTGGGTCTGGGTCTGGGTCTGGATCTGGCATCTGTGTCTGTGTCTGGGGTCTGGGGTTTGCATCTGGGTCTGGGGTCCGGGTCTGCGTCTGCGTCTGGTGTGTGTGTTTGGGTTTGGGGTCTGAGGTCTGCGGTCTGGGGTCTGGGGTCCGCGGTCTGCATCTGTGGTCTGCATCTGGGGTCTGCGTCTGGGTCTGTGTCTGGGTCTGGCATCTGGGTCTGGGTCTGGGGTCTGCATCTGGGTCTGGGGTCTGGGTCTGGGGTCTGGGTTTGGGGTTTGGGGTCTGGGGTCTGTGATCTGGGGTCTGGGGTCTGGGTCTGGGTCTGGGTCTGGCGTCTGTGTCTGTGCCTGGGTTCTGCATCTGGGTCTGAGGTCTGAGTCAGGGTCCTGAGTCTGTGGTCTGGTGTCTGCGTCTGGGGTTTGTGTCTGGGGTCTGAGTCTGAGGTCTGCGTCAGGGTCCTGAGTCTGGGGTCTGGTGTCTGCGTCTGGGGTTTGTGTCTGTGGTCTGGGTTTGGTGACTGTGTCTGGGGTCTGGGGTCTGGGGTCTGTGTCTGCGTCTGGGTTCTGTGTCTGGGTCTGGGGTCTGGGGTCTGGGGTCTGGGTCTGGGTCTGGGTCTGGATCTGGTGTCTGTGTCTGTGTCTGTGTCTGGGGTCTGAGGTCTGCATCTGGGTCTGGGGTCCGGGTCTGCGTCTCGGTCTGTGGTCTGCATCTGGGGTCTGAGTCTGGGCTCTGGGTCAGGGGTCTGCGTCTGGGGTCTGCTTCTGCGGTATGCATCTAAGTTCTGCGTCTGGGTCTGTGTCTGGGTCTGGCAACTTGGTCTGAGTTCTACATCTGGGTCTGTGGTCTGTGTCTGGGGTCTGGATCTCAAGTCTGGTTTCTGCTTCTGCGTTCTGCGTCTACCCTGCATCTGGGTCCTATGTCTGGGTCTGGCATCTGCATCTGGGTCTGGGTCTGCGTCTGTGTCTGGTGTCTGTGGTCTGCGTCTGGGGTCTCGGCTCAGGGTCTGGGTCTGGAATCTGCATCTGCGTCTGGTGTCTGGTACTGGGGTCTGCAGTCTGGGGTCTGGGTCTGGGACTGGGGTCTTCGTCTGGGGTCTGGGTTTGGGGTCTGTGCCTTGGGTCTGGGGTCTGGGGTCTGGGTCTGGGTCTGAGGTCTGTTTCTGTGTCTGGGTTCTGCATCTGGTGTCTGGTGTCTGGGTCTGGGTCTGGGGTCTGGGGTCTGCATCTGGGCCTGGGGTGTGTGTCTGGGTCTGGGGTCTGGGGTCTGAGTCTAAGATCTGGGGTTCTTGGTCTGATGTCTGGGGTCTGTGTCTGGGTGTCTGGGTCTGGGGTCTGCTTCTGGGTTCTGTGTCTGGCATCTGGGATATCTGTTTCGGTCTTAGGTCTGCATCTGGGGTCTGTGTCTAGATTCTGCAGTTTGGGTCTGGGGTCCGGGGTCTGGGTCTGGTGTCTGCATCTGGGCTCTGGGGTCAGGGTCTGGGGTCTGCGTCTGGGGCCTGCGTCTGGGTGCGATGTCTGGGAGGTGGGTCTGGGTTCAATGTCTAGATCTGGGTCTGAGATCTGCACCTTTGTCTGGGTTCTGGGGTCAGGGTCTGGAGTCTGGGTCTGCCTCTGCATCTGGGGTCTCGGTCTGGGGATTGCGTCTGGGGTCTGGGCCTGGGGGCTGTGTCTGTGGGTCTGGGATCTGGGTCTGGGGTCTGTGGTCTGCGTCTGGGGTCTGGGTCTGGGATCTGGGCGTGGGGTCTGGGCCTGGCGCCTGGGTTCTGGAGCCTGTGTCTGGGGTCTGGGGTCTGCGTCTGGGGTCTGTGTCTGGGGTCTGGGGTCTGGGGTCTGGGTTTGGGGACTATGTCTCGGGTCTGCGTCTGGGGTCTGGAGTTTGTGTCTGGGGTCTGGGTCTAGGGTCTGGGGTCTGGGGTCTGGGGTCTGGGTCTGAGTTCTGCATCTGGGTCTGTGGTCTGCGTCTGGGGTCTGGGTCTCGATCTCAAGTCTGTATCTGGTGTCTGGGTCTGGGGTCTGGGGTTTGGGTCTGGGTCTGCGTCTGGGGTCTGGGTCTGTGGTCTGCATCTATGGTCTAGGTCTGGGGTCAGGGCCTGGTTTCTGCTTCTGCGGTCCTTTTCAGAGTGGCAGGCAGTGACTAGTGGGGTGCCACAGTGCTCAGTGCTGGGACCCCAGCTATTTACTATATACATTATTGATCTGGATGAAGGAATTGAGTGTAATATCTCCAAGTTTGCAGATGACACTAAACTGGGATTGGTGTGAGCTGTGAGGAGGATGCTCAGAGGCTGCAGGGTGATTGGACAGGTTAGGTGAGTGGGCAAATACATGGCAGATGCAATATAATGTGGATAAATGTGATGTTATCCACTTTGTGGGGCAAAAACACAAAGGCAGAATATTATCTGAATGGCGGCAGATTAGGAAAAGGGGAGGTGCAACGAGACCTGGGTGTCATGTTCCGTCAGTCATTGAAATTGGCATGCAGGTACAGTAGGCGGTGAAGAAGGTAAATGGTATGTTGGCCTTCATAGCTAGGGGTTTTGAGTATAGGAGCATGGAGGTGTTACTGCAGTTGTACAGGGCCTTAGTGAGGCCTCACCTGGAATATTATGTTCAGTTTTGGTCTCCTAATCTGAGGAAGGATGTTCTTGCTATTGAGGGAGTGCAGCGAAGGTTCACCAGACTGATTCCCGGGATGGCTGGACTGACATATAAGGAGAGACTGGATCGACTAGGCCTGTATTCACTGGAGTTTAGAAGGATGAGAGGGTATCTCATAGAAACAAATAAAATTCTGATGGGACTGGACAGGTTAGATGCAGGATGAATGTTCTCGATGTTGGGGAAGTTCAGAACCAGGGACACAGTCTAAGGATAAGGGGTAAGCCATTTAGGACTGAGATGTTGAGAAACTTCTTTACTCAGAGAGTTGTTAACCTGTGGAATTTCCTACCGCAGAGAGTTGTTGATGCCATTTCGTTGGATACATTCAAGAATGAGTTAGATATGGCCCTTATGGTTAAGGGGATCAATGGGTATGGAGAGAAAGCAGGAAAGGGGTACTGAGGTGAATAATTAGCCATGATCTTATTGAATGGTGGTGTAGGCTTGAAGGGCTGAACAGCCTACTCCTGCACCTATTTTCTATGTTTCTATGTTTCTATGTCTGCATCTACCCTGCATCTGGGTCTGTGTCTGGGTCTGGCATCTTGCATTTGGGTCTGGGTCTGCGTCTGGGGTCTGCGTCTGGGGTCTGGGTCTGGGGTCTGCATCTGTGTCTGAGGTCTGGGTCTGGGGTCTGCATCTGGTGTCTGGGACTGGGGTCTGCAGTCTGGGGTCTGGGTCTGGAACTGGGGTCTGCGTCTGGGGTCTGGGTCTGGGACTGGGGTCTGCGTCTGGGGCCCGGGTTGGGGCTTGGGCCTTGGGTCCAGGCTCTGAGGCCTGGGTCTGGGGTCTGCACCTGAGGTCTGCAACTGGGGTCTGCGTCTGGGTCTGTGTCTGGGTCTGGCGTCTGGGTTTGGGGTTTGTGTCTGGGTCTGTGGTCGGCATCTGGGGTCTGCATCTGGGTCTGGGATCTGTGTCTGTTGTCTGCGTCTGGGGTCTGGGTCTGTGGTCGGCGTCTGGGGTCTGGGTCTGGGATCTGTGTCTGTGGTCTGGGTCTAGGGTCTGGGGTCTGGTGTCTGGGTTCTGGGATCTGTGTCTGGGGTCTGGGTCTGGGGCCTGTGGTCTGCGGTCTGGGGTCTGGGGTCTGGGTCTGGGGTCTGGGGTCTGGGGTCTGGGGTCTGGGTCTGGGTCTAAATCTGGCATCTGTGTCTGTATTTGTGTCTGGGGTCTGCATCTGGGTCTGGGGTCCAGGTCTGCGTCTCGGTCTGTGGTCTGCAACTGGGGTCTAAGTCTGGGCTCTGGGTCAGGGGTCTGCGTCTGGGGTCTGCTTCTGCGGTATGCATCTAGGTTCTGCGTTTGGGTCTGTGTCTGGGTCTGGCAACTTGGTCTGAGTTCTGCATCTGGGTCTGTGGTCTGTGTCTGGGGTCTGGATCTCAAGTCTGTGTCTGGGGTCTGGGGTCTGGGTTTGGGGTCTGGGTCTGGCATCTGCATCAGGGTCTGGGTCTGCGTCTGGGGTCTGTGGCAAGCGTCTGGGGTCTCGGCTCAGGGTCTGGGTCTGGGGTCTGCATCTGCGTCTGGTGTCTGGGTTCTGCATCTGGTGTCTGGTGTCTGGGTCTGGGTCTGCGTCTGGGATCTGGGTTCTGGGTCTGGGGTCTGGGGTCTGGATCTGGGGTCTGGGGTCTGGGTTTGGGGTGTGGGGTCTGGGTTTGGGGTGTGTGTCTGGGGTCTGCATCTGGGCCTGGGGTCTGGGTCTGGGATGTGTGTCTGGGTCTGGGGTCTGTGTCTAAGGACTGGGGTCTGGGTCTGGGGTCTGGGGTCTGGGATCTGGGTCTGAGATCTGTGGTCTGTGTCTGGGGTCTGGTCTGGGGTCTGCTTCTGGGTTCTGTGTCTGGCATCTGGGATATCTGTTTCGGTCTTAGGTCTGCATCTGGGGTCTGTGCCTGGATTCTGCAGTTTGGGTCTGGGGTCTGCGTCTGGGTGCAGTGTCTGGGATGTGGTCTGGGTCAAATGTCTAGATCTGGGTCTGAGATCTGCACCTTTTTCTGGGTTCTGGGGTTAGGGTCTGGAGTCTGGGTCCGCGTCTGCATCTGGGGTCTCGGTCTTGGGACTGCTTCTGGGGTCTGGTCCTGGGGGCTGTGTCTGTGGTCTGGGATCTGGGTCTGGGTTCTGTGGACTGCGTCTGGGGTCTGGGTCCGGGGTCTGGGTCTGGGATCTGTGCCTGGGGTCTGGGCCTGGGGCCTGGGTTCTGGGGTCTGTGTCTGGGGTCTGGGGTCTGGGTTTGGGGACTATGCCTGGGGTCTGCGTCTGGGGTCTGGGGTTTGTGTCCGGGGTCTGGGTCTGGGGTCTGGGGTCAGGGGTCTGGGGTCTGGGGTCTGGGTCTGAGTTCTGCATCTGGGTCTGTGGTCTGCGTCTGGGGTCTGGGTCAGTGATCTGCATCTGGGGTCTAGGTCTGGGGTCTGGACCTGGTTTCTGCTTCTGCGGTCTGCATCTACACTGAATCTGGGTCTGTGTCTGGGTCTGGCATCTTGTATTTGGGTCTGGGTCTGTGTCTGTGGTCTGCATCTGGGGTCTGGGTCTGGGTCTGGGTCTGGGGTCTGCATCTGGGTCTGAGGTCTGGGGTCTGGGTGTGCATCTGCATCTGGTGTCTAGGACTGGGGTCTGCAGTCTAGGGTCTGGGTCTGGGACTGGGTCTGCGTCTGGGGTCTGGGTTGGGGTCTGGGCCTTGGGTCCAGGCTCTGAGGTCTGTGTCTGGGTCTGGGGTCTATGTCTGTGTCTGGGTTCTGCATCTGGTGTCTGGGTCTGGGTCTGGGGTCTGCACCTGCGGTCTGCATCTGGGGTCTGGGTCTGTGTCTGGGTCTGGGGTCTGGGTTTAGGGTCTGTGTCTGGGTCTGTGGTCGGCGTCTGGGGTCTGCATTTGGGTCTGGGATCTGTGTCTGTTGTCTGCGTCTGGGGTCTGGGTCTGTGGTCGGCGTCTGGGGTCTGGGATCTGGGTCTGGGGTCTGGGGTCTGGGTCTGGGTCTGGGTCTGGATCTGTCGTCTGTGTCTGTGTTTGTATCTGTGTCTGGGGTCTGGGGTCTGCATCGGGTCTGGGCTCCAGGTCTGTGTCTCGGTCTGTGGTCTGCATCTGGGGTCTGAGTCTGGGCTCTGGGTCAGGGGTCTGCATCTGGGGTCTGCTTCTGCGGTATGCATCTAGGTTCTGCGTCTGGGTCTGTGTCTGGGTCTGGCAACTTGAACTGAGTTCTACATCTGGGTCTGTCGTCTGTGTCTGGGGTCTGGATCTCAAGTCTGTGTCTGGGGTCTGGGGTCTGGGTTTGGGGTCTGGGTCTGGTTTCTGCTTCTGCGGTCTGCGTCTACCCTGCATCTGGGTCTGTGTCTGGGTCTGGCATTTGCATCTGGGTCTGGGTCTGCATCTGGGGTCTGGGGTCTAGGTCTGGGGTGTGCGTCTGGGATCTGGGGTCTCGGGTCTGGGTCTGGGGGTCTGGGTCTGGGGTCTGGGGTCTGTGGTCTGTGTCTAAGATCTGGGGTCTGGGTCTGGGGTCTGGGTCTGGGGTCTGGGATCTGGGTCTGAGGTCTGTGGTCTGTGTCTGGGATCTGGGTCTGGGGTCTGCTTCTGAGTTCTGCATTTGGCATCTGGGGTCTGTGTCTCGGTCTCAGGTCTGTGTCTGGGGTCTGTGTCTAGGGTCTGCAGTTCGGGTCTGGAGTCCGGGGTCTGGGTCTGGCGTCTGCACCTGGGCTCTGGGGTCAAGGTCTGGGTCTGGGATCTGCGTCTAGGGTCTGCGTCTGGGTGCAGGGTCTTGGATGTGGGTCTGGGTCCAATGTCTGGATCTGGGTCTGTGATCTGCATCTTTGTCTGGGTTCTGTGGTCGGGGCCTGGGGTCTGGGTTTGCGTCTGCATCTGGGGTCTCGGTCTGGGGACTGTGTCTGGGGTCTGTGCCTGGGGTCTGGGTCTGGGGGCTGTGTCTATGGTCTGGGATCTGGGTCTGGGGTCTGTGTCTGAGTCTGGGTTCTGTGTCTGGTGTCTGTGTCTGGGTTCTACGTCTGGCATCTGGGATCTGGGTCTGCGTCTGCGTCTGGCGTCTGTGTCTGGGTCTGGGTCTGGTGTCTGGGGTCTGGGACTGGGGTCTGGGGGTGTGGCTCTGGGGTCTGGATCTGGAATCTGCTTCAGGGGTCTGCGTCTGGGATCTGTGCCTGGTTTGGGGCTGAGTTCTTGGTCTGGGTCTTGGGTCTGGGGTGTGGGGTCTGGTGTCTGCTTCTGCGGGCTGCATCGAGGGTCTGTGTCTGGGTCTGGGTCTGCTTCTGGGGTATGCGTCTGTGGTCTGCGTCTGTGGTCTGTGTTTTGGATCTGGCGTCTGGGGTCTTGTGTCTGGGGTCTGGGTCTGAGGTCTGGGTCTGGGGTCTATGTCTGGGGTCTGAGTCTGGGGACTGTTTCTGAGGTCTGCGTCTGGGGTCTGGGGTCTGCATCTGGGTCTGGGGTCCAGATCTGCTCCTGGATCTGGAGTGTTGTCTGGGTCAGGGTTCTGCATCTGGGGTCTGGGGTCTACGGTCTGCGGTCTATGGTCTGTGTCTGGGTCTGGGGTTTGGGTCTGGGGTCGGGGTCTGGGTCTGCGCCTGAGTCTGTGTTCTGCGTCTGGGTCTGGGGTCTGGGTCTGGGTCTGGGTCTGGGGGCTGTGGTCTGGGGTCTGGGCCTGGGTCTGGGTGTGGGGTCTGTGTCTGTGTTTGGTTCTGCGTCTGGTGACTGGGGTCTGCGTCTGCATCTGTGTCTGGTGTCTGGATCTAGGTCTGTGGTCTGGGACTGGTGTCTGTGCCTGGATCTGGGGCTGGGTTCAGCGTTTGCTGTCTCGGGTCTTGGTCTGGGTGTCTTGGTCTGGGTGTGGGGTCTGGGGTGTGGGGCCTGAGGTCTGGGGTCTGTTTCTGCGGTCTGCATCTGTGTTTGCATGTGGATCTGTGTCTGGGTCTGGCGTCTGCACCTGGGTCTGGGTCTGCTTCTGGGGTCTGCATCTGTGGTCTGCGTCTGTGGTCTGTGACTGGGGTCTAGCATCTGGGTTCTGGGTCTGGTGTCTGGGGTCTGGGTCTGGGTCTGGGATCTGGGTTCTGGGTCTGGTGTCTGGGGTCTGGTGTCTGGGATCTGGGTTCTGGGTCTGGTGTCTGGGGTCTGGTGTCTGGGATCTGGGTCGGTGGTCTATGTCTGGAGTCTGGGTCTGGGGTTTACTTCTGAGGTCTGCATCTGGGATCTGGGGTCTGGGTCTGGGTCTGGACCTGGGGTCTGGGTCGGGGGTCCGGGTCTGCGTCTGAGTCTGGGGTGTGTGTCTGGGTCTTGTGTCTGCGTCTGGGTCTGTGCTCTGCATCTAGGATCTGGGTCTGGGGTCTGGGTCTGGGGTCTGAGTCTGGGGTCTGCGTCTGTGGTCTGTGACTGGGGTCTAGCATCTGGATTCTGGGTCTGGTGTCTGGGGTCTGGGTCTGGGGTCTGGGTTCTGGGTCTGGTGTCTGGGGTCTGGTGCCTGGGATCTGGGTTCTGGGTCTGGTGTCTGGGGTCTGGTGTCTGGGAGTCTGGGTCTGGGGTTTACTTCTGAGGTCTGCATCTGGGATCTGGGGTCTGGGTCTGGGTCTGGACCTGGGGTCTGGGTCGGGGGTCCGGATCTGCGTCTGAGTCTGGGGTGTGTGTCTGGGTCTTGTGTCTGCGTCTGGGTCTGTGCTCTGCGTCTAGGATCTGGGTCTGGGGTCTGGGTCTGGGGTCTGAGTCTGGGGTCTGCATCTGGGGTCTGGGTCTGGGGTCTGGGCCTGGGGTTTGGGCCTGGGGTCTGCATCTGGTGTCTGGGGTCTACATCTGGGGTCTGGGGTCTGGGGTCTGGGCCTGGAGTCTGTGCCTGGGGTCTGGGTCTGAGGTCTGCATTTGGGGTCTGGATCTGGGGTCTGGGCCTGGTGTCTGGGTCTGGGGTCTGTGCCTGGGGTCTGGGTCTGGGTCTGGATCTGGATCTGGCATCTGTGTCTGTGCCTGGGGTCTGGTGTCTGCGTCTGGGTCTGGGGTGTGTGTCTTGGTCTGGGGTCTGCGTCTGTGGTCTGCATCTGGGCTCTGCATCAGGGGTCTGCTTCTGCGGTCTGCGTCTAGCTTCTGCATCTGGGTCTGTGTCTGGGTCTGGGGTTTGGGTCTGGGGTCTGTGTTTTGGATCTGGCGTCTGGGGTCTTTGTCTGGGTCTGGTGTCTGAGTCTGTGTTCTGCATCTGGGTCTGTGTTTGGGGTCTGGGTCTGGCGTCTGCATCTCGGATCTGTGTCTGGGGTCTGCGTCTGGGGTCTGCGGTCTGCAGTTTGGAGACTGGGTCTGGGATCTGGGGTCTGGGGTCGGAGTCTGGGGTCTGGGGTCTGTGCCTGGGGTCTGGGATCTGGGGTCTGGGTCTGGGTCTGGGTCTGGATCTGGCATCTGAGTCTGTGTCTGGGGTCTGGGGTCTGCATCTGGGTCTGGGTTCTGGGTCTGCGTCTAGGTCTGTGTCTAGGTCTGGGGTCTGCATCTGTGGTTTGCATCTGGGCTCCGGGTCTGGGGTCTGCTTCTGCGGTCTGCATCGAGGTTCTGCATTTGGGTCTTGTCTGGGTCTGGCGTCTCGTCTGGGTTCTCTGTTTGGGTCTGTGGTCTGCGTTTGGGGTCTGCATCTGGGTCTGGGGTCTGGGTCTGGGGTCTCGTCTGTGGTATGGGTCTAGGGTCTGCATCAGGGGTCTGCTTCTGCGGTCTGCGTCGAGGTTCTGCATCTGGGTCTGTGTCTGGGTCTGGGGTTTGGGTCTGGGGTCTGTGTTTTGGATCTGGCGTCTGGGGTCTTGTGTCAGGGGTCTGGGTCTGAGGTCTGGGTCTGGGGTTTATGTCTGGGGTCTGAGTCTGGGGACTGTTTCTGAGGTCTGCGTCTGGGGTCTGGGGTCTGCATCTGTGTCTGGGGTCCAGGTCTGATCCTGTGTCTGGAGTGTTGTCTGGGTCTAGGGTCTGCATCTGGGGTCTGGGTCTGGGGTCTGTGTCTGGTGTCTGCTTCTGCTGTCTGCATCTAGGGTCTGCGTCTGGATCTGTGTCTGCGTCTGGCATCTGGGTCTGGATCTGTGGTCTGCGCTGGGGTCTGGGTCTGGGGACTGGGGTCAGTGGTCTGTGTCTGGGGTCTGGGGTCTCGGGTCTGGGTCTGGGGGTCTAGGTCTGGGGTCTGGGGTCTGTGGTCTGTGTCTAAGATCTGGGGTCTGGGTCTGGGGTCTGGGTCTGGGGTCTGGGATCTGGGTCTGAGGTCTGTGGTCTGTGTCTGGGATCTGGGTCTGGGGTCTGCTTCTGAGTTCTGCATTTGGCATCTGGGGTCTGTGTCTCGGTCTCAGGTCTGTGTCTGGGGTCTGTGTCTAGGGTCTGCAGTTCGGGTCTGGAGTCCGGGGTCTGGGTCTGGCGTCTGCACCTGGGCTCTGGGGTCAAGGTCTTGGTCTGGGATCTGCGTCTAGGGTCTGCGTCTGGGTGCAGGGTCTTGGATGTGGGTCTGGGTCCAATGTCTGGATCTGGGTCTGTGATCTGCATCTTTGTCTGGGTTCTGTGGTCGGGGCCTGGGGTCTGGGTTTGCGTCTGCATCTGGGGTCTCGGTCTGGGGACTGTGTCTGGGGTCTGTGCCTGGGGTCTGGGTCTGGGGGCTGTGTCTATGGTCTGGGATCTGGGTCTGGGGTCTGTGTCTGAGTCTGGGTTCTGTGTCTGGTGTCTGTGTCTGGGTTCTACGTCTGGCATCTGGGATCTGGGTCTGCGTCTGCATCTGGCGTCTGTGTCTGGGTCTGGGTCTGGTGTCTGGGGTCTGGGACTGGGGTCTGGGGGTGTGGCTCTGGGGTCTGGATCTGGAATCTGCTTCAGGGGTCTGCGTCTGGGATCTGTGCCTGGGTTTGGGGCTGAGTTCTTGGTCTGGGTCTTGGGTCTGGGGTGTGGGGTCTGGTGTCTGCTTCTGCGGGCTGCATCGAGGGTCTGTGTCTGGGTCTGGGTCTGCTTCTGGGGTATGCGTCTGTGGTCTGCGTCTGTGGTCTGTGTTTTGGATCTGGCGTCTGGGGTCTTGTGTCTGGGGTCTGGGTCTGAGGTCTGGGTCTGGGGTCTATGTCTGGGGTCTGAGTCTGGGGACTGTTTCTGAGGTCTGCGTCTGGGATCTGGGGTCTGCATCTGGGTCTGGGGTCCAGGTCTGCTCCTGGATCTGGAGTGTTGTCTGGGTCAGGGTTCTGCATCTGGGGTCTGGGGTCTACGGTCTGCGGTCTATGGTCTGTGTCTGGGTCTGGGGTTTGGGTCTGGGGTCGGGGTCTGGGTCTGCGCCTGAGTCTGTGTTCTGCGTCTGGGTCTGGGGTCTGGGTCTGGGTCTTGGTCTGGGGGCTGTGGTCTGGGGTCTGGGCCTGGGTCTGGGTGTGGGGTCTGTGTCTGTGTTTGGTTCTGCGTCTGGTGACTGGGGTCTGCGTCTGCATCAGTGTCTGGTGTCTGGATCTAGGTCTGTGGTCTGGGACTGGTGTCTGTGCCTGGATCTGGGGCTGGGTTCAGCGTTTGCTGTCTCGGGTCTTGGTCTGGGTGTCTTGGTCTGGGTGTGGGGTCTGGGGTGTGGGGCCTGAGGTCTGGGGTCTGTTTCTGCGGTCTGCATCTGTGTTTGCATGTGGATCTGTGTCTGGGTCTGGCGTCTGCACCTGGGTCTGGGTCTGCTTCTGGGGTCTGCATCTGTGGTCTGCGTCTGTGGTCTGTGACTGGGGTCTAGCATCTGGGTTCTGGGTCTGGTGTCTGGGGTCTGGGTCTGGGGTCTGGGTTCTGGGTCTGGTGTCTGGGGTCTGGTGTCTGGGATCTGGGTTCTGGGTCTGGTGTCTGGGGTCTGGTGTCTGGGATCTGGGTCGGTGGTCTATGTCTGGAGTCTGGGTCTGGGGTTTACTTCTGAGGTCTGCATCTGGGATCTGGGGTCTGGGTCTGGGTCTTGACCTGGGGTCTGGGTCGGGGGTCCGGGTCTGCGTCTGAGTCTGGGGTGTGTGTCTGGGTCTTGTGTCTGCGTCTGGGTCTGTGCTCTGCATCTAGGATCTGGGTCTGGGGTCTGGGTCTGGGGTCTGAGTCTGGGGTCTGCGTCTGTGGTCTGTGACTGGGGTCTAGCATCTGGATTCTGGGTCTGGTGTCTGGGGTCTGGGTCTGGGGTCTGGGTTCTGGGTCTGGTGTCTGGGGTCTGGTGTCTGGGATCTGGGTTCTGGGTCTGGTGTCTGGGGTCTGGTGTCTGGGAGTCTGGGTCTGGGGTTTACTTCTGAGGTCTGCATCTGGGATCTGATGTCTGGGTCTGGGTCTGGACCTGGGGTCTGGGTCGGGGGTCCGGATCTGCGTCTGAGTCTGGGGTGTGTGTCTGGGTCTTGTGTCTGCGTCTGGGTCTGTGCTCTGCGTCTAGGATCTGGGTCTGGGGTCTGGGTCTGGGGTCTGAGTCTGGGGTCTGCATCTGGTGTCTGGGTCTGGGGTCTGGGCCTGGGGTTTGGGCCTGGGGTCTGCATCTGGTGTCTGGGGTCTACATCTGGGGTCTGGGGTCTGGGGTCTGGGCCTGGAGTCTGTGCCTGGGGTCTGGGTCTGAGGTCTGCATTTGGGGTCTGGATCTGGGGTCTGGGCCTGGTGTCTGGGTCTGGGGTCTGCATCTGATGTCTGGGGTCTGGGATCTGTGCCTGGGGTCTGGGTCTGGGTCTGGATCTGGATCTGGCATCTGTGTCTGTGCCTGGGGTCTGGTGTCTGCGTCTGGGTCTGGGGTGTGTGTCTTGGTCTGGGGTCTGCGTCTGTGGTCTGCATCTGGGCTCTGCATCAGGGGTCTGCTTCTGCGGTCTGCGTCTAGGTTCTGCATCTGGGTCTGTGTCTGGGTCTGGGGTTTGGGTCTGGGGTCTGTGTTTTGGATCTGGCGTCTGGGGTCTTTGTCTGGGTCTGGTGTCTGAGTCTGTGTTCTGCATCTGGGTCTGTGTTTGGGGTCTGGGTCTGGCGTCTGCATCTCGGATCTGTGTCTGGGGTCTGCGTCTGGGGTCTGCGGTCTGCAGTTTGGAGACTGGGTCTGGGATCTGGGGTCTGGGGTCGGAGTCTGGGGTCTGGGGTCTGTGCCTGGGGTCTGGGATCTGGGGTCTGGGTCTGGGTCTGGGTCTGGATCTGGCATCTGAGTCTGTGTCTGGGGTCTGGGGTCTGCATCTGGGTCTGGGTTCTGGGTCTGCGTCTAGGTCTGTGTCTGGGTCTGGGGTCTGCATCTGTGGTTTGCATCTGGGCTCCGGGTCTGGGGTCTGCTTCTGCGGTCTGCATCGAGGTTCTGCATTTGGGTCTTGTCTGGGTCTGGCGTCTCGTCTGGGTTCTCTGTTTGGGTCTGTGGTCTGCGTTTGGGGTCTGCATCTGGGTCTGGGGTCTGGGTCTGGGGTCTCGTCTGTGGTATGGGTCTAGGGTCTGCATCAGGGGTCTGCTTCTGCGGTCTGCGTCGAGGTTCTGCATCTGGGTCTGTGTCTGGGTCTGGGGTTTGGGTCTGGGGTCTGTGTTTTGGATCTGGCGTCTGGGGTCTTGTGTCTGGGGTCTGGGTCTGAGGTCTGGGTCTGGGGTCTATGTCTGGGGTCTGAGTCTGGGGACTGTTTCTGAGGTCTGCGTCTGGGGTCTGGGGTCTGCATCTGTGTCTGGGGTCCAGGTCTGATCCTGGGTCTGGAGTGTTGTCTGGGTCTAGGGTCTGCATCTGGGGTCTGGGTCTGGGGTCTGTGTCTGGTGTCTGCTTCTGCTGTCTGCATCTAGGGTCTGCGTCTGGATCTGTGTCTGCGTCTGGCATCTGGGTCTGGATCTGTGGTCTGCGCTGGGGTCTGGGTCTGGGGACTGGGGTCAGTGGTCTGTGTCTGGGGTCTGGGGTCTGCGGTCTGGAGTCTGTGTCTGTGTCTGTGGCTGGGGTCTGCGGTCTGCATCTGGGTCTGGATTCTGGATCTGAGGCTGAGTCTGGGGTGTGTGTCTGGGTCTATGGTCTGCGTCTGGGGTCTGGGTCTGTGGTCTGCATCTGGGGTCTAGTTCTGGGTCTGGGGTCTGGGGACAGGGGTCTGTGTCTGGGGTCTGGGGTCTGCGGTCTGGGGTCTGGGGTCTGAGTCTGGGGTCTGGGCTCTGGGGTCTGTGTCTGTGGCTGTGGCTGGGGTCTGCGGTCTGCATCTGGGTCTGGATTCCGGATCTGAGTCTGGGTCTGGGGTGTGTGTCTGGGTCTGGGGTCTGCGTCTGTGGTCTGGGTCTGGGGTCTGTATCTGGGGTCTACTTATGCGGCTGCGTCTAGGATCTGGGTCTGGGGTCTGGGTCTGGGGTCTGAGTCTGGGGTCTGCATCTGGGGTCTGGGTCTGGGGTCTGGGCCTGGGGTTTGGGCCTGGGGTCTGCATCTGGTGTCTGGGGTCTACATCTGGGGTCTGGGGTCTGGGGTCTGCGCCTGGAGTCTGTGCCTGGGGTCTGGGTCTGAAGTCTGCATTTGGGGTCTGGATCTGGGGTCTGGGCCTGGTATCTGGGTCTGGGGTCTGCATCTGGTGTCTGGGGTCTGGGATCTGTGCCTGGGGTCTGGGTCTGGGTCTGGATCTGGATCTGGCATATGTGTCTGTGCCTGGGGTCTGGTGTCTGCATCTGGGTCTGGGTTCTGGGTCTGCGTCTGGGTCTGGGGTGTGTGTCTTGGTCTGGGGTCTGCGTCTGTGGTCTGCATCTGGGCTCTGGATCTGGGGTTTGCTTCTGCGGTCTGCATCTAGGTTCTACATTTGAGTCTTTGTCTGGGTCTGGTGTCTGAGTCTGTGTTCTGCGTCTGGGTCTGTGTTTGGGGTCTGGGTCTGGGGTCTGCATCTCGGATCTGTGTCTGGGGTCTGCGTCTGGGGTCTGCGGTCTGCAGTTTGGAGACTGGGTCTGGGATCTGGGGTCTGGGGTCGGAGTCTGGGGTCTGGGGTCTGTGCCTGGGGTCTGGGGTCTGGGGTCTGGGTCTGGGTCTGGATCTGGCATCTGAGTCTGTGTCTGGGGTCTGAGGTCTGCATCTGTGTCTGGGTTCTGGGTCTGCGTCTAGGTCTGTGGTGTGTGTCTGGGTCTGGGGTCTGCATCTGTGGTTTGCGTCTGGGCTCCGGGTCTGGGGTCTGCTTCTGCGGTCTGCATCGAGGTTCTGCATTTGGGTCTTGTCTGGGTCTGGCGTCTCGTCTGGGTTCTCTGTTTGGGTCTGTGGTCTGCGTTTGGGGTCTGCATCTGGGTCTGGGGTCTGGGTCTGGGGTCTCGTCTGTGGTATGGGTCTAGGGTCTACATCGGGGGTCTGCTTCTGCGGTCTGCGTCTAGGTTCTGCATCTGGGTCTGTGTCTGGGTCTGGGGTTTGGGTCTGGGGTCCGGGGTCTGGGTCTGCCGTCTGCATCTGGGGTCTGGGGTCAGGGTCTGGGTCTGCATCTGCGTCGGCGCCTGTGTCTGGGTTCTGGGTCTGGGGTCTGCGCCTGGGGTCTGTGCCTGGGGTCTGGGTCTGTGTCTGGGTCTGGGGTCTGGGTTTAGGGTCTGTGTCTTGGTCTGTGGTCGGCGTCTGGGGTCTGCATTTGGGTCTGGGATCTGTGTCTGTTGTCTGCGTCTGGGGTCTGGGTCTGTGGTCGGCGTCTGGGGTCTGGGGTCTGGTGTCTGGGATCTGTGTTTGTGGTCTGGGTCTGGGGTCTGGGGTCTGGTGTCTGGGGTCTGGGATCTGTGTCTGGGGTCTGGGTCTTGGGCCTATGGTCTGTGGTCTGGGATCTGGGTCTGGGGTCTGGGGTCTGGGTCTGGGTCTGGGTCTGGATCTGTCGTCTGTGTCTGTGTTTGTATCTGTGTCTGGGGTCTGGGGTCTGCATCTGGGTCTGGGCTCCAGGTCTGTGTCTCGGTCTGTGGTCTGCATCTGGGGTCTGAGTCTGGGCTCTGGGTCAGGGGTCTGCATCTGGGGTCTGCTTCTGTGGTATGCATCTAGGTTCTACGTCTGGGTCTGTGTCTGGGTCTGGCAACTTGGTCTGAGTTCTACATCTGGGTCTGTCGTCTGTGTCTGGGGTCTGGATCTCAAGTCTGTGTCTGGGGTCTGGGGTCTGGGTTTGGGGTCTGGGTCTGGTTTCTGCTTCTGCGGTCTGCGTCTACCCTGCATCTGGGTCTGTGTCTGGGTCTGGCATCTGCATCTGGGTCTGGGTCTGCATCTGGGGTCTGTGGTCTAGGTCTGGGGTATGCGTCTGGGATCTGGGGTCTCGGGTCTGGGTCTGGGGGTCTGGGTCTGGGGTCTGGGGTCTGTGGTCTGTGTCTAAGATCTGGGGTCTGGGTCTGGGGTCTGGGTCTGGGGTCTGGGATATCGGGTCTGGGGTCTGGGATCTGGGTCTGAGGTCTGTGGTCTGTGTCTGGGATCTGGGTCTGGGGTCTGCTTCTGAGTTCTGCATTTGGCATCTGGGGTCTGTGGTCTCGGTCTCAGGTCTGTGTCTGGGGTCTGTGTCTAGGGTCTGCAGTTCGGGTCTGGAGTCCGTGGTCTGGGTCTGGCGTCTGCACCTGGGCTCTGGGGTCAAGGTCTGGGTCTGGGATCTGCGTCTAGGGTCTGCGTCTGGGTGCAGGGTCTTGGATGTGGATCTGGGTCCAATGTTTGGATCTGGGTCTGTGATCTGCATCTTTGTCTTGGTTCTGTGGTCGGGGCCTGGGGTCTGGGTTTGCGTCTGCATCTGGGGTCTCGGTCTGGGGACTGTGTCTGGGGTCTGTGCCTGGGGTCTGGGTCTGGGGGCTGTGTCTGTAGTCTGGGATCTGGGTCTGGGGTCTGTGTCTGAGTCTGGGTTCTGTGTCTGGTGTCTGGGTCTGGGGTCTGTGTCTGTGTCTGGGTTCTACATCTGGCATCTGGGATCTGGGTCTGCGTCTGCGTCTGGCGTCTGTGTCTGGGTCTGGGTCTGGTGTCTGGGGTCTGGGACTGGGGTCTGGGGGTGTGGCTCTGGGGTCTGGATCTGGAATCTGCTTCAGGGGTCTGCGTCTGGGATCTGTGCCTGGGTTTGGGGCTGAGTTCTTGGTCTGGGGTCTTGGGTCTGGGGTGTGGGGTCTGGTGTCTGCTTCTGCGGGCTGCATCTAGGGTCTGTGTCTGGGTCTGGGTCTGCTTCTGGGGTATGCGTCTGTGGTCTGTGGTCTGCGTCTGTGGTCTGTGTTTTGGATCTGGCGTCTGGGGTCTTGTGTCTGGGGTCTGGGTCTGAGGTCTGGGTCTGGGGTCTATGTCTGGGGTCTGAGTCTGGGGACTGTTTCTGAGGTCTGCGTCTGGGGTCTGGAGTGTTGTCTGGGTCAGGGGTCTGCATCTGGGGTCTGGGGTCTACGGTCTGCGGTCTATGGTCTGTGTCTGGGTCTGGGGTTTGGGTCTGGGGTCGGGGTCTGGGTCTGCGCCTGAGTCTGTGTTCTGCGTCTGGGTCTGGGGTCTGGGTCTGGGTCTGGGGGCTGTGGTCTGGGGTCTGGGCCTGGGTCTGGGCGTGGGGTCTGTGTCTGTGTTTGGTTCTGCATCTGGTGACTGGGGTCTGCGTCTGCATCTGTGTCTGGTGTCTGGATCTGGGTCTGTGGTCTGGGACTGGTGTCTGTGCCTGGATCTGGGGCTGGGTTCAGCGTTTGCTGTCTCGGGTCTTGGTCTGGGTGTCTTGGTCTGGGTGTGGGGTCTGGGGTGTGGGGCCTGGGGTCTGGGGTCTGTTTCTGCGGTCTGCATCTGTGTTTGCATGTGGATCTGTGTCTGGGTCTGGCGTCTGCACCTGGGTCTGGGTCTGCTTCTGGGGTCTGCATCTGTGGTCTGCGTCTGTGGTCTGTGACTGGGGTCTAGCATCTGGGTTCTGGGTCTGGTGTCTGGGGTCTGGGTCTGGGGTCTGGGTTCTGGGTCTGGTGTCTGGGGTCTGGTGTCTGGGATCTGGGTTCTGGGTCTGGTGTCTGGGGTCTGGTGTCTGGGATCTGGGTCGGTGGTCTATGTCTGGAGTCTGGGTCTGGGGTTTACTTCTGAGGTCTGCATCTGAGATCTGGGGTCTGGGTCTGGGTCTGGACCTGGGGTCTGGGTCGGGGGTCCGGGTCTGCGTCTGAGTCTGGGGTGTGTATCTGGGTCTTGTGTCGGCGTCTGGGTCTGTGCTCTGCGTCTAGGATCTGGGTCTGGGGTCTGGGTCTGGGGTCTGAGTCTGGGGTCTGCATCTGGGGTCTGGGCCTGGGGTTTGGGCCTGGGGTCTGCATCTGGTGTCTGGGGTCTACATCTGGGGTCTGGGGTCTGGGGTCTGGGCCTGGAGTCTGTGCCTGGGGTCTGGGTCTGAGGTCTGCATTTGGGGTCTGGATCTGGAGTCTGGGCCTGGTGTCTGGGTCTGGGGTCTGCATCTGGTGTCTGGGGTCTGGGATCTGTGCCTGGGGTCTGGGTCTGGGTCTGGATCTGGATCTGGCATCTGTGTCTGTGCCTGGGGTCTGGTGTCTGCATCTGGGTCTGGGTTCTGGGTCTGCGTCTGGGTCTGGGGTGTGTGTCTTGGTCTGGGGTCTGCGTCTGTGGTCTGCATCTGGGCTCTGGATCTGGGGTCTGCTTCTGCGGTCTGCATCTAGGTTCTACATTTGAGTCTTTGTCTGGGTCTGGTGTCTGAGTCTGTGTTCTGCATCTGGGTCTGTGTTTGGGTTCTGGGTCTGGGGTCTGCATCTCGGATCTGTGTCTGGGGTCTGCGTCTGGGGTCTGCGGTCTGCAGTTTGGAGACTGGGTCTGGGATCTGGGGTCTGGGGTCGGAGTCTGGGGTCTGTGCCTGGGGTCTGGGATCTGGGGTCTGGGTCTGGGTCTGGGTCTGGATCTGGCATCTGAGTCTGTGTCTGGGGTCTGGGGTCTGCATCTGGGTCTGGGTTCTGGGTCTGCGTCTAGGTCTGTGGTGTGTGTCTGGGTCTGGGGTCTGCATCTGTGGTATGCGTCTGGGCTCCGGGTCTGGGGTCTGCTTCTGCGGTCTGCATCGAGGTTCTGCATTTGGGTCTAATCTGGGTCTGGCGTCTCGTCTGGGTTCTCTGTTTGGGTCTGTGGTCTGCGTTTGGGGTCTGCATCTGGGTCTTGGGTCTGGGTCTGGGGTCTCGTCTGTGGTATGGGTCTAGCGTCTGCATCGGGGGTCTGCAGTCTGCGGTCTGCGTCTAGGTTCTGCATCTGGGTCTGTGTCTGGGTCTGGGGTTTGGGTCTGGGGTCCAGGGTCTGGGTCTGGCGTCTGCATCTGGGGTCTGGGGTCAGGGTCTGGGTCTGCATCTGCGTCGGCGCCTGTGTCAGGGTTCTGGGTCTGGGGTCTGCGCCTGGGATCTGTGCCTGGGGTCTGGGTCTGTATCTGGGTCTGGGGTCTGGGTTTAGGGTCTGTGTCTGGGTCTGTGGTCGGCGTCTGGGGTCTGCATTTGGGTCTGGGATCTGTGTCTGTTGTCTGCGTCTGGGGTCTGGGTCTGTGGTCGGCGTCTGGGGTCTGGGGTCTGGTGTCTGGGATCTGTGTTTGTGGTCTGGGTCTGGGGTCTGGGGTCTGGTGTCTGGGGTCTGGGATCTGTGTCTGGATCTGTCGTCTGTGTCTGTGTTTGTATCTGTGTCTGGGGTCTGGGGTCTGCATCTGGGTCTGGGCTCCAGGTCTGTGTCTCGGTCTGTGGTCTGCATCTGGGGTCTGAGTCTGGGCTCTGGGTCAGGGGTCTGCATCTGGGGTCTGCTTCTGCGGTATGCATCTAGGTTCTACGTCTGGGTCTGTGTCTGGGTCTGGCAACTTGGTCTGAGTTCTACATCTGGGTCTGTCGTCTGTGTCTGGGGTCTGGATCTCAAGTCTGCATCTGGGGTCTGGGGTCTAGGTCTGGGGTGTGCGTCTGGGATCTGGGGTCTCGGGTCTGGGTCTGGGGGTCTGGGTCTGGGGTCTGGGGTCTGTGGTCTGTGTCTAAGATCTGGGGTCTGGGTCTGGGGTCTGGGTCTGGGGTCTGGGTTTAGGGTCTGTGTCTTGGTCTGTGGTCGGCGTCTGGGGTCTGCATTTGGGTCTGGGATCTGTGTCTGTTGTCTGCGTCTGGGGTCTGGGTCTGTGGTCGGCGTCTGGGGTCTGGGGTCTGGTGTCTGGGATCTGTGTTTGTGGTCTGGGTCTGGGGTCTGGGGTCTGGTGTCTGGGGTCTGGGATCTGTGTCTGGGGTCTGGGTCTTGGGCCTATGGTCTGTGGTCTGGGATCTGGGTCTGGGGTCTGGGGTCTGGGTCTGGGTCTGGGTCTGGATCTGTCGTCTGTGTCTGTGTTTGTATCTGTGTCTGGGGTCTGGGGTCTGCATCTGGGTCTGGGCTCCAGGTCTGTGTCTCGGTCTGTGGTCTGCATCTGGGGTCTGAGTCTGGGCTCTGGGTCAGGGGTCTGCATCTGGGGTCTGCTTCTGCGGTATGCATCTAGGTTCTACGTCTGGGTCTGTGTCTGGGTCTGGCAACTTGGTCTGAGTTCTACATCTGGGTCTGTCGTCTGTGTCTGGGGTCTGGATCTCAAGTCTGTGTCTGGGGTCTGGGGTCTGGGTTTGGGGTCTGGGTCTGGTTTCTGCTTCTGCGGTCTGCGTCTACCCTGCATCTGGGTCTGTGTCTGGGTCTGGCATCTGCATCTGGGTCTGGGTCTGCATCTGGGGTCTGTGGTCTAGGTCTGGGGTATGCGTCTGGGATCTGGGGTCTCGGGTCTGGGTCTGGGGGTCTGGGTCTGGGGTCTGGGGTCTGTGGTCTGTGTCTAAGATCTGGGGTCTGGGTCTGGGGTCTGGGTCTGGGGTCTGGGATATCGGGTCTGGGGTCTGGGATCTGGGTCTGAGGTCTGTGGTCTGTGTCTGGGATCTGGGTCTGGGGTCTGCTTCTGAGTTCTGCATTTGGCATCTGGGGTCTGTGGTCTCGGTCTCAGGTCTGTGTCTGGGGTCTGTGTCTAGGGTCTGCAGTTCGGGTCTGGAGTCCGTGGTCTGGGTCTGGCGTCTGCACCTGGGCTCTGGGGTCAAGGTCTGGGTCTGGGATCTGCGTCTAGGGTCTGCGTCTGGGTGCAGGGTCTTGGATGTGGATCTGGGTCCAATGTTTGGATCTGGGTCTGTGATCTGCATCTTTGTCTTGGTTCTGTGGTCGGGGCCTGGGGTCTGGGTTTGCGTCTGCATCTGGGGTCTCGGTCTGGGGACTGTGTCTGGGGTCTGTGCCTGGGGTCTGGGTCTGGGGGCTGTGTCTGTAGTCTGGGATCTGGGTCTGGGGTCTGTGTCTGAGTCTGGGTTCTGTGTCTGGTGTCTGGGTCTGGGGTCTGTGTCTGTGTCTGGGTTCTACATCTGGCATCTGGGATCTGGGTCTGCGTCTGCGTCTGGCGTCTGTGTCTGGGTCTGGGTCTGGTGTCTGGGGTCTGGGACTGGGGTCTGGGGGTGTGGCTCTGGGGTCTGGATCTGGAATCTGCTTCAGGGGTCTGCGTCTGGGATCTGTGCCTGGGTTTGGGGCTGAGTTCTTGGTCTGGGGTCTTGGGTCTGGGGTGTGGGGTCTGGTGTCTGCTTCTGCGGGCTGCATCTAGGGTCTGTGTCTGGGTCTGGGTCTGCTTCTGGGGTATGCGTCTGTGGTCTGTGGTCTGCGTCTGTGGTCTGTGTTTTGGATCTGGCGTCTGGGGTCTTGTGTCTGGGGTCTGGGTCTGAGGTCTGGGTCTGGGGTCTATGTCTGGGGTCTGAGTCTGGGGACTGTTTCTGAGGTCTGCGTCTGGGGTCTGGAGTGTTGTCTGGGTCAGGGGTCTGCATCTGGGGTCTGGGGTCTACGGTCTGCGGTCTATGGTCTGTGTCTGGGTCTGGGGTTTGGGTCTGGGGTCGGGGTCTGGGTCTGCGCCTGAGTCTGTGTTCTGCGTCTGGGTCTGGGGTCTGGGTCTGGGTCTGGGGGCTGTGGTCTGGGGTCTGGGCCTGGGTCTGGGCGTGGGGTCTGTGTCTGTGTTTGGTTCTGCATCTGGTGACTGGGGTCTGCGTCTGCATCTGTGTCTGGTGTCTGGATCTGGGTCTGTGGTCTGGGACTGGTGTCTGTGCCTGGATCTGGGGCTGGGTTCAGCGTTTGCTGTCTCGGGTCTTGGTCTGGGTGTCTTGGTCTGGGTGTGGGGTCTGGGGTGTGGGGCCTGGGGTCTGGGGTCTGTTTCTGCGGTCTGCATCTGTGTTTGCATGTGGATCTGTGTCTGGGTCTGGCGTCTGCACCTGGGTCTGGGTCTGCTTCTGGGGTCTGCATCTGTGGTCTGCGTCTGTGGTCTGTGACTGGGGTCTAGCATCTGGGTTCTGGGTCTGGTGTCTGGGGTCTGGGTCTGGGGTCTGGGTTCTGGGTCTGGTGTCTGGGGTCTGGTGTCTGGGATCTGGGTTCTGGGTCTGGTGTCTGGGGTCTGGTGTCTGGGATCTGGGTCGGTGGTCTATGTCTGGAGTCTGGGTCTGGGGTTTACTTCTGAGGTCTGCATCTGAGATCTGGGGTCTGGGTCTGGGTCTGGACCTGGGGTCTGGGTCGGGGGTCCGGGTCTGCGTCTGAGTCTGGGGTGTGTATCTGGGTCTTGTGTCGGCGTCTGGGTCTGTGCTCTGCGTCTAGGATCTGGGTCTGGGGTCTGGGTCTGGGGTCTGAGTCTGGGGTCTGCATCTGGGGTCTGGGCCTGGGGTTTGGGCCTGGGGTCTGCATCTGGTGTCTGGGGTCTACATCTGGGGTCTGGGGTCTGGGGTCTGGGCCTGGAGTCTGTGCCTGGGGTCTGGGTCTGAGGTCTGCATTTGGGGTCTGGATCTGGAGTCTGGGCCTGGTGTCTGGGTCTGGGGTCTGCATCTGGTGTCTGGGGTCTGGGATCTGTGCCTGGGGTCTGGGTCTGGGTCTGGATCTGGATCTGGCATCTGTGTCTGTGCCTGGGGTCTGGTGTCTGCATCTGGGTCTGGGTTCTGGGTCTGCGTCTGGGTCTGGGGTGTGTGTCTTGGTCTGGGGTCTGCGTCTGTGGTCTGCATCTGGGCTCTGGATCTGGGGTCTGCTTCTGCGGTCTGCATCTAGGTTCTACATTTGAGTCTTTGTCTGGGTCTGGTGTCTGAGTCTGTGTTCTGCATCTGGGTCTGTGTTTGGGTTCTGGGTCTGGGGTCTGCATCTCGGATCTGTGTCTGGGGTCTGCGTCTGGGGTCTGCGGTCTGCAGTTTGGAGACTGGGTCTGGGATCTGGGGTCTGGGGTCGGAGTCTGGGGTCTGTGCCTGGGGTCTGGGATCTGGGGTCTGGGTCTGGGTCTGGGTCTGGATCTGGCATCTGAGTCTGTGTCTGGGGTCTGGGGTCTGCATCTGGGTCTGGGTTCTGGGTCTGCGTCTAGGTCTGTGGTGTGTGTCTGGGTCTGGGGTCTGCATCTGTGGTATGCGTCTGGGCTCCGGGTCTGGGGTCTGCTTCTGCGGTCTGCATCGAGGTTCTGCATTTGGGTCTAATCTGGGTCTGGCGTCTCGTCTGGGTTCTCTGTTTGGGTCTGTGGTCTGCGTTTGGGGTCTGCATCTGGGTCTTGGGTCTGGGTCTGGGGTCTCGTCTGTGGTATGGGTCTAGCGTCTGCATCGGGGGTCTGCAGTCTGCGGTCTGCGTCTAGGTTCTGCATCTGGGTCTGTGTCTGGGTCTGGGGTTTGGGTCTGGGGTCCAGGGTCTGGGTCTGGCGTCTGCATCTGGGGTCTGGGGTCAGGGTCTGGGTCTGCATCTGCGTCGGCGCCTGTGTCAGGGTTCTGGGTCTGGGGTCTGCGCCTGGGATCTGTGCCTGGGGTCTGGGTCTGTATCTGGGTCTGGGGTCTGGGTTTAGGGTCTGTGTCTGGGTCTGTGGTCGGCGTCTGGGGTCTGCATTTGGGTCTGGGATCTGTGTCTGTTGTCTGCGTCTGGGGTCTGGGTCTGTGGTCGGCGTCTGGGGTCTGGGGTCTGGTGTCTGGGATCTGTGTTTGTGGTCTGGGTCTGGGGTCTGGGGTCTGGTGTCTGGGGTCTGGGATCTGTGTCTGGATCTGTCGTCTGTGTCTGTGTTTGTATCTGTGTCTGGGGTCTGGGGTCTGCATCTGGGTCTGGGCTCCAGGTCTGTGTCTCGGTCTGTGGTCTGCATCTGGGGTCTGAGTCTGGGCTCTGGGTCAGGGGTCTGCATCTGGGGTCTGCTTCTGCGGTATGCATCTAGGTTCTACGTCTGGGTCTGTGTCTGGGTCTGGCAACTTGGTCTGAGTTCTACATCTGGGTCTGTCGTCTGTGTCTGGGGTCTGGATCTCAAGTCTGCATCTGGGGTCTGGGGTCTAGGTCTGGGGTGTGCGTCTGGGATCTGGGGTCTCGGGTCTGGGTCTGGGGGTCTGGGTCTGGGGTCTGGGGTCTGTGGTCTGTGTCTAAGATCTGGGGTCTGGGTCTGGGGTCTGGGTCTGGGGTCTGGGTTTAGGGTCTGTGTCTTGGTCTGTGGTCGGCGTCTGGGGTCTGCATTTGGGTCTGGGATCTGTGTCTGTTGTCTGCGTCTGGGGTCTGGGTCTGTGGTCGGCGTCTGGGGTCTGGGGTCTGGTGTCTGGGATCTGTGTTTGTGGTCTGGGTCTGGGGTCTGGGGTCTGGTGTCTGGGGTCTGGGATCTGTGTCTGGGGTCTGGGTCTTGGGCCTATGGTCTGTGGTCTGGGATCTGGGTCTGGGGTCTGGGGTCTGGGTCTGGGTCTGGGTCTGGATCTGTCGTCTGTGTCTGTGTTTGTATCTGTGTCTGGGGTCTGGGGTCTGCATCTGGGTCTGGGCTCCAGGTCTGTGTCTCGGTCTGTGGTCTGCATCTGGGGTCTGAGTCTGGGCTCTGGGTCAGGGGTCTGCATCTGGGGTCTGCTTCTGCGGTATGCATCTAGGTTCTACGTCTGGGTCTGTGTCTGGGTCTGGCAACTTGGTCTGAGTTCTACATCTGGGTCTGTCGTCTGTGTCTGGGGTCTGGATCTCAAGTCTGTGTCTGGGGTCTGGGGTCTGGGTTTGGGGTCTGGGTCTGGTTTCTGCTTCTGCGGTCTGCGTCTACCCTGCATCTGGGTCTGTGTCTGGGTCTGGCATCTGCATCTGGGTCTGGGTCTGCATCTGGGGTCTGTGGTCTAGGTCTGGGGTATGCGTCTGGGATCTGGGGTCTCGGGTCTGGGTCTGGGGGTCTGGGTCTGGGGTCTGGGGTCTGTGGTCTGTGTCTAAGATCTGGGGTCTGGGTCTGGGGTCTGGGTCTGGGGTCTGGGATATCGGGTCTGGGGTCTGGGATCTGGGTCTGAGGTCTGTGGTCTGTGTCTGGGATCTGGGTCTGGGGTCTGCTTCTGAGTTCTGCATTTGGCATCTGGGGTCTGTGGTCTCGGTCTCAGGTCTGTGTCTGGGGTCTGTGTCTAGGGTCTGCAGTTCGGGTCTGGAGTCCGTGGTCTGGGTCTGGCGTCTGCACCTGGGCTCTGGGGTCAAGGTCTGGGTCTGGGATCTGCGTCTAGGGTCTGCGTCTGGGTGCAGGGTCTTGGATGTGGATCTGGGTCCAATGTTTGGATCTGGGTCTGTGATCTGCATCTTTGTCTTGGTTCTGTGGTCGGGGCCTGGGGTCTGGGTTTGCGTCTGCATCTGGGGTCTCGGTCTGGGGACTGTGTCTGGGGTCTGTGCCTGGGGTCTGGGTCTGGGGGCTGTGTCTGTAGTCTGGGATCTGGGTCTGGGGTCTGTGTCTGAGTCTGGGTTCTGTGTCTGGTGTCTGGGTCTGGGGTCTGTGTCTGTGTCTGGGTTCTACATCTGGCATCTGGGATCTGGGTCTGCGTCTGCGTCTGGCGTCTGTGTCTGGGTCTGGGTCTGGTGTCTGGGGTCTGGGACTGGGGTCTGGGGGTGTGGCTCTGGGGTCTGGATCTGGAATCTGCTTCAGGGGTCTGCGTCTGGGATCTGTGCCTGGGTTTGGGGCTGAGTTCTTGGTCTGGGGTCTTGGGTCTGGGGTGTGGGGTCTGGTGTCTGCTTCTGCGGGCTGCATCTAGGGTCTGTGTCTGGGTCTGGGTCTGCTTCTGGGGTATGCGTCTGTGGTCTGTGGTCTGCGTCTGTGGTCTGTGTTTTGGATCTGGCGTCTGGGGTCTTGTGTCTGGGGTCTGGGTCTGAGGTCTGGGTCTGGGGTCTATGTCTGGGGTCTGAGTCTGGGGACTGTTTCTGAGGTCTGCGTCTGGGGTCTGGAGTGTTGTCTGGGTCAGGGGTCTGCATCTGGGGTCTGGGGTCTACGGTCTGCGGTCTATGGTCTGTGTCTGGGTCTGGGGTTTGGGTCTGGGGTCGGGGTCTGGGTCTGCGCCTGAGTCTGTGTTCTGCGTCTGGGTCTGGGGTCTGGGTCTGGGTCTGGGGGCTGTGGTCTGGGGTCTGGGCCTGGGTCTGGGCGTGGGGTCTGTGTCTGTGTTTGGTTCTGCATCTGGTGACTGGGGTCTGCGTCTGCATCTGTGTCTGGTGTCTGGATCTGGGTCTGTGGTCTGGGACTGGTGTCTGTGCCTGGATCTGGGGCTGGGTTCAGCGTTTGCTGTCTCGGGTCTTGGTCTGGGTGTCTTGGTCTGGGTGTGGGGTCTGGGGTGTGGGGCCTGGGGTCTGGGGTCTGTTTCTGCGGTCTGCATCTGTGTTTGCATGTGGATCTGTGTCTGGGTCTGGCGTCTGCACCTGGGTCTGGGTCTGCTTCTGGGGTCTGCATCTGTGGTCTGCGTCTGTGGTCTGTGACTGGGGTCTAGCATCTGGGTTCTGGGTCTGGTGTCTGGGGTCTGGGTCTGGGGTCTGGGTTCTGGGTCTGGTGTCTGGGGTCTGGTGTCTGGGATCTGGGTTCTGGGTCTGGTGTCTGGGGTCTGGTGTCTGGGATCTGGGTCGGTGGTCTATGTCTGGAGTCTGGGTCTGGGGTTTACTTCTGAGGTCTGCATCTGAGATCTGGGGTCTGGGTCTGGGTCTGGACCTGGGGTCTGGGTCGGGGGTCCGGGTCTGCGTCTGAGTCTGGGGTGTGTATCTGGGTCTTGTGTCGGCGTCTGGGTCTGTGCTCTGCGTCTAGGATCTGGGTCTGGGGTCTGGGTCTGGGGTCTGAGTCTGGGGTCTGCATCTGGGGTCTGGGCCTGGGGTTTGGGCCTGGGGTCTGCATCTGGTGTCTGGGGTCTACATCTGGGGTCTGGGGTCTGGGGTCTGGGCCTGGAGTCTGTGCCTGGGGTCTGGGTCTGAGGTCTGCATTTGGGGTCTGGATCTGGAGTCTGGGCCTGGTGTCTGGGTCTGGGGTCTGCATCTGGTGTCTGGGGTCTGGGATCTGTGCCTGGGGTCTGGGTCTGGGTCTGGATCTGGATCTGGCATCTGTGTCTGTGCCTGGGGTCTGGTGTCTGCATCTGGGTCTGGGTTCTGGGTCTGCGTCTGGGTCTGGGGTGTGTGTCTTGGTCTGGGGTCTGCGTCTGTGGTCTGCATCTGGGCTCTGGATCTGGGGTCTGCTTCTGCGGTCTGCATCTAGGTTCTACATTTGAGTCTTTGTCTGGGTCTGGTGTCTGAGTCTGTGTTCTGCATCTGGGTCTGTGTTTGGGTTCTGGGTCTGGGGTCTGCATCTCGGATCTGTGTCTGGGGTCTGCGTCTGGGGTCTGCGGTCTGCAGTTTGGAGACTGGGTCTGGGATCTGGGGTCTGGGGTCGGAGTCTGGGGTCTGTGCCTGGGGTCTGGGATCTGGGGTCTGGGTCTGGGTCTGGGTCTGGATCTGGCATCTGAGTCTGTGTCTGGGGTCTGGGGTCTGCATCTGGGTCTGGGTTCTGGGTCTGCGTCTAGGTCTGTGGTGTGTGTCTGGGTCTGGGGTCTGCATCTGTGGTATGCGTCTGGGCTCCGGGTCTGGGGTCTGCTTCTGCGGTCTGCATCGAGGTTCTGCATTTGGGTCTTGTCTGGGTCTGGCGTCTCGTCTGGGTTCTCTGTTTGGGTCTGTGTTCTGCGTTTGGGGTCTGCATCTGGGTCTTGGGTCTGGGTCTGGGGTCTCGTCTGTGGTATGGGTCTAGCGTCTGCATCGGGGGTCTGCTTCTGCAGTCTGCGTCTAGGTTCTGCATCTGGGTCTGTGTCTGGGTCTGGGGTTTGGGTCTGGGGTCCAGGGTCTGGGTCTGGCGTCTGCATCTGGGGTCTGGGGTCAGGGTCTGGGTCTGCATCTGCGTCGGCGCCTGTGTCAGGGTTCTGGGTCTGGGGTCTGCGCCTGGGATCTGTGCCTGGGGTCTGGGTCTGTATCTGGGTCTGGGGTCTGGGTTTAGGGTCTGTGTCTGGGTCTGTGGTCGGCGTCTGGGGTCTGCATTTGGGTCTGGGATCTGTGTCTGTTGTCTGCGTCTGGGGTCTGGGTCTGTGGTCGGCGTCTGGGGTCTGGGGTCTGGTGTCTGGGATCTGTGTTTGTGGTCTGGGTCTGGGGTCTGGGGTCTGGTGTCTGGGGTCTGGGATCTGTGTCTGGATCTGTCGTCTGTGTCTGTGTTTGTATCTGTGTCTGGGGTCTGGGGTCTGCATCTGGGTCTGGGCTCCAGGTCTGTGTCTCGGTCTGTGGTCTGCATCTGGGGTCTGAGTCTGGGCTCTGGGTCAGGGGTCTGCATCTGGGGTCTGCTTCTGCGGTATGCATCTAGGTTCTACGTCTGGGTCTGTGTCTGGGTCTGGCAACTTGGTCTGAGTTCTACATCTGGGTCTGTCGTCTGTGTCTGGGGTCTGGATCTCAAGTCTGCATCTGGGGTCTGGGGTCTAGGTCTGGGGTGTGCGTCTGGGATCTGGGGTCTCGGGTCTGGGTCTGGGGGTCTGGGTCTGGGGTCTGGGGTCTGTGGTCTGTGTCTAAGATCTGGGGTCTGGGTCTGGGGTCTGGGTCTGGGGTCTGGGTTTAGGGTCTGTGTCTTGGTCTGTGGTCGGCGTCTGGGGTCTGCATTTGGGTCTGGGATCTGTGTCTGTTGTCTGCGTCTGGGGTCTGGGTCTGTGGTCGGCGTCTGGGGTCTGGGGTCTGGTGTCTGGGATCTGTGTTTGTGGTCTGGGTCTGGGGTCTGGGGTCTGGTGTCTGGGGTCTGGGATCTGTGTCTGGGGTCTGGGTCTTGGGCCTATGGTCTGTGGTCTGGGATCTGGGTCTGGGGTCTGGGGTCTGGGTCTGGGTCTGGATCTGTCGTCTGTGTCTGTGTTTGTATCTGTGTCTGGGGTCTGGGGTCTGCATCTGGGTCTGGGCTCCAGGTCTGTGTCTCGGTCTGTGGTCTGCATCTGGGGTCTGAGTCTGGGCTCTGGGTCAGGGGTCTGCATCTGGGGTCTGCTTCTGCGGTATGCATCTAGGTTCTACGTCTGGGTCTGTGTCTGGGTCTGGCAACTTGGTCTGAGTTCTACATCTGGGTCTGTCGTCTGTGTCTGGGGTCTGGATCTCAAGTCTGTGTCTGGGGTCTGGGGTCTGGGTTTGGGGTCTGGGTCTGGTTTCTGCTTCTGCGGTCTGCGTCTACCCTGCATCTGGGTCTGTGTCTGGGTCTGGCATCTGCATCTGGGTCTGGGTCTGCATCTGGGGTCTGTGGTCTAGGTCTGGGGTATGCGTCTGGGATCTGGGGTCTCGGGTCTGGGTCTGGGGGTCTGGGTCTGGGGTCTGGGGTCTGTGGTCTGTGTCTAAGATCTGGGGTCTGGGTCTGGGGTCTGGGTCTGGGGTCTGGGATATCGGGTCTGGGGTCTGGGATCTGGGTCTGAGGTCTGTGGTCTGTGTCTGGGATCTGGGTCTGGGGTCTGCTTCTGAGTTCTGCATTTGGCATCTGGGGTCTGTGGTCTCGGTCTCAGGTCTGTGTCTGGGGTCTGTGTCTAGGGTCTGCAGTTCGGGTCTGGAGTCCGTGGTCTGGGTCTGGCGTCTGCACCTGGGCTCTGGGGTCAAGGTCTGGGTCTGGGATCTGCGTCTAGGGTCTGCGTCTGGGTGCAGGGTCTTGGATGTGGATCTGGGTCCAATGTTTGGATCTGGGTCTGTGATCTGCATCTTTGTCTTGGTTCTGTGGTCGGGGCCTGGGGTCTGGGTTTGCGTCTGCATCTGGGGTCTCGGTCTGGGGACTGTGTCTGGGGTCTGTGCCTGGGGTCTGGGTCTGGGGGCTGTGTCTGTAGTCTGGGATCTGGGTCTGGGGTCTGTGTCTGAGTCTGGGTTCTGTGTCTGGTGTCTGGGTCTGGGGTCTGTGTCTGTGTCTGGGTTCTACATCTGGCATCTGGGATCTGGGTCTGCGTCTGCGTCTGGCGTCTGTGTCTGGGTCTGGGTCTGGTGTCTGGGGTCTGGGACTGGGGTCTGGGGGTGTGGCTCTGGGGTCTGGATCTGGAATCTGCTTCAGGGGTCTGCGTCTGGGATCTGTGCCTGGGTTTGGGGCTGAGTTCTTGGTCTGGGGTCTTGGGTCTGGGGTGTGGGGTCTGGTGTCTGCTTCTGCGGGCTGCATCTAGGGTCTGTGTCTGGGTCTGGGTCTGCTTCTGGGGTATGCGTCTGTGGTCTGTGGTCTGCGTCTGTGGTCTGTGTTTTGGATCTGGCGTCTGGGGTCTTGTGTCTGGGGTCTGGGTCTGAGGTCTGGGTCTGGGGTCTATGTCTGGGGTCTGAGTCTGGGGACTGTTTCTGAGGTCTGCGTCTGGGGTCTGGAGTGTTGTCTGGGTCAGGGGTCTGCATCTGGGGTCTGGGGTCTACGGTCTGCGGTCTATGGTCTGTGTCTGGGTCTGGGGTTTGGGTCTGGGGTCGGGGTCTGGGTCTGCGCCTGAGTCTGTGTTCTGCGTCTGGGTCTGGGGTCTGGGTCTGGGTCTGGGGGCTGTGGTCTGGGGTCTGGGCCTGGGTCTGGGCGTGGGGTCTGTGTCTGTGTTTGGTTCTGCATCTGGTGACTGGGGTCTGCGTCTGCATCTGTGTCTGGTGTCTGGATCTGGGTCTGTGGTCTGGGACTGGTGTCTGTGCCTGGATCTGGGGCTGGGTTCAGCGTTTGCTGTCTCGGGTCTTGGTCTGGGTGTCTTGGTCTGGGTGTGGGGTCTGGGGTGTGGGGCCTGGGGTCTGGGGTCTGTTTCTGCGGTCTGCATCTGTGTTTGCATGTGGATCTGTGTCTGGGTCTGGCGTCTGCACCTGGGTCTGGGTCTGCTTCTGGGGTCTGCATCTGTGGTCTGCGTCTGTGGTCTGTGACTGGGGTCTAGCATCTGGGTTCTGGGTCTGGTGTCTGGGGTCTGGGTCTGGGGTCTGGGTTCTGGGTCTGGTGTCTGGGGTCTGGTGTCTGGGATCTGGGTTCTGGGTCTGGTGTCTGGGGTCTGGTGTCTGGGATCTGGGTCGGTGGTCTATGTCTGGAGTCTGGGTCTGGGGTTTACTTCTGAGGTCTGCATCTGAGATCTGGGGTCTGGGTCTGGGTCTGGACCTGGGGTCTGGGTCGGGGGTCCGGGTCTGCGTCTGAGTCTGGGGTGTGTATCTGGGTCTTGTGTCGGCGTCTGGGTCTGTGCTCTGCGTCTAGGATCTGGGTCTGGGGTCTGGGTCTGGGGTCTGAGTCTGGGGTCTGCATCTGGGGTCTGGGCCTGGGGTTTGGGCCTGGGGTCTGCATCTGGTGTCTGGGGTCTACATCTGGGGTCTGGGGTCTGGGGTCTGGGCCTGGAGTCTGTGCCTGGGGTCTGGGTCTGAGGTCTGCATTTGGGGTCTGGATCTGGAGTCTGGGCCTGGTGTCTGGGTCTGGGGTCTGCATCTGGTGTCTGGGGTCTGGGATCTGTGCCTGGGGTCTGGGTCTGGGTCTGGATCTGGATCTGGCATCTGTGTCTGTGCCTGGGGTCTGGTGTCTGCATCTGGGTCTGGGTTCTGGGTCTGCGTCTGGGTCTGGGGTGTGTGTCTTGGTCTGGGGTCTGCGTCTGTGGTCTGCATCTGGGCTCTGGATCTGGGGTCTGCTTCTGCGGTCTGCATCTAGGTTCTACATTTGAGTCTTTGTCTGGGTCTGGTGTCTGAGTCTGTGTTCTGCATCTGGGTCTGTGTTTGGGTTCTGGGTCTGGGGTCTGCATCTCGGATCTGTGTCTGGGGTCTGCGTCTGGGGTCTGCGGTCTGCAGTTTGGAGACTGGGTCTGGGATCTGGGGTCTGGGGTCGGAGTCTGGGGTCTGTGCCTGGGGTCTGGGATCTGGGGTCTGGGTCTGGGTCTGGGTCTGGATCTGGCATCTGAGTCTGTGTCTGGGGTCTGGGGTCTGCATCTGGGTCTGGGTTCTGGGTCTGCGTCTAGGTCTGTGGTGTGTGTCTGGGTCTGGGGTCTGCATCTGTGGTATGCGTCTGGGCTCCGGGTCTGGGGTCTGCTTCTGCGGTCTGCATCGAGGTTCTGCATTTGGGTCTAATCTGGGTCTGGCGTCTCGTCTGGGTTCTCTGTTTGGGTCAGTGGTCTGCGTTTGGGGTCTGCATCTGGGTCTTGGGTCTGGGTCTGGGGTCTCGTCTGTGGTATGGGTCTAGCGTCTGCATCGGGGGTCTGCTTCTGCGGTCTGCGTCTAGGTTCTGCATCTGGGTCTGTGTCTGGGTCTGGGGTTTGGGTCTGGGGTCCAGGGTCTGGGTCTGGCGTCTGCATCTGGGGTCTGGGGTCAGGGTCTGGGTCTGCATCTGCGTCGGCGCCTGTGTCAGGGTTCTGGGTCTGGGGTCTGCGCCTGGGATCTGTGCCTGGGGTCTGGGTCTGTATCTGGGTCTGGGGTCTGGGTTTAGGGTCTGTGTCTGGGTCTGTGGTCGGCGTCTGGGGTCTGCATTTGGGTCTGGGATCTGTGTCTGTTGTCTGCGTCTGGGGTCTGGGTCTGTGGTCGGCGTCTGGGGTCTGGGGTCTGGTGTCTGGGATCTGTGTTTGTGGTCTGGGTCTGGGGTCTGGGGTCTGGTGTCTGGGGTCTGGGATCTGTGTCTGGATCTGTCGTCTGTGTCTGTGTTTGTATCTGTGTCTGGGGTCTGGGGTCTGCATCTGGGTCTGGGCTCCAGGTCTGTGTCTCGGTCTGTGGTCTGCATCTGGGGTCTGAGTCTGGGCTCTGGGTCAGGGGTCTGCATCTGGGGTCTGCTTCTGCGGTATGCATCTAGGTTCTACGTCTGGGTCTGTGTCTGGGTCTGGCAACTTGGTCTGAGTTCTACATCTGGGTCTGTCGTCTGTGTCTGGGGTCTGGATCTCAAGTCTGCATCTGGGGTCTGGGGTCTAGGTCTGGGGTGTGCGTCTGGGATCTGGGGTCTCGGGTCTGGGTCTGGGGGTCTGGGTCTGGGGTCTGGGGTCTGTGGTCTGTGTCTAAGATCTGGGGTCTGGGTCTGGGGTCTGGGTCTGGGGTCTGGGATATCGGGGCTGGGGTCTGGGATCTGGGTCTGAAGTCTGTGGTCTGTGTCTGGGATCTGGGTCTGGGGTCTGCTTCTGAGTTCTGCATTTGGCATCTGGGGTCTGTGTCTCGGTCTCAGGTCTGTGTCTGGGGTCTGTGTCTAGGGTCTGCAGTTCGGGTCTGGAGTCCGGGGTCTGGGTCTGGCGTCTGCACCTGGGCTCTGGGGTCAAGGTCTGGGTCTGGGATCTGCGTCTAGGGTCTGCGTCTGGGTGCAGGGTCTTAGATGTGGGTCTGGGTCCAATGTCTGGATCTGGGTCTGTGATCTGCATCTTTGTCTGGGTTCTGTGGTCGGGGCCTGGGGTCTGGGTTTGCGTCTGCATCTGGGGTCTCGGTCTGGGGACTGTGTCTGGGGTCTGTGCCTGGGGTCTGGGTCTGGGGGCTGTGTCTGTGGTCTGGGATCTGGGTCTGGGGTCTGTGTCTGAGTCTGGGTTCTGTGCCTGGTGTCTGGGTCTGGGGTCTGGGTCTGGGGTCTCGTCTGTGGTATGGGTCTAGCGTCTGCATCGGGGGTCTGCTTCTGCGGTCTGCGTCTAGGTTCTGCATCTGGGTCTGTGTCTGGGTCTGTGGTTTGGGTCTGGGGTCCGGGGTCTGGGTCTGGCGTCTGCATCTGGGGTCTGGGGTCAGGGTCTGGGTCTGCATCTGCGTCGGCGCCTGTGTCTGGGTTCTGGGTCTGGGGTCTGCGCCTGGGGTCTGTGCCTGGGGTCTGGGTCTGTGTCTGGGTCTGGGGTCTGGGTTTAGGGTCTGTGTCTGGGTCTGTGGTCGGCGTCTGGGGTCTGCATTTGGGTCTGGGATCTGTGTCTGTTGTCTGCGTCTGGGGTCTGGGTCTGTGGTCGGCGTCTGGGGTCTGGGGTCTGGTGTCTGGGATCTGTGTTTGTGGTCTGGGTCTGGGGTCTGAGCCTGGGGGCTGTGCCTGTGGTCTAGGATCTAGGTCTGGGGTCTGTGTCTGAGTCTGGGAGTCTGCGTCTGGGTCTGGGATCTGGGTCTGGGTCTGGGGTCTGGGGTCTGGGGTCTGGGTCTGTATCTGGGTTCTTCGTCTGGTGTGTGGGGTCGGGGTCTGCGTCTGCATCTGTCGTCTGGGTCTGGCATCTGGGACTGGGGTCTGTGCCTGGTTCTGGGTCTGGGTTCTGTGTCTGCAGTCTAGGGTCGAGGTCTGGGGTCTGGGGTCTGGGTCCGGTGTCCAGGTCTGCGTCTGAGTCTGGGGTGTGTGTCTGGGTCTGGGGTCTGCGTCTGGGGTCTGTGTCTGGGGTCTGCCTCTGGTGTCTGCTTTTGCGGTCTGTGTCTAGGGTCTGTGTCTGGGTCTGTGTCTGGATCTGGCGTCTGGGTCTGGAACTGTGGTCTGCATCTGGGGTCTGGGTCTGGGGTCTGGGCCTGGGGTCTGGGACTGGGGTCTGGGTTGTGTGTCTGGGTCTGGGGTGTATGTCTGGGTCTGGGGTCTGCGTCTGGGGTCTGTGTCTGGGGTCTGCGTCTAGGGTCTGTGTCTGGTTCTGTGTCTGGGGTCTGCGTCTAGGGTCTGTGTCTGGGTCTGTGTCTGGATCTGGCGTCTGGGTCTGGAACTGTGGTCTGCATCTGGGGTCTGGGTCTGGGGTCTGGGCCTGGGGTCTGGGCCTGGGGTCTGGGACTGGGGTCTGGGGTCTGGGTCTGGGTCTGCGTCTGGGGTCTGGGGTCTGCAGTCTGGGGACTGGGTCTGGGGTCTGGGGTCTGGGGTCTGCGGTGTGCGTCCGGGGTCTGGGTCTGGGTCTGGGTCTGGATCTGGCATCTGTGTCTGTGTCTGGGGTCTGGGATCTGCATCTGGGTCTGGGTTGCGGGTCTGCATCTGGGTCTGTGTCTGGATCTGGCGTCTGGGTCTGGGTCTGTGGTCTTCATCTGGGGTCTGGGTCTGGGGTCTGGTCCTGGGGTCTGGGTCTGGGGTCTGGGGTCTGTGACTGGGTCTGCATCTGAGTCTGAGGTGTGTGTCTGGGTCTGGGGTCTGCGTCTGGGGTCTGTGTCTGGGGTCTGCGTCTGGTGTCTGCTTTTGCTGTCTGTGTCTGGGGTCTGCGTCTGGGTCTGTGTCTGCAGTCTTGGGACTGGGTCTGGGGTCTGGGATCTGGGGTCTGCGGTCTGCGTCTGGGTCTGGGTCTGGGTCTGGGTCTGGATCTGGCATCTGTGTCTGTGTCTGGGGTCTGGGGTCTGGGGTCTGGGGGTGTGGCTCTGGGGTCTGGATCTGGAATCTGCTTCAGGGGTCTGCGTCTGGGATCTGTGCCTGGGTTTGGGGCTGAGTTCTTGGTCTGGGGTCTTGGGTCTGGGGTGTGGGGTCTGGTGTCTGCTTCTGCGGGCTGCATCTAGGGTCTGTGTCTGGGTCTGGGTCTGCTTCTGGGGTATGCGTCTGTGGTCTGTGGTCTGCGTCTGTGGTCTGTGTTTTGGATCTGGCGTCTGGGGTCTTGTGTCTGGGGTCTGGGTCTGAGGTCTGGGTCTGGGGTCTATGTCTGGGGTCTGAGTCTGGGGACTGTTTCTGAGGTCTGCGTCTGGGGTCTGGAGTGTTGTCTGGGTCAGGGGTCTGCATCTGGGGTCTGGGGTCTACGGTCTGCGGTCTATGGTCTGTGTCTGGGTCTGGGGTTTGGGTCTGGGGTCGGGGTCTGGGTCTGCGCCTGAGTCTGTGTTCTGCGTCTGGGTCTGGGGTCTGGGTCTGGGTCTGGGGGCTGTGGTCTGGGGTCTGGGCCTGGGTCTGGGTGTGGGGTCTGTGTCTGTGTTTGGTTCTGCGTCTGGTGACTGGGGTCTGCGTCTGCATCTGTGTCTGGTGTCTGGATCTGGGTCTGTGGTCTGGGACTGGTGTCTGTGCCTGGATCTGGGGCTGGGTTCAGCGTTTGCTGTCTCGGGTCTTGGTCTGGGTGTCTTGGTCTGGGTGTGGGGTCTGGGGTGTGGGGCCTGGGGTCTGGGGTCTGTTTCTGCGGTCTGCATCTGTGTTTGCATGTGGATCTGTGTCTGGGTCTGGCGTCTGCACCTGGGTCTGGGTCTGCTTCTGGAGTCTGCATCTGTGGTCTGCGTCTGTGGTCTGTGACTGGGGTCTAGCATCTGGGTTCTGGGTCTGGTGTCTGGGGTCTGGGTCTGGGGTCTGGGTTCTGGGTCTGGTGTCTGGGGTCTGGTGTCTGGGATCTGGGTTCTGGGTCTGGTGTCTGGGGTCTGGTGTCTGGGATCTGGGTCGGTGGTCTATGTCTGGAGTCTGGGTCTGGGGTTTACTTCTGAGGTCTGCATCTGAGATCTGGGGTCTGGGTCTGGGTCTGGACCTGGGGTCTGGGTCGGGGGTCCGGGTCTGCGTCTGAGTCTGGGGTGTGTGTCTGGGTCTTGTGTCTGCGTCTGGGTCTGTGCTCTGCGTCTAGGATCTGGGTCTGGGGTCTGGGTCTGGGGTCTGAGTCTGGGGTCTGCATCTGGGGTCTGGGCCTGGGGTTTGGGCCTGGGGTCTGCATCTGGTGTCTGGGGTCTACATCTGGGGTCTGGGGTCTGGGCCTGGAGTCTGTGCCTGGGGTCTGGGTCTGAGGTCTGCATTTGGGGTCTGGATCTGGGGTCTGGGCCTGGTGTCTGGGTCTGGGGTCTGCATCTGGTGTCTGGGGTCTGGGATCTGTGCCTGGGGTCTGGGTCTGGGTCTGGATCTGGATCTGGCATCTGTGTCTGTGCCTGGGGTCTGGTGTCTGCATCTGGGTCTGGGTTCTGGGTCTGCGTCTGGGTCTGGTGTGTGTGCCTTGGTCTGGGGTCTGCGTCTGTGGTCTGCATCTGGGCTCTGGATCTGGGGTCTGCTTCTGCGGTCTGCATCTAGGTTCTACATTTGAGTCTTTGTCTGGGTCTGGTGTCTGAGTCTGTGTTCTGCGTCTGGGTCTGTGTTTGGGTTCTGGGTCTGGGGTCTGCATCTCGGATCTGTGTCTGGGGTCTGTGTCTGGGGTCTGCGGTCTACAGTTTGGAGACTGGGTCTGGGATCTGGGGTCTGGGGTCGGAGTCTGGGGTCTGGGGTCTGTGCCTGGGGTCTGGGATCTGGGGTCTGGGTCTGGGTCTGGATCTGGCATCTGAGTCTGTGTCTGGGGTCTGGGGTCTGCATCTGGGTCTGGGTTCTGGGTCTGCGTCTAGGTCTGTGGTGTGTGTCTGGGTCTGGGGTCTGCATCTGTGGTTTGCGTCTGGGCTCCGGGTCTGGGGTCTGCTTCTGCGGTCTGCATCGAGGTTCTGCATTTGGGTCTTGTCTGGGTCTGGCGTCTCGTCTGGGTTCTCTGTTTGGGTCTGTGGTCTGCGTTTGGGGTCTGCATCTGGGTCTGGGGTCTGGGTCTGGGGTCTCGTCTGTGGTATGGGTCTAGCGTCTGCATCGGGGGTCTGCTTCTGCGGTCTGCGTCTAGGTTCTGCATCTGGGTCTGTGTCTGGGTCTGTGGTTTGGGTCTGGGGTCCGGGGTCTGGGTCTGGCGTCTGCATCTGGGGTCTGGGGTCAGGGTCTGGGTCTGCATCTGCGTCGGCGCCTGTGTCTGGGTTCTGGGTCTGGGGTCTGCGCCTGGGGTCTGTGCCTGGGGTCTGGGTCTGTGTCTGGGTCTGGGGTCTGGGTTTAGGGTCTGTGTCTGGGTCTGTGGTCGGCGTCTGGGGTCTGGGGTCTGGTGTCTGGCATCTGTGTTTGTGGTCTGGGTCTGGGGTCTGAGCCTGGGGGCTGTGCCTGTGGTCTAGGATCTAGGTCTGGGGTCTGTGTCTGAGTCTGGGAGTCTGCGTCTGGGTCTGGGATCTGGGTCTGGGTCTGGGGTCTGGGGTCTGGGGTCTGGGTCTGTATCTGGGTTCTTCGTCTGGTGTGTGGGGTCGGGGTCTGCGTCTGCATCTGTCGTCTGGGTCTGGCGTCTGGGACTGGGGTCTGTGCCTGGTTCTGGGTCTGGGTTCTGTGTCTGCAGTCTAGGGTCGAGGTCTGGGGTCTGGGGTCTGGGTCCGGTGTCCAGGTCTGCGTCTGAGTCTGGGGTGTGTGTCTGGGTCTGGGGTCTGCGTCTGGGGTCTGTGTCTGGGGTCTGCCTCTGGTGTCTGCTTTTGCGGTCTGTGTCTAGGGTCTGTGTCTGGGTCTGTGTCTGGATCTGGCGTCTGGGTCTGGAACTGTGGTCTGCATCTGGGGTCTGGGTCTGGGGTCTGGGCCTGGGGTCTGGGACTGGGGTCTGGGTTGTGTGTCTGGGTCTGGGGTGTATGTCTGGGTCTGGGGTCTGCGTCTGGGGTCTGTGTCTGGGGTCTGCGTCTAGGGTCTGTGTCTGGTTCTGTGTCTGGGGTCTGCGTCTAGGGTCTGTGTCTGGGTCTGTGTCTGGATCTGGCGTCTGGGTCTGGAACTGTGGTCTGCATCTGGGGTCTGGGTCTGGGGTCTGGGCCTGGGGTCTGGGCCTGGGGTCTGGGACTGGGGTCTGGGGTCTGGGTCTGGGTCTGCGTCTGGGGTCTGGGGTCTGCAGTCTGGGGACTGGGTCTGGGGTCTGGGGTCTGGGGTCTGCGGTGTGCGTCCGGGGTCTGGGTCTGGGTCTGGGTCTGGATCTGGCATCTGTGTCTGTGTCTGGGGTCTGGGATCTGCATCTGGGTCTGGGTTCCGGGTCTGCATCTGGGTCTGTGTCTGGATCTGGCGTCTGGGTCTGGGTCTGTGGTCTTCATCTGGGGTCTGGGTCTGGGGTCTGGTCCTGGGGTCTGGGTCTGGGGTCTGGGGTCTGTGACTGGGTCTGCATCTGAGTCTGAGGTGTGTGTCTGGGTCTGGGGTCTGCGTCTGGGGTCTGTGTCTGGGGTCTGCGTCTGGTGTCTGCTTTTGCTGTCTGTGTCTGGGGTCTGCGTCTGGGTCTGTGTCTGCAGTCTTGGGACTGGGTCTGGGGTCTGGGATCTGGGGTCTGCGGTCTGCGTCTGGGTCTGGGTCTGGGTCTGGGTCTGGATCTGGCATCTGTGTCTGTGTCTGGGGTCTGGGGTCTGGGGTCTGCATCTGGGTCTGGGTCTGGGGTCTGCGTCTGTGGTCTGCGTCTGGGCTCTGGGTCTGGGGTCTGCTTCTGCGGTCTGCGTCTAGGTTCTGCGTTTGGGTCTAGGTCTGGGTCTGGCATCCGCATCTGGGTCTGAGACCTGGTCTGGAGTCAGTGTCTGGGGTCTGCGCCTGGAGTCTGGGGTCTACATCTGGGTCCAGGGTCTGGGTCTGGGTCTAGGCCTGGGTTCTACATCTGGTGTCTATGTCTGGGGCTGGGGTCTGCATCTGGTGTCTGGGTCTGCGGTCTGGGCCTGGGGTTTGGGCCTGGGATCTGGGCCTGAGTCTGGCTTCTGTGTCTGGTGTCTGGGTCTGGATCTGGGGATCTGGGTCTACGTCTGCGACTGGGGTCAGAGTCTGGGTCTGGGGTTTGAGGTCTGGGGTCTGGGTTTGGGATCTGACTCTGGGGTCTGGGGTCTATGTCTGGGGTCTGGGTCTGGGTTCTGCTTCTGAGCTCTACGTCTGGAGTCTGGGGTCTTGGGCCTGGGGTCTGGGGTCTGGGCCTGGGGTCTGGGGTCTGGGGTCTGGGTCTGGGGTCTGGGTCTGGGTCTGGGGTCTGGGGTCTAGGGTCTGTATCTGGGTCTGAGGTCCGGGTCTGTGTCTGTGTCTGGGGTGTGTGTCTGGGTCTGGAGTCTGGGTCTGGGGCCTGGAATCTGGGATCTGGGGTCTGTGTCTGTGGTCTGCATATGGGGTCTGGGTCTGAGGTCTGGGTCTGGACTCTGGGGTCTGGGGTCTGGGGTCTGGAGTCTGGGTCTGGGTTCTGTGTCGGGGGTCTGTGTCTGGGGTCTGTGTCTGGGTTCTGCTTCTGAGGTCTGCGTCTGTGGTCTAGGGTCTTGGGTCTGGGGTCTGGGGGTCTGGGTCTTGGTCTGGTTCTGTGATTGGCGCCTGGGCCTGGGGTCCAGGTCTGCGTCTGGGTCTGGGGTCTGCGTCTGGGGTCTGCATCTGGGGTCTGGTTCTGAAGTCTGTGTCTTGGGTCTGCGTCTGGGCTCTGCGTCTGGATCTGTGTTCTGCGTCTGGCATTTGCATCTGGGTCTGGGATCTGCTTCTGTGGTCTGCTTCTGGGGTCTGTGTCTGGATCTGGGGTCTGGTGTCTGGGGACCGGGGTTTGTGTCTGGGGTCTGTATCTGGGATCTGGGTCTGGGGTCTGCTTCTGTGGTCTGCGTCTAGGGTCTGCGTCTGGGTCTGTGTCTGGATCTGGGTCTGGGTCTGTGTCTGGATCTGTGGTCTGCATCTGGGATCTGGGTATGGGCCTCAGGTCTGCGTCAGGGGTCTGGGAAGGGGTCTTGGGTCTGGGGTCTGGGTCTGGCGTGGTGTGTGGGGTCTGGTGTCTGCTTCTGCAGTCTGCGTCTAGGGTCTGTGTCTGGGTCGGTGTCTGGGCCTGGCGTCTGAATCTGGGTTCTGGTCTGGGTCTGCTTCTGGGGTCTGCTTCAGGTGTCTGTGGTCTGGGGTCTGGGTCTGGGTCTGTGGTCTGGGGTCTGGGTTCTGTGTCTGGGCTTGTGGTCTGCATCTGGGGTCTGCATCTGGCTCTGGGGTCTGGGTCTGGGGTCTACATCTGGGGTCTGGGAATGGGTCTCTGGTCTGCATCAGGAGTCTCGCTCTGGGGTCTGCGTTAGGGGTCTGTGGTCTGCCTCTGGGATCTGGGGTCTGGGGTCTGGAGTCTGGATCTGGGATCTGGGGTGTGGGTTCTGTGTCTGGGGTCCGGGTCTGCGTCTGTGTCTGGGCTGTGTGTCTGGAGTCTGGGTCTGGGTCTGGGGTCTGCATGTGGGTCAGCGGTCTGGTTCTGCGTCTGTGTTTGGGGTGTGTGTCTGGGTCTGGGGTCTGCGTCTCGGCTCTGGGTCTGGGGTCTGCTTCCGCGGTCTGCGTCTAGGTTCTGTGTTTGGGTCTTTGTCTGGGTCTCGCGTCTGGCTCTGGGTTCTGCGTCTGGGTCTGGGTCTGGGTCTGGTGTCTGGGTCTGGCTCTGGTGTCTGCGTCTGGCGTTTGCATCTGGGTCTGGTGTCTAGGGTCTGCGCCTGGGTCTGTTTCTGGGTCTCAGTCTGGGGTCTGCATCTGGGGTCTGCCTCTGCAGTCTGAGTCTAGAGTCTGCGTGTGGGTCTGTGTGTGGGTCTGGGTCTGCGGTCTGGGGTCTGGGGTCTGCGTCTGTGGTCTGGGTCTGGGGTCTGCATCTGGGGTCTGCTTCTGTGGTCTGCATCTAGGTTCTGCGTCTGGGTCTGTGTCTGGGTCTGGGGTTTAGGTCTGGGGTCCCGGGTCTGGGTCTGGCATCTGCATCTGGGGTCTGGGGTCTGCTTCTGGATCTGGGGTCTCCATCAGCTATCTGGGTCTGCGGTCTGGGTCTGAGGTGTGGGGTCTGTGGTCTGCATCTGGGTCTGGGTCTGAGGTCTGGGTCTGCGTCCTAGTCTGGGTCTGTGGTCTGCTTCTGGGGTCTGGTCCTGCGTCTGGGGTCTGGGGTCTGGGGTCTGGGGTCTGGGTCTGGGGTCTGGGGTCTGCTTCTGAGTCTGGGGTCTCCATCAGCTGTCTGGGTCTGTGGTCTGGGTCTGAGGTCTGGGTTCTGGGGTCTACATCTGGGTCTGGTGTCTGGGTCTGGCTCTGGTGTCTGCGTCTGGCGTTTGCATCTGGGTCTGGTGTCTAGGGTCTGCGCCTGGGTCTGTTTCTGGGTCTCAGTCTGGGGTCTGCATCTGGGGTCTGCCTCTGCAGTCTGAGTCTAGAGTATGTGTGTGGGTCTGTGTGTGGGTCTGGGTCTGCGGCCTGGGGTCTGGGGTCTGGGGTCTGCGTCTGTGGTCTGGGTCTGGGGTCTGCATCTGGGGTCTGCTTCTGTGGTCTGCATCTAGGTTCTGTGTCTGGGTCTGTGTCTGGGTCTGGGGTTTGGGTTTGGGGTCCGGGGTCTGGGGCTGGCATCTGCATCTGGGGTCTGGGGTCTGCTTCTGGATCTGGGGTCTCCATCAGCTATCTGGGTCTGCGGTCTGGGTCTGAGGTGTGGTGTCTGTGGTCTGCATCTGGGTCTGGGTCTGAGGTCTGGGTCTGCGTCCTAGTCTGGGTCTGTGGTCTGCTTCTGGGGTCTGGTCCTGCGTCTGGGGTCTGGGGTCTGGGGTCTGGGTCTGGGGTCTGGGGTCTGCTTCTGAGTCTGGGGTCTCCATCAGCTGTCTGGGTCTGTGGTCTGGGTCTGAGGTCTGGGTTCTGGGGTCTGCATCTGGGTCTGGGTCTGTGGTCTGCTTCTGGGGTCTGGGGCCTTGGGTCTGGGTCTGGGGTTTGGGGTCTGGGTCTGGACCTGGCGTCTGTGTCTATGTCTGTGTCTGTGGTCTGTGGTCTGTGGTTTGGGATCTGGGGTCTGCATCTGTGGTCTGGGGTCCGGATCTGTGTCTGGGGTCTGCGTCTGGGGCCTGGGTCTGGGGTTTGGGTCTGGGGTCTGGGATCTGGGGTCTGGGATCTGGGGTTTGGGTCTGGGGGCTGTGGTCTGTTTCTGGGCTCTGGGTCTGTGATCTGCTTCTGGGGTCTGTGTCTGGGGTCTGGGTCTGTGTTTGTGGTCTGGGTATGGGTCTGGAGTCTGTGTTTGTGTCTACGGTCTTGAGTCTGGGGTCTGCATCTGGGTCTGGGGTCCAGGTCTGTGACTCGGGTCTGTGTCTGGCGTCTGCATCTGGGGTCAGCATCTGGAGTCTGCATCTGGGATCTGCTTCTGCAGTTTGCTACTCGCGTCTGTGTCTGGGTCTGGGGTGTGCATCTGGCTATGGGGTCTGGTGTCTGGGTCTCGATCTGTGTCTGGGTTCTGCTTCTGGGGTCTAGGTCTGGGGTCTGTGTCTGGGTCTGGAGTTTGCGTCTGGGCCTGGAGTCTGCGTCTGGACCTGTGTCTGTGTTCTGGGTCTGGTGTCTGCATCTGGACCTGTGTTTGTGTCTTGGGTCTGGGGTCTGGGCTCTGGATTTGCATCTGGACCTGTGTCTGCGTCAGGGTCTGGTATCTGCGTCTGGCGATTGGGCCTGCGTTTGGGGTCTGGGTCTGCATCTGGGGTCTGTGGTCTGGGTCTGGACCTAGCATCTGTGTCGGTGTCTGTGTCTAAGGTTTGGGGTCTGGGATCTGTGTCCGAGGTGTGGGGTCTGTGTCTGGAGTCTGCTTCTGTGGTCTGCGTCTAGGGTCTGGATCTGGGTCTGGGGTCTGGGTCTGGATCCGTGTCTGGGTCTGCGTCTGGACCTGTGTTTGTGTCTGTGTCTGAAGCTGTGTCTGTGTCTGGGGTCTGGGGCCTGGGTCTGGGATCTGATGTGTGGGGTTTGGCGTCTGGTGTCTGTGTCTGGGGTCTGCATCTGGGTTCTGCGTCTTGGGTCTGGGTCTGGGTCTGGGTCTGGGGTCTAGGTCTGGGTCTGGTCTGGAGTCTGGGTCTAGGTCTGAGGTCTGTGTCTGGGGTCTGGGTCTGGGGTCTCGGGTCTGGGTCTGGAGTGTGGGATGTGGGGTCTGGTGTCTACTTCTGCAGTCTGCGTCTAGGGTCTGTGTCTTGGTTCTGCGTCTGGTGTCTGGGTCTCGGGTCCGGGTATGCATCTGAGTCTGGGGTCTGTGTCTGGGCTCTGGGGTCTGGGGTCTGGATTCTGTGCCTCTGTCTGGGTTGTGCATCTGGGTTCTGGGGGCTGGGTCTGGGTCTGGGATCTGGGTCTGGGGTCCGGGGTCCGGGGTCCGGGGGCTTCATCTGGGTCTGGGGTCTGGTGTCACGGTCTGGGATCTTGGGCCTGGGTCTGAGGTTTGGGTCTGGGGTCTGCGCTTGGGTCTGGTGTCTGGGTCTTGGGGTCTGTGTCTGCGTCTGGGTCTGGGGTCTGCGTCTGGATCTGGGTTCTGCGTCTGGGGTCTGGGTCTGGGGTCTAGTGTCTGGGTCTGGGGTCTGCGTCTGGGATCTGTGTCTGGGGTCTTGGGTCTGGGGCCTGCTTCTGGGCCTGGTGTCTCCATCAGCTGTCTGGGCCTGCGGTCTGGGGTCTGTGGTCTGCATCTGAGTCTGGGTCTCAGATCTGGGTCTGCGTCTGAGTCTGCGTCTGTGGTCTGCTTCTGGGGTCTGGGTCTGCGTCTGGGGTCTGTAGTCTGGGGTCTGGGTCTGGGGTCTGAGGTCTGGGTCTGGGTCTGGGATCTGTGTCTGTGGTCTGTGGTCTGTGGTCTGTGGTCTGTGGTCTGTGGTCTGTGGTCTGGGATCTGGGGTCTGCATCTGGCGTATGGGGTCCGGGTCTGTGTCTTGGGTCTGCCTCTGGGGTCTGGGCTCTGGATCTGGGGTCTGCAATCTGGGGTCTGCGATCTGGGGACTGGAATCTGGGGTCTCGGATCTGGGGTCTGGGGTCTGGGGTCTGGGGTCTGGGGTCTGGAATCTGGGGTCTGGTTCTGGGGGCTGGGGTCTGTTTCTGGGCTCTGGGTCTGTGGTCTGCTTCTGGGGTCTGTGTCTGGGTTTGGGTTCCTAGTCTGTGTCTGGGTCTGGGGTCTGTGTCTGGATCTGGGTTCTGCATCTGGGATCTGGGTCTGGTGTCGAGTGTCTGGGATCTTGGGCCTGGGTCTGAGGTTTGGGTCTGGGGTCTGCGTTTGGGTCTGGGGCCTGCTTCTGGGTCTGGTCTGGGGTCTGGGTCTTGGGGTCTGTGTCTGCGTCTGGGTTCCTGGTCTGTGCCTGGATCTGGGGTCTCCGTCTCGGGTCTGGGGTCTAGTGTCTAGGTCTTGGGTCTGAATCTGGTATCTGTGTCTGGGGTCTTGGGTCTGGGGTCTGGATCTGGACCTGGCGTCTGAGTCTGTGTCTGTGGCATGTGGTCTGTGGTCTGTGGTCTGGGATCTGGGGTCTGCATCTGGGGTCTGGGGTCCGGTTCTGTGTCTTGGGTCTTCATCTGGGGCTGTGTCTGGGTCTGGCATCTGTATCTGTGACTGGGTCTTGGTCTGCTTCTGGGGTCTGCATCAGGGGTCTGTGGTCTGTGTCTAGGATCTGGGGTCTGGGGTCTGGAGCCTGGGCCTGGGTCTGTGTTCTGGGATCTGGTTCTGGGGTCTGTGTCTGAGTCTGGGTTCTGCATCTGATGTCTGGGTCTGGTGTCTAGGTCTGGGGTCCGGGTCTGCGTCGTGGTCTGGGTTCTGCGTCTGGGGTCTGGGTCTGAGCCTGGGTCTGGGTCTGGGATCTGGCTCTGGGTCTGGTCTGGAGTCTGCTTCTAGGTCTGAGGTCTGTGGCTGGGGTCTGGGTCTGGGGTCTGGGGTCTGGGTCTGGAGTGTGGGATGTGGGGTCTGGTGTCTACTTCTGCAGTCTGCGTCTAGGTTCTGCGTCTTGATTCTGCGTCTGGTGTCTGGGTCTGGGTATGCATCTGAGTCTGGGGTGTGTGTCTGGTGTCTGGGCTCTGGGGTCTGGGGTCTGGATTCTGTGCCTCTGTCTGGGTTGTGCGTATGGGGTCTGGGGTCTGGGTCTGGGTCTGAATCTGGGCTCTTGGTCTGGGTCTGAGGTCTGCTTCTGTGGTCTGCATCTAGGGTCTTCGCCTCAGTCTGTATCTGGGTCTGGCTTCTGCATCTGGGTCTGGGGTCCGGGGTCTGGGGTCCGGGGTCTTCATCTGGGTCTGTGGTCTGGGGTCACTGTCTGGGATCTTGGGCCAGGGTCTGTGGTTTGGGTCTGGGGTCTGCGTTTTGGTCTGGGGTCTGGTTCTGGGTCTGGGTCTGGGGTCTGTGTCTTGGGGTCTGTGTCTGGGTCTGGGTCCCTGGTCTGCGCCTGGGTCTGGGGTTTGCGTCTGGATCTGGGTTCTGCGTCTGGGGTCTGGGTCTGTGGTCGACTGTCTGGGTCCGGGTCAGTGTCTTGGGTCTGCGTCTGGGGTCTGGGCTCTGGATCTGGGGTCTGCGATCTGGGGACTGGGATCTGGGGTCTGGAATCTGGGGTCTGGGGTCTGGTTCTGGGGGCTGGGGTCTGTTTCTGGGCTCTGGGTCTGTGGTCTGCTTCTGGGGTCTGTGTCTGGGTTTGGATTCCTGGTCTGTGTCTGGGTCTGGGGTCTGTGTCTGGATCTGGGTTCTGCGTCTGGGATCTGGGTCTGGTGTCTAGTGTCTGGGATCTTGGGCCTGGGTCTGAGGTTTGGGTCTGGGGTCTGCGTTTGGGTCTGGGGTCTGCTTCTGGGTCTGGTCTGGGGTCTGGGTCTTGGGGTCTGGGTCTGGGTCTGGGTTCCTGGTCTGCGCCTGTATCTGGGGTCTGCGTCTAGTGTCTGGGGTCTAATGTCTGGGTCTGGGGTCTTGGGTCTGGGATCTGTGTCTGGGGTCTTGGGTCTGGGGTCTGGGGTCTGGGTCTGGACCTGGCGTCTGAGTCTGTGTCTGTGTCTGTGGTCTGTGGTCTGGGATCTGGGGTCTGCATTTGGGGTCTGGGGTCCGGGTCTGTGATTTGGGTCTGCATCTGGGGCCTGGGTCTGGGGTCTGGGATTTGGGGTCTGGGATCTGGGGTCTGGGCTCTGTTTCTGGGCTCTGGGTCTGTGGTCTGCTTCTGGGGTCTGTGTCTGGGTTTGGGTTCCTGGTCTGCGTCTGGGTCTGGGGTCTGCGTCTGGATCTGGGTTCTGCGTCTAGGGTCTGGGCCAGGGTTCCGCTTCTGAGCTCTACGTCTGGAGTCTGGGGTCTTGGGCCTGGGGTCTGGGGTCTTGGACTGGGGTCTGGGGTCTGGGGCCTGGATCTGGGGTCTGGGTCAGGGGTCTGGGGTCTAGAGTCTGCATCTGGGTCTGAGATCCGGGTCTGTGTCTGTGTCTGGGGTGTGTGTCTGGGTCTGGGGTCTGGAATCTGGGGTCTGGGGTCTGGGTCTGTGGTCTGCATCTGGGGTCTGGGTCTGAGGTCTGGGTCTGGACTCTGGGGTCTGGAGTCTGGGTTGGGTTCTCTATCGGGAGTCTATGTCTGGGGTCTGTGTCTGGGTTCTGCTTCTGAGTTCTGCGTCTGTGGTCTAGGGTCTTGGGTCTGGGGTCTGGGGGTCTGGGTCTTGGTCTGGGTCTGTGATTGGCGCCTGGGTCTGGGGTCCGGGTCTGCGTCTGGGTCTGGGGTCTGCGTCTGGGGTCTGCATCTGGGGTCTGGTTCTGCGGTCTGTGTCTTGGGTCTGCGTCTGGGCTCTGCGTCTGGGTCTGTGTTCTGCGTCTGGCGTTTGCATCTGGGTCTGGGATCTGCTTCTGTGGTCTGTTTCTGGGGTCTGTGTCTGGATCTGGCGTCTGGTGTCTGGGGTCCGGGGTTTGTGTCTGGGGTCTGTATCTGGGATCTGGGTCTGGGGTCTGCCTCTGTGGTCTGCGTCTAGGATCTGCGTCTGGGTCTGTGTCTGGATTTGGGTCTGGATTCTGTGTCTGGATCTGTGGTCTGCATCTGGGGTCTGGGTATGGGCCTCAGGTCTGCGTCAGGGGTCTGGGTAGGGGTCTTGGGTCTGGGGTCTGGGGTCTGGGTCTGGCGTGGTGTGTGGGGTCTGGTGTCTGCTTCTGCAGTCTGCGTCTAGGGTCTGTGTCTGGGTCGGTGTCTGGGTCTGGCGTCTGCATCTGAGTTCTGGTCTGGGTCTGCTTCTGGGGTCTGCTTCAGGGGTCTGGGGTCTGGGTCTGGGTCTGTGATCTGGGGTCTGGGTTCTGTGTCTGGGCTTGTGGTCTACATCTGGGGTGTGGGTTCTGTGTCTGGGGTCCGGGTCTGTGTCTGTGTCTGGGCTGTGTGTCTGGGTCTGGGTCTGGGGTCTGGATGTGGGTCAGGGGTCTGGTTCTGCGTCTGTGTCTGGGGTGTGGGTTCTGTGTCTGGGGTCCGGGTCTGTGTCTGTGTCTGGGCTGTGTGTCTGGAGTCTGGGTCTGCGTCTGGGGTCTGGATGTGGGTCAGGGGTCTGGTTCTGCGTCTGTGTCTGGGGTGTGTGTCTGGGTCTGGGGTCTGCGTCTCGGCTCTGGGTCTGGGGTCTGCTTCTGCGGTCTGCGTCTTGGTTCTGTGTTTGGGTCTTTGTCTGGGTCTTGCGTCTGGCTCTGGGTTCTGCGGCTGGGTCTGTGGTCTGGGTCTGAGGTCTGCGTCTGTATCTGTATCTGTGTCTGGGTCTGGGTCTGGTGTCTGGGTCTGGCTCTGGTGTCTGCGTCTGGCGTTTGCATCTGGGTCTGGCGTCTAGAGTCTGCGCCTGGGTCTGTTTCTGGGTCTCAGTCTGGGGTCTGCATCTGGGGTCTGCCCCTGCAGTCTGAGTCTAGAGTCTGCGTGTGGGTCTGTGTGTGGGTCTGGGTCTGCGGTCTGGGGTCTGGGGTCTGCGTCTGTGGTCTGGGTCTGGGGTCTGCATCTGTGGTCTGCTTCTGTGGTCTGCGTCTAGGTTCTGCGTCTGGGTCTGTGTCTGGGTCAGGGGTTTGGGTCTGGGGTCCGGGGTCTGCTTCTGGATCTGGGGTCTCCATCAGCTATCTGGGTCTGCGGTCTGGGTCTGAGGTGTGGGGTCTGTGGTCTGCATCTGGGTCTGGGTCTGAGGTCTGGGTCTGCGTCCTAGTCTGGGTCTGTGGTCTGCTTCTGGGGTCTGGTCCTGCGTCTGGGGTCTGGGGTCTGGGGTCTGGGTCTGGGGTCTGGGGTCTGCTTCTGAGTCTGGGGTCGCCATCAGCTGTCTGGGTCTGGGGCCTGGGTCTGAGGTCTGGGGTCTGGGGTCTGCATCTGGGTCTGGGTCTGTGGTCTGCTTCTGGGGTCTGGGGCCTTGGGTCTGGGTCTGGAGTTTGGGGTCTGGGTCTGGAGCTGGCGTCTGTGTCTATGTCTGTGTCTGTGGTCTGTGGTCTGTGGTTTGGGATCTGGGGTCTGCATCTGGGGTCTGGGGTCTGGATCTGTGTCTGGGGTCTGCATCTTGGGCCTGGGTCTGGGGTTTGGGGTTTGGGTCTGGGGGCTGGGGTCTGTTTCTGGGCTCTGGGTCAGTGATCTGCTTCTGGGGTCTGTGTCTGGGGTCTGGGTCTGTGTTTGTGGTCTGGAGTCTGTGTTTGTGTCTACGGTCTTGTATCTGGGGTCTGCATCTGGGTCTGGGGTCCAGGTCTGTGACTCGGGTCTGTGTCTGGCGTCTGCATCTGGGGTCAGCATCTGGAGTCTGTATCTGGGATCTGCTTCTGCAGTTTGCTACTCGCGTCTGTGTCTGGGTCTCGGTCTGTGTCTGGGTTCTGCTTCTGGGGTCTGGGTCTGGGGTCTGTGTCTGGGTCTGGAGTTTGCGTCTGGGCCTGGAGTCTGCGTCTGGACCTGTGTCTGTGTTCTGGATCTGGTGTCTGCATCTGGACCTGTGTCTGTGTCTTGGGTCTGGGGTCTGGGCTCTGGATTTGCATATGGACCTGTGTCTGCGTCAGGGTCTGGTGTCTGCGTCTGGCGATTGGGCCTGCGTTTGGGGTCTGGGTCTGCGTCTGGGGTCTGGGTCTGGGTCTGGACCTAACATCTGTTTCGGTGTCTGTGTCTAGGGTTTGGGGTCTGGGATCTGTGTCCGGAGTGTGGAGTCTGTGTCTGGAGTCAGCTTCTGCGGTCTGCGTCTAGGGTCTGGGTCTGGGTCTGGGGTCTGGGTCTGGATCTGTGTCTGGGTCTGCGTCTGGACCTGTGTTTGTGTCTGTGTCTGGACCTGTGTCTGTGTCTGGGGTCTGGGGCCTGGGTCTGGGATCTGATGTGTGGGGTTTGGCGTCTGGTGTCAGTGTTTGGGGTCTGCATCTGGGTTCTGCGTCTTGGGTCTGGGTCTGGGTCTGGGTCTGGGGTCTGGGTCTGGGGTCTCGGGTCTGGGTCTGGAATGTGGGATGTGGGGTCTGGTGTCTACTTCTGCAGTCTGCGTCTAGGGTCTGCGTCTTGGTTCTGCGTCTGGTGTCTGGGTCTCGAGTCCGGGTATGCATCTGAGTCTGGGGTCTGTGTCTGGGCTCTGGAGTCTGGGGTCAGGATTCTGTATCTCTGTCTGGGTTATGCGTCTGGGGTCTGTGTCTGCGTCTGGGTCTAGGGTCTGCGTCTGGATCTGGGTCCTGCGTCTGGGGTCTGGGTCTGGGGTCGAGTGTCTGGGTCTGGGGTCTGCGTCTGGGATCTGTGTCTGGGGTCTTGGGTCTGGGGCCTGGGGTCTGGGGTCTGCTTCTGGGTCTGGGGTCTCCATCAGCTGTCTGGGTCTGCGGTCTGGGGTGTGTGGTCTGCATCTGAGTCTGGGTCTCAGATCTGGGTCTGTGTCTGAGTCTGGGTCTGTGGTCTGCTTCTGGGGTCTGGGTCTGCGTCTGCGGTCTGTGGTCTGGGGTCTGGGGTCTGAGGTCTGAGGTCTGGGTCTGGGTCTGGGGTCTGTGTCTGTGGTCTGTGGTCTGTGGTCTGTGGTCTGGGATCTGGGGTCTGCATCTGGCATATGGGGTCCGGGTCTGTGTCTTGGGTATGCCTCTGGGGTCTGGGCTCTGGGTCTGGGGTCTGCAATCTGGGGTCTGCGATCTGGGGACTGGAATCTGGTGTCTGAGATCTGGGGTCTGGGGTCTGGGGTCTGGGATCTGGGGTCTGGGGTCTGGGTCTGGGGTCTGGAATCTGGGGTCTGGTTCTGGGGGCTAGGGTCCGTTTCTGGGCTCTGGGTCTGTGGTCTGCTTCTGGGGTCTGTGTCTGGGTTTGGGTTCCTGGTCTGTGTCTGGGTCTGGGGTCTGTGTCTGGATCTGGGTTCTGCGTCTGGGATCTGGGTCTGGTGTCTAGTGTCTGGGATCTTGGGCCTGGGTCTGAGGTTTGGGTCTGGGGTCTGCGCTTGGCTCTGGGGTCTGCTTCTGGTTCTGGTCTGGGGTCTGGGTCTTGGGGTCTGTGTCTGCGTCTTGATTCCTGGTCTGCGCCTGGATCTGGGGTCTGCGTCTAGGGTCTGGGGTGTAGTGTCTGGGTCTTGGGTCTGCATCTGGGATCTGTGTCTGGGGTCTGTGGTCTGTGGTCTGTGGTCTGTGGTCTGTGGTCTGGGATCTGGGGTCTGCATCTGTGGTCTGGGGTCCGGGGCTGTGTCTGGGTTTGGTATCTGCATCTGTGACTGGGTCTGGGTCTGCTTCTGAGGTCTGCGTCAGGGGTCTGTGGTCTGTGTCTAGGATCTGGGGTCTGGGGTCTGGAGCCTGGGCCTGGGTCTGTGTTCTGGGATCTGGTTCTGGAGTCTGTGTCTGAGTCTGGGTTCTGCATCTGGTGTCTGGGTCTGGTGTCTAGGTCTGGGGTCCGGGTCTGCGTCGCGGTCTGGGTTCTGCGTCTGTGGTCTGGGTCTGGGTCTGGGTCTGGGATCTGGCTCTGGGTCTGGTCTGGAGTCTGGGTCTAGGTCTGAGGTCTGTGTCTGGGGTCTGGGTCTGGGGTGCCGGGTCTGGGTCTGGAGTGTGGGATGTGGGTTCTGGTGTCTACTTCTGCAGTCTGCGTCTAGGGTCTGTGTATTGGTTCTGCGTCTGGTGTCTGGGTCTCGGGTCTGGGTCTGGAGTGTGGGATGTGGGGTCTTGTGTCTACTTCTGCAGTCTGCATCTAGGGTCTGCGTCTTGGTTCTGCGTCTGGTGTCTGGGTCTCGGGTCCGGGTATGCATCTGAGTCTGGGGTCTGTGTCTGGTGTCTGGGCTCTGGGGTTTGGGGTCTGGATTCTGTGCCTCTGTCTGGGTTGTGCGTATGGGGTCTGGGGTCTGGGTCTGGGTCTGAATCTGGGCTCTTGGTCTGGGTCTGAGGTCTGCTTCTGTGGTCTGCATCTAGGGTCTTCGTCTCAGTCTGTATCTGGGTCTGGCTTCTGCATCTGGGTCTGGGGTCCGGGGTCTTCATCTGGGTCTGTGGTCTGGGGTCACTTTCTGGGATCTTGGGCCAGGGTCTGTGGTTTGGGTCTGGGGTCTGCGTTTGGGTCTGGGGTCTGCTTCTGGTCTGGGTCTGGGGTCTGTGTCTTGGGGTCTGTGTCTGGGGGTCTGCTTCTGGGTCTGGTCTGGGGTCTGGGTCTTGGGGTCTGTGTCTGGGTCTGGGTTCCTGGTCTGTGCCAAGATCTGGGGTCTGCGTCTAGTGTCTGGGGTCTAGTGTCTGGGTCTGGGGTCTTGGGTCTGGGATCTGTGTCTGGGGTCTGTGGTCTGTGATTTGGGTCTGCGACTGGGGCCTGGGTCTGGGGAATGCGATTTGGGGTCTGGGGTCTGTGTCTGGGTTCTGCTTCTGGGGTCTGGGTCTGGGGTCTGTGTCTGGGTCTGGAGTTTGCGTCTGGGCCTGGAGTCTGCGTCTGGACCTGTGTCTGTGTCTATGGTCTGGGATCTGTGCTCTGGATTTGCATATGGACCTGTGTCTGCGTCAGGGTCTGATGTCTGCGTCTGGCGATTGGGCCTGCGTTTAGGGTCTGGGTCTGCGTCTGGGGTCTGGGTCTGGGTCTGGACCTGGCATCTGTGTCTGTGTCTATGGTTTGGGGTCTGGGGTCTGCATCCGGGGTCTGGGGTCTGTGTCTGGAGTCTGCTTCTGCGGTCTGCGTCTAGGGTCTAGGTCTGGGTCTGGGGTCTGGGTCTGGGTCTGTGTCTGGGTCTGCGTCTGGACCTGTGTCTGTGTCTGTGTCTGGACCTGTGTCTGTGTCTGGGGTCTGGGGCCTGGGTCTGGGATCTGATATGTGGGGTTTGGCGTCTGGTGTCTGCTTCTTTGGTCTGCGTCTAGGGTCTGCGTCTGGGGCTGTGTCTGGGTCTGGCATCTGCATCTGTGACTGGGTCTGGGTCTGCTTCTGGGGTCTGCGTCAAGGGTCTGTGGTCTGTGTCTAGGATCTGGGGTCTGGGATTTGGAGTCTGGGTCTGGGTTTGTGTTCTGTGGTATGGGTTCTGTGTTTGGGGTCTATGTCTGGGGTCTGTGTCTCGGTTCTGCTTCTGAGATCTGCGTCTGTGGTCTGGGGTCTTGGGTCTGGGGTCTGGGGTCTGGTGTCTGTGGTCTGCATCTGAGTCTGGGTCTGAGATCTGGGTCTGCCTCTGAGTCTGGGTCTGTGGTCTGATTCTGGGGTCTGGGTCTGCGTCTGGGGTCTGGGGTCTGGGTCTGGGGTCTGAGGTCTGGATCTGGGTCTGGGGTCTGTGTCTGTGGTCTGTGGTCTGTGGTCTGTGGTCTGTGGTCTGTGGTGTGGGATCTGGGGTCTGCATCTGGCGTATGGGGTCCGGGTCTTTGTCTTGGGTCTGCGTCTGGGGTCTGGGCTCTTGATCTGGGATCGGTGCCTGGATCTGAGGTCCGGGTCTGCGTCTGAGTCTGGGTTGTGTGTCTAGGTCTGGAGTCTGCATCTGGGGTCTGGGTCTGGGGTCTGCATCTGGGGTCTGCTTCAGCGCTTTGTGTCTTGGGTCTGCGTCTGGGTCTGTGTCTGGGGTCTGCGTCTGGGTCTGTGGTGTGCGTCTGGCATTTGCATCTGGGTCTGGGGTCTGCATCTGGGGTCTGGGATCTGGGGTCTGGGGTATGGGGTCTTGGGTCTGGGTCTGGGGTCTGGGTCTGGGGTCTGGAATCTGGGGTTTGGTTCTGGGGGCTGGGGTCTGTTTCTGGGCTCTGGGTCTGTGGTCTGTTTCTGGGGTCTGTGTCTGGGTCTGGGTTCCTGGTCTGCGTCTGGGTCTGGGGTCTGCGTCTGGGATCTGCGTCTGGGGTCTTGGGTCTGGGACCTGGGACCTGGGACCTGGGGTCTGGGTCAGGGTCCAGGGTCTGGATCTAAATCTGCGTCTGGGGTCTGTATCTGGGTCTGGTGTCTGAGCCCTGGGATCTCGGTCTGGGTTCTACATTACGGGTCTGGGTCTGGGGTCTGCATCTGGCATATGGGGTCTGCGATCTGGGGTCTGCGATCTGGGGACTGGAATCTGGGGTCTGGGCTCTGGGTCTGGGATCTGGGTCTGGGGTCTGGAATCTGGGGTTTGGTTCTGGGGGCTGGGGTCTGTTTCTGGGCTCTGGGTCTGTGGTCTGCTTCTGGGGTCTGTGTCTGGGTCTGGGTTCCTGGTCTGCGTCTGGGTCTGGGGTCTGCGTCTGGGATCTGCGTCTGGGGTCTTGGGTCTGGGACCTGGGACCTGGGACCTGGGGTCTGGGTCAGGGTCCAGGGTCTGGATCTGAATCTGCGTCTGGGGTCTGTATCTGGGTCTGGTGTCTGAGCCCTGGGATCTCGGTCTGGGTTCTACATTACGGGTCTGGGTCTGGGGTCTGTGTCTGGGGTCTGGGATCTGTGTCTGTGGTCTGTGATCTGGTTCTGGGGTCTGTGTCTGAGTCTGGGTTCTGCATCTGGTGTCTTGGTCTGGTGTCTAGATCTGGGGTCTGGAGTCTGTATCTGGGGCCTGGGTCTGGGGTCTGGGATCTGGGGTCTGGGGTCTGCTTCTGAGTCTGGGGTCTCCATCAGCTGTCTGGGTCTGGGGTCTGGGTCTGAGGTCTGGGGTCTGGGGTCTGCATCTGGGTCTGGGTCTGTGGTCTGCTTCTGGGGTCTGGGGCCTTGGGTCTGGGTCTGGGTTTTGGGGTCTGGACCTGGCGTCTGTGTCTTTGTCTGTGTCTGTGGTCTGTGGTCTGTGGTTTGGGATCTGGGATCTGCATCTGGGGTCTGGGGTCCGAATCTGTGTCTGGGGTCTGCGTCTGGGGCCTGGGTCTGGGGTTTGGGTCTGGGGTCTGGGATCTGGGGTTTGGGGTTTGGGTCTGCGATCTGGGGTCTGGGATCTGGGGTTTGGGGTTTGGGTCTGGGGGGCTGGGGTCTGTTTCTGGGCTCTGGATCTGTGATCTGCTTCTGGGGTCTGTGTCTGGGGTCTGGGTCTGCGGTCTGGGGTCTGCATCTGGGTCTGGATCTGGGTCTGAGGTCCGGGTCTGCGTCTGAGTCAGGGTCTGGGGTCTGTGTCTGGGGTTTGGGTCTGCGTTTGGGGTCTGGGTATGGGCCTGGAGTCTGTGTTTGTGTCTACGGTCTTGGGTCTGGGGTCTGCATCTGGGTCTGGGGTCCAGGTCTGTGACTGTGGTCTGTGTCTGGCGTCTGCATCTGGGGTCAGCATCTGGGTCTGGGGTCCAGGTCTGTGACTGGGGTCTGTGTCTGGCGTCTGCATCTGGGGTCTGTGTCTGGGGTCTGTATCTGGGATCTGCTTCTGCAGTTTGCTACTCGTGTCTGTGTCTGGGTCTGGGGTGTGCATCTGGCTATGGGGTCTGGGGTCTGGGTCTCGGTCTGTGTCTGGGTTCTGCTTCTGGGGTCTGGGTCTGGGGTCTGTGTCTGGGTCTGGAGTTTGCGTCTGGGCCTGGAGTTTGCATCTGGACCTGTGTCTGTGTTCTGGGTCTGGTGTCTGCATCTGGACCTATGTCTGTGTCTATGGTCTGGGGTCTGTGCTCTGGATTTGCATATGGACTTGTGTCTGCGTCAGGGTCTGGTGTCTGCGTCTGGCGATTGGGCCTGCGTTTGGGGTCTGGGTCTGCGTCTGGGGTCTGGGTCTGGGTCTGGACCTGGCATCTGTGTCTGTGTCTGTGTCTAGGGTATGGGGTCTGGGGTCTGTGTCCGGGGTCAGGGGTCTGTGTCTGGAATCTGCTTCTGCGGTCTGCGTCTAGGGTCTGGGTCTGGGTCTGGGGTCTGGGTCTGGGTCTGTGTCTGGGTCTGCGTCTGGACCTGTGTCTGTGTCTGTGTCTGAACCTGTGTCTGTGTCTGGGGTCTGGGGCCTGGGTCTGGGATCTGATATGTGGGGTTTGGCATCTGGTGTCTGCTTCTGCGGTCTGCGTCTGGGGTCTGGGACGCATCTGGGTCTGTGGTGTGCGTCTGGCGTTTGCATCTGGGTCTGGGGTCTGCATCTGGGGTCTGGGATCTGGGGTCTGGGGTATGGGGTCTTGGGTCTGGGTCTGGGGACTGGAGTCTGCTTCTGGGGTCTGCTTCTGGCGTCTGTGTCTGGATCTGGGGTCTGGTGTCTGGTTTCTGTGGTCTGGGGTCTGGGTCTGGTGTCTGGGGTCCAGGGTCTGTGTCTGGGGTCTGTATCTGGGGTCTGTATCTGGGGTCTGCTTCTGTGGGCTGCATCTAGGGTCTGCGTCTGGGATCTGTGTCTGGGGTCTTGGGTCTGGGGCCTGGGGTCTGGGGTCTGCTTCTGGGTCTGGGGTCTCCATCAGCTGTCCGGGTCTGCGGTCTGTGGTCTGCAACTGAGTCTGGGTCTGAGATCTGGGTCTGCGTCTGAGTCTGGGTCTATGGTCTGCTTCTGGAGTCTGGGTCTGCGTCTGGGGTCTGGGGTCTGGGTTCTGGGGTCTGGGGTCTGGGTCTGGGGTCTGTGGTCTGTGGTCTGTGGTATGTGGTGTGGGATCTGGGGTCTGCATCTGGCGTATGGGGTCCGGGTCTGTGTCTTGGGTCTGTGTCTGGGGTCTGGGCTCTGGATCTGGGGTCTGCGATCTGGGGTCTGCGATCTGGGGACTGGGATCTGGGCTCTGGGATCAGGGGTCTGGGGTCTGGAATCTGGGGTTTGGTTCTGGGGGCTGGGGTCTGTTTCTGGGCTCTGGGTCTGTGGTCTGCTTCTGGGGTCTGTGTCTGGGTTTGGGTTCCTGGTCTGTGTCTGGGCCTGGGGTCTGTGTCTGGATCTGGGTTCTGCATCTGGGATCTGGGTCTGGTGTCTAGTGTCTGGGATCTTGGGCCTGGGTCTGAGGTTTGGGTCTGGGGTCTGCATTTGGGTCTGGGGTCTGCTTCTGGGTCTGGTCTGGGGCCTGGGTTTTGGGGTCTGTGTCTAGGTCTGGGTTCCTGGTCTGCGCCTGGATCTGGGGTCTGCGTCTAGGATCTGGGGTCTAGTGTCTGGGTCTGAGGTCTGCGTCTGAGATCTGTGTCTGGGGTCTTGGGTCTGGGGTCTGGGTCTGGACCTGGCGTCTGAGTCTGTGTCTGTGGTCTGTGGTCTGTGGTCTGGGATCTGGGGTCTGCATCTGGGGTCTGGGGTCCGGGTCTGTGTCTTGCGTCTGCGTCTGGGGCTGTGTCTGGGTCTGGCATCTGCATCTGTGACTGGGTCTGGGTCTGCTTCTGGGGTCTGCGTCAGGGGTCTGTGGTATGCGTCTAGGATCTGGGGTCTGGGGTCTGGAGCCTGGGCCTGGGTCTGTGTTCTGGGATCTGGTTCTGGGGTCTGTGTCTGAGTCTGGGTTCTGCATATGGTGTCTGGGTCTGTGTCTAGGTCTGGGGTCCGGGTCTGCGTCGCGGTCTGGGTTCTGCGTCTGTGGTCTGGGTCTGGGTCTGGGTCTGGGATCTGACTCTGGGTCTGGTCTGGAGTCTGGGTCTAGGTCTGAGGTCTGTGTCTGGGGTCTGGGTCTGGGGTGCCGGGTCTGGGTCTGGAGTGTGGGATGTGGGGTCTGGTGTCTACTTCTGCAGTCTGCGTCTTGGGTCTGTGTATTGGTTCTGCGTCTGGTGTCTGGGTCTCGGGTCCGGGTATGCATCTGAGTCTGGGGTCTGTGTCTGGTGTCTGGGCTCTGGGGTCTGGGGTTTGGATTCTGTGCCTCTGTCTGGGTTGTGCGTTTGAGGTCTGGGGTCTGGGTCTGGGTCTGCATCTGGGCTCTTGGTCTGGGTCTGAGGTCTGCTTCTGTGGTCTGCATCTAGTGTCTGCGTCTGGGTCTGTATCTGGGTCTAGCTTCTGCATGTGGGTCTGGGTCTGTGTCTGTGGTCTGTGTCTTGGATCTGGGTCTGGGGTCCGGGGTCTGGGGTCCAGGGTCTTCATCTGGGTCTGTGGTCTGGGGTCACGGTCTGGGATCTTGGGCCTGGGTCTGAGGTTTGGGTCTGGGGTCTGCGTTTGGGTCTGGGGTCTGGATCTTGGGGTCTGTGTCTGGGTCTGGGTTCCTGGTCTGCACCTGAGTCTGGGGTCTGCGTCTGGATCTGGGTTCTGCGTCTGGGGTCTGGGTCTGTGGTCGCGTGTCTGGGTCTGGGGACTGCGTCTGGGATCTGTGTCTGGGGTCTTGGATCTGGGTCTGGGGTCTGTGTCTGTGGTCTGTGGTCTGTGGTCTGGGATCTGGGGTCTGTGGTCTGCATCTGGCGTATGAGGTCCGGGTCTGTGTCTTGGGTCTGCGTCTGGGGTCTGGGCTCTGGATCTGGGGTCTGCGATCTGGGGACTGGAATCTGGGCTCTGGGATCTGGGGACTGGAATCTGGGGTCTGGGGTCTGGAATCTGGGGTCTGGTTCTGGGGGCTGGAGTCTGTTTCTGGGCTCTGGGTCTGTGGTCTGCTTCTGGGGTCTGTGTCTGGGTTTGGGTTCCTGATCTGTGTCTGGGTCTGGGGTCTGCATCTGGGATCTGCGTCTGGGGTCTTGGGTCTGGGACCTGGGACCTGGGACCTGGGGTCTGGGTCAGGGTCCAGGGTCTGGATCTGAATCTGCGTCTGGGGTCTGTATCTGGGTCTGGTGTCTGAGCCCTGGGATCTCGGTCTGGGTTCTACATTACGGGTCTGGGTCTGGGGTCTGCATCTGGCATATGGGGTCCGGGTCTGTGTCTTGAGTCTGCGTCTGGGGTCTGGGCTCTGGATCTGGGGTCTGCGATCTGGGGTCTGTGATCTGGGGACTGGGATCTGGGGTCTGGGCTCTGGGTCTGGGGTCTGGGTCTGGGGTCTGGAATCTGGGGTTTGGTTCTGGGGGCTGGGGTCTGTTTCTGGGCTCTGGGTCTGTGGTCTGCTTCTGGGGTCTGTGTCTGGGTCTGGGTTCCTGGTCTGCGTCTGGGTCTGGGGTCTGCGTCTGGGATCTGCGTCTGGGGTCTTGGGTCTGGGTCCTGGGACCTGGGACCTGGGGTCTGGGTCAGGGTCCAGGGTCTGGATCTGAATCTGCGTCTGGGGTCTGTATCTGGGTCTGGTGTCTGAGCCCTGGGATCTCGGTCTGGGTTCTACATTACGGGTCTGGGTCTGGGGTCTGCGTCTGGCATATGGGGTCCGGGTCTGTGTCTTGAGTCTGCGTCTGGGGTCTGGGCTCTGGATCTGGGGTCTGCGATCTGGGGTCTGCGATCTGGGGACTGGGATCTGGGCTCTGGGATCAGGGGTCTGGGGTCTGGAATCTGGGGTTTGGTTCTGGGGGCTGGGGTCTGTTTCTGGGCTCTGGGTCTGTGGTCTGCTTCTGGGGTCTGTGTCTGGGTTTGGGTTCCTGGTCTGTGTCTGGGCCTGGGGTCTGTGTCTGGATCTGGGTTCTGCGTCTGGGATCTGGGTCTGGTGTCTAGTGTCTGGGATCTTGGGCCTGGGTCTGAGGTTTGGGTCTGGTGTCTGCATTTGGGTCTGGGGTCTGCTTCTGGGTCTGGTCTGGGGCCTGGGTCTTGGGGTCTGTGTCTAGGTCTGGGTTCCTGGTCTGCGCCTGGATCTGGGGTCTGCGTCTAGGATCTGGGGTCTAGTGTCTGGGTCTGAGGTCTGCGTCTGAGATCTGTGTCTGGGGTCTTGGGTCTGGGGTCTGGGTCTGGACCTGGCGTCTGAGTCTGTGTCTGTGGTCTGTGGTCTGTGGTCTGTGGTCTGGGATCTGGGGTCTGCATCTGGGGTCTGGGGTCCGGGTCTGTGTCTTGGGTCTGCGTCTGGGGCTGTGTCTGGGTCTGGCATCTGCATCTGTGACTGGGTCTGGGTCTGCTTCTGGGGTCTGCGTCAGGGGTCTGTGGTCTGCGTCTAGGATCTAGGGTCTGGGGTCTGGAGCCTGGGCCTGGGTCTGTGTTCTGGGATCTGGTTCTGGGGTCTGTGTCTGAGTCTGGGTTCTGCATATGGTGTCTGGGTCTGGTGTCTAGGTCTGGGGTCCGGGTCTGCGTCGCGGTCTGGGTTCTGCGTCTGTGGTCTGGGTCTGGGTCTGGGTCTGGGATCTGACTCTGGGTCTGGTCTGGAGTCTGGGTCTAGGTCTGAGGTCTGTGTCTGGGGTCTGGGTCTGGGGTGCCGGGTCTGGGTCTGGAGTGTGGGATGTGGGTTCTGGTGTCTACTTCTGCAGTCTGCGTCTAGGGTCTGTGTATTGGTTCTGCGTCTGGTGTCTGGGTCTCAGGTCCGGGTATGCATCTGAGTCTGGGGTCTGTGTCTGGTGTCTGGGCTCTGGGGTCTGGGGTTTGGATTCTGTGCCTCTGTCTGGGTTGTGCGTCTGAGGTCTGGGGTCTGGGTCTGGGTCTGCATCTGGGCTCTTGGTCTGGGTCTGAGGTCTGCTTCTGTGGTCTGCATCTAGTGTCTGCGTCTGGGTCTGTATCTGGGTCTAGCTTCTGCATGTGGGTCTGGGTCTGTGTCTGTGGTCTGTGTCTTGGATCTGGGTCTGGGGTCCGGGGTCTGGGGTCCAGGGTCTTCATCTGGGTCTGTGGTCTGGGGTCACGGTCTGGGATCTTGGGCCTGGGTCTGAGGTTTGGGTCTGGGGTCTGCGTTTGGGTCTGGGGTCTGGATCTTGGGGTCTGTGTCTGGGTCTGGGTTCCTGGTCTGCACCTGAGTCTGGGGTCTGCGTCTGGATCTGGGTTCTGCGTCTGGGGTCTGGGTCTGTGGTCGCGTGTCTGGGTCTGGGGACTGCGTCTGGGATCTGTGTCTGGGGTCTTGGATCTGGGTCTGGGGTCTGTGTCTGTGGTCTGTGGTCTGTGGTCTGGGATCTGGGGTCTGTGGTCTGCATCTGGCGTATGAGGTCCGGGTCTGTGTCTTGGGTCTGCGTCTGGGGTCTGGGCTCTGGATCTGGGGTCTGCGATCTGGGAACTGGAATCTGGGCTCTGGGATCTGGGGACTGGAATCTGGGGTCTGGGGTCTGGAATCTGGGGTCTGGTTCTGGGGGCTGGAGTCTGTTTCTGGGCTCTGGGTCTGTGGTCTGCTTCTGGGGTCTGTGTCTGGGTTTGGGTTCCTGATCTGTGTCTGGGTCTGGGGTCTGCGTCTGGGATCTGCGTCTGGGGTCTTGGGTCTGGGACCTGGGACCTGGGACCTGATGTCTGGGTCAGGGTCCAGGGTCTGGATCTGAATCTGCGTCTGGGGTCTGTATCTGGGTCTGGTGTCTGAGCCCTGGGATCTCGGTCTGGGTTCTACATTACGGGTCTGGGTCTGGGGTCTGCATCTGGCATATGGGGTCCGGGTCTGTGTCTTGAGTCTGCGTCTGGGGTCTGGGCTCTGGATCTGGGGTCTGCGATCTGGGGTCTGCGATCTGGGGACTGGGATCTGGGGTCTGGGCTCTGGGTCTGGGGTCTGGGTCTGGGGTCTGGAATCTGGGGTTTGGTTCTGGGGGCTGGGGTCTGTTTCTGGGCTCTGGGTCTGTGGTCTGCTTCTGGGGTCTGTGTCTGGGTCTGGGTTCCTGGTCTGCGTCTGGGTCTGGGGTCTGCGTCTGGGTTCTGCGTCTGGGGTCTTGGGTCTGGGACCTGGGACCTGGGACCTGGGACCTGGGTCAGGGTCCAGGGTCTGGATCTGAATCTGCGTCTGGGGTCTGTATCTGGGTCTGGTGTCTGAGCCCTGGGATCTCGGTCTGGGTTCTACATTACGGGTCTGGGTCTGGGATCTGCGTCTGGCATATGGGGTCCGGGTCTGTGTCTTGAGTCTGCGTCTGGGGTCTGGGCTCTGGATCTGGGGTCTGCGATCTGGGGTCTGCGATCTGGGGACTGGGATCTGGGGTCTGGGCTCTGGGTCTGGGGTCTGGGTCTGGGGTCTGGAATCTGGGGTTTGGTTCTGGGGGCTGGGGGCTGTTTCTGGGCTCTGGGTCTGTGGTCTGCTTCTGGGGTCTGTGTCTGGGTCTGGGTTCCTGGTCTGCGTCTGGGTCTGGGGTCTGCGTCTGGGATCTGCGTCTGGGGTCTTGGGTCTGGGACCTGGGACCTGGGACCTGGGGTCTGGGTCTGGGTTCTACATTACGGGTCTGGGTCTGGGGTCTGTGTCTGGGGTCTGGGATCTGTGTCTGTGGTCTGTGATCTGGTTCTGGGGTCTGTGTCTGAGTCTGGGTTCTGCATCTGGTGTCTTGGTCTGGTGTCTAGATCTGGGGTCTGGAGTCTGTATCTGGGGCCTGGGTCTGGGGTCTGGGATCTGGGGTCTGGGGTCTGCTTCTGAGTCTGGGGTCTCCATCAGCTGTCTGGGTCTGGGGTCTGGGTCTGAGGTCTGGGTCTGGGGTCCGAATCTGTGTCTGGGGTCTGCGTCTGGGGCCTGGGTCTGGGGTTTGGGTCTGGGGTCTGGGATCTGGGGTTTGGGGTTTGGGTCTGCGATCTGGGGTCTGGGATCTGGGGTTTGGGGTTTGGGTCTGGGGGCTGGGGTCTGTTTCTGGGCTCTGGATCTGTGATCTGCTTCTGGGGTCTGTGTCTGGGGTCTTGGTCTGCGGTCTGGGGTCTGCATCTGGGTCTGGATCTGGGTCTGAGGTCCGGGTCTGCGTCTGAGTCAGGGTCTGGGGTCTGTGTCTGGGGTTTGGGTCTGCGTTTGGGGTCTGGGTATGGGCCTGGAGTCTGTGTTTGTGTCTACGGTCTTGGGTCTGGGATCTGCATCTGGGTCTGGGATCCAGGTCTGTGACTGTGGTCTGTGTCTGGCGTCTGCATCTGGGGTCAGCATCTGGGTCTGGGGTCCAGGTCTGTGACTGGGGTCTGTGTCTGGCGTCTGCATCTGGGGTCTGTGTCTGGGGTCTGTATCTGGGATCTGCTTCTGCAGTTTGCTACTCGTGTCTGTGTCTGGGTCTGGGGTGTGCATCTGGCTATGGGGTCTGGGGTCTGGGTGTCGGTCTGTGTCTGTGTTCTGCTTCTGGGGTCTGGGTCTGGGGTCTGTGTCTGGGTCTGGAGTTTGCGTCTGGGCCTGGAGTTTGCATCTGGACCTGTGTCTGTGTTCTGGGTCTGGTGTCTGCATATGGACCTGTGTCTGTGTCTATGGTCTGGGGTCTGTGCTCTGGATTTGCATATGGACCTGTGTCTGCGTCAGGGTCTGGTGTCTGCGTCTGGCGATTGGGCCTGTGTTTGGGGTCTGGGTCTGCGTCTGGGGTCTGGGTCTGGGTCTGGACCTGGCATCTGTGTCTGTGTCTGTGTCTAGGGTATGGGGTCTGGGGTCTGTGTCCGGGGTCAGGGGTCTGTGTCTGGAGTCTGCTTCTGCGGTCTGCGTCTAGGGTCTGGGTCTGGGTCTGGGGTCTGGGTCTGGGTCTGTATCTGGGTCTGCGTCTGGACCTGTGTCTGTGTCTGTGTCTGAACCTGTGTCTGTGTCTGGGGTCTGGGGCCTGGGTCTGGGATCTGATATGTGGGGTTTGGCGTCTGGTGTCTGCTTCTGTGGTCTGCGTCTGGGGTCTGGGACGCATCTGGGTCTGTGGTGTGCGTCTGGCGTTTGCATCTGGGTCCAGGGTCTGCATCTGGGGTCTGGGATCTGGGGTCTGGGGTATGGGGTCTTGAGTCTTGGTCTGGGGACTGGAGTCTGCTCTGGGGTCTGCTTCTGGCGTCTGTGTCTGGATCTGGGGTCTGGGGTCTGGGTTCTGTGGTCTGGGGTCTGGGTCTGGGGTCTGGGGTCCAGGGTCTGTGTCTGGGGTCTGTATCTGGGGTCTGTATCTGGGGTCTGCTTCTGTGGGCTGCATCTAGGGTCTGCGTCTGGGATCTGTGTCTGGGGTCTTGGGTCTGGGGCCTGGGGTCTGGGGTCTGCTTCTGGGTCTGGGGTCTCCATCAGCTGTCCGGGTCTGAGGTCTGGATCTGGGTCTGGGGTCAGTTTCTGTGGTCTGTGGTCTGTGGTCTGTGGTCTGTGGTGTGGGATCTTGGGTCTGCATCTGGCGTATGGGGTCCGGGTCTGTGTCTTGGGTCTGCGTCTGGGGTCTGGGCTCTGGATCTGGGGTCTGCGATCTGGGGTCTGCGATCTGGGGACTGGGATCTGGGCTCTGGGATCAGGGGTCTGGGGTCTGGAATCTGTGGTTTGGTTCTGGGGGCTGGGGTCTGTTTCTGGGCTCTGGGTCTGTGGTCTGCTTCTGGGGTCTGTGTCTGGGTTTGGGTTCCTGGTCTGTGTCTGGGCCTGGGGTCTGGGTCTGGTGTCTAGTGTCTGGGATCTTGGGCCTGGGTCTGAGGTTTGGGTCTGGGGTCTGCATTTGGGTCTGGGGTCTGCTTCTGGGTCTGGTCTGGGGCCTGGGTCTTGGGGTCTGTGTCTAGGTCTGGGTTCCTGGTCTGCGCCTGGATCTGGGGTCTGCGTCTAGGGTCTGGGGTCTAGTGTCTGGGTCTGAGGTCTGCGTCTGAGATCTGTGTCTGGGGTCTTGGGTCTGGGGTCTGGGTCTGGACCTGGCGTCTGAGTCTGTGTCTGTGGTCTGTGGTCTGTGGTCTGTGGTCTGGGATCTGGGGTCTGCATCTGGGGTCTGGGGTCCGGGTCTGTGTCTTGGGTCTGCGTCTGGGGCTGTGTCTGGGTCTGGCATCTGCATCTGTGACTGGGTCTGGGTCTGCTTCTGGGGTCTGCGTCAGGAGTCTGTGGTCTGCTTCCAGGATCTGGGGTCTGGCGTCTGGAGCCTGGGCCTGGGTCTGTGTTCTGGGATCTGGTTCTGGGGTCTGTGTCTGAGTCTGGGTTCTGCATATGGTGTCTGGGTCTGGTGTCTAGGTCTGGGGTCCGGGTCTGCGTCGCGGTCTGGGTTCTGCGTCTGTGCTCTGGGTCTGGGTCTGGGTCTGGGATCTGGCTCTGGGTCTGGTCTGGAGTCTGGGTCTAGGTCTGAGGTCTGTGTCTGGGGTCTGGGTCTGGGGTCTCGGGTCTGGGTCTGGAGTGTGGGATGTGGGGTCTGGTGTCTACTTCTGCAGTCTGCGTCTAGGGTCTGTGTCTTGGTTCTGCGTCTGGTGTCTGGGTCTCGGGTCCGGGTATGCATCTGAGTCTGGGGTCTGTGTCTGGTGCCTGGGCTCTGGGGTCTGGGGTTTGGATTCTGTGCCTCTGTCTGGGTTGTGCGTCTGAGGTCTGGGGTCTGGGTCTGGGTCTGCATCTGGGCTCTTGGTCTGGGTCTGAGGTCTGCTTCTGTGGTCTGCATCTAGTGTCTGCGTCTGGGTCTGTATCTGGGTCTGGCTTCTGCATGTGGGTCTGGGTCTGTGTCTGTGGTCTGTGTCTTGGATCTGGGTCTGGGGTCCGGGGTCTGGGGTCCAGGGTCTTCATCTGGGTCTGTGGTCTGGGGTCACGGTCTGGGATCTTGGGCCTGGGTCTGAGGTTTGGGTCTGGGGTCTGCGTTTGGGTCTGGGGTCTGGATCTTGGGGTCTGTGTCTGGGTCTGGGTTCCTGGTCTGCACCTGAGTCTGGGGTCTGCGTCTGGATCTGGGTTCTGCGTCTGGGGTCTGGGTCTGTGGTCGCGTGTCTGGGTCTGGGGATTGCGTCTGGGATCTGTGTCTGGGGTCTTGGATCTGGGTCTGGGGTCTGTGTCTGTGGTCTGTGGTCTGTGGTCTGGGATCTGGGGTCTCTGGTCTGCATCTGGCGTATGAGGTCCGGGTCTGTGTCTTGGGTCTGCGTCTGGGGTCTGGGCTCTGGATCTGGGGTCTGCGATCTGGGGACTGGAATCTGGGCTCTGGGATCTGGGGACTGGAATCTGGGGTCTGGGGTCTGGAATCTGGGGTCTGGTTCTGGGGGCTGGAGTCTGTTTCTGGACTCTGGGTCTGTGGTCTGCTTCTGGGGTCTGTGTCTGGGTTTGGGTTCCTGATCTGTGTCTGGGTCTGGGGTCTGTGTCTGGATCTGGGTTCTGCGTCTGGGATCTGGGTCTGGTGTCTATTGTCTGGGACCTTGGGCCTGGATCTGAGGTTTGGGTCTGGGGTCTGCATTTGGGTCTGGGATCTGCTTCTGGGTCTGGTCTGGGGTCTGGGTCTTGTGGTCGGTGTCTAGGTCTGGGTTCCTGGTCTGCGCCTGGATCTGGGGTCTGCGTCTAGTGTCTGGGGTCTAGTGTCTGGGTCTGGACCTGGCGTCTGAGTCTGTGTCTGTGGTCTGTGGTCTGTGGTCTGTGGTCTGTGGTCTGGTATCTGGGGTCTGCATCTGGGGTCTGGGGTCCGGGTCTGTGATTTGGGTCTGCGTCTGGGGCCTGGGTCTGGGGTCTGGGATTTGGGGTCTGGGATCTGGGGTCTGGGCTTTGTTTCTGGGCTCTGGGTCTGTGGTCTGCTTCTGGGGTCTGTGTCTGGGTCTGGGTTCCTGGTCTGCGTCTGGATCTGGGGTCTGCGTCTGGATCTGGGTTCTGCGTCTGGGGTCTGGGTCTGGGGTCTAGTGTCTGGGTCTGGGGTCTGCGTCTGGGATCTGTGTCTGAGGTCTTGGGTCTGGGACCTGGGACCTGGGGGTCTGTGGTTTGTATCTGGGTCTGGTGTCTGCGCCCTGGGGTCTCGGTCTGGGGTCTCGGTCTGGGTTCTGCATTACGGGTCTGGGTCTGGGGCCTGTGTCTGGGGTCTGGGATCTGTGTCTGTGGTCTGTGATCTGGTTCTGGGGTCTGTGTCTGAGTCTGGGTTCTGCATCTGGTGTCGAGGTCTGGTGTCTCGGTCTGGGGTCTGGGGTCTGCATCTGGGGCCTTGGTCTGGGGTCTGGGATCTGGGGTCTGGGGTCTGCTTCTGAGTCTGGGGTCTCCATCAGCTGTCTGGGTCTGAGGTCTGAGTCTGAGGTCTGGAGTCTGGGGTCTGCATCTGGGTCTGGGTCTGTGGTCTGCTTCTGGGGTCTGCGATTTGTGTCTGGGTCTGTGGTCCGGGTCTGGACCTGGCGTCTGTGTCTGTGTCTGTGTCTGTGGTCTGTGTTCTGTGGCCTGGGATCTGGGATCTGGGGTCTGCATCTGGCTTATGGGGTCCGGGTCAGTGTCTTGGGTCCGCGTCTGGGGTCTGGGCTCTGGATCTGGGGTCTGCGATCTGGGGACAGGGATCTGGGGTTTGGAACCTTGGGTCTGGGGTCTGGTTCTGGGGGCTGTGGTCTCTTTCTGGGCTCTGGGTCTGTGGTCTGCTTCTGGGGTCTGTGTCTGGGTTTGGATTCCTGGTCTGTGTCTGGGTCTGGGGTCTGTGTCTGGATCTGGGTTCTGCGTCTGGGATATGGGTCTGGTGTCTAGTGTCTGGGATCTTGGGCCTGGGTCTGGGGTCTGCGTTTGGGTCTGGGGTCTGCTTCTGGGTCTGGTCTGGGGTCTGGGTCTTGGGGTCTGTGTCTGGGTCTGAGTTCCTGGTCTGCGCCTAGATCTGGGGTCTGCGTCTAGTGTCTGGGGTCTAGTGTCTGGGTCTGGGGTCTTGGGTCTGGGATCTGTGACTGGGGTCTGGGATTTGGGATCTGGGGTCTGTGTCTGGGTTCTGCTTATGGGGTCTGGGTCTGAGGTCTGTGTCTGGGCCTGGAGTCTGCGTCTGGACCTGTGTCTGTGTCTATGGTCTGGGATCTGTGCTCTGGATTTGCATATGGACCTGTGTCTGCGTCAGGATCTGGTGTCTGCGTCTGGCGATTGGGCCTGCGTTTGGGGTCTGGGTCTGGGTCTGTGTCTGGGTCTGCGTCTGGACCTGTGTCTGTGTCTGTGTCTGGACCTGTGTCTGTGTCTGGGGTCTGGGGCCTGGGTCTGGGATCTGATATGTGGGGTTTGGCGTCTGGTGTCTGCTTCTGTGGTCTGCGTCTAGGGTCTGCGTCTGGGGCTGTGTCTGGGTCTATCATCTGCATCTGTGACTGGGTCTGGGTCTGCTTCTGGGATCTGCGTCAGGGGTCTGTGGTCTGTGTCTAGGATCTGGGGTCTGGGATTTGGAGTCTGGGTCTGGGTCTGTGTTCTGTGGTCTTGGTTCTGTGTTTGGGGTCTATGTCTGGGGTCTGTGTCTCGGGTCTGCTTCTGAGATTTGCGTCTGTGGTCTGGGGTCTTGGGTCTGGGGTCTGGGGTCTTGGGTCTGGGATCTGGGATCGGCGCCTGGGTCTGAGGTCCGGGTCTGCGTCTGAGTCTGGGTTGTGTGTCTAGGTCTGGAGTCTGCGTCTGGGGTCTGGGTCTGGGGTCTGCATCTGGGGTCTGCTTCTGCGGTTTGTGTCTTGGGTCTGCGTCTGGGTCTGTGTCTGGGGTCTGCGTCTGGGTCTGTGGTGTGCGTCTGGCGTTTGCATCTGGGTCTGGGGTCTGCATCTGGGGTCTGGGATCTGGGGTCTGGGGTATGGGGTCTTGGGTCTGGGTCTGGGGACTGGAGTCTGCTTCTGGTGTCTGCTTCTGGGGTCTGTGTCTGGATCTGGGGTCTGGTGTCTGGGTTCTGTGGTCTGGCGGTCTGGGTCTGGGGTCCAGGGTCTGTGACTGGGGTCTGTATCTGGGGTCTGTATCTGGGGTCTGCTTCTGTGGGCTGCATCTAGGGTCTGCGTCTGAGATCTGTGTCTGGGGTCTTGGGTCTGGGGCCTGGGGTCTGGGGTCTGCTTCTGGGTCTGGGGTCTCCATCAGCTGTCTGCGGTCTGGTGTCTGTGGTCTGCATCTGAGTCTGGGTCTGAGATCTGGGTCTGCGTCTGAGTCTGGGTCAGTGGTCTGCTTCTGGGGTCTGGGTCTGCGTCTGGGGTCTGCGATCTGGGTTCTGCGATCTGGGGACTGGGATCTGGGGTCTGGGCTCTGGGTCTGGGGTCTGGGTCTGGGGTCTGGAATCTGGGGTTTGGTTCTGGGGGCTGGGGTCTGTTTCTGGGCTCTGGGTCTGTGGTCTGCTTCTGGGGTCTGTGTCTGGGTCTGGGTTCCTGGTCTGCGTCTGGGTCTGGGGTCTGCGTCTGGGATCTGCGTCTGGGGTCTTGGGTCTGGGACCTGGGACCTGGGACCTGGGGTCTGGGTCAGGGTCCAGGGTCTGGATCTGAATCTGCGTCTGGGGTCTGTATCTGGGTCTGGTGTCTGAGCCCTGGGATCTCGGTCTGGGTTCTACATTACGGGTCTGGGTCTGGGGTCTGCATCTGGCGTATGGGGTCCGGGTCTGTGTCTTGGGTCTGCGTCTGGGGTCTGGGCTCTGGATCTGGGGTCTGCGATCTGGGGTCTGCGATCTGGGGACTGGGATCTGGGGTCTTGGCTCTGGGTCTGGGGTCTGGGTCTGAGGTTTGGAATCTGGGGTTTGGTTCTGGGGGCTGGGGTCTGTTTCTGGGCTCTGGGTCTGTGGTCTGCTTCTGGGGTCTGTGTCTGGGTCTGGGTTCCTGGTCTGCGTCTGGGTCTGGGGTCTGCGTCTGGGATCTGCGTCTGGGGTCTTGGGTCTGGGACCTGGGACCTGGGACCTGGGGTCTGGGTCAGGGTCCAGGGTCTGGATCTGAATCTGCGTCTGGGGTCTGTATCTGGGTCTGGTGTCTGAGCCCTGGGATCTCAGTCTGGGTTCTACATTACGGGTCTGGGTCTTGGGTCTGTGTCTGCGGTCTGGGATCTGTGTCTGTGGTCTGTGATCTGGTTCTGGGGTCTGTGTCTGAGTCTGGGTTCTGCATCTGGTGTCTTGGTCTGGTGTCTAGGTCTGGGGTCTGGAGTCTGCATCTGGGGCCTGGGTCTGGGGTCTGGGATCTGGGGTCTGGGGTCTGCTTCTGAGTCTGGGGTCTCCATCAGCTGTCTGGGTCTGGGGTCTGGGTCTGAGGTCTGGGGTCTGGGGTCTGCATCTGGGTCTGGGTCTGTGGTCTGCTTCTGGGGTCTGGGGCCTTGGGTCTGGGTCTGGGTTTTGGGGTCTGGACCTGGCGTCTGTGTCTTTGTCTGTGTCTGTGGTCTGTGGTCTGTGGTTTGGGATCTGGGGTCTGCATCTGGGGTCTGGGGTCCGAATCTGTGTCTGGGGTCTGCGTCTGGGGCCTGGGTCTGGGGTTTGGGTCTGGGGTCTGGGATCTGGGGTTTGGGGTCTGGGATCTGGGCTTTGGGTCTGGGGTCTGGGATCTGGGGATTGGGGTTTGGGTCTGGGATCTGGGGTCTGGGATCTGGGGTTTGGGGTTTGGGTCTGGGGGCTGGGGTCTGTTTCTGGGCTCTGGGTCTGTGATCTGCTTCTGGGGTCTGTGTCTGGGGTCTGGGTCTGCGGTCTGGGGTCTGTGTCTGGGGTTTGGGTCTGCGTTTGGGGTCTGGGTATTTGCCTGGAGTCTGTGTTTGTGTCTACGGTCTTGGGTCTGGGGTCTGCATCTGGGTCTGGGGTCCAGGTCTGTGACTGTGGTCTGTGTCTGGCGTCTGCATCTGGGGTCTGTGTCTGGGGTCTGGGATTTGGGATCTGGGGTCTGGGATCTGGGCTTTGGGTCTGGGGTCTGGGATCTGGGGTTTGGGGTTTGGGTCTGGGATCTGGGGTCTGGGATCTGCGGTTTGAGGTTTGGGTCTGGGGGCTGGGGTCTGTTTCTGGGCTCTGGGTCTGTGATCTGCTTCTGGGGTCTGTGTCTGGGGTCTGGGTCTGCGGTCTGGGGTCTGCATCTGGGTCTGGATCTGGGTCTGAGGTCCGCGTCTGCGTCTGAGTCAGGGTCTGGGGTCTGTGTCTGGGGTTTGGGTCTGCGTTTGGGGTCTGGGTATGGGCCTGGAGTCTGTGTTTGTGTCAACGGTCTTGGGTCTGGGGTCTGCATCTGGGTCTGGGGTCCAGGTCTGTGACTGGGGTCTGTGTCTGGCGTCTGCATCTGGGGTCTGTGTCTGGGGTCTGTATCTGGGATCTGCTTCTGCAGTTTGCTACTCGTGTCTGTGTCTGGGTCTGGGGTGTGCATCTGGCTATGGGGTCTGGGGTCTGGGTCTCGGTCTGTGTCTGGGTTCTGCTTCTGGGGTCTGGGTCTGGGATCTGTGTCTGGGTCTGGAGTTTGCGTCTGGGCCTGGAGTCTGCATCTGGACCTGTGTCTGTGTTCTGGGTCTGGTGTCTGCATCTGGATCTGTGTCTGTGTCTATGGTCTGGGGTCTGTGCTCTGGGTTTGCATATGGACCTGTGTCTGCGTCAGGGTCTGGTGTCTGCATCTGGCGATTGGGTCTGCGTTTGGGGTCTGGGTCTGCGTCTGGGGTCTGGGTCTGGGTCTGGACCTGGCATCTATGCCTGTGTCTGTGTCTAGGGTATGGGGTCTGGGGTCTGTGTCCGGGGTCAGGGGTCTGTGTCTGGAGTCTGCTTCTGCGGTCTGCGTCTAGGGTCTGGGTCTGGGTCTGGGGTCTGGGTCTGGGTCTGTGTCTGGGTCTGCGTCTGGACCTATGTCTGTGTCTGAACCTGTGTCTGTGTCTGGGGTCTGGGGCCTGGGTCTGGGATCTGATATGTGGGGTTTGGCGTCTGGTGTCTGCTTCTGTGGTCTGCGTCTAAGTCTGCGTCTGGGGCTGTGTCTGGGTCTGGCATCTGCATCTGTGACTGGGTTAGGGTCTGCTTCTGGGGTCTGCGTCAGGGCTCTGTGGTCTGTGTCTGGGATCTGGGGTCTGAGATTTGGAGTCTGGGTCTGGGTCTGTGTTCTGTGGTCTTGGTTCTGTGTTTGGGGTCTATGTCTGGGGTCTGTGTCTCGGTTCTGCTTCTGAGATCTGCGTCTGTGGTCTGGGGTCTTGGGTCTGGGGTCTGGGGTCTTGGGTCTGGGGTCTGGGATCGGTGCCTGGGTCTGAGGTCCGGGGCTGCGTCTGAGTCTGGGTTGTGTGTCTAGGTCTGGAGTCTGCGTCTGGGGTCTGGGTCTGGGGTCTGAATCTGGGGTCTGCTTCTGCGGTTTGTGTCTTGGGTCTGCATCTGGGTCTGTGTCTGGGGTCTGGGACGCATCTGGGTCTGTGGTGTGCTTCTGGCGTTTGCATCTGGGTCTGGGGTCTGCATCTGGGGTCTGGGATCTGGGGTCTGGGGTATGGGGTCTTGGGTCTGGGTCTGGGGACTGGAGTCTGCTTCTGGGGTCTGTTTCTGGGGTCTGTGTCTGGATCTGGGGTCTGGTGTCTGGGTTCTGTGGTCTGGGGTCTGGGTCTGGTGTCTGGGGTCCAGGGTCTGTGTCTGGGGTCTGTATCTGGGGTCTGTATCTGGGGTCTGCTTCTGTGGGCTGCATCTAGGGTCTGCGTCTGGGATCTGTGTCTGGGGTCTTGGGTCTGGGGCCTGGGGTCTGGGGTCTGCTTCTGGGTCTGGGGTCTCCATCAGCTGTCCGGGTCTGTGGTCTGGTGTCTGTGGTCTGCATCTGAGTCTGGGTCTGAGATCTGGGTCTGCGTCTGAGTCTGGGTCTGTGGTCTGCTTCTGGAGTCTGGGGTCTGGGGTCTGGGGTCTGGGTCTGGGGTCTGAGGTCTGGATCTGGGTCTGGGGTCTGTGTCTGTGGTCTGTGGTCTGTGGTCTGTGGTCTGTGGTGTGGGATCTGGGGTCTGCATCTGGTGTATGGGGTCCGGGTCTGTGTCTTGGGTCTGCGTCTGGGGTCTGGGCTCTGGATCTGGGGTCTGCGATCTGGGGTCTGCGATCTGGGGACTGGGATCTGGGCTCTGGGATCAGGGGTCTGGGTCTGGAATCTGCGGTTTGGTTCTGGGGGCTGGGGTCTGTTTCTGGGCTCTGGGTCTGTGGTCTGCTTCTGGGGTCTGGGGCCTTGGGTCTGGGTCTGGGGTTTGGGGTCTGGACCTGGCGTCTGTGTCTTTGTCTGTGTCTGTGGTCTGTGGCCTGTGGTTTGGGATCTGGGGTCTGCATCTGGGGTCTGGGATCCGAATGTGTGTCTGGGGTCTGCATCTGGGGCCTGGGTCTGGGCTTTGGGTCTGGGGTCTGGGATCTGGGGTTTGGGGTTTGGGTCTGGGATCTGGGGTCTGGGATCTGGGGTTTGGGGTTTGGGTCTGGGGGCTGGGGTCTGTTTCTGGGCTCTGGGTCTGTGGTCTGCTTCTGGGGTCTGTGTCTGGGTTTGGGTTCCTGGTCTGTGTCTGGGCCTGGGGTCTGTGTCTGGATCTGGGTCTGCGTCTGGGATCTGGGTCTGGTGTCTAGTGTCTGGGATCTTGGGCCTGGGTCTGAGGTTTGGGTCTGGGGTCTGCATTTGGGTCTGGGGTCTGCTTCTGGGTCTGGTCTGGGGCCTGGGTCTTGGGGTCTGTGTCTAGGTCTGGGTTCCTGGTCTGCGCCTGGATCTGGGGTCTGCGTCTAGGGTCTGGGGTCTATTGTCTGGGTCTGAGGTCTGTGTCTGAGATCTGTGTCTGGGGTCTTGGGTCTGGGGTCTGGGTCTGGACCTGGCGTCTGAGTCTGTGTCTGTGGTCTGTGGTCTGTGGTCTGTGGTCTGTGGTCTGTGGTCTGGGATCTGGGGTCTGCATCTGGGGTCTGGGGTCCGGGTCTGTGTCTTGGGTCTGCGTCTGGGGCTGTGTCTGGGTCTGGCATCTGCATCTGTGACTGGGTCTGGGTCTGCTTCTGGGGTCTGCGTCAGGGGTCTGTGGTCTGCGTCTAGGATCTGGGGTCTGGGGTCTGGAGCCTGGGCCTGGGTCTGTGTTCTGGGATCTGGTTCTGGGGTCTGTGTCTGAGTCTGGGTTCTGCATATGGTGTCTGGGTCTGGTGTCTAGGTCTGGGGTCCGGATCTGCGTCGCGGTCTGGGTTCTGCGTCTGGGGTCTGGGTCTGGGTCTGGGTCTGGGTCTGGGATCTGGCTCTGGGTCTGGTCTGGAGTCTGGGTCTAGGTCTGAGGTCTGTGTCTGGGGTCTGGGTCTGGGGTCTCGGGTCTGGGTCTGGAGTGTGGGATGTGGGGTCTGGTGTCTACTTCTGCAGTCTGCGTCTAGGGTCTGTGTCTTGGTTCTGCGTCTGGTGTCTGGGTCTCGGGTCCGGGCATGCATCTGAGTCTGGGGTCTGTGTCTGGTGTCTGGGCTCTGGGGTCTGGGGTTTGGATTCTGTGCCTCTGTCTGGGTTGTGCGTCTGGGGTCTGGGGTCTGGGTCTGGGTCTGCATCTGGGCTTTTGGTCTGGGTCTGAGGTCTGCTTCTGTGGTCTGCATCTAGTGTCTGCGTCTGGGTCTGTATCTGGGTCTGGCTTCTGCATGTGGGTCTGGGGTCTGTGTCTGTGGTCTGTGTCTTGGATCTGGGTCTGGGGTCCGGGGTCTGGGGTCCAGGGTCTTCATCTGGGTCTGTGGTCTGGGGTCACGGTCTGGGATCTTGGGCTTGGGTCTGAGGTTTGGGTCTGGGGTCTGCGTTTGGGTCTGGGGTCTGGATCTTGGGGTCTGTGTCTGGGTCTGGGTTCCTGGTCTGCACCTGAGTCTGGGGTCTGCGTCTGGATCTGGGTTCTGCGTCTGGGGTCTGGGTCTGTGGTCGCGTGTCTGGGTCTGGGGACTGTGTCTGGGATCTGTGTCTGGGGTCTTGGATCTGGGTCTGGGGTCTGTGTCTGTGGTCTGTGGTCTGTGGTCTGGGATCTGGGGTCTGTGGTCTGCATCTGGCGTATGAGGTCCGGGTCTGTGTCTTGGGTCTGCGTCTGGGGTCTGGGCTCTGGATCTGGGTTCTGCGATCTGGGGACTGGAATCTGGGCTCTGGGATCTGGGGACTGGAATCTGGGGTCTGGGGTCTGGAATCTGGGGTCTGGTTCTGGGGGCTGGAGTCTGTTTCTGGGCTCTGGGTCTGTAGTCTGCTTCTGGGGTCTGTGTCTGGGTTTGGGTTCCTGGTCTGCGTCTGGGTCTGGGGTCTGCGTCTGGATCTGGGTTCTGCGTCTGGGGTCTGTGTCTGGGGTCTAGTGTCTGGGTCTGGGGTCTGCGTCTGGGATCTGTGTCTGGGGTCTTGGGTCTGGGACCTGGGACCTGGGGGTCTGTGGTCTGTATCTGGGATGGTGTCTGCACCCTGGGGTCTCGGTATGGGGTCTCGGTCTGGGTTCTGCATTACGGGTCTGGGTCTGGGGCCTGTGTCTGGGGTCTGGGATCTGTGTCTGTGGTCTGTGATCTGGTTCTGGGGTCTGTGTCTGAGTCTGGGTTCTGCATCTGGTGTCTAGGTCTGGTGTCTAGGTCTGGGGTCTGGGGTCTGCATCTGGGGCCTTGGTCTGGGGTCTGGGATCTGGGGTCTGGGGTCTGCTTCTGAGTCTGGGGTCTCCATTAGCTGTCTGGGTCTGAGGTCTGGGTCTGAGGTCTGGAGTCTGGGGTCTGCATCTGGGTCTGGGTCTGTGGTCTGCTTCTGGGGTCTGGGATTTGTGTCTGGGTCTGTGGTCCGGGTCTGGACCTGGCGTCTGTGTCTGTGTCTGTGTCTGTGGTCTGTGGTCTGTGGCCTGGGATCTGGGATCTGGGGTCTGCATCTGGCTTATGGGGTCCGGGTCAGTGTCTTGGGTCCGCGGCTGGGGTCTGATCTGGGGTCTGCGATCTGGGGACAGGGATCTGGGGTCTGGAAATTTGGGTCTGGGGTCTGGTTCTGGGGGCTGGGGTCTGTTTCTGGGCTCTGGGTCTGTGGTCTGCTTCTGGGGTCTGTGTCTGGGTTTGGATTCCTGGTCTGTGTCTGGGTCTGGGGTCTGTGTCTGGATCTGGGTTCTGCGTCTGGGATATGGGTCTGGTGTCTAGTATCTGGGATCTTGGGCCTGGGTCTGGGATCTGCGTTTGGGTCTGGGGTCTGCTTCTGGGTCTGGTCTGGGGTCTGGGTCTTGGGGTCTGTGTCTGGGTCTGGGTTCCTGGTCTGCGCCTAGATCTGGGGTCTGCGTCTAGTGTCTGGGGTCTAGTGTCTGGGTCTGGGGTCTTGGGTCTGGGATCTGTGTCTGGGGTCTGGGATTTGGGGTCTGGGGTCTGTGTCTGGGTTCTGCTTATGGGGTCTGGGTCTGGGGTCTGTGTCTGGGTCTGGAGTTTGCGTCTGGGCCTGGAGTCTGCGTCTGGACCTGTGTCTGTGTCTATGGTCTGGGATCTGTGCTCTGGATTTGCATATGGACCTGTGTCTGCGTCAGGATCTGGTGTCTGCGTCTGGCGATTGGGCCTGCGTTTGTGGTCTGGGTCTGCGTCTGGGGTCTGGGTCTGGGTCTGGACCTGGCATCTGTGTCTGTGTCTGTGTCTAGGGTTTGGGGTCTGGGGCCTGTGTCCGGGGTCTGGGGTCTGTGTCTGGAGTCTGCTTCTGCGGTCTGCGTCTAGGGTCTGGGTCTGGGTCTGGGGTCTGGGTCTGGGTCTGTGTCTGGGTCTGCGTCTGGACCTGTGTCTGTGTCTGTGTCTGGACCTATATCTGTGTCTGGGGTCTGGGGCCTGGGTCTGGGATCTGATATGTGGGGTTTGGCGTCTGGTGTCTGCTTCTGTGGTCTGCGTCTAGGGTCTGCGTCTGGGGCTGTGTCTGGGTCTGGCATCTGCATCTGTGACTGGGTCTGGGTCTGCTTCTGGGGTCTGCGTCAGGGGTCTGTGGTCTGTGTCTAGGATCTGGGCTTTGGGATCTGGAGTCTGGGTCTGGGTCTGTGTTCTGTGGTCTTGGTTCTGTGTTTGGGGTCTATGTCTGGGGTCTGTGTCTCGGTTCTGCTTCTGAGATCTGCGTCTATGGTCTGGGGTCTTGGGTCTGGGGTCTGGGGTCTTGGGTCTGGGGTCTGGGATCGGCGCCTGGGTCTGAGGTCCGGGTCTGCGTCTGAGTCTGGGTTGTGTGTCTAGGTCTGGAGTCTGCGTCTGGGGTCTGGGTCTGGGGTCTGCATCTGGGGTCTGCTTCTGCGGTTTGTGTCTTGGGTCTGCGTCTGGGTCTGTGTCTGGGGTCTGCGTCTGGGTCTGTGGTGTGCGTCTGGCGTTTGCATCTGGGTCTGGGGTCTGCATCTGGGGTCTGGGATCTGGGGTCTGGGGTATGGGGTCTTGGGTCTGGGTCTGGGGACTGGAGTCTGCTTCTGGGGTCTGCTTCTGGGGTCTGTGTCTGGATCTGGGGTCTGGTGTCTGGGTTCTGTGGTCTGGGGTCTGGGTCTGGGGTCCAGGGTCTGTGACTGGGGTCTGTATCTGGGGTCTGTACCTGGGGTCTGCTTCTGTGGGCTGCATCTTGGGTCTGCGTCTGGGATCTGTGTCTGGGGTCTTGGGTCTGGGGCCTGGGGTCTGGGGTCTGCTTCTGGGTCTGGGGTCTCCATCAGCTGTCTGCGGTCTGGTGTCTGTGGTCTGCATCTGAGTCTGGGTCTGAGATCTGGGTCTGCGTCTGAGTCTGGGTCAGTGGTCTGCTTCTGGGGTCTGGTTCTGCGTCTGGGGTCTGGGGTCTGGGGTCTGGGGTCTGGGTCTGGGGTCTGAGGTCTGGATCTGGGTCTGGGGTCTGTGTCTGTGGTCTGTGGTCTGTGGTCTGTGGTCTGTGGTCTGTGGTGTGGGATCTGGGGTCTGCATCTGGCGTATGGGGTCCGGGTCTGTGTCTTGGGTCTGCGTCTGGGGTCTGGGCTCTGGATCTGGGGTCTGCGATCTGGGGTCTGCGATCTGGGGACTGGGATCTGGGGTCTGGGCTCTGGGTCTGGGGTCTGGGTCTGGGGTCTGGAATCTGAGGTTTGGTTCTGGGGGCTGGAGTCTGTTTCTGGGCTCTGGGTCTGTGGTCTGCTTCTGGGGTCTGTGTCTGGGTCTGGGTTCCTGGTCTGCGTCTGGGTCTGGGGTCTGCATCTGGGATCTGCGTCTGGGGTCTTGGGTCTGGGTCCTGGGACCTGGGACCTGGGGTCTGGGTCAGGGTCCAGGGTCTGGATCTGAATCTGCGTCTGGGGTCTGTATCTGGGTCTGGTGTCTGAGCCCTGGGATCTCGGTCTGGGTTCTACATTACGGGTCTGGGTCTGGGGTCTGCATCTGGCGTATGGGGTCCGGGTCTGTGTCTTGGGTCTGCGTCTGGGGTCTGGGCTCTGGATCTGGGGTCTGCGATCTGGGGTCTGCGATCTGGGGACTGGGATCTGGGGTCTGGGCTCTGGGTCTGGGGTCTGGGTCTGGGGTCTGGAATCTGGGGTTTGGTTCTGGGGGCTGGGGTCTGTTTCTGGGCTCTGGGTCTGTGGTCTGCTTCTGGGGTCTGTGTCTGGGTCTGGGTTCCTGGTCTGCGTCTGGGTCTGGGGTCTGCGTCTGGGATCTGCGTCTGGGGTCTTGGGTCTGGGACCTGGGACCTGGGACCTGGGGTCTGGGTTAGGGTCCAGGGTCTGGATCTGAATCTGAGTCTGGGGTCTGTATCTGGGTCTGGTGTCTGAGCCCTGGGATCTCGGTCTGGGTTCTACATTACGGGTCTGGGTCTGGTGTCTGCATCTGGCGTATGGGGTCCGGGTCTGTGTCTTGGGTCTGCGTCTGGGGTCTGGGCTCTGGATCTGGGGTCTGCGATCTGGGGTCTGCGATCTGGGGACTGGGATCTGGGGTCTGGGCTCTGGGTCTGGGGTCTGGGTCTGGGGTCTGGAATCTGGGGTTTGGTTCTGGGGGCTGGGGTCTGTTTCTGGGCTCTGGGTCTGTGGTCTGCTTCTGGGGTCTGTGTCTGGGTCTGGGTTCCTGGTCTGCGTCTGGGTCTGGGGTCTGCGTCTGGGATCTGCGTCTGGGGTCTTGGGTCTGGGACCTGGGACCTGGGACCTGGGGTCTGGGTCAGGGTCCAGGGTCTGGATCTGAATCTGCGTCTGGGGTCTGTATCTGGGTCTGGTATCTGAGCCCTGGGATCTCGGTCTGGGTTCTACATTACGGGTCTGGGTCTGGGGTCTGTGTCTGGGGTCTGGGATCTGTGTCTGTGGTCTGTGATCTGGTTCTGGGGTCTGTGTCTGAGTCTGGGTTCTGCATCTGGTGTCTTGGTCTGGTGTCTAGGTCTGGGGTCTGGAGTCTGCATCTGGGGCCTGGATCTGGGGTCTGGGATCTGGGGTCTGGGGTCTGCTTCTGAGTCTGGGGTCTCCATCAGCTGTCTGGGTCTGGGGTCTGGGTCTGAGGTCTGGGGTCTGGGGTCTGCATCTGGGTCTGGGTCTGTGGTCTGCTTCTGGGGTCTGGGGCCTTGGGTCTGGGTCTGGGGTTTGGGGTCTGGACCTGGCGTCTTTTTCTTTGTCTGTGTCTGTGGTCTGTGGTCTGTGGTTTGGGATCTGGGCTCTGCATCTGGGGTCTGGGGTCCGAATCTGTGTCTGGGGTCTGCGTCTGGGGCCTGGATCTGGGGTTTGGGTCTGGGGTCTGGGATCTGGGGTCTGGGATCTGGGCTTTGGGTCTGGGGTCTGGGATCTGGGGTTTGGGGTTTGGGTCTGGGACCTGGGGTCTGGGATCTGCGGTTTGAGGTTTGGGTCTGGGGGCTGGGGTCTCTTTCTGGGCTCTGGGTCTGTGATCTGCTTCTGGGGTCTGTGTCTGGGGTCTGGGTCTGCGGTCTGGGGTCTGCATCTGGGTCTGGATCTGGGTCTGAGGTCCGGGTCTGCGTCTGAGTCAGGGTCTGGGGTCTGTGTCTGGGGTTTGGGTCTGCGTTTGGGGTCTGGGTATGGGCCTGGAGTCTGTGTTTGTGTCTACGGTCTTGGGTCTGGGGTCTGCATCTGGGTCTGGGGTCCAGGTCTGTGACTGTGGTCTGTGTCTGGCGTCTGCATCTGGGGTCAGCATCTGGGTCTGGGGTCCAGGTCTGTGACTGGGGTCTGTGTCTGGCGTCTGCATCTGGGGTCTGTGTCTGGGGTCTGTATCTGGGATCTGCTTCTGCAGTTTGCTACTCGTGTCTGTGTCTGGGTCTGGGGTGTGCATCTGGCTATGGGGTCTGGGGTCTGGGTCTCGGTCTGTGTCTGGGTTCTGCTTCTGGGGTCTGGGTCTGGGGTCTGTGTCTGGGTCTGGAGTTTGCGTCTGGACCTGTGTCTGTATCTATGGTCTGGGGTCTGTGCTCTGGATTTGCATATGGACCTGTGTCTGCGTCAGGGTCTGGTGTCTGCATCTGGCGATTGGGTCTGCGTTTGGGGTCTGGGTCTTCGTCTGGGGTCTGGGTCTGGGTCTGGACCTGGCATCTGTGTCTGTGTCTGTGTCTAGGGTATGGGGTCTGTGTCCGGGGTCAGGGGTCTGTGTCTGGAGTCTGCTTCTGCGGTCTGCGTCTAGGGTCTGGGTCTGTGTCTGAACCTGTGTCTGTGTCTGGGGTCTGGGGCCTGGGTCTGGGATCTGATATGTGGGGTTTGGCGTCTGGTGTCTGCTTCTGTGGTCTGCGTCTAGGGTCTGCGTCTGGGGCTGTGTCTGGGTCTGGCATCTGCATCTGTGACTGGGTTAGGGTCTGCTTCTGGGGTCTGCGTCAGGGCTCTGTGGTCTGTGTCTAGGATCTGGGGTCTGAGATTTGGAGTCTGGGTCTGGGTCTGTGTTCTGTGGTCTTGGTTCTGTGTTTGGGGTCTATGTCTGGGGTCTGTGTCTCGGTTCTGCTTCTGAGATCTGCATCTGTGGACTGGGGTCTTGGGTCTGGGGTCTGGGATCGGTGCCTGGGTCTGAGGTCCGGGGCTGCGTCTGAGTCTGGGTTGTGTGTCTAGGTCTGGAGTCTGCGTCTGGGGTCTGGGTCTGGGGTCTGCATCTGGGGTCTGCTTCTGCGGTTTATGTCTTGGGTCTGCATCTGGGTCCGTGTCTGGGGTCAGGGACGCATCTGGGTCTGGGGTCTGCATCTGGGGTCTGGGGTCTGGGGTATGGGGTCTTGGGTCTGGGTCTGGGGACTGAAGTCTGCTTCTGGGGTCTGCTTCTGGGGTCTGTGTCTGGATCTGGGGTCTGGTGTCTGGGTTCTGTGGTCTGGGGTCTGGGTCTGGTGTCTGGGGTCCAGGGTCTGTGTCTGGGGTCTGTATCTGGGGTCTGTATCTTGGGTCTGCTTCTGTGGGCTGCATCTAGGGTCTGCGTCTGGGATCTGTGTCTGGGGTCTGGGGTCTGGGTCTGGGGTCTGAGGTCTGGATCTGGGTCTGGGGTCTGTGTCTGTGGTCTGTGGTCTGTGGTCTGTGGTCTGTGGTCTGTGGTGTGGGATCTGGGGTCTGCATCTGGTGTATGGGGTCCGGGTCTGTGTCTTGGGTCTGCGTCTGGGGTCTGGGCTCTGGGTCTGGGGTCTGCGATCTGGGGACTGGGATCTGGGCTCTGGGATCAGGGGTCTGGGGTCTGTGTCTGGGTTTGGGTTCCTGGTCTGTGTCTGGGCCTGGGGTCTGTGTCTGGATCTGGGTTCTGCGTCTGGGATCTGGGTCTGGTGTCTAGTGTCTGGGATCTTGGGCCTGGGTCTGAGGTTTGGGTCTGGGGTCTGCATTTGGGTCTGGGGTCTGCTTCTGGGTCTGGTCTGGGGCCTGGGTCTTGGGGTCTGTGTCTAGGTCTGGGTTCCTGGTCTGCGCCTGGATTTGGGGTCTGCGTCTAGGGTCTGGGGTCTAGTGTCTGAGTCTGAGGTCTGCGTCTGAGATCTGTGTCTGGGGTCTTGGGTCTGGGGTCTGGGTCTGGACCTGGCGTCTGAGTCTGTGTCTGTGGTCTGTGGTCTGTGGTCTGTGGTCTGTGGTCTGTGGTCTGGGATCTGGGGTCTGCATCTGGGGTCTGGGGTCCGGGTCTGTGTCTTGGGTCTGCGTCTGGGGCTGTGTCTGGGTCTGGCATCTGCATCTGTGACTGGGTCTGGGTCTGCTTCTGGGGTCTGCGTCAGGGGTCTGTGGTCTGCGTCTAGGATCTGGGGTCTGGGGACTGGAGCCTGGGCCTGGGTCTGTGTTCTGGGATCTGGTTCTGGGGTCTGTGTCTGAGTCTGGGTTCTGCATATGGTGTCTGGGTCTGGTGTCTAGGTCTGGGGTCCGGGTCTGCGCGTGGTCTGGGTTCTGCGTCTGGGGTCTGGGTCTGGGTCTGGGTCTGGGTCTGGGATCTGGCTCTGGGTCTGGTCTGGAGTCTGGGTCTAGGTCTGAGGTCTGTGTCTGGGGTCTGGGTCTGGGGTCTCGGGTCTGGGTCTGGAGTGTGGGATGTGGGGTCTGGTGTCTACTTCTGCAGTCTGCGTCTAGGGTCTGTGTCTTGGTTCTGCGTCTGGTGTCTGGGTCTCGGGTCTGTGGTCGCGTGTCTGGGTCTGGGGACTGCGTCTGGGATCTGTGTCTGGGGTCTTGGATCTGGGTCTGGGGTCTGTGTCTGTGGTCTGTGGTCTGTGGTCTGGGATCTGGGGTCTGTGGTCTGCATCTGGCGTATGAGGTCCGGGTCTGTGTCTTGGGTCTGCGTCTGGGGTCTGGGCTCTGGATCTGGGGTCTGCGATCTGGGGACTGGAATCTGGGCTCTGGGATCTGGGGACTGGAATCTGGGGTCCTGGGGTCTGGAATCTGGGGTCTGGTTCTGGGGGCTGGAGTCTGTTTCTGGGCTCTGGGTCTGTAGTCTGCTTCTGGGGTCTGTGTCTGGGTCTGGTCTGGGGTCTGGGTCTTGGGGTCTGTGTCTGGGTCTGGGTTCCTGGTCTGCGCCTGGATCTGGGGTCTGCGTCTAGTGTCTGGGGTCTAGTGTCTGGGTCTGGACCTGGCGTCTGAGTCTGTGTCTGTGGCCTGTGGTCTGGGGTCTGTGGTCTGTGGTCTGTGGTCTGTGGTCTGGGATCTGGGGTATGCATCTGGGGTCTGGGGTCCGGGTCTGTGATTTGGGTCAGCGTCTGGGGCCTGGGTCTGGGGTCTGGGATTTGGGGTCTGGGATCTGGGGTCTGGGCTTTGTTTCTGGGCTCTGGGTCTGTGGTCTGCTTCTGGGGTCTGTGTCTGGGTCTGGGTTCCTGGTCTGCGTCTGGGTCTGGGTTCTGCGTCTGGATCTGGGTTCTGCATCTGGGGTCTGGGTCTGGGGTCTAGTGTCTGGGTCTGGGGTCTGCGTCTGGGATCAGTGTCTGTGGTCTTGGGTCTGGGACCTGGGACGTGGGGTCTGTGGTCTGTATCTGGGTCTGGTGTCTGCGCCCTGGGGTCTCGGTATGGGGTCTCGGTCTGGGTTCTGCATTACGGCTTTGGGTCTGGGGCCTGTGTCTGGGGTCTGGGATCTGTGTCTGTGGTCTGTGATCTGGTTATGGGGTCTGTGTCCGAGTCTGGGTTCTGCATCTGGTGTCTAGGTCTGGTGTCTTGGTCTGGGGTCTGGGGTCTGCATCTGGGGCCTTGGTCTGGGGTCTGGGATCTGGGGTCTGAGGTCTGCTTCTGAGTCTGGGGTCTCCATCAGCTGTCTGGGTCTGGGGTCTGGGTCTGAGGTCTGGAGTCTGGGGTCTGCATCTGGGTTTGGGTCTGTGGTCTGCTTCTGGGGTCTGGGATTTGTGCCTGGGTCTGTGGTCCGGGTCTGGACCTGGCGTCTGTGTCTGTGTCTGTGTCTGTGGTCTGTGGTCTGTGGTTTGGGATCTGTGGTCTGCATCTGGTGTCTGGGGTCCGAATCTGTGTCTGGGGTCTGCGTCTGGGGCCTGGGTCTGGGGTTTGGGTCTGTGGTCTGGAATCTGGAATCTGGGGTCTGGGGTCTGGGGTTTGGGTCTGGGGGCTGGGGTCTGTTTCTGGGCTCTGGGTCTGTGATCTGCTTCTGGGGTCTGTGTCTGGGGTCTGGGTTTGCGGTCTGGGGTCTACATCTGGGTCTGGATCTGGGTCTGAGGTCTGGGTCTGGGATCTGCGTTTGGGTCTGGGGTCTGCTTCTGGGTCTAGTCTGGGGTCTGGGTCTTGGGATCTGTGTCTGCGTCTGGGTTCTGGTCTGCGCCTGGATCTGGGGTCTGCGTCTAGTGTCTGGAGTCTAGTGTCTGGGTCTGGGGTCTTGTGACTGGGATCTGTGTCTCGGGTCTTGGGTCTGGGGTCTGGGTCTGGACCTGGCGTCTGAGTCTGAGTCTGTGTCTGTGGTCTGTGGTCTGTGGTCTGTGATCTGGGGTCTGCATCTGGGGTCTGGGGTCCAGGTCTGTGATTTGAGTCTGCGTCTGGGGCCTGGGTCTGGGGTCTGGGATTTGGGGTCTGGAATCTGGGGTCTGGGCTCTGTTTCTGGGCTCTGGGTCTGTGGTCTGCTTCTGGGGTCTGTGTCTGGGTCTGGGTTCCTGGTCTGCGTCTGGGTCTGGGATCTGCGTCTGGATCTGGGTTCTGCGTCGAGGTTCTGGGTCTGGGGTCGAGTGTCTGGGTCTGGGGTCTGCGTCTGGGATCTGTGTCTGGGGTCTTGGGTCTGGGGTCTGGGTCTGGACTTGACGTCTGAGTCTGTGTCTGTGTCTGTGGTCTGTGGTCTGTGGTCTGCGATCTGGGGTCTGCACCTGGGGTCTGGGGTCCGGGTCTGTGATTTGGGTCTGCGTCTGGGGCCTGGGTCTGGGGTCTGGGATTTGGGGTCGGGGCTCTGTTTCTGGGCTCTGGGTCTGTGGTCTGCTTCTGGGGTCTGTGTCTGGGTCTGGGTTCCTGGTCTGCGTCTGGGTCTGGGGTCTGCGTCTGGATCTGGGTTCTGCGTCTGTGGTCTGGGTCTGGGGTCTAGTGTCTGGGTCTGGGGTCTGCGTCTGGGATCTGTGTCTGGGGTCTTGGGTCTGGGACCTGGGACCTGGGGTCTGGGGTCTGAGTCTGGGTCCAGGGTCTGGATCTGAGTCTGCGTCTGTGGTCTGAATCTGGGTCTGGTGTCTGCGCCCTGGGGTCTCGGTCTGGGGTCTCGGTCTGGGTTCTGCATTACGGGTCTGGGTCTAGGGTCTGTGTCTGGGGTCTGGGATCTGTGTCTGTGGTCTGTGATCTGGTTCTGGGGTCTGTGTCTGAGTCTGGGTTCTACATCTGGTGTCTAGGTCTGGTGTCTAGGTCTGGGGTCTGGAGTCTGCATCTGGGGCCTCGGTCTGGGGTCTGGGATCTGGGGTCTGGGGTCTGCTTCTGAGTCTGTGGTCTCCATCAGCTGTCTGGGTCTGGGGTCTGAGTCTGAGGTCTGGGGTCTGGTGTCTGCATCTAGGTCTGGGTCTTTGGTCTGCTTCTGGGGTCTGGGGCCTTGGGTCTGGGTCTGGGGTCTGGGGTCTGCTTCTGAGTCTGTGGTCTCCATCAGCTGTCTGGGTCTGGGGTCTGAGTCTGAGGTCTGGGGTCTGGTGTCTGCATCTAGGTCTGGGTCTTTGGTCTGCTTCTGGGGTCTAGGGCCTTGGGTCTGGGTCTGGGGTTTGGGGTCTGGTTCTGGACCTAGCGTCTGTGTCTTTCTCTGTGTCTGTGGTCTGTGGTCTGTGGTCTGTGGTCTGTGGTCTGTGGTTCGGGATCTGGGGTCTGCATCTGGGGTCTGGGGTCCGATTCTGTGTCTGGGGTCTGCGTCTGGGGCCAGGGTCTGGGGTTTGGGTCTGGGGTCTGGGATCTGGGGTCTGGGATCTGGGGTTTGGGTCTGGGGTTTGGGTCTGGGGACTGGGATCTGGGGTTTGGGGTTTGGGTCTGGGATCTGGGGTCTGGGATCTGGGGTTTGGGGTTTGGGTCTGGGGGATGGGGTCTGTTTCTGATCTCTGGGTCTGTGATCTGCTTCTGGGGTCTGGGTCTGCGGTCTGGGGTCTGCATCTGGGTCTGGATCTGGGTCTGAGGTCCGGGTCTGTGTCTGAGTCAGGGTCTGGGGTCTGTGTCTGGGGTTTGGGTCTGCATTTGGGGTCTGGGTATGGGCCTGGAGTCTGTGTTTGTGTCTACGGTCTTGGGTCTGGGGTCTGCATCTGGGTCTGGGGTCCAGGTCTGTGACTGGGGTCTGTGTCTGGCGTCTGCATCTGGGGTCTGCATCTGGGTCTGGGGTCCAGGTCTGTGACTGGGGTCTGTGTCTGGCGTCTGCATCTGGGGTCTCCATCAGATGTCTGCGGTCTGGTGTCTGTGGTCTGCATCTGAGTCTGGGTCTGAGATCTGGGTCTGCGTCTGAGTCTGGGTCAGTGGTCTGCTTCTGGGGTCTGGGTCTGCGTCTGGGGTCTGGGGTATGGGTTCTGGGGGCTGGGTCTGGGGTCTGAGGTCTGGATCTGGGTCTGGGGTCTGTGTCTGTGGTCTGTGGTCTGAGGTCTGTGGTCTGTGGTGTGGAATCTGGGGTCTGCATCTGGCGCATGGGGTCCGGGACTGTGTCTTGGGTCTGCGTCTGGGGTCTGGGCTCTGGATCTGGGGTCTGCGATCTGGGGTCTGCGATCTGGGGACTGGGATCTGGGGTCTGGGCTCTGGGTCTGGGGTCTGGGTCTGGGGTCTGGAATCTGGGGTTTGGTTCTGGGGGCTGGGGTCTGTTTCTGGGCTCTGGGTCTGTGGTCTGCTTCTGGGGTCTGTGTCTGGGTCTGGGTTCCTGGTCTGCGTCTGGGTCTGGGGTCTGCGTCTGGGATCTGCGTCTGGGGTCTTGGGTCTGGGACCTGGGACCTGGGACCTGGGGTCTGGGTCAGGGTCCAGGGTCTGGATCTGAATCTGCGTCTGGGGTCTGTATCTGGGTCTGGTGTCTGAGCCCTGGGATCTCGGTCTGGGTTCTACATTACGGGTCTGGGTCTGGGGTCTGCATCTGGCGTATGGGGTCCGGGTCTGTGTCTTGGGTCTGCGTCTGGGGTCTGGGCTCTGGATCTGGGGTCTGCGATCTGGGGTCTGCGATCTGGGGACTGGGATCTGGGGTCTGGGCTCTGGGTCTGGGGTCTGGGTCTGAGGTTTGGAATCTGGGGTTTGGTTCTGGGGGCTGGGGTCTGTTTCTGGGCTCTGGGTCTGTGGTCTGCTTCTGGGGTCTGTGTCTGGGTCTGGGTTCCTGGTCTGCGTCTGGGTCTGGGGTCTGCGTCTGGGATCTGCGTCTGGGGTCTTGGGTCTGGGACCTGGGACCTGGGACCTGGGGTCTGGGTCAGGGTCCAGGGTCTGGATCTGAATCTGCGTCTGGGGTCTGTATCTGGGTCTGGTGTCTGAGCCCTGGGATCTCAGTCTGGGTTCTACATTACGGGTCTGGATCTTGGGTCTGTGTCTGGGGTCTGGGATCTGTGTCTGTGGTCTGTGATCTGGTTCTGGGGTCTGTGTCTGAGTCTGGGTTCTGCATCTGGTGTCTTGGTCTGGTGTCTAGGTCTGGGGTCTGGAGTCTGCATCTGGGGCCTGGGTCTGGGGTCTGGGATCTGGGGTCTGGGGTCTGCTTCTGAGTCTGGGGTCTCCATCAGCTGTCTGGGTCTGGGGTCTGGGTCTGAGGTCTGGGGTCTGGGGTCTGCATCTGGGTCTGGGTCTGTGGTCTGCTTCTGGGGTCTGGGGCCTTGGGTCTGGGTCTGGGTTTTGGGGTCTGGACCTGGCGTCTGTGTCTTTGTCTGTGTCTGTGGTCTGTGGTTTGGGATCTGGGGTCTGCATCTGGGGTCTGGGGTCCGAATCTGTGTCTGGGGTCTGCGTCTGGGGCCTGGGTCTGGGGTTTGGGTCTGGGGTCTGGGATCTGGGGTTTGGGGTCTGGGATCTGGGCTTTGGGTCTGGGGTCTGGGATCTGGGGATTGGGGTTTGGGTCTGGGATCTGGGGTCTGGGATCTGGGGTTTGGGGTTTGGGTCTGGGGGCTGGGGTCTGTTTCTGGGCTCTGGGTCTGTGATCTGCTTCTGGGGTCTGTGTCTGGGGTCTGGGTCTGCGGTCTGGGGTCTGCATCTGGGTCTGGATCTGGGTCTGAGGTCCGGGTCTGCGTCTGAGTCAGGGTCTGGGGTCTGTGTCTGGGGTTTGGGTCTGCGTTTGGGGTCTGGGTATGGGCCTGGAGTCTGTGTTTGTGTCAACGGTCTTGGGTCTGGGGTCTGCATCTGGGTCTGGGGTCCAGGTCTGTGACTGTGGTCTGTGTCTGGCGTCTGCATCTGGGGTCAGCATCTGGGTCTGGGGTCCAGGTCTGTGACTGGGGTCTGTGTCTGGCGTCTGCATCTGGGGTCTGTGTCTGGGGTCTGTATCTGGGATCTGCTTCTGCAGTTTGCTACTCGTGTCTGTGTCTGGGTCTGGGGTGTGCATCTGGCTATGGGGTCTGGGGTCTGGGTCTCGGTCTGTGTCTGGGTTCTGCTTCTGGGGTCTGGGTCTGGGATCTGTGTCTGGGTCTGGAGTTTGCGTCTCGGCCTGAAGTCTGCATCTGGACCTGTGTCTGTGTTCTGGGTCTGGTGTCTGCATCTGGATCTGTGTCTGTGTCTATGGTCTGGGGTCTGTGCTCTGGATTTGCATATGGACCTGTGTCTGCGTCAGGGTCTGGTGTCTGCATCTGGCGATTGGGTCTGCGTTTGGGGCCTGGGTCTGCGTCTGGGGTCTGGGTCTGGGTCTGGACCTGGCATCTGTGCCTGTGTCTGTGTCTAGGGTATGGGGTCTGGGGTCTGTGTCCGGGGTCAGGGGTCTGTGTCTGGAGTCTGCTTCTGCGGTCTGCGTCTAGGGTCTGGGTCTGGGTCTGGGGTCTGGGTCTGGGTCTTTGTCTGGGTCTGCGTCTGGACCTATGTCTGTGTCTGAACCTGTGTCTGTGTCTGGGGTCTGGGGCCTGGGTCTGGGATCTGATATGTGGGGTTTGGCGTCTGGTGTCTGCTTCTGTGGTCTGCGTCTAAGTCTGCGTCTGGGGCTGTGTCTGGGTCTGGCATCTGCATCTGTGACTGGGTTAGGGTCTGCTTCTGGGGTCTGCGTCAGGGCTCTGTGGTCTGTGTCTGGGATCTGGGGTCTGAGATTTGGAGTCTGGGTCTGGGTCTGTGTTCTGTGGTCTTGGTTCTGTGTTTGGGGTCTATGTCTGGGGTCTGTGTCTCGGTTCTGCTTCTGAGATCTGCGTCTGTGGTCTGGGGTCTTGGGTCTGGGGTCTGGGGTCTTGGGTCTGGGGTCTGGGATCGGTGCCTGGGTCTGAGGTCCGGGGCTGCGTCTGAGTCTGGGTTGTGTGTCTAAGTCTGGAGTCTGCGTCTGGGGTCTGGGTCTGGGGTCTGAATCTGGGGTCTGCTTCTGCGGTTTGTGTCTTGGGTCTGCATCTGGGTCTGTGTCTGGGGTCTGGGACGCATCTGGGTCTGTGGTGTGCGTCTGGCGTTTGCATCTGGGTCTGGGGTCTGCATCTGGGGTCTGGGATCTGGGGTCTGGGTCTGGGTCTGGGGACTGGAGTCTGCTTCTGGGGTCTGTTTCTGGGGTCTGTGTCTGGATCTGGGGTCTGGTGTCTGGGTTCTGTGGTCTGGGGTCTGGGTCTGGTGTCTGGGGTCCAGGGTCTGTATCTGGGGTCTGTATCTGGGGTCTGCTTCTGTGGGCTGCATCTAGGGTCTGCGTCTGGGATCTGTGTCTGGGGTCTTGGGTCTGGGGCCTGGGGTCTGGGGTCTGCTTCTGGGTCTGGGGTCTCCATCAGCTGTCCGGGTCTGTGGTCTGGTGTCTGTGGTCTGCATCTGAGTCTGGGTCTGAGATCTGGGTCTGCGTCTGAGTCTGGGTCTGTGGTCTGCTTCTGGAGTCTGGGGTCTGGGGTCTGGGGTCTGGGTCTGGGGTCTGATGTCTGGATCTGGGTCTGGGGTCTGTGTCTGTGGTCTGTGGTCTGTGGTCTGTGGTCTGTGGTCTGTGGTGTGGGATCAGGGGTCTGCATCTGGTGTATGGGGTCCGGGTCTGTGTCTTGGGTCTGCGTCTGGGGTCTGGGCTCTGGATCTGGGGTCTGCGATCTGGGGTCTGCGATCTGGGGACTGGGATCTGGGCTCTGGGATCAGGGGTCTGGGTCTGGAATCTGCGGTTTGGTTCTGGGGGCTGGGGTCTGTTTCTGGGCTCTGGGTCTGTGGTCTGCTTCTGGGGTCTGGGGCCTTGGGTCTGGGTCTGGGGTTTGGGGTCTGGACCTGGCGTCTGTGTCTTTGTCTGTGTCTGTGGTCTGTGGCCTGTGGTTTGGGATCTGGGGTCTGCATCTGGGGTCTGGGGTCCGAATGTGTGTCTGGGGTCTGCGTCTGGGGCCTGGGTCTGGGGTTTGGGTCTGGGGTCTGGGATCTGGGGTTTGGGGTTTGGGTCTGGGATCTGGGGTCTGGGATCTGGGGTTTGGGGTTTGGGTCTGGGGGCTGGGGTCTGTTTCTGGGCTCTGGGTCTGTGGTCTGCTTCTGGGGTCTGTGTCTGGGTTTGGGTTCCTGGTCTGTGTCTGGGCCTGGGGTCTGTGTCTGGATCTGGGTCTGCGTCTGGGATCTGGGTCTGGTGTCTAGTGTCTGGGATCTTGGGCCTGGGTCTGAGGTTTGGGTCTGGGGTCTGCATTTGGGTCTGGGGTCTGCTTCTGGGTCTGGTCTGGGGCCTGGGTCTTGGGGTCTGTGTCTAGGTCTGGGTTCCTGGTCTGCGCCTGGATCTGGGGTCTGCGTCTAGGGTCTGGGGTCTAGTGTCTGGGTCTGAGGTCTGCGTCTGAGATCTGTGTCTGGGGTCTTGGGTCTGGGGTCTGGGTCTGGACCTGGCGTCTGAGTCTGTGTCTGTGGTCTGTGGTCTGTGGTCTGTGGTCTGTGGTCTGGGATCTGGGGTCTGCATCTGGGGTCTGGGGTCCGGGTCTGTGTCTTGGGTCTGCGTCTGGGGCTGTGTCTGGGTCTGGCATCTGCATCTGTGACTGGGTCTGGGTCTGCTTCTGGGGTCTGCGTCAGGGGTCTGTGGTCTGCGTCTAGGATCTGGGGTCTGGGGTCTGGAGCCTGGGCCTGGGTCTGTGTTCTGGGATCTGGTTCTGGGGTCTGTGTCTGAGTCTGGGTTCTGCATATGGTGTCTGGGTCTGGTGTCTAGGTCTGGGGTCCGGATCTGCGTCGCGGTCTGGGTTCTGCGTCTGGGGTCTGGGTCTGGGTCTAGGTCTGGGTCTGGGATCTGGCTCTGGGTCTGGTCTGGAGTCTGGGTCTAGGTCTGAGGTCTGTGTCTGGGGTCTGGGTCTGGGGTCTCGGGTCTGGGTCTGGAGTGTGGGATGTGGGGTCTGGTGTCTACTTCTGCAGTCTGCGTCTAGGGTCTGTGTCTTGGTTCTGCGTCTGGTGTCTGGGTCTCGGGTCCGGGCATGCATCTGAGTCTGGGGTCTGTGTCTGGTGTCTGGGCTCTGGGGTCTGGGGTTTGGATTCTGTGCCTCTGTCTGGGTTGTGCATCTGGGGTCTGGGGTCTGGGTCTGGGTCTGCATCTGGGCTCTTGGTCTGGGTCTGAGGTCTGCTTCTGTGGTCTGCATCTAGTGTCTGCGTCTGGGTCTGTATCTGGGTCTGGCTTCTGCATGTGGGTCTGGGGTCTGTGTCTGTGGTCTGTGTCTTGGATCTGGGTCTGGGGTCCGGGGTCTGGGGTCCAGGGTCTTCATCTGGGTCTGTGGTCTGGGGTCACGGTCTGGGATCTTGGGCTTGGGTCTGAGGTTTGGGTCTGGGGTCTGCGTTTGGGTCTGGGGTCTGGATCTTGGGGTCTGTGTCTGGGTCTGGGTTCCTGGTCTGCACCTGAGTCTGGGGTCTGCGTCTGGATCTGGGTTCTGCATCTGGGGTCTGGGTCTGTGGTCGCGTGTCTGGGTCTCGGGACTGTGTCTGGGATCTGTGTCTGGGGTCTTGGATCTGGGTCTGGGGTCTGTGTCTGTGGTCTGTGGTCTGTGGTCTGGGATCTGGGGTCTGTGGTCTGCATTTGGCGTATGAAGTCCGGGTCTGTGTCTTGGGTCTGCGTCTGGGGTCTGGGCTCTGGATCTGGGTTCTGCGATCTGGGGACTGGAATCTGGGCTCTGGGATCTGGGGACTGGAATCTGGGGTCTGGGGTCTGGAATCTGGGGTCTGGTTCTGGGGGCTGGAGTCTGTTTCTGGGCTCTGGGTCTGTGGTCTGCTTCTGGGGTCTGTGTCTGGGTTTGGGTTCCTGATCTGTGTCTGGGTCTGGGGTCTGTGCCTGGATCTGGGTTCTGCGTCTGGGATCTGGGTCTGGTGTCTAGTGTCTGGGACCTTGGGCCTGGGTCTGAGGTTTGGGTCTGGGGTCTGCATTTGGGTCTGGGGTCTGCTTCTGGGTCTGGTCTGGGGCCTGGGTCTTGGGGTCTGTGTCTAGGTCTGGGTTCCTGGTCTGCGCCTGGATCTGGGGTCTGCGTCTAGGGTCTGGGGTCTAGTGTCTGGGTCTGAGGTCTGCGTCTGAGATCTGTGTCTGGGGTCTTGGGTCTGGGGTCTGGGTCTGGACCTGGCGTCTGAGTCTGTGTCTGTGGTCTGTGGTCTGTGGTCTGTGGTCTGTGGTCTGGGATCTGGGGTCTGCATCTGGGGTCTGGGGTCCGGGTCTGTGTCTTGGGTCTGCGTCTGGGGCTGTGTCTGGGTCTGGCATCTGCATCTGTGACTGGGTCTGGGTCTGCTTCTGGGGTCTGCGTCAGGGGTCTGTGGTCTGCGTCTAGGATCTGGGGTCTGGGGTCTGGAGCCTGGGCCTGGGTCTGTGTTCTGGGATCTGGTTCTGGGGTCTGTGTCTGAGTCTGGGTTCTGCATATGGTGTCTGGGTCTGGTGTCTAGGTCTGGGGTCCGGATCTGCGTCGCGGTCTGGGTTCTGCGTCTGGGGTCTGGGTCTGGGTCTAGGTCTGGGTCTGGGATCTGGCTCTGGGTCTGGTCTGGAGTCTGGGTCTAGGTCTGAGGTCTGTGTCTGGGGTCTGGGTCTGGGGTCTCGGGTCTGGGTCTGGAGTGTGGGATGTGGGGTCTGGTGTCTACTTCTGCAGTCTGCGTCTAGGGTCTGTGTCTTGGTTCTGCGTCTGGTGTCTGGGTCTCGGGTCCGGGCATGCATCTGAGTCTGGGGTCTGTGTCTGGTGTCTGGGCTCTGGGGTCTGGGGTTTGGATTCTGTGCCTCTGTCTGGGTTGTGCATCTGGGGTCTGGGGTCTGGGTCTGGGTCTGCATCTGGGCTCTTGGTCTGGGTCTGAGGTCTGCTTCTGTGGTCTGCATCTAGTGTCTGCGTCTGGGTCTGTATCTGGGTCTGGCTTCTGCATGTGGGTCTGGGGTCTGTGTCTGTGGTCTGTGTCTTGGATCTGGGTCTGGGGTCCGGGGTCTGGGGTCCAGGGTCTTCATCTGGGTCTGTGGTCTGGGGTCACGGTCTGGGATCTTGGGCTTGGGTCTGAGGTTTGGGTCTGGGGTCTGCGTTTGGGTCTGGGGTCTGGATCTTGGGGTCTGTGTCTGGGTCTGGGTTCCTGGTCTGCACCTGAGTCTGGGGTCTGCGTCTGGATCTGGGTTCTGCGTCTGGGGTCTGGGTCTGTGGTCGCGTGTCTGGGTCTGGGGACTGTGTCTGGGATCTGTGTCTGGGGTCTTGGATCTGGGTCTGGGGTCTGTGTCTGTGGTCTGTGGTCTGTGGTCTGGGATCTGGGGTCTGTGGTCTGCATTTGGCGTATGAAGTCCGGGTCTGTGTCTTGGGTCTGCGTCTGGGGTCTGGGCTCTGGATCTGGGTTCTGCGATCTGGGGACTGGAATCTGGGCTCTGGGATCTGGGGACTGGAATCTGGGGTCTGGGGTCTGGAATCTGGGGTCTGGTTCTGGGGGCTGGAGTCTGTTTCTGGGCTCTGGGTCTGTGGTCTGCTTCTGGGGTCTGTGTCTGGGTTTGGGTTCCTGATCTGTGTCTGGGTCTGGGGTCTGTGCCTGGATCTGGGTTCTGCGTCTGGGTCTGGTCTGGGGTCTGGGTCTTGGGGTCTGTGTCTAGGTCTGGGTTCCTGGTCTGCGCCTGGATCTGGGGTCTGCGTCTAGTGTCTGGGGTCTAGTGTCTGGGTCTGGACCTGGCGTCTGAGTCTGTGTCTGTGGTCTGTGGTCTGTGGTCTGTGGTCTGTGGTCTGTGGTCTGGTATCTGGGGTCTGCATCTGGGGTCTGGGGTCCGGGTCTGTGATTTGGGTCTGCGTCTGAGGCCTGGGTCTGGGGTCTGGGATTTGGGGTCTGGGATCTGGGGTCTGGGCTTTGTTTCTGGGCTCTGGGTCTGTGGTCTGCTTCTGGGGTCTGTGTCTGGGTCTGGGTTCCTGGTCTGCGTCTGGGTCTGGGGTCTGCGTCTGGATCTGGGTTCTGCGTCTGGGGTCTGTGTCTGGGGTCTAGTGTCTGGGTCTGGGGTCTGCGTCTGGGATCTGTGTCTGGGGTCTTGGGTCTGGGACCTGGGACCTGGGGGTCTGTGGTCTGTATCTGGGATGGTGTCTGCACCCTGGGGTCTCGGTATGGGGTCTCGGTCTGGGTTCTGCATTACGGGTCTGGGTCTGGGGCCTGTGTCTGGGGTCTGGGATCTGTGTCTGTGGTCTGTGATCTGGTTCTGGGGTCTGTGTCTGAGTCTGGGTTCTGCATCTGGTGTCTAGGTCTGGTGTCTAGGTCTGGGGTCTGGGGTCTGCATCTGGGGCCTTGGTCTGGGGTCTCGGATCTGGGGTCTGGGGTCTGCTTCTGAGTCTGGGGTCTCCATTAGCTGTCTGGGTCTGAGGTCTGGGTCTGAGGTCTGGAGTCTGGGGTCTGCATCTGGGTCTGGGTCTGTGGTCTGCTTCTGGGGTCTGGGATTTGTGTCTGGGTCTGTGGTCCGGGTCTGGACCTGGGATCTGGGATCTGGGGTCTGCATCTGGCTTATGGGGTCCGGGTCAGTGTCTTGGGTCCGCGGCTGGGGTCTGGGCTCTGGATCTGGGGTCTGCGATCTGGGGACAGGGATCTGGGGTCTGGAAATTTGGGTCTGGGGTCTGGTTCTGGGGGCTGGGGTCTGTTTCTGGGCTCTGGGTCTGTGGTCTGCTTCTGGGGTCTGTGTCTGGGTTTGGATTCCTGGTCTGTGTCTGGGTCTGGGGTCTGTGTCTGGATCTGGGTTCTGCGTCTGGGATATGGGTCTGGTGTCTAGTATCTGGGATCTTGGGCCTGGGTCTGGGGTCTGCGTTTGGGTCTGGGGTCTGCTTCTGGGTCTGGTCTGGGGTCTGGGTCTTGGGGTCTGTGTCTGGGTCTGGGTTCCTGGTCTGCGCCTAGATCTGGGGTCTGCGTCTAGTGTCTGGGGTCTAGTGTCTGGGTCTGGGGTCTTGGGTCTGGGATCTGTGTCTGGGGTCTGGGATTTGGGGTCTGGGGTCTGTGTCTGGGTTCTGCTTATGGGGTCTGGGTCTGGGGTCTGTGTCTGGGTCTGGAGTTTGCGTCTGGGCCTGGAGTCTGCGTCTGGACCTGTGTCTGTGTCTATGGTCTGGGATCTGTGCTCTGGATTTGCATATGGACCTGTGTCTGCGTCAGGATCTGGTGTCTGCGTCTGGCGATTGGGCCTGCGTTTGTGGTCTGGGTCTGCGTCTGGGGTCTGGGTCTGGGTCTGGACCTGGCATCTGTGTCTGTGTCTGTGTCTAGGGTTTGGGGTCTGGGGCCTGTGTCCGGGGTCTGGGGTCTGTGTCTGGAGTCTGCTTCTGCGGTCTGCGTCTAGGGTCTGGGTCTGGGTCTGGGGTCTGGATCTGGGTCTGTGTCTGGGTCTGCGTCTGGACCTGTGTCTGTGTCTGTGTCTGGACCTGTATCTGTGTCTGGGGTCTGGGGCCTGGGTCTGGGATCTGATATGTGGGGTTTGGCGTCTGGTGTCTGCTTCTGTGGTCTGCGTCTCGGGTCTGCGTCTGGGGCTGTGTCTGGGTCTGGCATCTGCATCTGTGACTGGGTCTGGGTCTGCTTCTGGGGTCTGCGTCAGTGGTCTGTGGTCTGTGTCTAGGATCTGGGGTTTGGGATTTGGAGTCTGGGTCTGGGTCTGTGTTCTGTGGTCTTGGTTCTGTGTTTGGGGTCTATGTCTGGGGTCTGTGTCTCGGTTCTGCTTCTGAGATCTGCGTCTATGGTCTGGGGTCTTGGGTCTGGGGTCTGGGGTCTTGGGTCTGGGGTCTGGGATCGGCGCCTGGGTCTGAGGTCCGGGTCTGCGTCTGAGTCTGGGTTGTGTGTCTAGGTCTGGAGTCTGCGTCTGGGGTCTGGGTCTGGGGTCTGCATCTGGGGTCTGCTTCTGCGGTTTGTGTCTTGGGTCTGCGTCTGGGTCTGTGTCTGGGGTCTGCGTCTGGGTCTGTGGTGTGCGTCTGGCGTTTGCATCTGGGTCTGGGGTCTGCATCTGGGGTCTGGGATCTGGGGTCTGGGGTATGGGGTCTTGGGTCTGGGTCTGGGGACTGGAGTCTGCTTCTGGGGTCTGCTTCTGGAGTCTGTGTCTGGATCTGGGGTCTGGTGTCTGGGTTCTGTGGTCTGGGGTCTGGGTCTGGGGTCCAGGGTCTGTGACTGGGGTCTGTATCTGGGGTCTGTACCTGGGGTCTGCTTCTGTGGGCTGCATCTTGGGTCTGCGTCTGGGATCTGTGTCTGGGGTCTTGGGTCTGGGGCCTGGGGTCTGGGGTCTGCTTCTGGGTCTGGGGTCTCCATCAGCTGTCTGCGGTCTGGTGTCTGTGGTCTGCATCTGAGTCTGGGTCTGAGATCTGGGTCTGCGTCTGAGTCTGGGTCAGTGGTCTGCTTCTGGGGTCTGGGTCTGCGTCTGGGGTCTGGGGTCTGGGGTCTGGGGTCTGGGTCTGGGGTCTGAGGTCTGGATCTGGGTCTGGGGTCTGTGTCTGTGGTCTGTAGTCTGTGGTCTGTGGTCTGTGGTCTGTGGTCTGTGGTGTGGGATCTGGGGTCTGCATCTGGCGTATGGGGTCCGGGTCTGTGTCTTGGGTCTGCGTCTGGGGTCTGGGCTCTGGATCTGGGGTCTGCGATCTGGGGTCTGCGATCTGGGGACTGGGATCTGGGGTCTGGGCTCTGGGTCTGGGGTCTGGGTCTGGGGTCTGGAATCTGAGGTTTGGTTCTGGGGGCTGGAGTCTGTTTCTGGGCTCTGGGTCTGTGGTCTGCTTCTGGGGTCTGTGTCTGGGTCTGGGTTCCTGGTCTGCGTCTGGGTCTGGGGTCTGCATCTGGGATCTGCGTCTGGGGTCTTGGGTCTGGGTCCTGGGACCTGGGACCTGGGGTCTGGGTCAGGGTCCAGGGTCTGGATCTGAATCTGCGTCTGGGGTCTGTATCTGGGTCTGGTGTCTGAGCCCTGGGATCTCGGTCTGGGTTCTACATTACGGGTCTGGGTCTGGGGTCTGCATCTGGCGTATGGGGTCCGGGTCTGTGTCTTGGGTCTGCGTCTGGGGTCTGGGCTCTGGATCTGGGGTCTGCGATCTGGGGTCTGCGATCTGGGGACTGGGATCTGGGGTCTGGGCTCTGGGTCTGGGGTCTGGGTCTGGGGTCTGGAATCTGGGGTTTGGTTCTGGGGGCTGGGGTCTGTTTCTGGGCTCTGGGTCTGTGGTCTGCTTCTGGGGTCTGTGTCTGGGTCTGGGTTCCTGGTCTGCGTCTGGGTCTGGGGTCTGCGTCTGGGATCTGCGTCTGGGGTCTTGGGTCTGGGACCTGGGACCTGGGACCTGGGGTCTGGGTCAGGGTCCAGGGTCTGGATCTGAATCTGCGTCTGGGGTCTGTATCTGGGTCTGGTGTCTGAGCCCTGGGATCTCGGTCTGGGTTCTACATTACGGGTCTGGGTCTGGGGTCTGCATCTGGCGTATGGGGTCCGGGTCTGTGTCTTGGGTCTGCGTCTGGGGTCTGGGCTCTGGATCTGGGGTCTGCGATCTGGGGTCTGCGATCTGGGGACTGGGATCTGGGGTCTGGGCTCTGGGTCTGGGGTCTGGGTCTGGAGTCTGGAATCTGGGGTTTGGTTCTGGGGGCTGGGGTCTGTTTCTGGGCTCTGGGTCTGTGGTCTGCTTCTGGGGTCTGTGTCTGGGTCTGGGTTCCTGGTCTGCGTCTGGGTCTGGGGTCTGCGTCTGGGATCTGCGTCTGGGGTCTTGGGTCTGGGACCTGGGACCTGGGACCTGGGGTCTGGGTCAGGGTCCAGGGTCTGGATCTGAATCTGCGTCTGGGGTCTGTATCTGGGTCTGGTATCTGAGCCCTGGGATCTCGGTCTGGGTTCTACATTACGGGTCTGGGTCTGGGGTCTGTGTCTGGGGTCTGGGATCTGTGTCTGGGGTCTGTGATCTGGTTCTGGGGTCTGTGTCTGAGTCTGGGTTCTGCATCTGGTGTTTTGGTCTGGTGTCTAGGTCTGGGGTCTGGAGTCTGCATCTGGGGCCTGGATCTGGGGTCTGGGATCTGGGGTCTGGGGTCTGCTTCTGAGTCTGGGGTCTCCATCAGCTGTCTGGGTCTGGGGTCTGGGTCTGAGGTCTGGGGTCTGGGGTCTGCATCTGGGTTTGGGTCTGTGGTCTGCTTCTGGGGTCTGGGGCCTTGGGTCTGGGTCTGGGGTTTGGGGTCTGGACCTGGCGTCTTTTTCTTTGTCTGTGTCTGTTGTCTGTGGTCTGTGGTTTGGGATCTGGGCTCTGCATCTGGGGTCTGGGGTCCGAATCTGTGTCTGGGGTCTGCGTCTGGGGCCTGGATCTGGGGTTTGGGTCTGGGGTCTGGGATCTGGGGTCTGGGATCTGGGCTTTGTGTCTGGGGTCTGGGATCTGGGGTTTGGGGTTTGGGTCTGGGATCTGGGGTCTGGGATCTGCGGTTTGGGGTTTGGGTCTGGGGGCTGGGGTCTGTTTCTGGGCTCTGGGTCTGTGATCTGCTTCTGGGGTCTGTGTCTGGGGTCTGGGTCTGCGGTCTGGGGTCTGCATCTGGGTCTGGATCTGGGTCTGAGGTCCGGGTCTGCGTCTGAGTCAGGGTCTGGGGTCTGTGTCTGGGGTTTGGGTCTGCGTTTGGGGTCTGGGTATGGGCCTGGAGTCTGTGTTTGTGTCTACGGTCTTGGGTCTGGGGTCTGCATCTGGGTCTGGGGTCCAGGTCTGTGACTGGGGTCTGTGTCTGGCGTCTGCATCTGGGGTCAGCATCTGGGTCTGGGGTCCAGGTCTGTGACTGGGGTCTGTGTCTGGCGTCTGCATCTGGGGTCTGTGTCTGGGGTCTGTATGTGGGATCTGCTTCTGCAGTTTGCTACTCGTGTCTGTGTCTGGGTCTGGGGTGTGCATCTGGCTATGGGGTCTGGGGTCTGGGTCTCGGTCTGTGTCTGGGTTCTGCTTCTGGGGTCTGGGTCTGGGGTCTGTGTCTGGGTCTGGAGTTTGCGTCTGGACCTGTGTCTGTATCTATGGTCTGGGGTCTGTGCTCTGGATTTGCATATGGACCTGTGTCTGCGTCAGGGTCTGGTGTCTGCATCTGGCGATTGGGTCTGCGTTTGGGGTCTGGGTCTTCGTCTGGGGTCTGGGTCTGGGTCTGGACCTGGCATCTGTGTCTGTGTCTGTGTCTAGGGTATGGGGTCTGTGTCCGGGGTCAGGGGTCTGTGTCTGGAGTCTGCTTCTGCGGTCTGCGTCTAGGGTCTGGGTCTGGGTCTGGGATCTGCGTCTGGGGTCTTGGGTCTGGGTCCTGGGACCTGGGACCTGGGGTCTGGGTCAGGGTCCAGGGTCTGGATCTGAATCTGCGTCTGGGGTCTGTATCTGGGTCTGGTGTCTGAGCCCTGGGATCTCGGTCTGGGTTCTACATTACGGGTCTGGGTCTGGCGTCTGCATCTGGCGTATGGGGTCCGGGTCTGTGTCTTGGGTCTGCGTCTGGGGTCTGGGCTCTGGATCTGGGGTCTGCGATCTGGGGTCTGCGATCTGGGGACTGGGATCTGGGGTCTGGGCTCTGGGTCTGGGGTCTGGGTCTGGGGTCTGGAATCTGGGGTTTGGTTCTGGGGGCTGGGGTCTGTTTCTGGGCTCTGGGTCTGTGGTCTGCTTCTGGGGTCTGTGTCTGGGTCTGGGTTCCTGGTCTGCGTCTGGGTCTGGGGTCTGCGTCTGGGATCTGCGTCTGGGGTCTTGGGTCTGGGACCTGGGACCTGGGACCTGGGGTCTGGGTCAGGGTCCAGGGTCTGGATCTGAATCTGCGTCTGGGGTCTGTATCTGGGTCTGGTGTCTGAGCCCTGGGATCTCGGTCTGGGTTCTACATTACGGGTCTGGGTCTGGGGTCTGCATCTGGCGTATGGGGTCCGGGTCTGTGTCTTGGGTCTGCGTCTGGGGTCTGGGCTCTGGATCTGGGGTCTGCGATCTGGGGTCTGCGATCTGGGGACTGGGATCTGGGGTCTGGGCTCTGGGTCTGGGGTCTGGGTCTGGGGTCTGGAATCTGGGGTTTGGTTCTGGGGGCTGGGGTCTGTTTCTGGGCTCTGGGTCTGTGGTCTGCTTCTGGGGTCTGTGTCTGGGTCTGGGTTCCTGGTCTGCGTCTGGGCCTGGGGTCTGCGTCTGGGATCTGCGTCTGGGGTCTTGGGTCTGGGACCTGGGACCTGGGACCTGGGGTCTGGGTCAGGGTCCAGGGTCTGGATCTGAATCTGCGTCTGGGGTCTGTATCTGGGTCTGTTATCTGAGCCCTGGGATCTCGGTCTGGGTTCTACATTACGGGTCTGGGTCTGGGGTCTGTGTCTGGGGTCTGGGATCTGTGTCTGGGGTCTGTGATCTGGTTCTGGGGTCTGTGTCTGAGTCTGGGTTCTGCATCTGGTGTCTTGGTCTGGTGTCTAGGTCTGGGGTCTGGAGTCTGCATCTGGGGCCTGGATCTGGGGTCTGGGATCTGGGGTCTGGGGTCTGCTTCTGAGTCTGGGGTCTCCATCAGCTGTCTGGGTCTGGGGTCTGGGTCTGAGGTCTGGGGTCTGGGGTCTGCATCTGGGTCTGGGTCTGTGGTCTGCTTCTGGGGTCTGGGGCCTTGGGTCTGGGTCTGGGGTTTGGGGTCTGGACCTGGCGTCTTTTTCTTTGTCTGTGTCTGTTGTCTGTGGTCTGTGGTTTGGGATCTGGGCTCTGCATCTGGGGTCTGGGGTCCGAATCTGTGTCTGGGGTCTGCGTCTGGGGCCTGGATCTGGGGTTTGGGTCTGGGGTCTGGGATCTGGGGTCTGGGATCTGGGCTTTGGGTCTGGGGTCTGGGATCTGGGGTTTGGGGTTTGGGTCTGGGATCTGGGGTCTGGGATCTGCGGTTTGGGGTTTGGGTCTGGGGGCTGGGGTCTGTTTCTGGGCTCTGGGTCTGTGATCTGCTTCTGGGGTCTGTGTCTGGGGTCTGGGTCTGCGGTCTGGGGTCTGCATCTGGGTCTGGATCTGGGTCTGAGGTCCGGGTCTGCGTCTGAGTCAGTGTCTGGGGTCTGTGTCTGGGGTTTGGGTCTGCGTTTGGGGTCTGGGTATGGGCCTGGAGTCTGTGTTTGTGTCTACGGTCTTGGGTCTGGGGTCTGCATCTGGGTCTGGGGTCCAGGTCTGTGACTGTGGTCTGTGTCTGGCGTCTGCATCTGGGGTCAGCATCTGGGTCTGGGGTCCAGGTCTGTGACTGGGGTCTGTGTCTGGCGTCTGCATCTGGGGTCTGTGTCTGGGGTCTGTATCTGGGATCTGCTTCTGCAGTTTGCTACTCGTGTCTGTGTCTGGGTCTGGGGTGTGCATCTGGCTATGGGGTCTGGGGTCTGGGTCTCGGTCTGTGTCTGGGTTCTGCTTCTGGGGTCTGGGTCTGGGGTCTGTGTCTGGGTCTGGAGTTTGCGTCTGGACCTGTGTCTGTATCTATGGTCTGGGGTCTGTGCTCTGGATTTGCATATGGACCTGTGTCTGCGTCAGGGTCTGGTGTCTGCATCTGGCGATTGGGTCTGCGTTTGGGGTCTGGGTCTTCGTCTGGGGTCTGGGTCTGGGTCTGGACCTGGCATCTGTGTCTGTGTCTGTGTCTAGGGTATGGGGTCTGTGTCCGGGGTCAGGGGTCTGTGTCTGGAGTCTGCTTCTGCGGTCTGCGTCTAGGGTCTGGGTCTGTGTCTGAACATGTGTCTGTGTCTGGGGTCTGGGGCCTGGGTCTGGGATCTGATATGTGGGGTTTGGCGTCTGGTGTCTGCTTCTGTGGTCTGCATCTAGGGTCTGCGTCTGGGGCTGTGTCTGGGTCTGGCATCTGCATCTGTGACTGGGTTAGGGTCTGCTTCTGGGGTCTGCGTCAGGGCTCTGTGGTCTGTGTCTAGGATCTGGGGTCTGAGATTTGGAGTCTGGGTCTGGGTCTGTGTTCTGTGGTCTTGGTTCTGTGTTTGGGGTCTATGTCTGGGGTCTGTGTCTCGGTTCTGCTTCTGAGATCTGCATCTGTGGTCTGGGGTCTTGGGTCTGGGGTCTGGGATCGGTGCCTGGGTCTGAGGTCCGGGGCTGCGTCTGAGTCTGGGTTGTGTGTCTAGGTCTGGAGTCTGCGTCTGGGGTCTGGGTCTGGGGTCTGCATCTGGGGTCTGCTTCTGCGGTTTGTGTCTTGGGTCTGCATCTGGGTCCGTGTCTGGGGTCAGGGACGCATCTGGGTCTGTGGTGTGCGTCTGGCGTTTGCATCTGGGTCTGGGGTCTGCATCTGGGGTCTGGGGTATGGGGTCTTGGGTCTGGGTCTGGGGACTGAAGTCTGCTTCTGGGGTCTGCTTCTGGGGTCTGTGTCTGGATCTGGGGTCTGGTGTCTGGGTTCTGTGGTCTGGGGTCTGGGTCTGGTGTCTGGGGTCCAGGGTCTGTGTCTGGGGTCTGTATCTGGGGTCTGTATCTTGGGTCTGCTTCTGTGGGCTGCATCTAGGGTCTGCGTCTGGGATCTGTGTCTGGTGTCTTGGGTCTGGGGCCTGGGGTCTGGGGTCTGCTTCTGGGTCTGGGGTCTCCATCAGCTGTCCGGGTCTGTGGTCTGGTGTCCGTGGTCTGCATCTGAGTCTGGGTCTGAGATCTGGGTCTGCGTCTGAGTCTGGGTCTGTGGTCTGCCTCTGGAGTCTGGGGTCTGGGGTCTGGGGTCTGGGTCTGGGGTCTGAGGTCTGGATCTGGGTCTGGGGTCTGTGTCTGTGGTCTGTGGTCTGTGGTCTGTGGTCTGTGGTCTGTGGTGTGGGATCTGGGGTCTGCATCTGGTGTATGGGGTCCGGGTCTGTGTCTTGGGTCTGCGTCTGGGGTCTGGGCTCTGGGTCTGGGGTCTGCGCTCTGGGGACTGGGATCTGGGCTCTGGGATCAGGGGTCTGGGGTCTGTGTCTGGGTTTGGGTTCCTGGTCTGTGTCTGGGCCCGGGGTCTGTGTCTGGATCTGGGTTCTGCGTCTGGGATCTGGGTCTGGTGTCTAGTGTCTGGGATCTTGGGCCTGGGTCTGAGGTTTGGGTCTGGGGTCTGCATTTGGGTCTGGGGTCTGCTTCTGGGTCTGGTCTGGGGCCTGGGTCTTGTGGTCTGTGTCTAGGTCTGGGTTCCTGGTCTGCGCCTGGATCTGGGGTCTGCGTCTAGGGTCTGGGGTCTAGTGTCTGAGTCTGAGGTCTGCGTCTGAGATCTGTGTCTGGGGTCTTGGGTCTGGGGTCTGGGTCTGGACCTGGCGTCTGAGTCTGTGTCTGTGGTCTGTGGTCTGTGGTCTGTGGTCTGTGGTCTGGGATCTGGGGTCTGCATCTGGGGTCTGGGGTCCGGGTCTGTGTCTTGGGTCTGCGTCTGGGGCTGTGTCTGGGTCTGACATCTGCATCTGTGACTGGGTCTGGGTCTGCTTCTGGGGTCTGCGTCAGGGGTCTGTGGTCTGCGTCTAGGATCTGGGGTCTGGGGTCTGGAGCCTGGGCCTGGGTCTGTGTTCTGGGATCTGGTTCTGGGGTCTGTGTCTGAGTCTGGGTTCTGCATATGGTGTCTGGGTCTGGTGTCTAGGTCTGGGGTCCGGGTCTGCGCGTGGTCTGGGTTCTGCGTCTGGGGTCTGGGTCTGGGTCTGGGTCTGGGTCTGGGATCTGGCTCTGGGTCTGGTCTGGAGTCTGGGTCTAGGTCTGAGGTCTGTGTCTGGGGTCTGGGTCTGGGGTCTCGGGTCTGGGTCTGGAGTGTGGGATGTGGGGTCTGGTGTCTACTTCTGCAGTCTGCGTCTAGGGTCTGTGTCTTGGTTCTGCGTCTGGTGTCTGGGTCTCGGGTCCGGGTATGCATCTGAGTCTGGGGTCTGTGTCTGGTGTCTGGCTCTGGGGTCTGGGGTTTGGATTCTGTGCCTCTGCCTGGGTTGTGTGTCTGGGGTCTGGGGTCTGGGTCTGGGTCTGCATCTGGGCTCTTGGTCTGGGTCTGAGGTCTGCTTCTGTGGTCTGCATCTAGTGTCTGCGTCTGGGTCTGTATCTGGGTCTGGCTTCTGCATGTGGGTCTGGGGTCTGTGTCTGTGGTCTGTGTCTTGGATCTGGGTCTGGGGTCCGGGGTCTGGGGTCCGGGGTCTTTATCTGGGTCTGTGGTCTGGGGTCACGGTCTGGGATCTTGGGCCTGGGTCTGAGGTTTGGGTCTGGGGTCTGCGTTTAGGTCTGGGGTCTGGATCTTGGGGTCTGTGTCTGGGTCTGGGTTCCTGGTCTGCACCTGAGTCTGGGGTCTGCGTCTGGATCTGGGTTCTGCGTCTGGGGTCTGGGTCTGTGGTCGCGTGTCTGGGTCTGGGGACTGTGTCTGGGATCTGTGTCTGGGGTCTTGGATCTGGGTCTGGGGTCTGTGTCTGTGGTCTGTGGTCTGTGGTCTGGGATCTGGGGTCTGTGGTCTGCATCTGGCGTATGAGGTCCGGGTCTGTGTCTTGGGTCTGCGTCTGGGGTCTGGGTTCTGGATCTGGGGTCTGCGATCTGGGGACTGGAATCTGGGCTCTGGGATCTGGGGACTGGAATCTGGGGTCCTGGGGTCTGGAATCTGGGGTCTGGTTCTGGGGGCTGGAGTCTGTTTCTGGGCTCTGGGTCTGTAGTCTGCTTCTGGGGTCTGTGTCTGGGTTTGGGTTCCTGATCTGTGTCTGGGTCTGGGGTCTGTGTCTGGATCTGGGTTCTGCGTCTGGGATCTGGGTCTGGTGTCTAGTGTCTGGGACCTTGGGCCTGGGTCTGAGGTTTGGGTCTGGGGTCTGCATTTGGGTCTGGGGTCTGCTTCTGGGTCTGGTCTGGGGTCTGGGTCTTGGGGTCTGTGTCTAGGTCTGGGTTCCTGGTCTGCGCCTGGATCTGGGGTCTGCGTCTAGTGTCTGGGGTCTAGTGTCTGGGTCTGGACCTGGCGTCTGAGTCTGTGTCTGTGGCCTGTGGTCTGTGGTCTGTGGTCTGTGGTCTGTGGTCTGTGGTCTGTGGTCTGTGGTCTGGGATCTGGGGTATGCATCTGGGGTCTGGGGTCCGGGTCTGTGATTTGGGTCTGCGTCTGGGGCCTGGGTCTGGGGTCTGGGATTTGGGGTCTGGGATCTGGGGTCTGGGCTTTGTTTCTGGGCTCTGGGTCTGTGGTCTGCTTCTGGGGTCTGTGTCTGGGTCTGGGTTCCTGGTCTGCGTCTGGGTCTGGGTTCTGCGTCTGGATCTGGGTTCTGCATCTGGGGTCTGGGTCTGGGGTCTAGTGTCTGGGTCTGGGGTCTGCGTCTGGGATCAGTGTCTGTGGTCTTGGGTCTGGGACCTGGGACGTGGGGTCTGTGGTCTGTATCTGGGTCTGGTGTCTGCGCCCTGGGGTCTCGGTATGGGTTCTCGGTCTGGGTTCTGCATTACGGCTTTGGGTCTGGGGCCTGTGTCTGGGGTCTGGGATCTGTGTCTGTGGTCTGTGATCTGGTTATGGGGTCTGTGTCTGAGTCTGGGTTCTGCATCTGGTGTCTAGGTCTGGTGTCTTGGTCTGGGGTCTGGGGTCTGCATCTGGGGCCTTGGTCTGGGGTCTGGGATCTGGGGTCTGAGGTCTGCTTCTGAGTCTGGGGTCTCCATCAGCTGTCTGGGTCTGGGGTCTGGGTCTGAGGTCTGGAGTCTGGGGTCTGCATCTGGGTTTGGGTCTGTGGTCTGCTTCTGGGGTCTGGGATTTGTGCCTGGGTCTGTGGTCCGGGTCTGGACCTGGCGTCTGTGTCTGTGTCTGTGTCTGTGGTCTGTGTTCTGTGGTTTGGGATCTGTGGTCTGCATCTGGTGTCTGGGGTCCGAATCTGTGTCTGGGGTCTGCGTCTGGGGCCTGGGTCTGGGGTTTGGGTCTGTGGTCTGGAATCTGGAATCTGGGGTCTGGGGTCTGGGGTTTGGGTCTGGGGGCTGGGGTCTGTTTCTGGGCTCTGGGTCTGTGATCTGCTTCTGGGGTCTGTGTCTGGGGTCTGGGTTTGCGGTCTGGGGTCTACATCTGGGTCTGGATCTGGGTCTGAGGTCTGGGTCTGGGATCTGCGTTTGGGTCTGGGGTCTGCTTCTGGGTCTAGTCTGGGGTCTGGGTCTTGGGGTCTGTGTCTGCGTCTGGGTTCTGGTCTGCGTCTAGTGTCTGGAGTCTAGTGTCTGGGTCTGGGGTCTTGTGACTGGGATCTGTGTCTCGGGTCTTGGGTCTGGGGTCTGGGTCTGGACCTGGCGTCTGAGTCTGAGTCTGTGTCTGTGGTCTGTGGTCTGTGGTCTGTGATCTGGGGTCTGCATCTGGGGTCTGGGGTCCAGGTCTGTGATTTGAGTCTGCGTCTGGGGCCTGGGTCTGGGGTCTGGGATTTGGGGTCTGGAATCTGGAGTCTGGGCTCTGTTTCTGGGCTCTGGGTCTGTGGTCTGCTTCTGGGGTCTGTGTCTGGGTCTGGGTTCCTGGTCTGCGTCTGGGTCTGGGATCTGCGTCTGGATCTGGGTTCTGCGTCGAGGTTCTGGGTCTGGGGTCGAGTGTCTGGGTCTGGGGTCTGCGTCTGGGATCTGTGTCTGGGGTCTTGGGTCTGGGGTCTGGGTCTGGACTTGGCGTCTGAGTCTGTGTCTGTGTCTGTGGTCTGTGGTCTGTGGTCTGCGATCTGGGGTCTGCACCTGGGGTCTGGGGTCCGGGTCTGTGATTTGGGTCTGCGTCTGGGGCCTGGGTCTGGGGTCTGGGATTTGGGGTCGGGGCTCTGTTTCTGGGCTCTGGGTCTGTGGTCTGCTTCTGGGGTCTGTGTCTGGGTCTGGGTTCCTGGTCTGCGTCTGGGTCTGGGGTCTGCGTCTGGATCTGGTTTCTGCGTCTGGGGTCTGGGTCTGGGGTCTAGTGTCTGGGTCTGGGGTCTGCGTCTGGGATCTGTGTCTGGGGTCTTGGGTCTGGGACCTGGGACCTGGGGTCTGGGGTCTGAGTCTGGGTCCAGGGTCTGGATCTGAGTCTGCGTCTGTGGTCTGAATCTGGGTCTGGTGTCTGCGCCCTGGGGTCTCGGTCTGGGGTCTCGGTCTGGGTTCTGCATTACGGGTCTGGGTCTGGGGTCTGTGTCTGGGGTCTGGGATCTGTGTCTGTGGTCTGTGATCTGGTTCTGGGGTCTGTGTCTGAGTCTGGGTTCTACATCTGGTGTCTAGGTCTGGTGTCTAGGTCTGGGGTCTGGAGTCTGCATCTGGGGCCTGGGTCTGGGGTCTGGGATCTGGGGTCTGGGGTCTGCTTCTGAGTCTGTGGTCTCCATCAGCTGTCTGGGTCTGGGGTCTGAGTCTGAGGTCTGGGGTCTGGTGTCTGCATCTAGGTCTGGGTCTTTGGTCTGCTTCTGGGGTCTGGGGCCTTGGGTCTGGGTCTGGGGTTTGGGGTCTGGTTCTGGACCTAGCGTCTGTGTCTTTCTCTGTGTCTGTGGTCTGTGGTCTGTGGTCTGTGGTCTGTGGTTCGGGATCTGGGGTCTGCATCTGGGGTCTGGGGTCCGAATCTGTGTCTGGGGTCTGCGTCTGGGGCCAGGGTCTGGGGTTTGGGTCTGGGGTCTGGGATCTGGGGTCTGGGATCTGGGGTTTGGGACTGGGGTTTGGGTCTGGGGACTGGGATCTGGGGTTTGGGGTTTGGGTCTGGGATCTGGGGTCTGGGATCTGGGGTTTGGGGTTTGGGTCTGGGGGATGGGGTCTGTTTCTGATCTCTGGGTCTGTGATCTGCTTCTGGGGTCTGGGTCTGCGGTCTGGGGTCTGCATCTGGGTCTGGATCTGGGTCTGAGGTCCGGGTCTGTGTCTGAGTCAGGGTCTGGGGTCTGTGTCTGGGGTTTGGGTCTGCATTTGGGGTCTGGGTATGGGCCTGGAGTCTGTGTTTGTGTCTACGGTCTTGGGTCTGGGGTCTGCATCTGGGTCTGGGGTCCAGGTCTGTGACTGGGGTCTGTGTCTGGCGTCTGCATCTGGGGTCTGCATCTGGGTCTGGGGTCCAGGTCTGTGACTGGGGTCTGTGTCTGGCGTCTGCATCTGGGGTCTGCATCTGGGTCTGGGGTCCAGGTCTGTGACTGGGGTTTCTGTCTGGGGTCTGTATCTGGGATCTTCTTCTGCAGTTTGCTACTCGTGTCTGTGTCTGGGTCTGTGGTGTGCATCTGGCTATGGGGTCTGGGGTCTGGGTCTCGGTCTGTGTCTGGGTTCTGCTTCTGGGGTCTGGGTCTGGGGTCTGTGTCTGGATCTGGAGTTTGCATCTGGGCCTGGAGTCTGTGTCTGGACCTGTGTCTGTGTTCTGGGTCTGGTGTCTGCATCTGGACCTGTGTCTGTGTCTTTGGTCTGGGGTCTGGGCTCTGGATTTGCATCTGGACCTGTGTCTGCGTCAGGGTCTAGTGTCTGCGTCTGGCGATTGGGCCTGCGTTTGGGGTCTGGGTCTGCGTCTGGGGTCTGGGTCTGGGTCTGGACCTGGCATCTGTGTCTGTGTCTGTGTCTAGGGTTTGGGGTGTGGGGTCTGTGTCTGGAGTCTGCTTCTGCGGTCTGCGTCTAGGGTCTGGGTCTGGGTCTGGGGTCTGGGTCTGGGTCTGTGTCTGGGTCTGCGTCTGGACCTGTGTCTGTGTCTGTGTCTAGACCTGTGTCTGTGTCTGGGGTCTGGGGCCTGGGTCTGGGATCTGATATGTGGGGTTTGGCGTCTGGTGTCTGCTTCTGTGGTCTGCGTCTCGGGTCTGCGTCTGGGGCTGTGTCTGGGTCTGGCATCTGCATCTGTGACTGGGTCTGGGTCTGCTTCTGGGGTCTGCGTCAGGGGTCTGTGGTCTGTGTCTAGGATCTGGGGTCTGGGATTTGGAGTCTGGATCTGGGTCTGTGTTCTGGGGTCTGGGTACTGTGTTTGGGGTCTATGTCTGGGGTCTGTGTCTCGGTTCTGCTTCTGAGATCTGCGTCTGTGGTCTGGGGTCTTGGGTCTGGGGTCTGGGGTCTTGGGTCTGGGGTCTGGGATCGACGCCTGGGTCTGAGGTCCAGGTCTGCGTCTGAGTCTGCGTTGTGTGTCTAGGTCTGGGGTCTGCGTCTGGGGTCTGGGTCTGGGGTCTGCATCTGGGGTCTGCTTCTGCGGTTTGTGTCTTGGGTCTGCGTCTGGCGTTTGCATCTGGGTCTAGGGTCTGCATCTGGGGTCTGGGATCTGGGGTCTGGGGTATGGGGTCTTGGGTCTGGGTCTGAGGACTGGAGTCTGCTGCTGGGGTCTGCTTCTGGGGTCTGTGTCTGGATCTGGGGTCTGGTGTCTGGGTTCTGTGGTCTGGGGACTGGGTCTGGTGTCTGGGGTCCAGGGTCTGTGTCTGGGGTCTGTATCTGGGTTCTCTATCTGGGGTCTGCTTCTGTGGGCTGCATCTAGGGTCTGCGTTTGGGATCTGTGTCTGGGCTCTTGGGTCTGGGGCCTGGGGTCTGGGGTCTGCTTCTGGGTCTGGGGTCTCCATCAGCTGTCCGGGTCTGCGGTCTGGTGTCTGTGGTCTGCATCTGAGTCTGGGTCTGAGATCTGGGTCTGCGTCTGAGTCTGGGTCTGTGGTCTGCTTCTGGGGTCTGGGTCTGCGTCTGGGGTCTGGGGTCTGAGGTCTGCATCTGGGTCTGGGGTCTGTGTCTGTGGTCTGTGGTCTGTGGTCTGTGGTCTGTGGTATGGGATCTGGGGTCTGCATCTGGCGTATGGGGTCCGGGTCTGTGTCTTGGGTCTGCGTCTGGGGTCTGGGCTCTGCATCTGGGGTCTGCGATCTGGGGTCTGCGATGTGGGGACTGGGATCTGGGGTCTGGGATCTGGGGTCTGGGGTCTGGGTCTGGGGTCTGGAATCTGGGGTCTGGGGTCTGGGTCTGGACCTGGTGACTGTGTCTGTGTCTGTGTCTGTGGTCTGTGGTCTGTGGTTTGGGATCTGGGGTCTGCATCTGGGGTCTGGGGTCCGAATCTGTGTCTGGGGTCTGCGTCTGGGGCCTGGGTCTGGGGTGTGGTTCTGGGGTCTGTGATCTGGGATCTGGGGTCTGGGATCTGGGGTCTGAGGTTTGGGTCTGGGGGCTGGGGTCTGTTTCTGGGCTCTGGGTCTGTGATGTGCTTCTGGGGTCTGTGTCTGGGGTCTGTGTCTGCGGTCTGGGGTCTACATCTGGGTCTGGATCTGGGTCTGAGGTCTGGGTCTGGGGTCTGCGTTTGGGTCTGGTGTCTGCTTCTGGGTCTGGTCTGGGGGCTGGTTCTTGGGGTCAGTGTCTGGGTCTGAGTTCCTGGTCTGCGCCTGGATCTGGGGTCTGCGTCTAGTGTCTGGTGTCTAGTGGCCGGGTCTGGAGTCTTGGGTCTGGGGTCTGGGGTCTGGGTCTGGATCTGGCGTCTGAGTCTGTGTCTGTATCTGTGGTCTGTGGTCTGTGGTCTGGGATCTGGGGTCTGTGCGTCTAGGTTCTGGGGTCTAGTGTCTGGGTCTGGGGTCTTGGGTCTGGGATCTGTTTCTGGGGTCTTGGGTCTGGGGTCTGGGTCTGGACCTGGCATCTGAGTCTGTGTCTGTGGTCTGTGGTCTGGGGTCTGTGGTCTGTGGTCTGTGGTCTGGGATCTGGGGTCTGCATCTGGGGTCTGGGGTCCGGGTCTGTGTCTTGGGTCTGCGTCTGGGGCTGTGTCTGGGTCTGGCATCTGCATCTGTGACGGCGTCTGGGTCTGCTTCTGGGGTCTGTGTCATGGGTCTGTGGTCTGTTTCTAGGATCTGGGGTCTGGAGTCTGGAGCCTGGGCCTGTGTTCTGGGATCTGGTTCTGGGGTCTGTGTCTGAGTCAGTGTTCTGCATCTGGTGTCTGCGTCTGGTGTCTAGGTCTGGGGTCCGGGTCTGCGTCGCGGTCTGTGTTCTGCGTCTGGGGTATGGGGTCTGGGGTCTGGGTCTGGTGTCTGGGGTCCGGGGTCTGTGTCTGTGGTCTGTATCTGGGGTCTGTATCTGGGGTCTGCTTCTGTGGGCTGCATCTAGGGTCTGCGTTTGGGATCTGTGTCTGGGCTCTTGGGTCTGGGGCCTGGGGTCTTGGGTCTGCCTCTGGGTCTGGGGTCTCCATCAGCTGTCCGGGTCTGCGCTCTGGTGTCTGTGGTCTGCATCTGAGTCTGGGTCTGAGATCTGGGTCTGCGTCTGAGTCTGGGTCTGTGGTCTGCTTCTGGGGACTGGGTCTGCGTCTGGGGCCTGTGGTCTGGGGTCTGGGTCTGGGGTCTGAGGTCTGGATCTGGGTCTGGGGTCTGTGTCTGTGGTCTGTGGTCTGTGGTCTGTGGTCTGTGGTATGGGATCTGGGGTCTGCATCTGGCGTATGGGGTCCGGGTCTGTGTCTTGGGTCTGCGTCTGGGCTCTGGGCTCTGCATCTGGGGTCTGCGATCTGGGGTCTGCGATGTGGAGTCTGGGACTAGGTCTGAGGTCTGTGTCTGGGGTCTGGGTCTGGGGTCTCGGGTCTGGGTCTGGAGTGTGGGATGTGGGGTCTGGTGTCTACTTCTGCAGTCTGCGTCTAGGGTCTGCGTCTTGGTTCTGCGTCTGGTGTCTGGGTCTCGGGTCCGGGTATGCATCTGAGTCTGGGGTCTGTGTCTGGTGTCTGGGCTCTGGGGTCTGTGGTCTGGATTCTGTGCCTCTGTCTGGGTTGTGTGTCTGGGGTCTGGGGTCTGGGTCTGGGTCTGCATCTAGGATCTGCGTCTGGGTCTGTATCTGGGTCTGGCTTCTGCATGTGGGTCTGGGGTCTGTGTCTGTGATCTGTGTCTTGGATCTGGGTCTGGGGTCCGGGGTCTGGGGTCCGTGGTCTTCATCTGGGTCTGTGGTCTGGGGTCACGGTCTGGGATCTTGGGCCTGGGTCTGAGGTTTGAGTCTGGGGTCTGCGTTTGGGTCTGGGGTCTGCTTCTGGGTCTGGGTCTGGGGTCTGGATCTTGGGGTCTGTGTCTGGGTCTGGGTTCCTGGTCTGCACCTGGGTCTGGGGTCTGACTCTGGATCTGGGTTCTGCGTCTGGGGTCTGGGTCTGTGGTCGCGTGTCTGGGTCTGGGGACTGCGTCTGGGATCTGTGTCTGGGGTCTTGGATCTGGGTCTGGGGTCTGTGTCTGTGGTCTGTGGTCTGCATCTGGCGTATGGGGGTCCGGGTCTGTGTCTTGGGTCTGCGTCTGGGGTCTGGGCTCTGGGATCTGGGAACTGGAATCTGGGCTCTGGGATCTGGGGACTGGAATCTGGGGTCTGGTTCTGGGCTCTGGATCTGTGGTCTGCTTCTGGGGTCTGTGTCTGGGTTTGGGTTCCTGGTCTGTGTCTGGGTCTGGGGTCTGTGTCTGGATCTGGGTTCTGCGTCTGGGATCTTGGGCCTGGGTCTGAGGTTTGGGTCTGTGGTCTGCGTTTGGGTCTGGGGTCTGCTTCTGGGTCTGATCTGGGGTCTGGGATTTGGAGTCTGGGTCTGGGTCTGTGTTCTGGGGTCTGGGTTCTGTGTTTGGGGTCTATGTCTGGGGTCTGTGTCTCGGTTCTGCTTCTGAGATCTGCGTCTGTGGTCTGGGGTCTTGGGTCTGGGGTCTGGGGTCTTGGGTCTGGGGTCTGGGATCGGCGCCTGGGTCTGAGGTCCGGGGCTGCGTCTGAGTCTGGGTTGTGTGTCTAGGTCTGGGGTCTGCGTCTGGGGTCTGGGTCTGGGGTCTGCATCTGGGGTCTGCTTCTGCGGTTTGTGTCTTGGGTCTGCGTCTGGGTCTGTGTCTGGGGTCTGCGTCTGGCGTTTGCATCTGGGTCTAGGGTCTGCATCTGGGGTCTGGGATCTGGGGTCTGGGGTATGCGGCTTGGGTCTGGGCCTGGGGACTGGGGTCTGCTGCTGGGGTCTGCTTCTGGGGTCTGTGTCTGGATCTGGGGTCTGGTGTCTGGGTTCTGTGGTCTGGGGTCTGGGTCTGGTGTCTGGGGTCCAGGGTCTGTGTCTGGGGTCTGTATCTGGGGTCTGTATCTGGGGTCTGCTTCTGTGGGCTGCATCTAGGGTCTGCGTTTGGGATCTGTGTCTGGGCTCTTGGGTCTGGGGCCTGGGGTCTGGGGTCTGCTTCTGGGTCTGGGGTCTCCATCAGCTGTCCGGGACTGCGGTCTGGTGTCTGTGGTCTGCATCTGAGTCTGGGTCTGAGATCTGGGTCTGCGTCTGAGTCTGGGTCTGTAGTCTGCTTCTGGGGTCTGGGTCTGCGTCTGGGGCCTGTGGTCTGGGGTCTGGGGTCTGGGTCTGGGGTCTGAGGTCTGTATCTGGGTCTGGGGTCTGTGTCTGTGGTCTGTGGTCTGTGGTCTGTGGTCTGTGGTCTGTGGTCTGTGGTGTGGGATCTGGGATCTGCATCTGGCGTATGGGGTCCGGGTCTGTGTCTTGGGTCTGCGTCTGGGGTCTGGGCTCTGGATCTGGGGTCTGCGATCTGGGGTCTGCGATGTGGGGACTGGGATCTGGGGTCTGGGATCTGGGGTCTGGGATCTGGGTCTGGGGTCTGGAATCTGGGGTCTGGTTCTGGGGGCAGGGGTTTGTTTCTGGGCTCTGGGTCTGTGGTCTGCTTCTGGGGTCTGTGTCTGGGTTTGGATTCCTGGTCTGTGTCTGGGTCTGGGGTCTGTGTCTGGATCTGGGTTCTGCGTCTGGGATCTGGGTCTGGTGTCTAGTGTCTGGGATCTTGGGCCTGGGTCTGAGGTTTGGGTCTGGGGTCTGCATTTGGGTCTGGGGTCTGCTTCTGAGTCTGGTCTGGGGTCTGGGTCTTGGGGTCTGTGTCTAGGTCTGGGTTCCTGGTCTGCGCCTGGATCTGGGGTCTGCGTCTTGGGTCTGCGTCAGGAGTCTGTGGTCTGTGTCTAGGATCTGGGGTCTGGGGTCTGGAGCCTGGGCCTGGGTCTGTGTTCTGGAATCTGGTTCTGGGGTCTGTGTCTGAGTCTGGGTTCTGCATCTGGTGTCTGGGTCTCGGGTCCGGGTATGCATCTGAGTCTGGGGTCTGTGTCTGGTGTCTGGGCTCTGGGGTCTGGGGTCTGGATTCTGTGCCTCTGTCTGGGTTATGCATCTAGGGTCTGCGTCTGGATCTGTTTCTGGGTCTGGCTTCTGCATCTGGGTCTGGGGTCTGTGTCTGTGGTCTGTGTCTTGGATCTGGGTCTGGGGTCCGGGGTCTGGGGTCCGGGGTCTTCATCTGGGTCTGTGGTCTGGGGTCACGGTCTGGGATCTTGGGCCTGGGTCTGAGGTTTGGGTCTGGGGTCTGCATTTGGGTCTGGGGTCTGCTTCTGGGTCTGGGTCTGGGGTCTGGATCTTGGGGTCTGGGTCTGGGTTCCTGGTCTGCACCTGGGTCTGGGGTCTGCGTCTGGATCTGGGTTCTGCGTCTGGGGTCTGGTCTGTGGTCGCGTGTCTGGGTCTGGGGACTGCGTCTGGGATCTGTGTCTGGGGTCTGGATCTGGGTGTGGGGTCTGCGTCTGTGTTCTGTGGTCTGTGGTCTGGGAACTGGGGTCTGTGGTCTGCATCTGGCGTATGGGGTCCGGGTCTGTGTCTTGGGTCTGCGTCTGAGGTCTGGGTCTGGGGTCTGCGTTCTGGGGACTGGAATCTGGGCTCTGGGATCTGGGGACTGGAATCTGGGGTCTGGGGTCTGGAATCTGTGGTCTGGTTCTGGGGGCTGGGGTCTGTTTCTGGGCTCTGGGTCTGTGGTCTGCTTCTGGGGTCTGTGTCTGGGTTTGGGTTCCTGGTCTGTGTCTGGGTCTGGGGTCTGTGTCTGGATCTGGGTTCTGCGTCTGGGATCTGGGTCTGGTGTCTAGTGTCTGGGATCTTGGGCCTGGGTCTGAGGTTTGGGTCTGGGGTCTGCGTTTGGGTCTGGGGTCTGCTTCTGGGTCTGGTCTGGGGTCTGGGTTTTGGGATCTGTGTCTAAGTCTGGGTTCCTGGTCTGCGCCTGGATCTGGGGTCTGCGTCTAGTGTCTGGGGTCTCGTGTCTGGGTCTGTGGTCTGGGATCAGGGGTCTGCATCTGGGGTCTGGGGTCTGCATCTGGGGCCTGGGTCTGGGGTCTGGGATCTGGGGTCTGGGGTCTAGTGTCTGGGTCTGGGGTCTCCATCAGCTGTCTGGGTCTGCGGTCTGGGTCTGAGGTCTGGGGTCTGTGGTCTGCATCTGGGTCTGGGTCTGTGGTCTGCTTTTGGGGTCTGGGGCCTTGGGTCTGGGTCTGGGGCCTGGGTCTGGACCTGGCGACTTTGTCTGTGTCTGTGTCTGTGGTCTGTGGTCTGTGATCTGTGGTTTGGGATCTGGGGTCTACATCTGGGGTCTAGACTCCGAATCTGTGTCTGGGGTCTGCGTCTGGGGCCTGGGTCTGGGGTTTGGGTCTGGGGTCTGGGATCTGGGGTCTGGGGTCTGGGGTCTGGTGTTTGGTTCTGGGGGCTGGGGTCTGTTTCTGGGCTCTGGGTCTGTGATCTGCTTCTGGGGTCTGTGTCTGGGGTATGTGTCTGCGGTCTGGGGTCTACATCTGGGTCTGGATCTGGGTCTGAGGTCTGGGTCTGGGGTCTGCGTTTGGGTCTGGTGTCTGCTTCTGGGTCTGGTCTGGGGTCTGGTTCTTGGGGTCTGTGTCTGGGTCTGAGTTCCTGGTCTGCGCCTGGATCTGGGATCTGCGTCTAGTGTCTGGCGTCTAGTGTCCGGGTCTGGGGTCTTGGGTCTGGGATCTGTGTCTGGGGTCTTGGGTCTGGGGTCTGGGGTCTGGGTCTGCATCTGGCATCTGAGTCTGTGTCTGTGTCTGTGGTCTGTGGTTTGTGGTCTGAGATCTGGGTTCTGTGCGTCTAGGTTCTGGGGTCTAGTGTCTGGGTCTGGGGTCTTGGGTCTGGGATCTGTTTCTGGGGTCTTGGTTCTGGGGTCTGGGTCTGGACCTGGCGTCTGAGTCTGTGTCTGTAGTCTGTGGTCTGTGGTCTGGGGTCTGTGGTCTGTGGTCTGTGGTCTGGGATCTGGGGTCTGCATCTGGGGTCTGGGGTCCGGGTCTGTGTCTTGGGTCTGCGTCTGGGGCTGTGTCAGGTTCTGGCATCTGCATCTGTGACTGGGTCTGGGTCTGCTTCTATGGTCTGCGTCAGGGGGTCTGTGGTCTGTGTCTAGGATCTGGGGTCTGGAGTCTGGAGCCTGGGCCTGGGTCTGTGTTCTGGGATCTGGTTCTGGGGTCTGGGTCTGGGTCTGGGTCTGGGTCTGGGATCTGGCTCTGGGTCTGGTCTGGAGTCTGGGACTAGGTCTGAGGTCTGTGTCTGGGGTCTGGGTCTGGGGTCTCGGGTCTGGGTCTGGAGTGTGGGATGTGGGGTCTGGTGTCTACTTCTGCAGTCTGCGTCTAGGGTCTGCGTCTTGGTTCTGCGTCTGGTGTCTCGGTCTCGGGTCCGGGTATGCATCTGAGTCTGGGGTCTGTGTCTGGTGTCTGGGCTCTGGGGTCTGTGGTCTGGATTCTGTGCCTCTGTCTGGGTTGTGTGTCTGGGGTCTGGGGTCTGGGTCTGGGTCTGCATCTGGGCTCTTGGTCTGGGTCCGAGGTCTTTTTATGTAGTCTGCGATCTGGGAACTGGAATTTGGGCTCTGGGATCTGGGGACTGGAATCTGGGGTCTGGGGTCTGGAATCTGGGGTCTGGTTCTGGGGGCTGGGGTCTGTTACTGGGCTCTGGGTCTGTGGTCTGCTTCTGGGGTCTGTGTCTGGGTTTGGGTTCCTGGTCTGTGTCTGGGTCTGGGGTCTGTGTCTAGATCTGGGTTCTGCGTCTGGGATCTGGGTCTGGTGTCTAGTGTCTGGGATCTTGGGCCTGGGTCTGAGGTTTGGGTCTGGGGTCTGCGTTTGGGTCTGGGGTCTGCTTCTGGGTCTGATTTGGGGTCTGGGTCTTGGGGTCTGTGTCTGGGTCTGGGTTCCTGGTCTGCGCCTGGATCTGGGGTCTGCGTCTAGTGTCTGGGGTCTCGTGTCTGGGTCTGGGGTCTGCGTCTGGGATCTGTGTCTGGGGTCTTGGGTCTGGGGTCTGGGTCTGGACTTGGCGTCTGAGTCTGTGTCTGTGACTGTGGTCTGTGATCTGTGGTCTGGGATATGGGGTCTGCATCTGGGGTCTGGGGTCCGGGTCTGTGATTTGGGTCTACATCTGGGGCCTGGGTCTGGGGTCTGGGATTTGGGGTCTAGGATCTGGGGTCTTTGCTCTGTTTCTGGGCTCTGGGTCTGTGGCGTGCTTCTGGGGTCTGTGTCTGGGTCTGGGTTCCTGGTCTGCGTCTGGGTCTGGGGTCTGCGTCTGGATCTGGGTTCTGCGTCTGGGGTCTGGGTCTGGGGTCTAGTGTCTGGGTCTGGGGTATGCGTCTGGGATCTGTGTCTGGGGTCTTGGGTCTGGGACCTGGGACCTGGGACCTGGGGTCTGGGTCTGGGTCCAGGGTCTGGATCTGAGTCTACGTCTGTGGTCTGTATCTGGGTCTGGTGTCTGCACCCTGGGGTCTCGGTCTGGGTTCTGCATTACGGGTCTGGGTCTGGGGTCTGTGTCTGGGGTCTGGGACCTGTGTCTGTGGTCTGTGATCTGGTTCTGGGGTCTGTGTCTGAGTCTTGGTTCTGCATCTGGTGTCTAGGTCTGCTGTCTAGGTCTGGGGTCTGGAGTCTGCATCTGGGGCCTGGGTCTGGGGTCTGGGATCTGGGGTCTGGGGTCTGCTTCTCAGTCTGGGGTCTCCATCAGCTGTCTGGGTCTGGGGTCTGGGTCTGAGGTCTGGGGTCTGGTGTCTGCATCTGGGTCTGGGTCTGTGGTCTGCTTCTGGGGTCTGGGGCCTTGGGTCTGGGTCTGGGGTTTGGGGTCTGGGTCTGGACCTGGCGTCTGTGTCTTTGTCTGCGTCTGGGGCCTGGGTCTGGGGTTTGGGTCCGGGGTCTGGGATCTGGGGTCTGGGATCTGGGGTTTGGGTCTGGGGTTTGGGTCTGGGGTCTGGGACCTGGGGTTTGGGGTTTGGGTCTGGGATCTGGGGTCTGGGATCTGGGGTTTGGGGTTTGGGTCTGGGGGCTGGGGTCTGTTTCTGGGCTCTGGGACTGTTGTCTGCTTCTGGGGTCTGTGTCTGGGGTCTGGGTCTGTGGTCTGGGGTCTGCATCTGGGTCTGGATCTGGATCTGAGGTCCGGGTCTGCGTCTGAGTCATGGTCTGGGGTCTGTGTCTGGGGTTTGGGTCTGCGTTTGGGGTCTGGGTATGGGCCTGGAGTCTGTGTTGGTGTCTACGGTCTTGGGTCTGTGGTCTGCATCTGGGTCTGGGGTCCAGGTCTGTGACTGGGGTCTGTGTCTGGCGTCTCCATCTGGGGTCAGCTTCTGGGTCTGGGGTCCAGGTCTGTGACTGGGGTCTGTGTCTGTCGTCTGCATCTGGGGTCTCTGTCTGGAGTTTGCATCTGGGATCTGCTTCTGCAGTTTGCTACTCGTGTCTGTGTCTGGGTCTGGGGTGTGCATCTGGCTATGGTGTCTGGGGTCTGGGTCTCGGTCTGTGTCTGGGTTCTGCTTCTGGGGTCTGGGTCTAGGGTCTGTGTCTGGGTCTGGAGTTTGCGTCTGGGCCTGGAGTCTGCGTCTGGACCTGTGTCTGTGTTCTGGGTCTGGTGTCTGCATCTGGACCTGTGTCTGTGTCTTTGGTCTGGGATCTGGACTCTGGATTTGCATCTGGACCTGTGTCTGCGTCAGGGTCTGGTGTCTGCGTCTGGCGATTGGGCCTGCGTTTGGGGTCTGGGTCTGCGTCTGGGGTCTGGGTCTGGGTCTGGACCTGGCATCTGTGTCTGTGTCTGTGTCTAGGGTTTGGGGTCTGGGGTCTGTGTCCAGGGTGTGGAGTCTGTGTCTGGAGTCTGCTTCTGCGGTCTGCGTCTAGGGTCTGGATCTGGGTCTGGGGTCTGGGTCTGGGTCTGAGTCTGGGTCTGCGTCTGGGGCCTGGGTCTGGGGTCTGGGATTTGGGGTCTAGAATCTGGGGTCTGGGCTCTGTTTCTGGGCTCTGGGTCTGTGGTGTGCTTCTGGGGTCTGTGTCTGGGTCTGGGTTCTGGGGTCTGAGTTCTGTGTTTAGGGTCTATGTCTGGGGTCTGTGTCTCGGTTCTGCTTCTGAGCTCTGCGTCTGTGGTCTGGGGTCTTGGGTCTGGGGTCTGGGGTCTTGGGTCTGGGGTCTGGGATCGGCGCCTGGGTCTGAGGTCCGGATCTGCGTCTGAGTCAGGGTTGTGTGTCTAGGTCTGGGGTCTGCGTCTGGGGTCTGGGTCTGGGGTCTGCATCTGGGGTCTGCTTCTGCGGTTTGTGTCTTGGGTCTGCGTCTGGGTCTGTGTCTGGGGTCTGCGTCTAGGTCTGTGGTGTGCGTCTGGCGTTTGCATCTGGGATTGGGGTCTGCATCTGGGGTCTGGGATCTGGGGTCTGGGGTATGGGGTCTTTGTCTGGGGTATGTATCTGGAGTCTGTATCTGGGGTCTGCTTCTGTGGGCTGCATCTAGGGTCTGCGTTTCGGATCTGTGTCTGGGCTCTTGGGTCTGGGGCCTGGGGTCTGGGGTCTGCTTCTGGGTCAGGGGTCTCCATCAGCTGTCCGGGTCTGCAGTCTGGTGTCTGTGGTCTGCATCTGAGTCTGGGTCTGTAATCTGGGTCTGCGTCTGAGTCTGGGTCTGTGGTCTGCTTCTGGGGTCTGGGTCTGCGTCTGGGGTCTGGGGTCTGGGGTCTGGGGTCTGGGTCTGGGGTCTGAGGTCTGGATTTGATCTGGGGTCTGTGTCTGTGGTCTGTGGTCTGTGGTCTGTGGTCTGTGGTCTGTGGTGTGGGATCTGGGGTGTGCATCTGGCGTATGAGGTCCGGGTCTGTGTCTTGGGTCTGCATCTGGGGTCTGGGCTCTGGATCTGGGGTCTGCGATCTGTGGTCTGCGATCTGGGTCTGGGGTCTGGAATCTGGGGTCTTGGGTCTGGGGTCTGGGTCTGGTCCTGGCGTCTGAGTCTGTGTCTGTGGTCTGTGGTCTGTGGTCTGTGGTCTGGGATCTGGGGTCTGCATCTGGGGTCTGGGGTCCGGGTCTGTGTCTTGGGTCTGCATCTGGGGCTGTGTCTGGGTCTGGCATCTGCATCTGTGACTGGGTCTGGGTCTGCTTCTGGGGTCTGCGTCAGGGGTCTGTGGTCTGTCTAGGATCTGGGGTCTGGGGTCTGGAGCCTGGGCCTGGGTCTGTGTTCTGGGATCTGGTTCTGGGGTCTGCGTCACGGTCTGGGTTCTGCGTCTGGGGTCTGGGTCTAGGTCTGGGTCTGGGTCTGGATCTGGCTTCTGCATCTGGGTCTGGGGTCTGTGTCTGTGGTCTGTGTCTTGGATCTGGGTCTGGTGTCTGGGCTCTGGGGTCTGGGGTCTGGATTCTGTGCCTCTGTCTGGGTTATGCGTCTGGGGTCTGGGTCTGGGTCTGCATCTGGGCTCTTGGTCTGGGTCTGAGGTCTGCTTCTGTGGTCTGCATCTAGGGTCTGCGTCTGGGTCTGTATCTGGGTCTGGCTTCTGCATCTGGGTCTGGGGTCTGTGTCTGTGGTCTGTGTCTTGGATCTGGGTCTGGGGTCCGGGGTCTGGGGTCCGGGGTCTTCATCTGGGTCTGTGGTCTGAGGTCACGGTCTGGGATCTTGGGCCTGGGTCTGAGATTTGGGTCTGGGGTCTGTGTTTGGGTCTGGGGTCTGCTTCTGGGTCTGATCTGGGGTCTGGGTCTTGGGGTCTGTGTCTGGGTCTGGGTTCCTGGTCTGCACCTGGGTCTGGGGTCTGCGTCTGGATCTGGGTTCTGCGTCTGGGGTCTGGGTCTGTGGTCGCGTGTCTGGGTCTGGGGACTGCGTCTGGGATCTGTGTCTTGGGTCTGCGTCTGGGGTCTGGGGTCTGGATCTGGGGTCTGCGATCTGGGGACTGGAATCTGGGCTCTGGGATCTGGGGACTGGAATCTGGGGTCTGGGGTCTGGAATCTGGGGTCTGGTTCTGGGGGCTGGAGTCTGTTTCTGGGCTCTGGGTCTGTGGTCTGCTTCTGGGATCTGTGTCTGGGTTTGGGTTCCTGGTCTGTGTCTGGGTCTGGGGTCTGTGTCTGGATCTGGGTTCTGCATCTGGGATCTGGGTCTGGTGTCTAGTGTCTGGGATCTTAGGCCTGGGTCTGAGGTTTGGGTCTGGGGTCTGCTTTTGGGTCTGGGGTCTGCTTCTGGGTCTGGTCTGGGGTCTGGGTCTTGGGGTCTGTGTCTGGGTCTGGGTTCCTGGTCTGCGCCTGGATCTGGGGTCTGCGTCTAGTGTCTGGGGTCTCGTGTCTGGGTCTGGGGTCTGCGTCTGGATCTGGGTTCTGCGTCTGGGGTCTGGGTCTGGGGTCTAGTGTCTGGGTCTGGGGTCTGCGTCTGGGATCTGTGTCTGGGGTCTTGGGTCTGGGACCTGGGACCTGGGGCTGGGGTCTGGGGTCTGGGTCTGGGTCCAGGGTCTGGATCTGACTCTGCGTCTGTGGTCTGAATCTGGGTCTGGTGTCTGCGCCCTGGGGTCTCGGTCTGGGGTCTGGGATCTGTGTCTGTGGTCTGTGATCTGGTTCTGGGGTCTGTGTCTGAGTCTGGGTTCTGCATCTGGTGTCTAGGTCTGGTGTCTAGGTCTGGGGTCTGGGGTCACCATCAGCTGTCTGGGTCTGGGGTCTGGGGTCTGGGGTCTGCATCTGGGTCTGAGTCTGTGGTCTGCTTCTGGGGTCTGGGGCCTTGGGTCTGGGTCTGGGGTCTGGGTCTGGACCTGGCGTCTGTGTCTGTGTCTGTGTCTGTGGACTCTGGTCTGTGGTCTGTGGTTTGGGATCTGGGGTCTGCATCTGGGGTCTGGGGTCCGAATCTGTGTCTGGGGTCTGCGTCTGGGGCCTGGGTCTGGGGTTTGGGTCTGTGGTCTGGGATCTGGGGTCTGGGGTCTGGGTCTGGGGTTTGGGTCTGGGGGCTGGGGTCTGTTTCTGGGCTCTGGGTCTGTGATCTGCTTCTGGGGTCTGTGTCTGGAGTCTGGGTCTGCGGTCTGGAGTCTACATCTGGGTCTGGATCTGGGTCTGAGGTCTGGGTCTGGGGTCTGCGTTTGGGTCTGGGGTCTGCTTCTGTGTCTGGTCTGGGGTCTGGGTCTTGGGGTCTGTGTCTGGGTCTGGGTTCCTGGTATGCGCCTGGATCTGGGGTCTGCTTCTAGTGTCTGGGGTCTAGTGTCTGGGTCTGGGGTCTTGTGTCTGGGATCTGTGTCTGGGGTCTTGGGTCTGGGGTCTGGGGTCTGGGTCTGGATCTGGCGTCTGAGTCTGTGTCTGTGTCACTGGTCTGTGGTCTGGGATCTGGGGTCTGCATCTGGGGTCTGGGGTCCAGGTCTGTGATTTGGGTCTGCGTCTGGGGCCTGGGTCTGGGGTCTGGGATTTGGGGTCTGGGTTCTGGGGTCTGGGCTCTGTTTCTGGGCTCTGGGTCTGTGGTCTGCTTCTGGGGTCTGTGTCTGGGTTCCTGGTCTGCGTCTGGATCTGGGATCTGCGTCTAGGCTCTGGGTTTGGGGTCTAGTGTCTGGGTCTGGGGTCTTGGTCTGTGGTCTGCTTCTGGGGTCTGTGTCTGGGACCTGGGACCTGGGAACTGGGGTCTGGGTCAGGGTCCAGGGTCTGGATCTGAGTCTGCGTCTGGGGTCTGTATCTGGGTCTGTGTCTTTGTCTGTGTCTGTGGTCTGTGGTCTGTGGTCTGTGGTTTGGGATCTGGGGTCTGCATCTGGGGTCTGGGGTCCGAATCTGTGTCTGGGGTCTGCGTCTGGGGCCTGGGTCTGGGGTTTGGGTCTGGGCTCTGGGATCTGGGGTCTGGGATCTGGCGTTTGGGTCGGAGGTTTGGGTCTGGGGTCTGGGATCTGGGGTTTGGGGTTTGGGTTTGGGATCTGGGGTCGGGGATCAGTGGTTTGGGGTTTGGGTCTGGGGGCTGGGGTCTGTTTCTGGGTTCTGGGTCTGTGATCTGCTTCTGGGGTCTGTGTCTGGGGTCTGGGTCTGCGGTCTGGGGTCTGCATCTGGATCTGGGTCTGAGGTCCGGGTCTGCGTCTGAGTCAGGGTCTGGGGTCTGTGTCTGGGGTTTGGGTCTGCGTTTGGGGTCTGGGTATGGGCCTGGAGTCTGTGTTTGTGTCTACGGTCTTGGGTCTGGGGTCTGCATCTGGGTCTGGGGTCCAGATCTGTGACTGGGGTCTGTGTCTGGCGTCTGCATCTGGGGTCAGCATCTGGGTTTGGGGTCCAGGTCTGTGACTGGGGTCTGTGTCTCGGGTCTGTATCTGGGATCTGCTTCTGCAGTTTGCTACTCGTGTCTGTGTCTGGGTCTGTGGTGTGCATCTGGCTATGGGGTCTGGGGTCTGGGTGTCGGTCTGTGTCTGGGTTCTGCTTCTGGGGTCTGGGTCTGGGGTCTGTTGTTCTGGATCTGGTGTCTGCATCTGGACCTGTGTCTGTGTCTTTGGTCTGGGGCCTGGGCTCTGGATTTGCATCTGGACCTGTGTCTGCGTCAGGGTCTGGTGTCTGCGTCTGGCGATTGGGCCTGCACTTGGGGTCTGGGTCTGCGTCTGGGTTCTGGGTCTGGGTCTGGACCTGGCATCTGTGTCTGTGTCTGTGTCTAGGGTTTGGGGTCTGGGGTCTGTGTCCGGGGTGTGGGGTCTGTGTCTGGAGTCTGCTTCTGGGGTCTGCGTCAGAGGTCTGTGGTCTGAGTCTAGGATCTGGGGTCTGGGATTTGGAGTCTGGGTCTGGGTCTGTGTTCTGGGGTCTGGGTTCTGTGTTTGGTGTCTATGTCTGGGGTCTGTGTCTCGGTTCTGCTTCTGAGCTCTGCGTCTGTGGCCTGGGGTCTTGGGTCTGGGGTCTGGGGTCTTGGGTCTGGAGTCTGGGATCGGCGCCTGGGTCTGAGGTCCGGGTCTGCGTCTGAGTCTGGGTTTTGTGTCTAGGTCTGGGGTCTGCGTCTGGGGTCTGGGTCTGGGGTCTGCATCTGGGGTCTGCTTCTGCGGTTTGTGTCTTGGGTCTGCGTCTGGGTCTGTGTCTGGGGTCTGCGTCTGGGTCTGTGGTATGCGTCTGGCGTTTGCATCTGGGTCTGGGTCTGCATCTGGCGTCTGGGATCTGGGGTCTGGGGTATGGGGTCTGGGGTCTGGGTCTGGTGTCTGGGGTCCAGGATCTGTGTCTGCGGTCTGTATCTGGGGTCTGTATCTGGGGTCTGATTCTGTGGGCTGCATCTCGGGTCTGCATCTGGGATCTGTGTCTGGGGTCTTGGGTCTGGGGCCTGGGGTCTGGGGTCTGCTTCTGGGTCTGGGGTCTCCATCAGCTGTCCGGGTCTGCGGTCTGGTGTCTGTGGTCTGCATCTGAGTCTGGGTCTGAGATCTGGGTCTGCGTCTGAGTCTGAGTCTGTTGTCTGCTTCTGGGGTCTGGGTCTGCGTCTGGGGTCTGGGGTCTGGGGTCTGGGTCTGGGGTCTGAGGTCTCGATCTGGGTCTGGGGTTTGTGTCTGTGTTCTGTGGTCTGTGGTCTGTGGTGTGGGATCTGGGGTCTGCATCTCGCATATGGGGTCCGGGTCTGTCTTGGGTCTGCGTCTGGGGACTGGGCTCTGGATCTGGGGTCTGCGATCTGGGGCCTGCGATCTGGGGACTGGGATCTGGGGTCTGGGATCTGGGGTCTGGGTTCTGGGTCTGGGGTCTGGAATCTGGAGTCTGGTTCTGGGGGCTGGGGTCTGTTTCTGGGCTCTGGGTCTGTGGTCTGCTTCTGGGGTCTGGGTCTGGGTTTGGGTTCCTGGTCTGTGTCTGGGTCTGGGGTCTGTGTCTGGATCTGGGTTTTGCGTCTGGGATCTGGGTCTGGTGTCTAGTGTCTGGGATCTTGGGCCTGGGTCTGAGGTTTGGGTCTGGGGTCTGCATTTGGGTCTGGGGTCTGCTTCTGGGTCTGGTCTGGGGTCTGGGTCTTGGGGTCTGTGTCTGGGTCTGGGTTCCTGGTCTACGCCTGGATCTGGGGTCTGCATCTAGGGTCTGGGGCCTAGTGTCTGGGTCTGGGATCTGCGTCTGGGATCTGTTTCTGGGGTCTTGAGTCTGGGGTCTGGGTCTGGACCTGGCGTCTGAGTCTGTGTCTGTGGTCTGTGGTCTGTGGTCTGTGGTCTGTGGTCTGGGATCTGGGGTCTGCCTCTGGGGTCTGGGGTCCGGGTCTGTATCTTGGGTCTGCGATCTGGGGACTGGAATCTGGGGTCTGGAATGTGGGGTCTGGAAACTGGGGTCTGGTTCTGGGGGCTGGGGTCTGTTTCTGGGCTCTGGGTCTGTAGTCTGCTTCTGGGGTCTGTGTCTGGGTCTGGGTTCCTGGTCTGCGTCTGGGTCTGGGGTCTGCGTCTGGATCTGGGTTCTGCTTCTGGGGTCTGGGTCTGGGGTCTAGTGTCTGGGTCTGGGGTCTGCGTCTGGTATATGTGCCTGGGGTTTGGGTCTGGGACCTGGGACCTGGGGTCTAGGGTCTGGGTCTGGGTCCAGAGTCTGGATCTGAATCTACGTCTGTGGTCTGTATCTGGGTCTGGTGTCTGCGCCCTGGGGTCTCGGTCTGGGGTCTCAGTCTGAGTTCTGCATTACGGGTCTGGGTCTGGGGCCTGTGTCTGTGGTCTGGGATCTGTGACCGGGTCTGGGTCTGCTTCTGGGGTCTGCGACAGTGGTCTGTGGTCTGGTTCTGGGGTCTGTGTCTGAGTCTGCGTTCTGCATCTGGTGTCTAGGTCTGGTGTCTAGGTCTGGGGTCTGGGGTCTACATCTGGGGCCTGGGTCTGGGGTCTGGGATCTGGGGTCTGGGGTCTGGGGTCTGCATCTGGTTCTGGGTCTGTGGTCTGCTCAAGGGGTCTGGGGCCTTGGGTCTGGGTCTGGGGTCTGGGTCTGGACCTGGCGTCTGTGTCTGTGTCTGTGTCTGTGGTCTCCATCAGCTGTTTGGGTCTGGGGTCTGGGTCTGAGGTCTGGGATCTGGGGTCTGCATCTGGGTCTGGGTCTGTGTTCTGCTCAAGGGGTCTGGGGCCTTGGGTCTGGGTCTGGGGTCTGGGTCTGGACCTGGCATCTGTGTCTGTGTCTGTGTCTGTGGTCTGTGGTCTGTGGTCTGTGGTTTGGGATCTGGGGTCTGCATCTGGGGTCTGGGGTCCGAATCTGCGTCTGGGGTCTGCGTCTGGGGCCTGGGTCTGGGGTTTGGGTCTGGGGTCTGGGATCTGGGATCTGGGGTCTGGGGTCTGGGGTTTGGGTCTGGGGGCTGCTTCTGGGTCTGGTCTGGGGTCTGGGTCTTGGGGTCTGTGTCTGGGTCTGGGTTCCTGGTCTGCGCCTGGATCTGGGGTCTGCGTCTCGTGTCTGAGGTCTCGTGTCTGGGTCTGGGGTCTTGGGTCTGGGATCTGTGTCTGGGGTCTTGGGTCTGGGGTCTGGGGTCTGCTTCTGAGTCTGGGGTCTCCATCAGCTGTCTGGGTCTGTGGTCTTGGTCTGAGGTCTGGGGTCTGGGGTCTGCATCTGGGGCCTGGGTCTGGGGTCTGGGATCTGGGGTCTGGGGTCTGCTTCTGAGTCTGGGGTCTCCACCAGCTGTCTGGGTCTGGTGTCTGGGTCTGAGGTCTGGGGTCTGGGGTCTGCATCTGGGTCTGGGTCTGTGGTCTGCTTCTGGGGTCTGGGGCCTTGGGTCTGGGTCTGGGGTCTGGGTCTGGACCTGGCATCTGTGTCTGTGTCTGTGTCTGTGGTCTGTGCTCTGTGGTCTGTGATTTGGGATCTGGGGTCTGCACTTGGGGTCTGGGGTCCGAATCTGTGTCTGGGGTCTGCGTCTGGGTCCTGGGTCTGGGGTTTGGGTCTGAGGTCTGGGATCTGGTATCTGGGGTCTGTGGTCTGGGGTTTGGGTCTGGGGGCTGGGGTCTGTTTCTGGGCTCTGGGTCTGTGATCTGCTTCTGGGGTCTGTGTCTGGGGTCTGTGTCTGCGGTCTGGTGTCTACATCTGGGTCTGGATCTGTGTCTGAGGTCTGGGTCTGGGGTCTGCGTTTGGGTCTGGGGCCTGCTTCTGGGTCTGGCCTGGGGTCTGGGTCTTGGGGTCTGTGTCTGGGTCTGGGTTCCTGGTCTGCGCCTGGATCTGGGGTCTGCGTCTAGTGTCTGGGGTCTAGTGTCTGGGTCTGGGGTCTTGGGTCTGGGATCTGTGTCTGGGGTCTTGGATCTGGGGTCAGGGGTCTGGGTCTGGACCTGGCATCTGAGTCTGTGTCTGTGTCTGTGGTCTGTGGGCTGTGGTCTGGGATCTTGGGTCTGCGTCTAGGGTCTGGGGTCTAGTTTCTGGGTCTGGGGTCTGGGTCTGGACCTGGCGTCTGAGTCTGTGTCTGTGGTCTGTGGTCTGTAGTCTTGGGTCCGCGTCTGGGGCTATGTCTGGGTCTGGCATCTGCATCTGTGACTGGGTCTGGGTCTGTTTCTGGGGTCTGCGTCAGGGGTCTAGGATCTGGGGTCTGGGGTCTGGAGCCTGGGCCTGGGTCTGTGTTCTGGGATCTGGTTCTGGGGTCTGTGTCTGAGTCTGGGTTCTGCATCTGGTGTCTGGGTCTGGTGTCTCGGTCTGGGGTCCGGGTCTGCATCGCGGTCTGGGTTCTGCGTCTGGGGTCAGGGTCTGGGTCTGGGTCTGGGTCTGGGATCTGTCTCTGGGTCTGGTCTGGAGTCTGGGTCTTGGTCTGAGGTCTGTGTCTGGGGTCTGGGGTCTGGGTCTGTGGTCTCGGGTCTGGGTCTGGAATGTGGGATGTGGGGTCTGGTGTCTACTTCTGCAGTCTGCGTCTAGGGTCTGCGTCTTGGTTCTGCATCTGGTGTCTGGGTCTCGGGTCCGTGTATGCATCTAAGTCTGGGGTCTGTGTCTGGTGTCTGGGCTCTGGGGTCTGGGGTCTGGATTCTGTGCCTCTGTCTGGGTTGTGCGTCTGGGGTCTGGGGTCTGCATCTGGGTCTGTATCTGGGTCTGGCTTCTGCATCTGGGTCTGGGGTCTGTGTCTGTGGTCTGTGTCTTGGATCTGGGTCTGGGGTCCGGGGTCTGGGGTCCGGGGTCTTCATCTGGGTCTGTGGTCTGGGGTCACGGTCTGGGATCTTGGGCCTGGGTCTGAGGTTTGGGTCTGGGGTCTGTGTTTGGGTCTGGGGTCTGCTTCTGGGTCTGGATCTGGGGTCTGGGTCTGGGTTCCTGGTCTGCACCTGGGTCTGGGGTCTGCGTCTGGATCTGGGTTCTGCGTCTGGGGTCTGGGTCTGTGGTCGCGTGTCTGGGTCTGGGGACAGCGTCTGGGATCTGTGTCTGGAGTCTTGGATCTTGGTCTGGGGTCTGTGTCTGTGGTCTGTGGTCTGTGGTCTGGGATCTGTGGTCTGTGGTCTGCATCTGGCGTATGGGGTCCGGGTCTGTGTCTTAGGTCTGCGTCTGGGGTCTGCGGTCTGGATCTGGGGTCTGCGATCTGGGGACTGGAATCTGGGCTCTGGGATCTGGGGACTGGAATCTGGGGTCTGGGGTCTGGAATCTGGGGTCTGGTTCTGCGGGCTGGGGTCTGTTTCTGGGCTCTGGGTCTGTGGTCTGCTTCTGGGGTCTGTGTCTGGGTTTGGGTTCCTGGTCTGTGTCTGGGTCTGGGGTCTGTGTCTGGATCTGGGTTCTGCGTCTGGGATCTTGGTCTGGTGTCTAGTGTCTGGGATCTTGGGCCTGGGTCTGAGGTTTGGGTCTGAGGTCTGCGTTTGGGTCTGGGGTCTGCTTCTGGGTCTGGTCTGGGGTCTGGGTCTTGGGGTCTGTGTCTGGATCTGGGGTCCTTGTCTGCGGCTGGATCTGGGGTCTGCGTCTAGGGTCTGGGGTCTCGTGTCTGGGTCTGGGGTCTGCGTCTGGGATCTGTGTCTGGGGTCTTGGGTCTGGGGTCTGGATCTCGACTTGCCATCTGAGTCTGTGTCTGTGTCTGTGGTCTGTGGTCTGTGGTCTGGGCTCTGGGGTCTGCATCTGGGGTCTGGGGTCCGGGTCTGTGATTTGGGTCTGCGTCTGGGGCCTGGGTCTGGGGTCTGGGATTTGAGGTCTGGGATCTGGAGTCTGGACTCTGTTTCTGGGCTCTGGGTCTGGGGTCTGCGTCTGGATCTGGGTTCTGCGTCTGGGGTCTGGGTCTGGGGTCTAGTGTCTGGGTCTGGGGTCTGCGTCTGGGATCTATGTCTGGGGTCTTGGGTCTGGGACCTGGGACCTGGGGTCTGGGGTCTGGGTCTGGGTCCAGGGTCTGGATCTGAGTCTACGTCTGTGGTCTGTATCTGGGTCTGGTGTCTGCGCCCTGGGGTCTCGGTCTGGGATCTCGGTCTGGGTTCTGCATTACGGGTCTGGGTCTGGGGCCTGTGTCTGTGGTCTGGGATCTGTGTCTGTGGTCTGTGATCTGGTTCTGGGGTCTGTGTCTGAGTCTGGGTTCTGCATCTGGTGTCTAGGTCTGGTGTCTAGGTCTGGGGTCTGGGGTCTGCATCTGGGGCCTGGGTCTGGGGTCTGGGATCTGGGGTCTGGGGTCTGCTTCTGAGTCTGGGGTCTCCATCAGCTGTCTGTGTCTGGGGTCTGGGTCTGAGGTCTGGGGTCTGTGGTCTGCTTCTGGGGTCTGGGGCCTTGGGTCTGGGTCTGGGGTCTGGGTCTGGACGTGGCGTCTGTATCTGTGTCTGTGGTTTGTAGTCTGTGGTCTGTGGTCTGTGGTTTGGGATCTGGGGTCTGCATCTGGGGTCTGGTGTCCGAATCTATGTCTGGGGTCTGCGTCTGGGGCCTGGGTCTGCGGTTTGGGTCTGGGGTCTGGGATCTGGGATCTGGGGTTTGGGTCTGGGGGCTGGGGTCTGTTTCTGGGCTCTGGGTCTGTGATCTGCTTCTGGGGTCTGTGTCTGGGGTCTGTGTCTGCGGTCTGGGGTCTACATCTGGGTCTGGATCTGGGTCTGAGGTCTGGGTCTGGTGTTTGCGTTTGGGTCTGGGGTCTGCTTCTGGGTCTGGTCTGGGGTCTGGGTCTTGGGGTCTGTGTCTGGGCCTGAGTTCCTGGTCTGCGCCTGGATCTGGGATCTGCGTCTAGTGTCTGGGGTCTAGTGTCTGAGTCTGGGGTCTTGGGTCTGGGATCTGTGTCTGTGGTCTGTGGTCTGGGATCTGGGGTCTGCGTCTAGGGTCTGGGGTCTAGTGTCTGGGTCTGGGGTCTTGGGTCTGGGATCTGTTTCTGGGGTCTTGGGTCTGGGGTCTGGGTCTGGACCTGGCGTCTGAGTCTGTGTCTGTGGTCTGTGGTCTCTGGTCTGGGGTCTGTGGTCTGTGGTCTGTGGTCTGTGGTCTGTGGTCTGTGGTCTGGGATCTGGGGTCTGCATCTGGGGTCTGGGGTCCGGGTCTGTGTCTTGGGTCTGCGTCTGGGGCTGTGTCTGGGTCTGGCATCTGCATCTGTGACTGGGTCTGGGTCTGCTTCTTGGGTCTGCGTCAGGGGTCTGTGGTCTGTGTCTAGGATCTGGGGTCTGGGGTCTGGAGCCTGGGTCTGGGTCTGTGTTCTGGGATCTGGTTCTGGGGTCTGTGGCTGAGTCTGGGTTCTGCATCTGGTGTCTGGGTCTGGTGATAGGTCTGGGGTCCGGGCCTGCGTCGTGGTCTGGGTTCTGCATCTGGGGTCTGGGTCTGAGTCTGGGTCTGGGTCTGGGATCTGGCTCTGGGTCTGGTCTGGAGTCTGGGTCTAGGTCTGAGGTCTGTGTCTGGGGTCTGGGTCTGGGGTCTCGGGTCTGGGTCTGGAGTGTGGGATGTGGGGTCTGGTGTCTACTTCTGCAGTCTGCGTCTCGGGTCTGCGTCTTGGTTCTGCGTCTGGTGTCTGGGTCTCGGGTCCGGTTATGCATCTGAGTCTGGGGTCTGTGTCTGGTGTCTGGGCTCTTGGGTCTGTGGTCTCGATTCCGTGCCTCTGTCTGGGTTGTGCGTCTGGGGTCTGGGGTCTGGGGTCTGGGTCTGGGTCTGCATCTGGGCTCTTGGTCTGGGTCTGAGGTCTGCTTCTGTGGTCTGCATCTAGGGTCTGCGTCTGGGTCTGTATCTGGGTCTGGCTTCTGCATCTGGGTCTGGGGTCTGTGTCTGTGGTCTGTGTCTTGGATCTGGGTCTGCGGTCCGGGGTCTGGGGTCCGGGGTCTTTATCTGGGTCTGTGGTCTGGGGTCACGGTCTGGGATCTGTGTCTGGGGTCTTGGATCTGGGTCTGGGGTCTGTGTCTGTGGTCTGTGGTCTGTGGTCTGGGATCTGGGGTCTGTGGTCTGCATCTGGCGTATGGGGTCCGGATCTGTGTCTTGGGTCTGCGTCTGGGGTCTGGGCTCTGGATCTGGGGTCTGCGATCTGGGGACTGGAATCTGGGCTCTGGGATCTGGGGACTGGAATCTGGGGTCTGGGGTCTGGAATCTGGGGTCTGGCTCTGGGGGCTGGGGTCTGTTTCTGGGCTCTGGGTCTGTGGTTTGCTTCTGGGGTCTGTGTCTGGGTTTGGGTTCCTGGTCTGTGTCTGGGTCTGGGGTCTGTGTCTGGATCTGGGTTCTGCGTCTGGGATCTGGGTCTGGTGTCTAGTGTCTGGGATCTTGGGCCTGGGTCTGAGGTATGGGTCTGGGGTCTGCGTTTGGGTCTGGGGTCTGCTTCTGGGTCTGGTCTGGGGTCTGGGTCTTGGGGTCTGTGTCTGGGTCTGGGTTCCTGGTCTGCGCCTGGATCTGGGGTCTGCGTCTAGTGTCTGGGGTCTCGTGTCTGAGTCTGGGGTCTGCGTCTGGGATCTGTGTCTGGGGTCTTGGGTCTGGGGTCTGGGTCTGGACTTGGCGTCTGAGTCTGTGTCTGTGTCTGTGGTCTGTGGTCTGTGGTCTGGGATCTGGGGTCTGCATCTGGGGTCTGGGGTCCGGGTCTGTGATTTGGGTCTGCGTCTGGGGCCTGGGTCTGGTGTCTGGGATTTGGGGTCTGGGATCTGGGGTCTGGGCTCTGTTTCTGGGCTCTGGTTCTAAGGTCTGCTTCTGTGATCTGTGTCTGGGTCTGGGTTCCTGGTCTGCGTCTGGGTCTGGGGTCTGCGTCTGGATTTGGGTTCTGCGTCTGGGGTCTGGGTCTGGGGTCTAGTGTCTGGGTCTGGGGTCTGCGTCTGGGATCTGTGTCTGGGGTCTGCATCTGGGGTCTGCATCTGTGGTCTGGGATCTGGGGTCTGCATCTGGGGTCTGGGGTCCAGGTCTGTGATTTGGGTCTGCGTCTGGGGCCTGGGTCTGGGGTCTGGGATTTGAGGTCAGGGATCTGGGGTCTGGGATCTGGGGTCTGGGCTCTGTTTCTGGGCTCTGGGTCTGTGGTCTGCTTCTGGGATCTGTGTCTGGGTCTGGGTTCCTGGTCTGCGTCTGGGTCTGGGGTCTGCGTCTGAATCTGGGTTCTGCGTCTAGGGTCTTGGTCTGGGGTCTAGTGTCTGGGTCTGGGGTCTACGTCTGGGATCTGTGTCTGGGGTCTTGGGTCTGGGACCTGGTACCTGGGACCTGGGGTCTGGGTCAGGGTCCAGGGTCTGGATCTGACTCTGCTTCTGGGGTCTGTATCTGGGTCTGGTGTCTGCACCCTGGGGTCTTTGTCTGGGTTCTGCATTACGGGTCTGGGTCTGGGGTCTGTGTCTGGGGTCTGGGGTCTGTGTCTGAGTCTGGGTTCTGCATCTGGTGTCTAGGTCTGGTGTCTAGGTCTGGGGTATGGAGTCTGCATCTGGGGCCTGGGTCTGGGGTCTGGGATCTGGGGTCTGGGGTCTGCTTCTGAGTCTGGGGTCTCCATCAGCTGTCTGGGTCTGGGGTCTGGGTCTGAGGTCTGGGGTCTGGGGTCTGCATCTGGGTCTGGGTCTGTGGTCTGCTTCTGGGGTCTGGGGCCTTGTGTCTGGGTCTGGGGTTTGGGGTTTGGGTCTGGACCTGGCGTCTGTGTCTTTGTCTGTGTCTGTGGTCTGTGGTCTGTGGTCTGTGGTTTGGGATCTGGGGTCTGCATCTGGGGTCTGGGGTCCGAATCTGTGTCTGGGGTCTGCGTCTGGGGCCTGGGTCTGGGGTTTGGGTCTGGGGTCTGGGATCTGGGGTCTGGGATCTGGGGTTTGGGTCAGGGGTTTGGGCCTGGGGTCTGGGGTCTGGGGTTTGGGGTTTGGGTCTGGGATCTGGGGGCTGGGGTTTGTTTCTGTGCTCTGGGTCGGTGATCTGCTTCTGGGGTCTGTGTCTGGGGTCTGGGTCTGCGGTCTGGGGTCTGCATCTGGGTCTGGATCTGGGTCTGAGGTCCGGGTCTGCATCTGAGTCAGGGTCTGGGGTCTGTGTCTGGGGTTTGGGTCTGCGTTTGGGGTCTGGGTATGGGCCTGGAGTCTGTGTTTGTGTCTACGGTCTTGGGTCTGGGGTCTGCATCTGGGTCTGGGGTCCAGGTCTGTGACTGGGGTCTGTGTCTGGCGTCTGCATCTGGGGTCAGCATCTGGGTCTGGGGTCCAGGTCTGTGACTGGGGTCTGTGTCTGGCGTCTGCATCTGGGGTCTGTGTCTGGGGTCTGCATCTGGGATCTGCTTCTGCAGTTTGCTACTCGTGTCTGTGTCTGGGTCTGGGGTGTGCATCTGGCTATGGGGTCTGCGGTCTGGGTCTCGGTCTGTGTCTGGGTTCTGCTTCTGGGGTCTGGGTCTGGGGTCTGTGTCTGGGTCTGGAGTTTGCGTCTGGGCCTGGAGTCTGCGTCTGGACCTGTGTCTGTGTTCTGGGTCTGGTGTCTGCATCTGGACCTGTGTCTGTGTCTTTGGTCTGGGGTCTGGGCTCTGGATTTGCGTCTGGACCTGTGTCTGCGTCAGGGTCTGGTGTCTGCCTCTGGCGATTGGGCCTGCGTTTGGGGTCTGGGTCTGGGTCTGGACCTGGCATCTGTGTCTGTGTCTGTGTCTAGGATTTGGGGTCTGGGGTCTGTGTCCGGGGTGTGGGGTCTGTGTCTAGAGTCTGCTTCTACGGTCTGCGTCTAGGGTCTGGGTCTGGGTCTGGGGTCTAGGTCTGGGTCTGTGTCTGGGTCTGCGTCTGGACCTGTGTCTGTGTCTGTGTCTGGACCTGTGTCTATGTCTGGGGTCTGGGGCCTGGGTCTGGGATCTGATATGTGGGGTTTGGCGTCTGGTGTCTGCTTCTGTGGTCTGCGTCTCGGGTCTGCGTCTGGGGCTGTGTCTGGGTCTGACATCTGCATCTGTGACTGGATCTGGGTCTGCTTCTGGGGTCTGCGTCAGGGGTCTGTGGTCTGTGTCTAGGATCTGGGGTCTTGGATTTGGAGTCTGGGTCTGGGTCTGTGTTCTGGGGTCTGAGTTCTGTGTTTGGGGTCTATGTCTGGGGTCTGCGTCTCGGTTCTGCTTCTGAGATCTGCGTCTGTGGTCTGGGGTCTTGGGTCTGGGGTCTGGGGTCTTGGGTCTGGGGTCTGGGATCGGCGCATGAGTCTGAGGTCCGGGTCTGCGTCTGAGTCTGGATTGTGTGTCTAGGTCTGGGGTCTGCGTCTGGGGTCTGGGTCTGGGGTCTGCATCTGGGGTCTGTTTCTGCGGTTTGTGTCTTGGGTCTGCGTCTGGGTCTGTGTCTGGGTCTGCGTCTGGGTCTATGGTGTGCGTCTGGCATTTGCATCTGGGTCTGGGGTCTGCAGCTGGGGTCTGGGATCTGGGGTCTGGGGTATGGGGTCTTGGGTCTGGGTATGGGGATTGGAGTCTGCTTCTGGGGTCTGCTTCTGGGGTCTGTGTCTGGATCTGGGGTCTGGTGTCTGGGTTCTGTGGTCTGGGGTCTGGGTCTGGTGTCTGGGGTCCAGGGTCTGTGTCTGGGGTCTGTATCTGGGGTCTGTATCTGGGGTCTGCTTCTGTGGGCTGCATCTAGGGTCTGCGCCTGGGATCTGTGTCTGGGGTCTTGGGTCTGGGGCCTGGGGTCTGGGGTCTGCTTCTGGATCTGGGGTCTCCATCAGCTGTCCGGGTCTGCGGTCTGGTGTCTGTGGTCTGCATCTGAGTCTGGGTCTGAGATCTGGGTCTGCGTCTGAGTCTGGGTCTGTGGTCTGCTTCTGGGGTCTGGGTCTGCGTCTGGGGTCTGGGGTCTGTGGTCTGGGATCTGGGTCTGGGGTCTGTGTCTGTGGTCTGTGGTCTGTGGTGTGGGATCTGGGGTCTGCATCTGGCGTATGGGGTCCGGGTCTGTGTCTTGGGTCTGCGACTGGGGTCTGGGCTCTGGATCTGGGGTCTGCGATCTTGGGCCTGCGATCGGGGGTCTGGGACCTGGGACCTGGGGTCTGGGGTCTGGGTCTGGGTCCAGGGTCTGGATCTGAGTCTGCGTCTGTGGTCTGTATCTGGGTCTGGTGTCTGCGCCCTGGGGTCTCGGTCTAGGGTCTCGGTCGGGATTCTGCATTACGGGTCTCGGTCTGGGGCCTGTGTCTGTGGTCTGCTTCTGGGGTCTGGGGCCTTGGGTCTGTGTCTGTGCCTGTGTCTGTGGTCTGTGGTCTGTGGTCTGTGGTTTGGGATCTGGGGTCTGCATCTGGGGTCTGGGGTCCGAATCTGTGTCTGGGGTCTGTGTCTGGGGCCTGGGTCTGGGGTTTGGGTCTGTGGTCTGGGATATGGGATCTGGTGTCTGGGGTCTGGGGTTTGGGTCTGGAGGCTGGGGTCTGTTTCTGGGCTCTGGGTCTGTGATCTGCTTCTGGGGTCTGTGTCTGGGGTCTGGGTCTGAGGTCTGGGGTCTACATCTGGGTCTGGATCTGCGTCTGAGTTCTGGGTTTGGGGTCTGTGTTTGGGTCTGGGGTCTGCTTCTGGGTCTGGTCTGGGGTCTGGGTCTTGGGTTCTGTGTCTGGGTCTGGGTTCCTGGTCTGCGCCTGGATCTGGGGTCTGCGTCTAGTGTCTGGGGTCTAGTGTCTGGGTCTGGGGTCTTGGGTCTGGGATCTGTGTCTGGGGTCTTGGGTCTTGAGTCTGGGGTCTGCGTATGGACCTGGCGCCTGAGTTTGTGTCTGTGGTCTGTGGTCTGGGATCTGGGGTCTGCATCTGGGGTCTGGGGTCCAGGTCTGTGATTTGGGTCTGTGTCTCGGGCCTGGGTCTCGGGTCTGGGATTTGGGGTCTGGGATCTGGGGTCTGGGCTCTGTTTCTGGGCTCTGGGTCTGTGGTCTGCTTCTGGGATCTGTGTCTGGGTCTGGGTTCCTGGTCTGCGTCTGAGTCTGGGGTCTGCGTCTGAATCTGGGTTCTGCGTCTAGGGTCGGGGTCTGGGGTCTAGTGTCTGGGTCTGGGGTCTGCGTCTGGGATCTGTGTCTGGGGTCTTGTGTCTGGGACCTGGGACCTGGGAACATGGGTCTGGGTCAGGGTCCAGGGTCTGGATCTGACTCTGCGTCTGGGGTCTGTATCTGGGTCTGGTGTCTGCACCCTGGGGTCTTGGTCTGGGTTCTGCATTACGGGTCTGGGTCTGGGGTCTGAGTCAGGGTCTGGGGTCTGTATCTGGGGTTTGGGTCTGCGTTTGGGGTCTGGGTATGGGCCTGGAGTCTGTGTTTGTGTCTACGGTCTTGGGTCTGGGGTCTGCATCTGGGTCTGGGGTCCAGGTCTGTGACTGGGGTCTGTGTCTGGCGTCTGCATCTGGGGTCAGCATCTGGGTCTGGGGTCCAGGTCTGTGACTGGGGTCTGTGTCTGGCGTCTGCATCTGGGGTCTGTGTCTGGGGTCTGCATCTGGGATCTGCTTCTGCAGTTTGCTACTCGTGTCTGTGTCTGGGTCTGGGGTGTGCATCTGGCTATGGGGTCTGGGGTCTGGGTCTCGGTCTGTGTCTGGGTTCTGCTTCTGGGGTCTGTGTCTGGACCTGTGTCTGTGTTCTGGATCTGGTGTCTGCATCTGGACCTGTGTCTGTGTCTTTGGTCTGGGGTCTTGGCTCTGGATTTGCGTCTGGACCTGTGTCTGCGTCAGGGTCTGGTGTCTGCGTCTGGCGATTGGGCCTGCGTTTGGGGTCTGGGTCTGGGATGGACCTGGCATCTGTGTCTGTGTCTGTGTCTAGGGTTTGGGGTCTGGGGTCTGTGTCCGGGGTGTGGGGTCTGTGTCTAGAGTCTGCTTCTGCGGTCTGCGTCTAGGATCTGGGTCTGGGTCTGGGGTCTGGGTCTGGGTCTGTGTCTGGGTCTGCGTCTGGACCTGTGTCTGTGTCTGGGGTCTGGGGCCTGGGTCTGGGATCTGATATGTGGGGTTTGGGGTCTGGTGTCTGCTTCTGTGGTCTGCGTCTCGGGTCTGCATCTGGGGCTGTGTCTGGGTCTGGCATCTGCATCTGTGACTGGGTCTGGGTCTGCTTCTGGGGTCTGCGTCAGGGGTCTGTGGTCTGTGTCTAGGATCTGGGGTCTGGGATTTGGAGTCTGGGTCTGGGTCTGTGTTCTGGGGTCTGAGTTCTGTGTTTGGGGTCTATGCCTGGGGTCTGCGTCTCGGTTCTGCTTCTGAGATCTGCTTCTGTGGTCTGGGGTCTTGGGTCTGGGGTCTGGGGTCTTGGGTCTGGGGTCTGGGATCGGCACCTGGGTCTGAGGTCCGGGTCTGCGTCTGAGTCTGGGTTGTGTGTCTAGGTCTGGGGTCTGCGTCTGGGGTCTGGGTCTGGGGTCTGCATCTGGGGTCTGCTTCTGCGGTTTGTGTCTTGGGTCTGCGTCTGGGTCTGTGTCTGGGGTCTGCGTCTGGGTCTATGGTGTGCGTCTGGCATTTGCATCTGGGTCTGGGGTCTGCAGCTGGGGTCTGGGATCTGGGGTCTGGGGTATGGGGTCTTGGGTCTGGGTATGGGGATTGGAGTCTGCTTCTGGGGTCTGCTTCTGGGGTCTGTGTCTGGATCTGGGGTCTGGTGTCTGGGTTCTGTGGTCTGGGGTCTGGGTCTGGTGTCTGGGGTCCAGGGTCTGTGTCTGGGGTCTGTATCTGGGGTCTGTATCTGGGGTCTGCTTCAGTGGGCTGCATCTAGGGTCTGCGTCTAGGATCTGTGTCTGGGGTCTTGGGTCTGAGGCCTGGGGTCTGGGGTCTGCTTCAGGGTCTGGGGTCTCCATCAGCTGTCCGGGTCTGCGGTCTGGTGTCTGTGGTCAGCATCTGAGTCTGTGTCTGAGATCTGGGTCTGCGTCTGAGTCTGGGTCTGTGGTCTGCTTCTGGGGTCTGGGTCTGCGTCTGGGGTCGGGGCTCTGGTGTCTGGGGTCTTGGTCTGGGGTCTGAGGTCTGGATCTGGGTCTGGGGTCTGTGTCTGTGGTCTGTGGTCTGTGGTCTGTGGTATGGGATCTGGGGTCTGCATCTGGCGTATGGGGTCCGGGTCTGTGTCTTGGGTCTGCGACTGGGGTGTGGGCTCTGGATCTGGGGTCTGCGATCTGGGGCCTGCGATCGGGGGTCTGGGATCTGGGGTCTGGGGTCTGGGTCTGGGGTCTGGAATCTGGGGGTCTGGTTCTGGGGGCTGGGGTCTGTTTCTGGGCTCTGGGTCTGTGGTCTGCTTCTGGGGTCTGTGTCTGGTTTTGGGTTCCTGGTCTGTGTCTGGGTCTGGGGTCTGTGTCTGGATCTGGGTTCTGCGTCTGGGATCTGGGTCTGGTGTCTAGTGTCTGGGATCTTGGGCCTGGGTCTGAGGTTTGGGTCTGGGGTCTGCGTTTGGGTTTGGGGTCTGCTTCTGGGTCTGGTCTGTGGTCTGGGTCTTGGGGTCTGTGTCTTGGTCTGGGTTCCTGGTCTGCGCCTGGATCTGGGGTCTGCGTCTAGGGTCTGGGGTCTAGTGTCTGGGTCTGGGGTCTTGGGTCTGGGATCTGTGTCTGGGGTCTTGGGTCTGGGATCTGTGTCTGGACTCTTGGGTCTGGGGCCTGGGGTCTGTGGTCTGCTTCTGGTTCTGGGGTCTCCATCAGCTGTCCGGGTCTGCGGTCTGGTGTCTGTGGTCTGCATCTGAGTCTGGGTCTGAGATCTGGGTCTGCGTCTGAGTCTGGGTCTGTGGTCTGCTTCTGGGGTCTGGGTCTGCGTCGGGGGCCTGGGGTCTGGGGTCTGGGGTCTGGGTCTGGGGTCTGTGGTCTGTGTTCTGTGGTGTGGGACCTGGGGTCTGTATCTGGCGTATGGGGTCCGGGTCTGTGTCTTGGGTCTGCGTCTGGGGTCTGGGCTCTGGAACTGGGGTCTGCGATCTGGGGTCTGCGATCTGGGGACTGGAATCTGGGGTCTGGGATCTGGGGTCTGGGATCTGGGTCTGGGGTCTGGAATCTGGGGTCTGGTTCTGGGGGCTGTAGTTTGTTTCTGGGCTCTGGGTCTGTGGTCTGCTTCTGGGGTCTGTGTCTGGGTTTGGGTTCCTGTTCTGTGTCTGGTCTGGGGTCTGTGTCTGGATCTGGGTTCTGCGTCTGGGATCTGGGTCAGGTGTCTAGTGTCTAGGATCTTGGGCCTGGGTCTGAGGTTTGGGTCTGGGGTCTGCATTTGGGTCTGGGGTCTGCTTCTGGGTCTGGTCTGGGGTCTGGGTCTTGGGGTCTGTGTCTAGGTCTGGGTTCCTGGTCTGCGCCTGGATCTGGGGTCTGCGTCTAGGGTCTGGGGTCTAGTGTCTGGGTCTTGGGTCTGCGTCTGGGATCTGTGTCTGGTGTCTTGGGTCTGGGGTCTAGGTCTGGACCTGGCGTCTAAGTCTGTGCCTGTGGTGTGGTCTGTGGTCTGTGGTCTGTGGTCTGTGGTCTGTGGTCTGTGGTCTGTGATCTGGGGTCTGCATCTGGGGTCTGGGGTCCGAGTCTGTGTCTTGGGTCTGCGTCTGGGGCTGTGTCTGGGTCTGGCATCTGCATCTGTGACTGGGTCTGGGTCTGGTTCTGGGGTCTGCGTCAGGGGTCTGTGGTCTGTGTCTAGGATCTGGGGTCTGTGGTCTGGAGCCTGGGCCTGGGTCTGTGTTCTGGGCTCTGGTTCTGGGGTCTGTGTCTGAGTCTGGGTTCTGCATCTGGTGTCTGGGTCTGGTATCTAGGTCTGGGGTCCGGGTCTGCGTCGCGGTCTGGGTTCTGCGTCCGGGGTCTGGGTCTGGGTCTGGGTCTGGGTCTGGGTCTGGGATCTGGCTCTGGGTCTGGTCTGGAGTCTGGGTCTAGGTCTGAGGTCTGTGTCTGGGGTCTGGTGTCTCGGGTCTGGATCTGGAGTGTGGGATGTGGGGTCTGGTGTCTACTTCTGCAGTCTGCGTCTAGGGTCTGGGTCTTGGTTCTGCGTCTGGTGTCTGGTGTCTGGGTCACGGGTCCGGGTATTCATCTGAGTCTGGGGTCTGTTTCTGGTGTCTGGGCTCTGGGGTCTAGGGTCTGGATTCTGTGCCTCTGTCTGGATTGTGCATCTGGGGTCTGGGGTCTGGATCTGGGTCTGCATCTGGGCTCTTGGTCTGGGTATGAGGTCTGCTTCTGTGGTCTGCATCTAGGGTCTGCTTCTGGGTCTGTATCTGGGTCTGGCTTCTGCATCTGTGTATGTGGTTTGTGTCTTGGATCTGGGTCTGGGGTCCGGGTTCTGGGATCCGGGGTCTTCATCTGGTTCTGTGGTCTGGGGTCACGGTCTGGGATCTTGGGCATGGATCTGAGGTTTGGGTCTGGGGTCTGCGTTTGGGTCTGGGGTCTGCTTCTGGGTCTGGGTCTGGGGTCTGGATCTTGGGGTCTGTGTCTGGGTCTGGGTTCCTGGTCTGCACCTGGGTCTGGGGTCTGCGTCTGGATCTGGGTTCTGCGTCTGGGGTCTGGGTCTGTGGTCGCGTGTCTGGGTCTGGGGACTGCGTCTGGGATCTGTGTCTGGGGTCTTGGATCTGGGTCTGGGGTCTGTGTCTGTGGTCAGTGGTCTGTGGTCTGGGATCTGGGGTCTGTGGTCTGCATCTGGCGTATGGGGTCCGGGTCTGTGTCTTGGGTCTGCGTCTGGGGTCTGGGCTCTGGATCTGGGGTCTGCGATCTGGGGACTGGAATCTGGGGTCTGGGGTCTGGAATCTGGGGTCTGGTTCTGGGGGCTGGGGTCTGTTTCTGGGCTCTGGGTCTGTGGTCTGCTTCTTGGGTCTGTGTCTGGGTTTGGGTTCCTGGTCTGTGTCTGGGTCTGGGGTCTGTGTCTGAATCTGGGTTCTGCGTCTGGGATCTGGGTCTGGTGTCTAGTGTCTGGGATCTTAGGCCTGGATCTGAGGTTTGGGTCTGGGGTCTGCGTTTGGGTCTGGGGTCTGCTTCTGGGTCTGGTCTGGGGTCTGGGTCTTGGGGTCTGTGTCTGGGTCTGGGTTCCTGGTCTGCGCCTGGATCTTGGGTCTGCGTCTAGTGTCTGGGGTCTCGTGTGTGGGTCTGGGGTCTGCGTCTGGGATCTGTCTCTGGGGTCTTGGGTCTGGGGTCTGGGTCTGGTCTTGGTGTCTGAGTCTGTGTCTGTGTCTGTGGTCTGTGTTCTGTGGTCTGTGGTCTGGGATCTGGGGTCTGCATCTGGGGTCTGGGGTCCGGGTCTGTGATTTGACTTGCGTCTGGGGCCTGGGTCTGGGGTCTGGGATTTGGGGTCTGGGATCTGGGGTCTGGGCTCTGTTTCTGGGCTCTGGGTCTGTGGTCTGCTTCTGGGGTCTGTGTCTGGGTCTGGGTTTCTGGTCTGCGTCTGGGTCTGCGGTCTGTGTCTGGATCTGGGTTCTGCTTCTGGAGTCTGGGTCTGAGGTCTAGTGTCTGGGTCTGGGGTCTGCGTCTGGGATCTGTGTCTGGGGTCTTGGGTCTGGGACCTGGGACCTGGGGTCTGGGGTCTGGGTCTGGGTCCAGGGTCTGGATCTGAGTCTACGTCTGTGGTCTGTATCTGGGTCTGGTGTCTGCGCCCTGGGGTCTCGGTCTGGGGTCTCGGTCTGGGTTCTGCATTACGGGTCTGGGTCTGGGGCCTGTGTCTGGGGTCTTGGTTCTGTGTCTGTGGTCTGTGATCTGGTTCTGGGGTCTGTGTCTGAGTCTGGGTTCTGCATCTGGTGTCTCGGTCTGGTGTCTAGGTCTGGGGTCTGGGGTCTGCATCTGGTGCCTGGGTCTGGGATCTGGGATCTGGGGTCTGGGGTCTGCTTCTGAGTCTGGGGTCTCCATCAGCTGTCTGGGTCTGGGGTCTGGGTCTGAGGTCTGGGGTCTGGGGTCTGGATTTGGGTCTGGGTCTGTGGTCTGCTTCTGGGGTCTGGGGCCTTGGGTCTGGGTCTGGGGTCTTAGTCTGGACCTGGCGTCTGTGTCTGTGTCTGTGTCTGTGGTCTGTGGTCTGTGGTCTGTGATTTGGGATCTGGGGTCTGCATCTGGGGTCTGGGGTCCGAATCTGTGTCTGGGGTCTGCGTCTGGGTCTGGGTTTGGGCCTTGGGTCTGGGGTCTGCTTCTGGGGTCTGGGCTCTGGATCTGGGGTCTGCGATCTGGGGACTGGAATCTGGGGTCTGGGGTCTGGAATCTGGGGTCTGGTTCTGGGGACAGGGGTCTGTTTCTGGGCTCTGGGTCTGTGGTCTGCTTCTTGGGTCTGTGTCTGGGTTTGGGTTCCTGGTCTGTGTCTGGGTCTGGGGTCTGTGTCTGGATCTGGGTTCTGCGTCTGGGATCTGGGTCTGGTGTCTAGTGTCTGGGATCTTAGGACTGGATCTGAGGTTTGGGTCTGGGGTCTGCGTTTGGGTCTGGTGTCTGCTTCTGGGTCTGGTCTGGGGTCTGGGTCTTGGGGTCTGTGTCTGGGTCTGGGTTCCTGGTCTGCGCCTGGATCTGGGGTCTGCGTCTAGTGTCTGGGGTCTCGTGTCTAGTGGCTGGGTCTGGGGTCTGCGTCTGGGATCTGTGTCTGGGGTCTTGGGTCTGGGACCTGGGACCTGGGGTCTGGGGTCTGGGTCTGGGTCCAGAGTCTGGATCTGAGTCTACGTCTGTGGTCTGCATCTGGGTCTGGTGTCTGCGCCCTCGGGTCTCGGTCTGGGGTCTCGGTCTGGGTTCTGCATTACGGGTCTGGGTCTGGGGCCTTTGTCTGGGGTCTGGGATCTGTGTCTGTGGTCTGTGATCTGGTTCTGGGGTCTGTGTCTGAGTCTGGGTTCTGCATCTGGTGTCTAGGTCTGGTATCTAGGTCTGGGGTCTGGGGTCTGCATCTGGTGCCTGGGTCTGGGATCTGGGATCTGGGGTCTGGGGTCTGCTTCTGAGTCTGGGGTCTCCATCAGCTGTCTGGGTCTGGGATCTGGGTCTGAGGTCTGGGGTCTGGGGTCTGGATTTGGGTCTGGGTCTGTGGTCTGCTTCTGGGGTCTGGGGCCTTGCGTCTGGGTCTGGGGTCTGAGTCTGGACCTGGCGTCTGTGTCTGTGTCTGTGTCTGTGGTCTGTGGTCTGTGGTCTGTGATTTGGGATCTGGGGTCTGCATCTGGGGTCTGGGGTCCGAATCTGTGTCTGGGGTCTGCGTCTGGGTCTGGGTCTGGGGTTTGGGTCTGGGGTCTGGGATCTGGGATCTGGGGTCTGGGGTCTGGTGTTTAGGTCTGTGGGCTGGGGTCTGTTTCTGGGCTCTGGGTCTGTGATCTGCTTCTGGGGTCTGCGGTCTGAGGTCTACATCTGGGTCTGGATCTGGGTCTGAGGTCTGGGTCTGGGGTCTGCGTTTGGGTCTGGGGTCTGCTTCTGGGTCTGGTCTGGGGTCTGGGTCTTGGGGTCTGTGTCTGGGTCTGGGTTATTGGTCTGCGCATGAATCTGGGATCTGCGTCTAGTGTCTGGAGTCTAGTGTCTGGGTCTGGGGTCATGGGTCTGGGATCTGTGTCTGGGGTCTTGAGTCTGGGGTCTGGGGTCTAGGTTCTGGGTCTGGACCTGGCGTCTGAGTCTGTGTCTGTGTCTGTGGTCTGTGGTCTGTGGTCTGTGGTCTGGGATCTGGGGTCTGCGTCTAGGGTCTGGGGTCCAGTATCTGGGTCTGGGGTCTTGGGTCTGGGATCTGTTTCTGGGGTCTTGGGTCTGGGGTCTGGGTCTAGACCTGGCGTCTGAGTCTGTGTCTGTGGTCTGTGGTCTGTGGTCTGTGGTCTGGGGTCTGTGGTCTGTGGTCTGGGATCTGGGGTCTGCATCTGGGGTCTGGGGTCCGGGTCTGTGTCTTGGGTCTGCGTCTGGGGCTGTGTCTGGGTCTGGCATCTGCATCTGTGACTGGGTCTGGGTCTGCTTCTGGGGTCTGCGTCAGCGGTCTGTGGTCTGTGTCTAGGATCTGGGGTCTGGTGTCTGGAGCCTGGGCCTGGGTCTATGTTCTGGGATCTGGTTCTGGGCTCTGTGTCTGAGTCAGTGTTCTGCATCTGATGTCTGGGTCTGGTGTCTAGGTCTGGGGTCCGGGTCTGCGTCGCGGTCTGGGTTCTGCGTCTGTGGTCTAGGTCTGGGTCTGGCTCTGGGTCTGGGATCTGGCTCTGGGTCTGGTCTGGAGTCTGGGTCTAGGTCTGAGGTCTGTGTCTGGGGTCTGGGTCTGGGGTCTCGGGTCTGGGTCTGGAGTGTGGGATGTGGGGTTTGGTGTCTACTCCTGCAGTCTGTGTCTGGGGTCTGCATCTTGGTTCTGCTTCTGGTGTCTGAGTCTCGGGTCCGGGCATGCATCTGAGTCTGGGGTCTGTGTCTGGTGTCTGGGCTCTGGGGTCTGGGGTCTGGTTTCTGTGCCTCTGTCTGGGTTGTGCGTCTGGGGTCTGGGGTCTGGGTCTGGGTCTGCATCTGGTCTCTTGGTCTGGGTCTGAGGTCTGCTTCTGTGGTCTGGATCTAGGGTCTGCGTCTGGGTCTGTATCTGGGTCTGGCTTCTGCATCTGGGTCTGGGGCCTGTGTCTGTGGTCTGTGTCTTGGATCTGGGTCTGGGGTCCGGGGTCTGGGGTCCGGGGTCTTCATCTGGGTCTGTGGTCTGGGTTCACGGTCTGGGATCTTGGGCCTGGGTCTGAGGTTTGGGTCTGAGGTCTGCTTCTGGGTCTGGGTCTGGTGTCTGTGTCTGGGTCTGGGTTCCTGGTCTGCACCTGGGTCTGGGGTCTGAGGTCTGGATCTGGGTTCTGCATCTGGGGTCTGGGTCTGTGGTCGCGTGTCTGGGTCTGGGGACTGCGTCTGGGATCTGTGTCTGGGGTCTTGGATCTGGGTCTGTGGTCTGTGGTCTGTGGTCTGGGATCTGGGGTCTGTGGTCTGCATCTGGCGTATGGGGTCCGGGTCTGTGTCTTGGGTCTGCGTCTGAGGTCTGGGCTCTGGATCTGGGGTCAGCGATCTGGGGACTGGAATCTGGGATCTGGGGACTGGAATCTGGGGTCTGGTTTTGGGGGCTGTGGTTTGTTTTTGGGCTCTGGGTCTGTGGTCTGCTTCTTGGGTCTGTGTCTGGGTTTGGGTTCCTGGTCTGTGTCTAGGTCTGGGGTCTGTGTCTGGATCTGGGTTCTCCGTCTGGGATCTGGGTCTGGTGTCTAGTGTCTGGGATGTTGGGCCTGGGTCTGAGGTATGGGTCTGGGGTCTGCGTTTGGGTCTGGGGTCTGCTTCTGGGTCTGGTCTGGGGTCTGGGTCTTGGGGTCTGGGTCTGGGTCTGGGTTCCTGGTCTGCGCCTGGATCTGGGGTCTGCGTCTCGTGCCTGGGTCTGGGGTCTTGGGTCTGGGATCTGTGTCTGGGGTCTCGTGTCTGGGTCTGGGGCCTGCGTCTGGGATCTGTGTCTGGGGTCTTGGGTCTGGGGTCTGGGATCTGGGGTCTGCATCTGGGGTCTGGGGTCCGGGTCTGTGATTTGGGTCTGCGTCTGGGGCCTGGGTCTGGGGTCTCGGATTTGGGGTCTGGGATCTGGGGTCTGGGCTCTGTTTCTGGGCTCTGGGTCTGTGGTCTGCTTCTGGGGTCTGTGTCTGGGTCTGGGTTCCTGGTCTGCGTCTGGGTCTGGGATCTGCGTCTGGATCTGGGTTCTGCATCTGGGGTCTGGGTCTGGGGTCTAGTGTCTGGGTCCGGGGTCTGCGTCTGGTATATGTGTCTGGGGTCTTGGGTCTGGGACCTGGGACCTGGGGTCTGGGCTCTGGATTTGCGTCTGGACCTGGGTCTGCGTCAGGGTCTGGTGTCTGCGTCTGGCGATTGGGCCTGCGTTTGGGGTCTGGGTCTGCGTCTGGGGTCTGGGGTCTGTGTCCGGGGTGTGGGGTCTGTGTCTGGAGTCTGATTCTGCGGTCTGCGTCTTGGGTCTGGGTCTGGGTCTGGGGTCTGGGTCTGGACCTGTGTCTGGGTCTGGGGCCTGGGGCCTGGGTCTGGGATCTGATATGTGGGGTTTGGCGTCTGGTGTTTGCTTCTGTGGTCTGCGTCTAGGGTCTGCGTCTGGGGCTGTGTCTGGGTCTGGCATCTGCATCTGTGACTGGGTCTGGGTCTGCTTCTGGGGTCTGCGTCAGTGGTCTGTGGTCTGTGTCTAGGATCTGGGGTCTGGGATCGGAGCCTGGGTCTGAGGTCCGTGTCTGCGTCTGAGTCTGGGTTGTGTGTCTAGGTCTGGGGTCTGCGTCTGGGGTCTGGGTCTGGGGTCTGCATCTGGGGTCTGCTTCTGCAGTTTGTGTCTTGGGTCTGCGTCTGTGTCTGTGTCTGGGGTCTGGGGTCTGGGTGTGTGGTGTTCGTCGGCGTTTGCATTTGAGTCTGGGGTCTGCATCTGGGGTCTGGGATCTGGGGTCTGGGGTATGGGGACTGGAGTCTGCTTCTGGGGTCTGCTTCTGGGTCTGTGTCTGGATCTGGGGTCTGGTGTCTGGGTTCTGTGGTCTGGGGTCCAGGGTCTGTGTCTGGGGTCTGTATCTGGGGTCTGCTTCTGTGGGCTGCATCTAGGGTCTGCATCTGGGATCTGTGTCTGGGGTCTCCATCAGCTGTCCAGGTCTGCGGTCTGGTGTCTGTGGTCTGCATCTGAGTCTGGGTCTGAGATCTGGGTCTGCGTCTGAGTCTGGGTCTGTGGTCTGCATCTGGGGTCTGGGGTCTGGGGTCTGGGTCTGGGGTCTGAGGTCTGGATCTGGGTCTGGGGTCTGTGTCTGTGGTCTGTGGTCTGTGGTTTGTGGTCTGTGGTATGGGATCTGGGGTCTGCATCTGGCGTATGGGGTCGGGTCTGTGTCTTGGGTCTGCGTCTGGGGTCTGGGCTCTGGATCTGGGGTCTGCGATCTGGGGTCTGCGATCTGGGGACTGGGATCTGGGGTCTGGGATCTGGGGTCTGGGGTCTGGGGTCTGCGATCTGGGGACTGGGATCTGGGGTCTGGGGTCTGGGTCTGGGGTCTGGAATCTGGGGTCTGGTTCTGGGTGCTGGGGTCTGTTTCTGGGCTCTGGGTCTGTGGTCTGCTTCTGGGGTCTGTGTCTGGGTTTGGGTTCCTGGTCTGTGTCTGGGTCTGGGGTCTGTGTCTGGATCTGTGTTCTGCGTCTGGGATCTGGGTCTGGTGTCTAGTGTCTGGGATCTTGGGCCTGGGTCTGAGGATTGGGTCTGGGGTCTGCGTTTGGGTCTGGGGTCTGCTTCTGGGTCTGGTCTGGGGTCTGGGTCCTGGGGTCTGTGTCTGGGTCTGGGTTCCTGGTCTGCACCTGGATCTGGTGTCTGCGTCTAGTGTCTGGGGTCTCGTGTGTGGGTCTGGGGTCTGCGTCTGGGATCTGTGTCTGGGGTCTTGGGTCTGGGGTCTGGGTCTGGACTTGGCGTCTGAGTCTGTGTCTGTGTCTGTGGTCTGTGTTCTGTGGTCTGTGGTCTGGGATCTGGGGTCTGCATCTGGGGTCTGGGGTCCGGGTCTGTGATTTGACTTGCGTCTGGGGCCTGGGTCTGGGGTCTGGGATTTGGGGTCTGGGATCTGGGGTCTGGGCTCTGTTTCTGGGTTCTGGGTCTGTGGTCTGCTTCTGGGGTCTGTGTCTGGGTCTGGGTTTCTGGTCTGCGTCTGGGTCTGCGGTCTGTGTCTGGATCTGGGTTCTGCTTCTGGAGTCTGGGTCTGAGGTCTAGTGTCTGGGTCTGGGGTCTGCGTCTGGGATCTGTGTCTGGGGTCTTGGGTCTGGGACCTGGGACCTGGGGTCTGGGGTCTGGGTCTGGGTCCAGGGTCTGGATCTGAGTCTACGTCTGAGGTCTGTATCTGGGTCTGGTGTCTGCGCCCTGGGGTCTCGGTCTGGGGTCTCGGTCTGGGTTCTGCATTACGGGTCTGGGTCTGGGGCCTGTGTCTGGGGTCTTGGTTCTGTGTCTGTGGTCTGTGATCTGGTTCTGGGGTCTGTGTCTGAGTCTGGGTTCTGCATCTGGTGTCTCGGTCTGGTGTCTAGGTCTGGGGTCTGGGGTCTGCATCTGGTGCCTGGGTCTGGGATCTGGGATCTGGGGTCTGGGGTCTGCTTCTGAGTCTGGGGTCTCCATCAGCTGACTGGGTCTTGGGTCTGGGTCTGAGGTCTGGGGTCTGGGGTCTGGATTTGGGTCTGGGTCTGTGGTCTGCTTCTGGGGTCTGGGGCCTTGGGTCTGGGTCTGGGGTCTTAGTCTGGACCTGGCGTCTGTGTCTGTGTCTGTGTCTGTGGTCTGTGGTCTGTGGTCTGTGATTTGGGATCTGGGGTCTGCATCTGGGGTCTGGGGTCCGAATCTGTGTCTGGGGTCTGCGTCTGGGTCTGGGTTTGGGGCTTGGGTCTGGGGTCTGCTTCTGGGGTCTGGGCTCTGGATCTGGGGTCTGCGATCTGGGGACTGGAATCTGGGGTCTGGGGTCTGGAATCTGGGGTCTGGTTCTGGGGACAGGGGTCTGTTTCTGGGCTCTGGGTCTGTGGTCTGCTTCTTGGGTCTGTGTCTGGGTTTGGGTTCCTGGTCTGTGTCTGGGTCTGGGGTCTGTGTCTGGATCTGGGTTCTGCGTCTGGGATCTGGGTCTGGTGTCTAGTGTCTGGGATCTTAGGACTGGATCTGAGGTTTGGGTCTGGGGTCTGCGTTTGGGTCTGGTGTCTGCTTCTGGGTCTGGTCTGGGGTCTGGGTCTTGGGGTCTGTGTCTGGGTCTGGGTTCCTGGTCTGCGCCTGGATCTGGGGTCTGCGTCTAGTGTCTGGGGTCTCGTGTCTAGTGGCTGGGTCTGGGGTCTGCGTCTGGGATCTGTGTCTGGGGTCTTGGGTCTGGGACCTGGGACCTGGAGTCTGGGGTCTGGGTCTGGGTCCAGAGTCTGGATCTGAGTCTACGTCTGTGGTCTGCATCTGGGTCTGGTGTCTGCGCCCTCGGGTCTCGGTCTGGGGTCTCGGTCTGGGTTCTGCATTACGGGTCTGGGTCTGGGGCCTTTGTCTGGGGTCTGGGATCTGTGTCTGTGGTCTGTGATCTGGTTCTGGGGTCTGTGTCTGAGTCTGGGTTCTGCATCTGGTGTCTAGGTCTGGTATCTAGGTCTGGGGTCTGGGGTCTGCATCTGGTGCCTGGGTCTGGGATCTGGGATCTGGGGTCTGGGGTCTGCTTCTGAGTCTGGGGTCTCCATCAGCTGTCTGGGTCTGGGATCTGGGTCTGAGGTCTGGGGTCTGGGGTCTGGATTTGGGTCTGGGTCTGTGGTCTGCTTCTGGGGTCTGGGGCCTTGCGTCTGGGTCTGGGGTCTGAGTCTGGACCTGGCATCTGTGTCTGTGTCTGTGGTCTGTGGTCTGTGGTCTGTGATTTGGGATCTGGGGTCTGCATCTGGGGTCTGGGGTCCGAATCTGTGTCTGGGGTCTGCGTCTGGGTCTGGGTCTGGGGTTTGGGTCTGGGGTCTGGGATCTGGGATCTGGGGTCTGGGGTCTGGTGTTTAGGTCTGTGGGCTGGGATCTGTTTCTGGGCTCTGGGTCTGTGATCTGCTTCTGGGGTCTGCGGTCTGAGGTCTACATCTGGGTCTGGATCTGGGTCTGAGGTCTGGGTCTGGGGTCTGCGTTTGGGTCTGGGGTCTGCTTCTGGGTCTGGTCTGGGGTCTGGGTCTTGGGGTCTGTGTCTGGGTCTGGGTTATTGGTCTGCGCATGGATCTGGGATCTGCGTCTAGTGTCTGGAGTCTAGTGTCTGGGTCTGGGGTCATGGGTCTGGGATCTGTGTCTGGGGTCTTGAGTCTGGGGTCTGGGGTCTAGGTTCTGGGTCTGGACCTGGCGTCTGAGTCTGTGTCTGTGTCTGTGGTCTGTGGTCTGTGGTCTGTGGTCTGGGATCTGGGGTCTGCGTCTAGGGTCTGGGGTCCAGTATCTGGGTCTGGGGTCTTGGGTCTGGGATCTGTTTCTGGGGTCTTGGGTCTGGGGTCTGGGTCTAGACCTGGCGTCTGAGTCTGTGTCTGTGGTCTGTGGTCTGTGGTCTGTGGTCTGGTGTCTGTGGTCTGTGGTCTGGGATCTGGGGTCTGCATCTGGGGTCTGGGGTCCGGGTCTGTGTCTTGGGTCTGCGTCTGGGGCTGTGTCTGGGTCTGGCATCTGCATCTGTGACTGGGTCTGGGTCTGCTTCTGGGGTCTGCGTCAGCGGTCTGTGGTCTGTGTCTAGGATCTGGGGTCTGGTGTCTGGAGCCTGGGCCTGGGTCTATGTTCTGGGATCTGGTTCTGGGGTCTGTGTCTGAGTCAGTGTTCTGCATCTGATGTCTGGGTCTGGTGTCTAGGTCTGGGGTCCGGGTCTGCGTCGCGGTCTGGGTTCTGCGTCTGTGGTCTAGGTCTGGGTCTGGCTCTGGGTCTGGGATCTGGCTCTGGGTCTGGTCTGGAGTCTGGGTCTAGGTCTGAGGTCTGTGTCTGGGGTCTGGGTCTGGAGTGTGGGATGTGGGGTTTGGTGTCTACTCCTGCAGTCTGTGTCTGGGGTCTGCATCTTGGTTCTGCTTCTGGTGTCTGAGTCTCGGGTCCGGGCATGCATCTGAGTCTGGGGTCTGTGTCTGGTGTCTGGGCTCTGGGGTCTGGGGTCTGGTTTCTGTGCCTCTGTCTGGGTTGTGCGTCTGGGGTCTGAGGTCTGGGTCTGGGTCTGCATCTGGTCTCTTGGTCTGGGTCTGAGGTCTGCTTCTGTGGTCTGGATCTAGGGTCTGCGTCTGGGTCTGTATCTGGGTCTGGCTTCTGCATCTGGGTCTGGGGCCTGTGTCTGTGGTCTGTGTCTTGGATCTGGGTCTGGGGTCCGGGGTCTGGGGTCCGGGGTCTTCATCTGGGTCTGTGGTCTGGGTTCACGGTCTGGGATCTTGGGCCTGGGTCTGAGGTTTGGGTCTGAGGTCTGCTTCTGGGTCTGGGTCTGGGGTCTGTGTCTGGGTCTGGGTTCCTGGTCTGCACCTGGGTCTGGGGTCTGAGGTCTGGATCTGGGTTCTGCATCTGGGGTCTGGGTCTGTGGTCGCGTGTCTGGGTCTGGGGACTGCGTCTGGGATCTGTGTCTGGGGTCTTGGATCTGGGTCTGTGGTCTGTGGTCTGTGGTCTGGGATCTGGGGTCTGTGGTCTGCATCTGGCGTATGGGGTCCGGGTCTGTGTCTTGGGTCTGCGTCTGAGGTCTGGGCTCTGGATCTGGGGTCAGCGATCTGGGGACTGGAATCTGGGATCTGGGGACTGGAATCTGGGGTCTGGTTCTGGGGGCTGTGGTCTGTTTCTGGGCTCTGGGTCTGTGGTCTGCTTCTTGGGTCTGTGTCTGGGTTTGGGTTCCTGGTCTGTGTCTAGGTCTGGGGTCTGTGTCTGGATCTGGGTTCTCCGTCTGGGATCTGGGTCTGGTGTCTAGTGTCTGGGATGTTGGGCCTGGGTCTGAGGTATGGGTCTGGGGTCTGCGTTTGGGTCTGGGGTCTGCTTCTGGGTCTGGTCTGGGGTCTGGGTCTTGGGGTCTGGGTCTGGGTCTGGGTTCCTGGTCTGCGCCTGGATCTGGGGTCTGCGTCTCGTGCCTGGGTCTGGGGTCTTGGGTCTGGGATCTGTGTCTGGGGTCTCGTGTCTGGGTCTGGGGCCTGCGTCTGGGATCTGTGTCTGGGGTCTTGGGTCTGGGGTCTGGGATCTGGGGTCTGCATCTGGGGTCTGGGGTCCGGGTCTGTGATTTGGGTCTGCGTCTGGGGCCTGGGTCTGGGGTCTCGGATTTGGGGTCTGGGATCTGGGGTCTGGGCTCTGTTTCTGGGCTCTGGGTCTGTGGTCTGCTTCTGGGGTCTGTGTCTAGGTCTGGGTTCCTGGTCTGCGTCTGGGTCTGGGATCTGCGTCTGGATCTGGGTTCTGCATCTGGGGTCTGGGTCTGGGGTCTAGTGTCTGGGTCCGGGGTCTGCGTCTGGTATATGTGTCTGGGGTCTTGGGTCTGGGACCTGGGACCTGGGGTCTGGGCTCTGGATTTGCGTCTGGACCTGGGTCTGCGTCAGGGTCTGGTGTCTGCGTCTGGCGATTGGGCCTGCGTTTGGGGTCTGGGTCTGCGTCTGGGGTCTGTGGTCTGTGTCTAGGATCTGGGGTCTGGGATCGGAGCCTGGGTCTGAGGTCCGTGTCTGCGTCTGAGTCTGGGTTGTGTGTCTAGGTCTGGGGTCTGCGTCTGGGGTCTGGGTCTGGGGTCTGCATCTGGGGTCTGCTTCTGCAGTTTGTGTCTTGGGTCTGCGTCTGTGTCTGTGTCTGGGGTCTGGGGTCTGGGTGTGTGGTGTTCGTCGGCGTTTGCATTTGAGTCTGGGGTCTGCATCTGGGGTCTGGGATCTGGGGTCTGGGGTATGGGGACTGGAGTCTGCTTCTGGGGTCTGCTTCTGGGTCTGTGTCTGGATCTGGGGTCTGGTGTCTGGGTTCTGTGGTCTGGGGTCCAGGGTCTGTGTCTGGGGTCTGTATCTGGGGTCTGCTTCTGTGGGCTGCATCTAGGGTCTGCATCTGGGATCTGTGTCTGGGGTCTCCATCAGCTGTCCAGGTCTGCGGTCTGGTGTCTGTGGTCTGCATCTGAGTCTGGGTCTGAGATCTGGGTCTGCGTCTGAGTCTGGGTCTGTGGTCTGCATCTGGGGTCTGGGGTCTGGGGTCTGGGTCTGGGGTCTGAGGTCTGGATCTGGGTCTGGGGTCTGTGTCTGTGGTCTGTGGTCTGTGGTTTGTGGTCTGTGGTATGGGATCTGGGGTCTGCATCTGGCGTATGGGGTCGGGTCTGTGTCTTGGGTCTGCGTCTGGGGTCTGGGCTCTGGATCTGGGGTCTGCGATCTGGGGTCTGCGATCTGGGGACTGGGATCTGGGGTCTGGGATCTGGGGTCTGGGGTCTGGGGTCTGCGATCTGGGGACTGGGATCTGGGGTCTGGGGTCTGGGTCTGGGGTCTGGAATCTGGGGTCTGGTTCTGGGTGCTGGGGTCTGTTTCTGGGCTCTGGGTCTGTGGTCTGCTTCTGGGGTCTGTGTCTGGGTTTGGGTTCCTGGTCTGTGTCTGGGTCTGGGGTCTGTGTCTGGATCTGTGTTCTGCGTCTGGGATCTGGGTCTGGTGTCTAGTGTCTGGGATCTTGGGCCTGGGTCTGAGGATTGGGTCTGGGGTCTGCGTTTGGGTCTGGGGTCTGCTTCTGGGTCTGGTCTGGGGTCTGGGTCCTGGGGTCTGTGTCTGGGTCTGGGTTCCTGGTCTGCACCTGGATCTGGGGTCTGCGTCTAGTGTCTGGGGTCTCGTGTGTGGGTCTGGGGTCTGCGTCTGGGATCTGTGTCTGGGGTCTTGGGTCTGGGGTCTGGGTCTGGACTTGGCGTCTGAGTCTGTGTCTGTGTCTGTGGTCTGTGGTCTGGGATCTGGGGTCTGCATCTAGGGTCTGGGGTCCGGGTCTGTGATTTGGGTCTGCGTCTGGGGCCTGGGTCTGGTGTCTGGGATTTGGGGTCTGGGATCTGGGGTCTGGGCTCTGTTCCTGGGCTCTGGGTCTGTGGTCTGCTTCTGGAGTCTGTGTCTAGGTCTGGGTCTGCGGTCTGAGGTCTACATCTGGGTCTGGATCTGGGTCTGAGGTCTGGGTCTGGGGTCTGCGTTTGGGTCTGGGGTCTGCTTCTGGGTCTGCGTCTGGGTCTGGGTCTGGGGTTTGCGTCTGGGGTCTGGGATCTGGGATCTTGGGTCTGGTCTGGGGTCTGGGTCTTGGGGTCTGTGTCTGGGTCTGGGTTATTGGTCTGCGCATGGATCTGGGATCTGCGTCTAGTGTCTGGAGTCTAGTGTCTGGGTCTGGGGTCATGGGTCTGGGATCTGTGTCTGGGGTCTTGAGTCTGGGGTCTGGGGTCTAGGTTCTGGGTCTGGACCTGGCGTCTGAGTCTGTGTCTGTGTCTGTGGTCTGTGGTCTGTGGTCTGGGATCTGGGGTCTGCGTCTAGGGTCTGGGGTCCAGTATCTGGGTCTGGGGTCTTGGGTCTGGGGTCTGGGTCTAGACCTGGCGTCTGAGTCTGTGTCTGTGGTCTGTGGTCTGTGGTCTGTGGTCTGGGGTCTGTGGTCTGTGGTCTGGGATCTGGGGTCTGCATCTGGGGTCTGGGGTCCGGGTCTGTGTCTTGGGTCTGCGTCTGGGGCTGTGTCTGGGTCTGGCATCTGCATCTGTGACTGGGTCTGGGTCTGCTTCTGGGGTCTGCGTCAGCGGTCTGTGGTCTGTGTCTAGGATCTGGGGTCTGGTGTCTGGAGCCTGGGCCTGGGTCTGTGTTCTGGGATCTGGTTCTGGGGTCTGTGTCTGAGTCTGGGTTCTGCATCTGGTGTCTGGGTCTGGTGTCTAGGTCTGGGGTCCGGGTCTGCGTCGCGGTCTGGGTTCTGCGTCTGTGGTCTAGGTCTGGGTCTGGCTCTGGGTCTGGGATCTGGCTCTGGGTCTGGTGTGGAGTCTGGGTCTAGGTCTGAGGTCTGTGTCTGGGGTCTGGGTCTGGGGTCTCGGGTCTGGGTCTGGAGTGTGGGATGTGGGGTTTGGTGTCTATTCCTGCAGTCTGCGTCTGGGGTCTGCATCTTGGTTCTGCTTCTGGTGTCTGAGTCTCGGGTCCGGGCATGCATCTGAGTCTGGGGTCTGTGTCTGGTGTCTGGGCTCTGGGGTCTGGGGTCTGGTTTCTGTGCCTCTGTCTGGGTTGTGCGTCTGGGGTCTGGGGTCTGGGTCTGGGTCTGCATCTGGTCTCTTGGTCTGGGTCTGAGGTCTGCTTCTGTGGTCTGGATCTAGGGTCTGCGTCTGGGTCTGTATCTGGGTCTGGCTTTTGCATCTGGGTCTGGGGCCTGTGTCTGTGGTCTGTGTCTTGGATCTGGGTCTGGGGTCCGGGGTCTGGGGTCCGGGGTCTTCATCTGGATCTGTGGTCTGGGTTCACGGTCTGGGATCTTGGGCCTGGGGTCTGCTTCTGGGTCTGGGTCTGGGGACTCTGTCTGGGTCTGGGTTCCTGGTCTACACCTGGGTCTGGGGTCTGCGTCTGGATCTGGGTTCTGCATCTGGGGTCTGGGTCTGTGGTCGCGTGTCTGGGTCTGGGGACTGCGTCTGGGATCTGTGTCTGGGGTCTTGGATCTGGATCTGTGGTCTGTGGTCTGTGGTCTGGGATCTGGGGTCTGTGGTCTGCATCTGGCGTATGGGGTCCGGGTCTGTGTCTTGGGTCTGCGTCTGAGGTCTGGGCTCTGGATCTGGGGTCAGCGATCTGGGGACTGGAATCTGGGATCTGGGGACTGGAATCTGGGGTCTGGTTCTGGGGGCTGTGGTCTGTTTCTGGGCTCTGGGTCTGTGGTCTGCTTCTTGGGTCTGTGTCTGGGTTTGGGTTCCTGGTCTGTGTCTAGGTCTGGGGTCTGTGTCTGGATCTGGGTTCTCCGTCTGGGATCTGGGTCTGGTGTCTAGTGTCTGGGATGTTGGGCCTGGGTCTGAGGTATGGGTCTGGGGTCTGCGTTTGGTCTGGGGTCTGCTTCTGGGTCTGGTCTGGGGTCTGGGTCTTGGGGTCTGGGTCTGGGTCTGGGTTCCTGGTCTGCGCCTGGATCTGGGGTCTGCGTCTCGTGCCTGGGTCTGGGGTCTTGGGTCTGGGATCTGTGTCTGGGGTCTCGTGTCTGGGTCTGGGGCCTGCGTCTGGGATCTGTGTCTGGGGTCTTGGGTCTGGGGTCTGGGATCTGGGGTCTGCATCTGGGGTCTGGGGTCCGGGTCTGTGATTTGGGTCTGCGTCTGGGGCCTGGGTCTGGGGTCTCGGATTTGGGGTCTGGGATCTGGGGTCTGGGCTCTGTTTCTGGGCTCTGGGTCTGTGGTCTGCTTCTGGGGTCTGTGTCTGGGTCTGGGTTCCTGGTCTGCGTCTGGGTCTGGGATCTGCGTCTGGATCTGGGTTCTGCATCTGGGGTCTGGGTCTGGGGTCTAGTGTCTGGGTCCGGGGTCTGCGTCTGGTATATGTGTCTGGGGTCTTGGGTCTGGGACCTGGGACCTGGGGTCTGGGCTCTGGATTTGCGTCTGGACCTGGGTCTGCGTCAGGGTCTGGTGTCTGCGTCTGGTGATTGGGCCTGCGTTTGGGGTCTGGGTCTGCGTCTGGGGTCTGGGGTCTGTGTCCGGGGTGTGGGGTCTGTGTCTGGAGTCTGATTCTGCGGTCTGCGTCTTGGGTCTGGGTCTGGGTCTGGGGTCTGGGTCTGGACCTGTGTCTGGGTCTGGGGCCTGGGGCCTGGGTCTGGGATCTGATATGTGGGGTTTGGCGTCTGGTGTTTGCTTCTGTGGTCTGCGTCTAGGGTCTGCGTCTGGGGCTGTGTCTGGGTCTGGCATCTGCATCTGTGACTGGGTCTGGGTCTGCTTCTGGGGTCTGCGTCAGTGGTCTGTGGTCTGTGTCTAGGATCTGGGGTCTGGGATCGGAGCCTGGGTCTGAGGTCCGTGTCTGCGTCTGAGTCTGGGTTGTGTGTCTAGGTCTGGGGTCTGCGTCTGGGGTCTGGGTCTGGGGTCGGCATCTGGGGTCTGCTTCTGCAGTTTGTGTCTTGGGTCTGCGTCTGTGTCTGTGTCTGGGGTCTGGGGTCTGGGTGTGTGGTGTTCGTCGGCGTTTGCATTTGAGTCTGGGGTCTGCATCTGGGGTCTGGGATCTGGGGTCTGGGGTATGGGGACTGGAGTCTGCTTCTGGGGTCTGCTTCTGGGTCTGTGTCTGGATCTGGGGTCTGGTGTCTGGGTTCTGTGGTCTGGGGTCCAGGGTCTGTGTCTGGGGTCTGTATCTGGGGTCTGCTTCTGTGGGCTGCATCTAGGGTCTGCATCTGGGATCTGTGTCTGGGGTCTCCATCAGCTGTCCAGGTCTGCGGTCTGGTGTCTGTGGTCTGCATCTGAGTCTGGGTCTGAGATCTGGGTCTGCGTCTGAGTCTGGGTCTGTGGTCTGCATCTGGGGTCTGGGGTCTGGGATCTGGGTCTGGGGTCTGAGGTCTGGATCTGGGTCTGGGGTCTGTGTCTGTGGTCTGTGGTCTGTGGTTTGTGGTCTGTGGTATGGGATCTGGGGTCTGCATCTGGCGTATGGGGTCGGGTCTGTGTCTTGGGTCTGCGTCTGGGGTCTGGGCTCTGGATCTGGGGTCTGCGATCTGGGGTCTGCGATCTGGGGACTGGGATCTGGGGTCTGGGATCTGGGGTCTGGGGTCTGGGGTCTGCGATCTGGGGACTGGGATCTGGGGTCTGGGGTCTGGGTCTGGGGTCTGGAATCTGGGGTCTGGTTCTGGGTGCTGGGGTCTGTTTCTGGGCTCTGGGTCTGTGGTCTGCTTCTGGGGTCTGTGTCTGGGTTTGGGTTCCTGGTCTGTGTCTGGGTCTGGGGTCTGTGTCTGGATCTGGGTTCTGCGTCTGGGATCTGGGTCTGGTGTCTAGTGTCTGGGATCTTGGGCCTGGGTCTGAGGATTGGGTCTGGGGTCTGCGTTTGGGTCTGGGGTCTGCTTCTGGGTCTGGTCTGGGGTCTGGGTCCTGGGGTCTGTGTCTGGGTCTGGGTTCCTGGTCTGCACCTGGATCTGGTGTCTGCGTCTAGTGTCTGGGGTCTCGTGTGTGGGTCTGGGGTCTGCGTCTGGGATCTGTGTCTGGGGTCTTGGGTCTGGGGTCTGGGTCTGGACTTGGCGTCTGAGTCTGTGTCTGTGTCTGTGGTCTGTGGTCTGTGGTCTGGGATCTGGGGTCTGCATCTAGGGTCTGGGGTCCGGGTCTGTGATTTGGGTCTGCGTCTGGGGCCTGGGTCTGGTGTCTGGGATTTGGGGTCTGGGATCTGGGGTCTGGGCTCTGTTCCTGGGCTCTGGGTCTGTGGTCTGCTTCTGGAGTCTGTGTCTAGGTCTGGGTCTGCGGTCTGAGGTCTACATCTGGGTCTGGATCTGGGTCTGATGTCTGGGTCTGGGGTCTGCGTTTGGGTCTGGGGTCTGCTTCTGGGTCTGCGTCTGGGTCTGGGTCTGGGGTTTGCGTCTGGGGTCTGGGATCTGGGATCTGGGGTCTGGGGTCTGGTGTTTAGGTCTGGGGGCTGGGGTCTGTTTCTGGGCTCTGGGTCTGTGATCTGCTTCTGGGGTCTGTGTCTGGGGTCTGGGTCTGCGGTCTGAGGTCTACATCTGGGTCTGGATCTGGGTCTGAGGTCTGGGTCTGGGGTCTGCGTTTGGGTCTGGGGTCTGCTTCTGGGTCTGGTCTGGGGTCTGGGTCTTGGGGTCTGTGTCTGGGTCTGGGTTATTGGTCTGCGCATGGATCTGGGATCTGCGTCTAGTGTCTGGAGTCTAGTGTCTGGGTCTGGGGTCATGGGTCTGGGATCTGTGTCTGGGGTCTTGAGTCTGGGGTCTGGGGTCTAGGTTCTGGGTCTGGACCTGGCGTCTGAGTCTGTGTCTGTGTCTGTGGTCTGTGGTCTGTGGTCTGGGATCTGGGGTCTGCGTCTAGGGTCTGGGGTCCAGTATCTGGGTCTGGGGTCTTGGGTCTGGGGTCTGGGTCTAGACCTGGCGTCTGAGTCTGTGTCTGTGGTCTGTGGTCTGTGGTCTGTGGTCTGGGGTCTGTGGTCTGTGGTCTGGGATCTGGGGTCTGCATCTGGGGTCTGGGGTCCGGGTCTGTGTCTTGGGTCTGCGTCTGGGGCTGTGTCTGGGTCTGGCATCTGCATCTGTGACTGGGTCTGGGTCTGCTTCTGGGGTCTGCGTCAGCGGTCTGTGGTCTGTGTCTAGGATCTGGGGTCTGGTGTCTGGAGCCTGGGCCTGGGTCTGTGTTCTGGGATCTGGTTCTGGGGTCTGTGTCTGAGTCTGGGTTCTGCATCTGGTGTCTGGGTCTGGTGTCTAGGTCTGGGGTCCGGGTCTGCGTCGCGGTCTGGGTTCTGCGTCTGTGGTCTAGGTCTGGGTCTGGCTCTGGGTCTGGGATCTGGCTCTGGGTCTGGTGTGGAGTCTGGGTCTAGGTCTGAGGTCTGTGTCTGGGGTCTGGGTCTGGGGTCTCGGGTCTGGGTCTGGAGTGTGGGATGTGGGGTTTGGTGTCTATTCCTGCAGTCTGCGTCTGGGGTCTGCATCTTGGTTCTGCTTCTGGTGTCTGAGTCTCGGGTCCGGGCATGCATCTGAGTCTGGGGTCTGTGTCTGGTGTCTGGGCTCTGGGGTCTGGGGTCTGGTTTCTGTGCCTCTGTCTGGGTTGTGCGTCTGGGGTCTGGGGTCTGGGTCTGGGTCTGCATCTGGTCTCTTGGTCTGGGTCTGAGGTCTGCTTCTGTGGTCTGGATCTAGGGTCTGCGTCTGGGTCTGTATCTGGGTCTGGCTTTTGCATCTGGGTCTGGGGCCTGTGTCTGTGGTCTGTGTCTTGGATCTGGGTCTGGGGTCCGGGGTCTGGGGTCCGGGGTCTTCATCTGGATCTGTGGTCTGGGTTCACGGTCTGGGATCTTGGGCCTGGGGTCTGCTTCTGGGTCTGGGTCTGGGGACTCTGTCTGGGTCTGGGTTCCTGGTCTACACCTGGGTCTGGGGTCTGCGTCTGGATCTGGGTTCTGCATCTGGGGTCTGGGTCTGTGGTCGCGTGTCTGGGTCTGGGGACTGCGTCTGGGATCTGTGTCTGGGGTCTTGGATCTGGATCTGTGGTCTGTGGTCTGTGGTCTGGGATCTGGGGTCTGTGGTCTGCATCTGGCGTATGGGGTCCGGGTCTGTGTCTTGGGTCTGCGTCTGAGGTCTGGGCTCTGGATCTGGGGTCAGCGATCTGGGGACTGGAATCTGGGATCTGGGGACTGGAATCTGGGGTCTGGTTCTGGGGGCTGTGGTCTGTTTCTGGGCTCTGGGTCTGTGGTCTGCTTCTTGGGTCTGTGTCTGGGTTTGGGTTCCTGGTCTGTGTCTAGGTCTGGGGTCTGTGTCTGGATCTGGGTTCTCCGTCTGGGATCTGGGTCTGGTGTCTAGTGTCTGGGATGTTGGGCCTGGGTCTGAGGTATGGGTCTGGGGTCTGCGTTTGGTCTGGGGTCTGCTTCTGGGTCTGGTCTGGGGTCTGGGTCTTGGGGTCTGGGTCTGGGTCTGGGTTCCTGGTCTGCGCCTGGATCTGGGGTCTGCGTCTCGTGCCTGGGTCTGGGGTCTTGGGTCTGGGATCTGTGTCTGGGGTCTCGTGTCTGGGTCTGGGGCCTGCGTCTGGGATCTGTGTCTGGGGTCTTGGGTCTGGGGTCTGGGATCTGGGGTCTGCATCTGGGGTCTGGGGTCCGGGTCTGTGATTTGGGTCTGCGTCTGGGGCCTGGGTCTGGGGTCTCGGATTTGGGATCTGGGGTCTGGGCTCTGTTTCTGGGCTCTGGGTCTGTGGTCTGCTTCTGGGGTCTGTGTCTGGGTCTGGGTTCCTGGTCTGCGTCTGGGTCTGGGATCTGCGTCTGGATCTGGGTTCTGCATCTGGGGTCTGGGTCTGGGGTCTAGTGTCTGGGTCCGGGGTCTGCGTCTGGTATATGTGTCTGGGGTCTTGGGTCTGGGACCTGGGACCTGGGGTCTGGGCTCTGGATTTGCGTCTGGACCTGGGTCTGCGTCAGGGTCTGGTGTCTGCGTCTGGTGATTGGGCCTGCGTTTGGGGTCTGGGTCTGCGTCTGGGGTCTGGGGTCTGTGTCCGGGGTGTGGGGTCTGTGTCTGGAGTCTGATTCTGCGGTCTGCGTCTTGGGTCTGGGTCTGGGTCTGGGGTCTGGGTCTGGACCTGTGTCTGGGTCTGGGGCCTGGGGCCTGGGTCTGGGATCTGATATGTGGGGTTTGGCGTCTGGTGTTTGCTTCTGTGGTCTGCGTCTAGGGTCTGCGTCTGGGGCTGTGTCTGGGTCTGGCATCTGCATCTGTGACTGGGTCTGGGTCTGCTTCTGGGGTCTGCGTCAGTGGTCTGTGGTCTGTGTCTAGGATCTGGGGTCTGGGATCGGAGCCTGGGTCTGAGGTCCGTGTCTGCGTCTGAGTCTGGGTTGTGTGTCTAGGTCTGGGGTCTGCGTCTGGGGTCTGGGTCTGGGGTCTGGGGTCTGGGTGTGTGGTGTTCGTCGGCGTTTGCATTTGAGTCTGGGGTCTGCATCTGGGGTCTGGGATCTGGGGTCTGGGGTATGGGGACTGGAGTCTGCTTCTGGGGTCTGCTTCTGGGTCTGTGTCTGGATCTGGGGTCTGGTGTCTGGGTTCTGTGGTCTGGGGTCCAGGGTCTGTGTCTGGGGTCTGTATCTGGGGTCTGCTTCTGTGGGCTGCATCTAGGGTCTGCATCTGGGATCTGTGTCTGGGGTCTCCATCAGCTGTCCAGGTCTGCGGTCTGGTGTCTGTGGTCTGCATCTGAGTCTGGGTCTGAGATCTGGGTCTGCGTCTGAGTCTGGGTCTGTGGTCTGCATCTGGGGTCTGGGGTCTGGGGTCTGGGTCTGGGGTCTGAGGTCTGGATCTGGGTCTGGGGTCTGTGTCTGTGGTCTGTGGTCTGTGGTTTGTGGTCTGTGGTATGGGATCTGGGGTCTGCATCTGGCGTATGGGGTCGGGTCTGTGTCTTGGGTCTGCGTCTGGGGTCTGGGCTCTGGATCTGGGGTCTGCGATCTGGGGTCTGCGATCTGGGGACTGGGATCTGGGGTCTGGGATCTGGGGTCTGGGGTCTGGGGTCTGCGATCTGGGGACTGGGATCTGGGGTCTGGGGTCTGGGTCTGGGGTCTGGAATCTGGGGTCTGGTTCTGGGTGCTGGGGTCTGTTTCTGGGCTCTGGGTCTGTGGTCTGCTTCTGGGGTCTGTGTCTGGGTTTGGGTTCCTGGTCTGTGTCTGGGTCTGGGGTCTGTGTCTGGATCTGGGTTCTGCGTCTGGGATCTGGGTCTGGTGTCTAGTGTCTGGGATCTTGGGCCTGGGTCTGAGGATTGGGTCTGGGGTCTGCGTTTGGGTCTGGGGTCTGCTTCTGGGTCTGGTCTGGGGTCTGGGTCCTGGGGTCTGTGTCTGGGTCTGGGTTCCTGGTCTGCACCTGGATCTGGTGTCTGCGTCTAGTGTCTGGGGTCTCGTGTGTGGGTCTGGGGTCTGCGTCTGGGATCTGTGTCTGGGGTCTTGGGTCTGGGGTCTGGGTCTGGACTTGGCGTCTGAGTCTGTGTCTGTGTCTGTGGTCTGTGGTCTGTGGTCTGGGATCTGGGGTCTGCATCTAGGGTCTGGGGTCCGGGTCTGTGATTTGGGTCTGCGTCTGGGGCCTGGGTCTGGTGTCTGGGATTTGGGGTCTGGGATCTGGGGTCTGGGCTCTGTTCCTGGGCTCTGGGTCTGTGGTCTGCTTCTGGAGTCTGTGTCTAGGTCTGGGTCTGCGGTCTGAGGTCTACATCTGGGTCTGGATCTGGGTCTGATGTCTGGGTCTGGGGTCTGCGTTTGGGTCTGGGGTCTGCTTCTGGGTCTGCGTCTGGGTCTGGGTCTGGGGTTTGCGTCTGGGGTCTGGGATCTGGGATCTGGGGTCTGGGGTCTGGTGTTTAGGTCTGGGGGCTGGGGTCTGTTTCTGGGCTCTGGGTCTGTGATCTGCTTCTGGGGTCTGTGTCTGGGGTCTGGGTCTGCGGTCTGAGGTCTACATCTGGGTCTGGATCTGGGTCTGAGGTCTGGGTCTGGGGTCTGCGTTTGGGTCTGGGGTCTGCTTCTGGGTCTGGTCTGGGGTCTGGGTCTTGGGGTCTGTGTCTGGGTCTGGGTTATTGGTCTGCGCATGGATCTGGGATCTGCGTCTAGTGTCTGGAGTCTAGTGTCTGGGTCTGGGGTCATGGGTCTGGGATCTGTGTCTGGGGTCTTGAGTCTGGGGTCTGGGGTCTAGGTTCTGGGTCTGGACCTGGCGTCTGAGTCTGTGTCTGTGTCTGTGGTCTGTGGTCTGTGGTCTGGGATCTGGGGTCTGCGTCTAGGGTCTGGGGTCCAGTATCTGGGTCTGGGGTCTTGGGTCTGGGGTCTGGGTCTAGACCTGGCGTCTGAGTCTGTGTCTGTGGTCTGTGGTCTGTGGTCTGTGGTCTGGGGTCTGTGGTCTGTGGTCTGGGATCTGGGGTCTGCATCTGGGGTCTGGGGTCCGGGTCTGTGTCTTGGGTCTGCGTCTGGGGCTGTGTCTGGGTCTGGCATCTGCATCTGTGACTGGGTCTGGGTCTGCTTCTGGGGTCTGCGTCAGCGGTCTGTGGTCTGTGTCTAGGATCTGGGGTCTGGTGTCTGGAGCCTGGGCCTGGGTCTGTGTTCTGGGATCTGGTTCTGGGGTCTGTGTCTGAGTCTGGGTTCTGCATCTGGTGTCTGGGTCTGGTGTCTAGGTCTGGGGTCCGGGTCTGCGTCGCGGTCTGGGTTCTGCGTCTGTGGTCTAGGTCTGGGTCTGGCTCTGGGTCTGGGATCTGGCTCTGGGTCTGGTGTGGAGTCTGGGTCTAGGTCTGAGGTCTGTGTCTGGGGTCTGGGTCTGGGGTCTCGGGTCTGGGTCTGGAGTGTGGGATGTGGGGTTTGGTGTCTATTCCTGCAGTCTGCGTCTGGGGTCTGCATCTTGGTTCTGCTTCTGGTGTCTGAGTCTCGGGTCCGGGCATGCATCTGAGTCTGGGGTCTGTGTCTGGTGTCTGGGCTCTGGGGTCTGGGGTCTGGTTTCTGTGCCTCTGTCTGGGTTGTGCGTCTGGGGTCTGGGGTCTGGGTCTGGGTCTGCATCTGGTCTCTTGGTCTGGGTCTGAGGTCTGCTTCTGTGGTCTGGATCTAGGGTCTGCGTCTGGGTCTGTATCTGGGTCTGGCTTTTGCATCTGGGTCTGGGGCCTGTGTCTGTGGTCTGTGTCTTGGATCTGGGTCTGGGGTCCGGGGTCTGGGGTCCGGGGTCTTCATCTGGATCTGTGGTCTGGGTTCACGGTCTGGGATCTTGGGCCTGGGGTCTGCTTCTGGGTCTGGGTCTGGGGACTCTGTCTGGGTCTGGGTTCCTGGTCTACACCTGGGTCTGGGGTCTGCGTCTGGATCTGGGTTCTGCATCTGGGGTCTGGGTCTGTGGTCGCGTGTCTGGGTCTGGGGACTGCGTCTGGGATCTGTGTCTGGGGTCTTGGATCTGGATCTGTGGTCTGTGGTCTGTGGTCTGGGATCTGGGGTCTGTGGTCTGCATCTGGCGTATGGGGTCCGGGTCTGTGTCTTGGGTCTGCGTCTGAGGTCTGGGCTCTGGATCTGGGGTCAGCGATCTGGGGACTGGAATCTGGGATCTGGGGACTGGAATCTGGGGTCTGGTTCTGGGGGCTGTGGTCTGTTTCTGGGCTCTGGGTCTGTGGTCTGCTTCTTGGGTCTGTGTCTGGGTTTGGGTTCCTGGTCTGTGTCTAGGTCTGGGGTCTGTGTCTGGATCTGGGTTCTCCGTCTGGGATCTGGGTCTGGTGTCTAGTGTCTGGGATCTTGGGCCTGGGTCTGAGATATGGGTCTTGGGGTCTGCGTTTGGGTCTGGGGTCTGCTTCTGGGTCTGGTCTGGGGTCTGGGTCTTGGGGTCTGGGTCTGGGTCTGGGTTCCTGGTCTGCGCCTGGATCTGGGGTCTGCGTCTCGTGCCTGGGTCTGGGGTCTTGGGTCTGGGATCTGTGTCTGGGGTCTCGTGTCTGGGTCTGGGGCCTGCGTCTGGGATCTGTGTCTGGGGTCTTGGGTCTGGGGTCTGGGATCTGGGGTCTGCATCTGGGGTCTGGGGTCCGGGTCTGTGATTTGGGTGCGCGTCTGGGGCCTGGGTCTGGGGTCTGGGATTTGGGGTCTTGGATCTGGGGTCTGGGCTCTGTTTCTGGGCTCTGGGTCTGTGGTCTGCTTCTGGGGTCTGTGTCTGGGTCTGGGTTCCTGGTCTGCGTCTGGGTCTGGGATCTGCGTCTGGATCTGGGTTCTGCGTCTGGGGTCTGGGTCTGGGGTCTAGTGTCTGGGTCCGGGGTCTGCGTCTGGTATATGTGTCTGGGGTCTTGGGTCTGGGACCTGGGACCTGGGGTCTGGGCTCTGGATTTGCGTCTGGACCTGGGTCTGCGTCAGGGTCTGGTGTCTGCGTCTGGCGATTGGGCCTGCGTTTGGGGTCTGGGTCTGCGTCTGGGGTCTGGGGTCTGTGTCCGGGGTGTGGGGTCTGTGTCTGGAGTCTGATTCTGCGGTCTGCGTCTTGGGTCTGGGTCTGGGTCTGGGGTCTGGGTCTGGGTCTGTGTCTGGGTCTAGGGCCTGGGGCCTGGGTCTGGGATCTGATATGTGGGGTTTGGCGTCTGGTGTTTGCTTCTGTGGTCTGCGTCTAGGGTCTGCGTCTGGGGCTGTGTCTGGGTCTGGCATCTGCATCTGTGACTGGGTCTGGGTCTGCTTCTGGGTTCTGCGTCAGTGGTCTGGGGTCTGTGTCTAGGATCTGGGGTCTGGGATTTGGAGTCTGGGTCTGGGTCTGTGTTCTGGGGTCTGAGTTCTGTGTTTGGGGTCTATGTCTGGGGTCTGTATCTCGGTTCTGCTTCTGAGATCAGCGTCTGTGGTCTGGGGTCTGGGATCGGCGCCTGGGTCTGAGGTCCGGTTCTGCGTCTGAGTCTGGGTTGTGTGTCTAGGTCTGGGGTCTGCGTCTGGGGTCTGGGTCTGGGGTCTGCATCTGGGGTCTGCTTCTGCAGTTTGTGTCTTGGGTCTGCGTCTGTGTCTGTGTCTGGGGTCTGCGACTGGGTCTGTGGTGTGCGTCTGGCGTTTGCATCTGGGGTCTGGGATCTGGGGTCTGGGGTATGGGGACTGGAGTCTGCTTCTGGGGTCTGCTTCTGGGTCTGTGTCTGGATCTGGGGTCTGGTGTCTGGGTTCTGTGGTCTGGGGTCCAGGGTCTGTGTCTGGGGTCTGTATCTGGGGTCTGCTTCTGTGGGCTGCATCTAGGGTCTGCATCTGGGATCTGTGTCTGGGGTCTTGGGTCTGGGGCCTGGGGTCTGGGGTCTGCTTCTGGGTCTGGGGTCTCCATCAGCTGTCCAGGTCTGCGGTCTGGTGTCTGTGGTCTGCATCTGAGTCTGGGTCTGAGGTCTACGTCTGAGTCTGAGTCTGGGTCTGTGGTCTGCATCTGGGGTCTGGGGTCTGGGGTCTGGGTCTGGGGTCTGAGGTCTGGATCTGGGTCTGGGGTCTGTGTCTGTGGTCTGTGGTCTGTGGTTTGTGGTTTGTGGTCTGTGGTGTGGGATCTGGGGTCTGCATCTGGCGTATGGAGTCCGGGTCTGTGTCTTGGGTCTGCGTCTGGGGTCTGGGCTCTGGATCTGGGGTCTGCGATCTGGGGTCTGCGATCTGGGAACTGGGATCTGGGGTCTGGGATCTGGGGTCTGGGGTCTGGGGTCTGCGATCTAGGGACTGGGATCTGGGGTCTGGGGTCTGGGTCTGGGGTCTGGAATCTGGGGTCTGGTTCTGGGTGCTGGGGTCTGTTTCTGGGCTCTGGGTCTGTGGTCTGCTTCTGGGGTCTGTGTCTGGGTTTGGGGTCCTGGTCTGTGTCTGGGTCTGGGGTCTGTGTCTGGATCTGTGTTCTGCGTCTGGGATCTAGGTCTGGTGTCTAGTGTCTGGGATCTTGGGCCTGGGTCTGAGGATTGGGTCTGGGGTCTGCGTTTGGGTCTGGGGTCTGCTTCTGGGTCTGGTCTGGGGTCTGGGTCCTGGGGTCTGTGTCTGGGTCTGGGTTCCTGGTCTGCGCCTGGATCTGGGGTCTGCGTCTAGTGTCTGGGGTCTCGTGTGTGGGTCTGGGGTCTGCGTCTGGGATCTGTGTCTGGGGTCTTGGGTCTTGGGTCTGGGTCTGGACTTGGCGTCTGAGTCTGTGTCTGTGTCTGTGGTCTGTGGTCTGTGGTCTGGGATCTGGGGTCTGCATCTGGGGTCTGGGGTCTGGGTCTGTGATTTGGGTCTGCGTCTGGGGCCTGGGTCTGGTGTCTGGGATTTGGGGTCTGGGATCTGGGGTCTGGGCTCTGTTCCTGGGCTCTGGGTCTGTGGTCTGCTTCTGGGGTCTGTGTCTCGGTCTGGGTTCCTGGTCTGCGTCTTGGTCGGGGGTCTGCGTCTGGATCTGGGTTCTGCGTCTGGGATCTGTGTCTGAGTCTGGGTTCTGCATCTGGTGTCTCGGTCTGGTGTCTAGGTCTGGGGTCTGGGGTCTGCATCTGGGGCCTGGGTCTGGGGTCTGGGATCTGGGGTCTGGGGTCTGCTTCTGAGTCTGGGGTCTCCATCAGCTGTCTGGGTCTGGGGTCTGGGTCTGAGGTCTGGGGTCTGGGGTCTGCATCTGGGTCTGGGTCTGTGGTCTGCTTCTGGGGTCTGGGGCCTTGGGTCTGGGTGTGGGGTCTGGGTCTGGTCCTGGCGTCTGTGTCTGTGTCTGTGTCTGTGGTCTGTGGTTCAGGATTTGGGGTCTGCATCTGGGGTCTGGGGTCCGAATCTGTGTCTGGGGTCTGCGTCTGGGGCCTGGTTCTGGGGTTTGGGTCTGGGGTCTGGGATCTGGGATCTTGGGTCTGGGGTCTGGGGTTTGGGTCTGGGGGCCAAGGTCTGATTCTGGGCTCTGGGTCTGTGATCTGCTTCTGGGGTCTGCGTCTGGGGTCTGGGTCTGGGGTCTGCATCTGGGGTCTGCTTCTGCAGTTTGTGTCTTGGGTCTGCGTCTGTGTCTGTGTCTGGGGTCTGCGTCTGTGTATGTGGTGTGCGTCTGGCGTTTGCATCTGGGGTCTGGGATCTAGGGTCTGGGGTATGGGGACTGGAGTCTGCTTCTGGGGTCTGCTTCTGGGTCTGTGTCTAGATCTGGGGTCTGGTGTCTGGGTTCTGTGGTCTGGGGTCCAGGGTCTGTGTCTGGGGTCTGTATCTGGGGTCTGCTTCTGTGGGCTGCATCTAGGGTCTGCATCTGGGATCTGTGTCTGGGGTCTTGGGTCTGGGGCCTGGGGTCTGGGGTCTGCTTCTGGGTCTGGGGTCTCCATCAGCTGTCCAGGTCTGCGGTCTGGTTTCTGTGGTCTGCATCTGAGTCTGGGTCTGAGATCTGGGTCTGCGTCTGAGTCTGGGTCTGTGGTCTGCATCTGGGGTCTGGGGTCTGGGGTCTGGGTCTGGGGTCTGTGGTCTGGATCTGGGTCTGGGGTCTGTGTCTGTGGTCTGTGGTCTGTGGTTTGTGGTCTGTGGTGTTGGATCTGGGGTCTGCATCTGGCGTATGGGGTCCGGGTCTGTGTCTTGGGTCTGCGTCTGGGGTCTGGGCTCTGGACCTGGGGTCTGCGATCTGGGGTCTGCGATCTGGGAACTGGGATCTGGGGTCTGGGATCTGGGGTCTGGGGTCTGGGGTCTGCGATCTGGGGACTGGGATCTGGGGTCTGGGGTCTGGGTCTGGGGTCTGGAATCTGGGGTCTGGTTCTGGGTGCTGGGGTCTGTTTCTGGGCTCTGGGTCTGTGGTCTGCTTCTGGGGTCTGTGTCTGGGTTTGGGTTCCTGGTCTGTGTCTGGGTCTGGGGTCTGTGTCTGGATCTGGGTTCTGCGTCTGGGATCTGGGTCTGGTGTCTAGTGTCTGGGATCTTGGGCCTGGGTCTGAGGATTGGGTCTGGGGTCTGCGTTTGGGTCTGGGGTCTGCTTCTGGGTCTGGTCTGGGGTCTGGGTCCTGGGGTCTGTGTCTGGGTCTGGGTTCCTGGTCTGCGCCTGGATCTGGGGTCTGCGTCTAGTGTCTGGGGTCTCGTGTCTGGGTCTGGTGTCTGCGTCTGGGATCTGTGTCTGGGGTCTTGGGTCTGGGGTCTGGGTCTGGACTTGGCGTCTGAGTCTGTGTCTGTGTCTGTGGTCTGTGGTCTGTGGTCTGGGATCTGGGGTCCGCATCTGGGGTCTGGGGTCTGGGTCTGTGATTTGGGTCTGCGTCTGGGGCCTGGGTCTGGTGTCTGGGATTTAGGGTCTGGGATCTGGGGTCTGGGCTCTGTTCCTGGGCTCTGGGTCTGTGGTCTGCTTCTGGGGTCTGTGTCTCGGTCTGGGTTCCTGGTCTGCGTCTTGGTCGGGGGTCTGCGTCTGGATCTGGGTTCTGCGTCTGGGATCTGTGTCTGAGTCTGGGTTCTGCATCTGGTGTCTCGGTCTGGTGTCTAGGTCTGGGGTCTGGGGTCTGCATCTGGGGCCTGGGTCTGGGGTCTGGGATCTGGGGTCTGGGGTCTGCTTCTGAGTCTGGGGTCTCCATCAGCTGTCTGGGTCTGGGGTCTGGGTCTGAGGTCTGGGGTCTGGGGTCTGTATCTGGGTCTGGGTCTGTGGTCTGCTTCTGGGGTCTGGGGCCTTGGGTCTGGGTGTGGGGTCTGGGTCTGGTCCTGGCGTCTGTGTCTGTGTCTGTGTCTGTGGTCTGTGGTTCAGGATTTGGGGTCTGCATCTGGGGTCTGGGGTCCGAATCTGTGTCTGGGGTCTGCGTCTGGGGCCTGGTTCTGGGGTTTGGGTCTGGGGTCTGGGATCTGGGATCTTGGGTCTGGGGTCTGGGGTTTGGGTCTGGGGGCCAAGGTCTGATTCTGGGCTCTGGGTCTGTGATCTGCTTCTGGGGTCTGTGTCTGGGGTCTGGGTCTGCGGTCTGGGGTCTACATCTGGGTCTGGATCTGAGTCTGAGGTCTGGGTCTGGGGTCTGTGTTTGGGTCTGGGGTCTGCTTCTGGGTCTGGTCTGGGGTCTGGGTCTTGGGGTCTGTGTCTGGGTCTGGGTTCCTGGTCTGCACCTGGATCTGGGGTCTGCGTCTAGTGCCTGGGGTCTAATATCTGGGTCTGGGGTCTTGGGTCTGGGATCTGTGTCTGGGGTCTTGGGTCTGGGGTCTGGGGTCTGGGGTCTGGGCTCTGTTTCTGGGCTCTGGGTCTGTGGTCTGCTTCTGGGGTCTGTGTCTGGGTCTGGGTTCCTGGTCTGCGTCTGGGTCTGGATCTGGGTTCTGCGTCTGGGGTCTGGGTCTGGGGTCTAGTGTCTGGGTCCGGGGTCTGCGTCTGGTATATGTGTCTGGGGTCTTGGGTCTGGGACCTGGGACCTGGGGTCTGGGCTCTGGATTTGCGTCTGGACCTGGGTCTGCGTCAGGGTCTGATGTCTGCGTCTGGCGATTGGGCCTGCGTTTGGGTTCTGGGTCTGCGTCTGGGGTCTGGGGTCTGTGTCCGGGGTGTGGGGTCTGTGTCTGGAGTCTGCTTCTGCGGTCTGCGTCTAGGATCTGGGTCTGGGTCTGGGGTCTGGGTCTGGACCTGTGTCTGGGTCTAGGGTCTGGGGCCTGGGTCTAGGATCTGATATGTGGGGTTTGGCGTCTGGTGTTTGCTTCTGTGGTCTGCGTCTAGGGTCTGCGTCTGGGGCTGTGTCTGGGTCTGGCATCTGCATCTGTGACTGGGTCTGGGTCTGCTTCTGGGGTCTGCGTCAGTGGTCTGTGGTCTGTGTCTAGGATCTGGGGTCTGGGATTTAGAGTCTGGGTCTGGGTCTGTGTTCTGGGGTCTGAGTTCTGTGTTTGGGGTCTATGTCTGGGGTCTGTATCTCGGTTCTGCATCTGAGATCAGTGTCTGTGGTCTGGGGTCTGGGATCGGCGCCTGGGTCTGAGGTCCGGGTCTGCGTCTGAGTCTGGGTTGTGTGTCTAGGTCTGGGGTCTGCTTCTGCGGTTTGTGTCTTGGGTCTGCGTCTGGGTCTGTGTCTGGGGTCTGCGTCTGGGTCTGTGGTGTGCGTCTGGCGTTTGCATCTGGGTCTGGGGTCTGCATCTGGGGTCTGGGATCTGGGGTCTGGGGTATGGGGACTGGAGTCTGCTTCTGGGGTCTGCTTCTGGGTCTGTGTCTGGATCTGGGGTCTGGTGTCTGGGTTCTGTGGTCTGGGGTCCAGGGTCTGTGTCTGGGGTCTGTATCTGGGGTCTGCTTCTGTGGGCTGCATCTAGGGTCTGCATCTGGGATCTGTGTCTGGGGTCTTGGGTCTGGGGCCTGGGGTCTGGGGTCTGCTTCTGGGTCTGGGGTCTCCATCAGCTGTCCAGGTCTGCGGTCTGGTGTCTGTGGTCTGCATCTGAGTCTGGGTCTGAGATCTGGGTCTGCGTCTGAGTCTGGGTCTGTGGTCTGCATCTGGGGTCTGGGGTCTGGGGTCTGGGTCTGGGGTCTGAGGTCTGGATCTGGGTCTGGGGTCTGTGTCTGTGGTCTGTGGTCTGTGGTTTGTGGTCTGTGGTGTGGGATCTGGGGTCTGCATCTGGCGTATGGGGTCCGGGTCTGTGTCTTGGGTCTGCGTCTGGGGTCTGGGCTCTGGATCTGGGGTCTGCGATCTGGGGTCTACGATCTGGGGACTGGGATCTGGGGACTGGGATCTGGGGTCTGGGGTCTGGGGTCTGCGATCTGGGGACTGGGATCTGGGGTCTGGGATCTGGGGTCTGGGGTCTGAGTCTGGGGTCTGGAATCTGGGGTCTGGTTCTGGGTGCTGGGGTCTGTTTCTGGGCTCTGGGTCTGTGGTCTGCTTCTGGGGTCTGTGTCTGGGTTTGGGTTCCTGGTCTGTGTCTGGGTCTGGGGTCTGTGTCTGGATCTGGGTTCTGCGTCTGGGATCTGGGTCTGGTGTCTAGTGTCTGGGATCTTGGGCCTGGGTCTGAGGATTGGGTCTGGGGTCTGCGTTTGGGTCTGGGGTCTGCTTCTGGGTCTGGTCTGGGGTCTGGGTCCTGGGGTCTGTGTCTGGGTCTGGGTTCCTGGTCTGCGCTGGATCTGGGGTCTGCGTCTAGTGTCTGGGGTCTCGTGTCTGGGTCTGGGGTCTGCGTCTGGGATCTGTGTCTGGTGTCTTGGGTCTGGGGTCTGGGTCTGGACTTGGCGTCTGAGTCTGTGTCTGTGTCTGTGGTCTGTGGTCTGTGGTCTGGGATCTGGGGTCTGCATCTGGGGTCTGGGGTCCGGGTCTGTGATTTGGGTCTGCGTCTGGGGCCTGGGTCTATGTCTGGGATTTGGGGTCTGGGATCTGTGTTCTGGGCTCTGTTCCTGGGCTCTGGGTCTGTGGTCTGCTTCTGGGGTCTGTGTCTAGGTCTGGGTTCCTGGTCTGCGTCTTGGTCGGGGGTCTGCGTCTGGATCTGGGTTCTGCGTCTGTGATCTGTGTCTGAGTCTGGGTTCTGCATCTGGTGTCTCGGTCTGGTGTCTAGGTCTGGGGTCTGTGGTCTGCATCTGGGGCCTGGTTCTGGGGTCTGGGATCTGGGGTCTGGGGTCTGCTTCTGAGTCTGGGGTCTCCATCAGCTGTCTGGGTCTGGGGTCTGGGTCTGAGGTCTGGAGTCTGGGGTCTGCATCTGGGTCTGGGTCTGTGGTCTGCTTCTGGGGTCTGGGGCCTTGGGTCTGGGTGTGGGGTCTGGGTCTGGACCTGGCGTCTGTGTCTGTGTCTGTGTCTGTGGTCTGTGGTTCGGGATTTGGGGTCTGCATCTGGGGTCTGGGGTCCGAATCTGTGTCTGGGGTCTGCGTCTGGGGCCTGGTTCTGGGGTTTGGGTCTGGGGTCTGGGATCTGGGATCTTGGGTCTGGGGTCTGGGGTTTGGGTCTGGGGGCCAAGGTCTGATTCTGGGCTCTGGGTCTGTGATCTGCTTCTGGGGTCTGTGTCTGGGGTCTGGGTCTGCGGTCTGGGGTCTACATCTGGGTCTGGATCTGAGTCTGAGGTCTGGGTCTGGGGTCTGTGTTTGGGTCTGGGGTCTGCTTCTGGGTCTGGTCTGGGGTCTGGGTCTTGGGGTCTGTGTCTGGGTCTGGGTTCCTGGTCTGCGCCTGGATCTGGGGTCTGCGTCTAGTGCCTGGGGTCTAATATCTGGGTCTGGGGTCTTGGGTCTGGGATCTGTGTCTGGGGTCTTGGGTCTGGGGTCTGGGGTCTGGGGTCTGGGGTCTGGGGTCTGGGGTCTGGGTCTGGGTCTGGGTCCAGGGACTGGATCTGAGTCTGCGTCTGTGGTCTGTATCTGGGTCTGGTGTCTGCGCCCTGGGGTCTCGGTCTGGGGTCTCGGTCTGGGTTTTGCATTACGGGTCTGGTTCTGGGGCCTGTGTCTGGGGTCTGGGATCTGGGGTCTGGGATCTGCTTCTTAGTCTGGGGTCTTCATCAGCTGTCTGGCTCTGATGTCTGGGTCTGAGGTCTGGGGTCTGGGGTCTGCATTTGGGTCTGGGTCTGTGGCCTGCTTCTGGGGTCTGGGGCCTTGGGTCTGGGTCTGGGGTCTGAGTCTGGACCTGGCGTCTGTGTCTGTGTCTGTGTCTGTGGTCTGTGGTCTGTGGTCTGTGATTTGGGATCTGGGGTCTGCATCTGGGGTCTGGGGTCCGAATCTGTGTCTGGGGTCTGCGTCTGGGTCTGGGTCTGGGGTTTGGGTCTGGGGTCTGGGATCTGGGATCTGGGGTCTGGGGTCTGGGGTTTGGGTCTGTGGGCTTGGGTCTGTTTCTGGGCTCTGGGTCTGTGATCTGCTTCTGGGGTCTGTGTCTAAGGTCTGGGTCTGCGGTCTGAGGTCTACATCTGGGTCTGGATCTGGGCCTGAGGTCTGTGTCTGGGGTCTGCGTTTGGGTCTGGGGTCTGCTTCTGGATCTGGTCTGGGGTCTAGGTCTTGGGGTCTCTTTCTGGGTCTGGGTTCCTGGTCTGCGCCTGGATCTGGGGTCTGCGTCTAGTGTCTGGGGTCTAGTGTCTGGGTCTGGGGTCATGGGTCTGGGATCTGTGTCTGGGGTCTTGGGTCTGGGGTCTGGGGTCTAGGTTCTGGGTCTGGACCTGGCGTCTGAGTCTGTGTCTGGGGTCTTGGGTCTGGGATCTGTTTCTGGGGTCTTGGGTCTTGGGTCTGGGTCTTGAACTGGCGTCTGAGTCTGTGTCTGTGGTCTGTGGTCTGTGGTCTGGGGTCTGTGGTCTGTGGTCTGGGATCTGGGGTCTGCATCTGGGGTCTGGGGTCCGGGTCTGTGTCTTGGGTCTGCATCTGGGGCTGTGTCTGGGTCTGGCATCTGCATCTGTGACTGGGTCTGGGTCTGCTTCTGGGGTCTGCGTCAGCGGTCTGTGGTCTGTGTCTAGGATCTGGGGTCTGGGGTCTGGAGCCTGGGCCTGGGTCTGTGTTGCGGGATCTGGTTCTGGGGTCTGTATCTGAGTCTGGGTTCTGCATCTGGTGTCTGGGTCTGGTGTCTAGGTCTGGGGTCCGGGTCTGCGTCGCTGTCTGGGTTCTGCGTCTGTGGTCTGGGTCTGGGTCTGGCTCTGGGTCTGGGATCTGGCTCTGGGTCTGGTCTGGAGTCTGGGTCTAGGTCTGAGGTCTGTGTCTGGGGTCTGGGTCTGGGGTCTCGGGTCTGGGTCTGGAGTGTGGGATGTGGGGTTTGGTGTCTACTTCTGCAGTCTGCATCTGGGGTCTGCATCTTGGTTCTGCGTCTGGTGTCTGGGTCTCGGGTCCGGGTATGCATCTGAGTCTGGGGTCTGTGTCTGGTGTCTGGGCTCTGGGGTCTGGGGTCTGGTTTCTATGCCTCTGTCTGGGTTGTGCGTCTGGGGTCTGGGGTCTGGGTCTGGGTCTGCATCTGGTCTCTTGGTCTGGGTCTGAGCTCTGCTTCTGTGGTCTGGATCTAGGGTCTGCGTCTGGGTCTGTATCTGGGTCTGGCTTCTGCATCTGGGTCTGGGGCCTGTGTCTGTGGTCTGTGTCTTGGATCTGGGTCTGGGGTCCGGGGTCTGGGGTCCGGGGTCTTCATCTGGGTCTGTGGTCTGGGGTCACGGTCTGGGATCTTGGGCCTGGGTCTGAGGTTTGGGTCTGGGGTCTGCTTCTGGGTCTGGGTCTGGGTCTGTGTCTGGGTCTGGGTTCCTGGTCTGCACCTGGGTCTGGGGTCTGGGTCTGTGGTCGCGTGTCTGGGTCTGGGGACTGCGTCTGGGATCTGTGTCTGGGGTCTTGGATCTGGATCTGTGGTCTGTGGTCTGTGGTCTGGGATCTGGGGTCTGTGGTCTGCATCTGACGTATGGGGTCCGGGTCTGTGTCTTGGGTCTGCGTCTGGGGTCTGGGCTCTGGATCTGGGGTCTGCGATCTGGGGACTGGAATCTGGGATCTGGGGACTGGAATCTGGGGTCTGGTTCTGGGGGCTGGGTTCTGTTTCTGGGCTCTGGGTCTGTGGTCTGCTTCTTGGGTCTGTGTCTGGGTTTGGGTTCCTGGTCTGTGTCTGGGTCTGGGGTCTGTGTCTGGATCTGGGTTCTCCGTCTGGGATCTGGGTCTGGTGTCTAGTGTCTGGGATCTTGGGCCTGGGTCTGAGGTATGGGTCTGGGGTCTGCTTTTGGGTCTGGGGTCTGCTTCTTGATCTGGTCTGGGGTCTGGTTCATGGGGTTTGTGTCTAGGTCTGGGTTCCTGGTCTGCGCCTGGATCTGGGGTCTGCGTCTAGTGTCTGGGTCTGGGGTCTTGGGTCTGGGATCTGTGTCTGGGGTCTCATGTCTGGGTCTGGGGTCTGCGTCTGGGATCTGTGTCTGGGGTCTTGGGTCTGGGGTCTGGGATCTGGGGTCTGCATCTGGGGTCTGGGGTCTGGGTCTGTGATTTGGGTCTGCGTCTGGGGCCTGGGTCTGGGGTCTCGGATTTGGGGTCTGGGATCTGGGGTCTGGGCTCTGTTTCTGGGCTCTGGGTCTGTGGTCTGCTTCTGGGGTCTGTGTCTGGGTCTGGGTTCCTGGTCTGCGTCTGGGTCTGGGATCTGCGTCTGGATCTGGGTTCTGCGTCTGGGGTCTGGGTCTGGGGTCTAGTGTCTGGGTCCGGGGTCTGCGTCTGGTATATGTGTCTGGGGTCTTGGGTCTGGGACCTGGGACCTGGGGTCTGGGCTCTGGATTTGCGTCTGGACCTGGGTCTGCGTCAGGGTCTGGTGTCTGCGTCTGGCGATTGGGCCTGCGTTTGGGGTCTGGGTCTGCGTCTGGGGTCTGGGGTCTGTGTCCGGGGTGTGGGGGTCTGTGTCTGGAGTCTGCTTCTGCGGTCTGCGACTAGGGTCTGGGTCTGGGTCTGGGGTCTGGGTCTGGGTCTGGGATCTGATATGTGGGGTTTGGCGTCTGGTGTTTGCTTCCGTGGTCTGTGTCTAGGGTCTGCGTCTGGGGCTGTGTCTGGGTCTGGCATCTGCATCTGTGACTGGGTTCTGCATCTGGTGTCTAGGTCTGGTGTCTAGGTCTGGGGTCTGCATCTGGGGGCTGGGTCTGGGGTCTGGGATCTGGGGTCTGGGGTCTGCTTCTTAGTCTGGGGTATTCATCAGCTGTCTGGCTCTGATGTCTGGGTCTGAGGTCTGGGGTCTGGGGTCTGCATTTGGGTCTGGGTCTGTGGTCTGCTTCTGGGGTCTGGGGCCTTGGGTCTGGGTCTGGTGTCTGAGTCCGGACCTGGCGTCTGTGTCTGTGTCTGTGTCTGTGGTCTGTGGTCTGTGGTCTGTGATTTGGGATCTGGGGTCTGCATCTGGGGTCTGGGGTCCGAATCTGTGTCTGGGGTCTGCGTCTGGGGCCTGGGTCTGGGGTTTGGGTCTGGGGTCTGGGATCTGGGATCTGGGGTCTGGGGTCTGGGGTTTGGGTCTGTGGGCTGGGGTCTGTTTCTGGGCTCTGGGTCTGTGATCTGCTTCTGGGGTCTGTGTCTGGGGTCTGGGTCTGCGGTCTGAGGTCTACATCTGGGTCTGGATCTGGGTCTGAGGTCTGAGTCTGGGGTCTGTGTTTGGGTCTGGGGTCTGCTTCTGGGTCTGGTCTGGGGTCTGGGTCTTGGGGTCTCTTTCTGGGTCTGGGTTCCTGGTCTGCGCCTGGATCTGGGGTCTGCGTCTAGTGCCTGGGGTCTAGTGTCTGGGTCTGGGGTCATGGGTCTGGGATCTGTGTCTGGGGTCTTGGGTCTGGGGTCTGGGGTCTAGGTTCTGGGTCTGGACCTGGCGTCTGAGTCTGTGTCTGTGGTCTGTGGTCTGGGATCTGGGGTCTGCGTCTAGGGTCTGGGGTCCAGTGTCTGGGTCTGGGGTCTTGGGTCTGGGATCTGTTTCTGGGGTCTTGGGTCTTGGGTCTGGGTCTAGACCTGGCGTCTGAGTCTGTGTCTGTGGTCTGTGGTCTGTGGTCTGAGGTCTGTGGTCTGTGGTCTGGGATCTGGGGTCTGCATCTGGGTTCTGGGGTCCAGTGTCTGGGTCTGGGGTCTTGGGTCTGGGATCTGTTTCTGGGGTCTTGGGTCTTGGGTCTGGGTCTAGACCTGGCGTCTGAGTCTGTGTCTGTGGTCTGTGGTCTGTGGTCTGGGGTCTGTGGTCTGTGGTCTGGGATCTGGGGTCTGCATCTGGGGTCTGGGGTCCGGGTCTGTGTCTTGGGTCTGCATCTGGGGCTGTGTCTGGGTCTGGCATCTGCATCTGTGACTGGGTCTGGGTCTGCTTCTGGGGTCTGCGTCAGCGGTCTGTGGTCTGTGTCTAGGATCTGGGGTCTGGGGTCTGGAGCCTGGGCCTGGGTCTGTGTTCAGGGATCTGGTTCTGGGGTCTGTATCTGAGTCTGGGTTCTGCATCTTGGTTCTGCGTCTGGTGTCTGGGTCTCGGGTCCGGGTATGCATCTGAGTCTGGGGTCTGTGTCTGGTGTCTGGGCTCTGGGGTCTGGGGTCTGGTTTCTGTGCCTCTGTCTGGGTTGTGCGTCTGGGGTCTGGGGTCTGGGTCTGGGTCTGCATCTGGTCTCTTGGTCTGGGTCTGAGGTCTGCTTCTGTGGTCTGGATCTAGGATCTGCGTCTGGGTCTGTATCTGGGTCTGGCTTCTGCATCTGGGTGTGGGGCCTGTGTCTGTGGTCTGTGTCTTGGATCTGGGTCTGGGGTCTGGGTCTGGGGTCCGGGGTCTTCATCTGGGTCTGTGGTCTGGGGTCACGGTCTGGGATCTTGGGCCTGGGTCTGAGGTTTGGGTCTGGGGTCTGCTTCTGGGTCTGGGTCTGGGGTCTGTGTCTGGGTCTGGGTTCCTGGTCTGCACCTGGGTCTGGGGTCTGCGTCTGGATCTGGGTTCTGCGTCTGGGATCTGTGTCTGTGGTCTTGGATCTGGGTCTGTGGTCTGTGGTCTGTGATTTGGGATCTGGGGTCTGCATCTGGGGTCTGGGGTCCGAATTTGTGTCTGGGGTCTGCGTCTGGGGCCTGGGTCTGGGGTTTGGGTCTGGGGTCTGGGATCTGGGATCTGGGGTCTGGGGTCTGGGGTTTGGGTCTGTGGGCTGGGGTCTGTTTCTGGGCTCTGGGTCTGTGATCTGCTTCTGGGGTCTGTGTCTGGGGTCTGGGTCTGCGGTCTGAGGTCTACATCTGGGTCTGGATCTGGGTCTGAGGTCTGGGTCTGGGTCTGCGTTTGGGTCTGGGGTCTGCTTCTGGGTCTGGTCTGGGGTCTGGGTCTTGGGGTCTGTGTCTGGGTCTGGGTTACTGGTCTGCGCCTGGATCTGGGGTCTGCGTCTTGTGTCTGGGGTCTAGTGTCTGGGTCTGGGGTCATGGGTCTGGGATCTGTGTCTGGGGTCTTGGGTCTGGGGTCTGGGGTCTAGGTTCTGGGTCTGGACCTGGCGTCTGAGTCTGTGTCTGTGGTCTGTGGTCTGTGGTCTGGGGTCTGCGTCTAGGGTCTGGGGTCCAGTGTCTGGGTCTGGGGTCTTGGGTCTGGGATCTATTTCTGGGGTCTTGGGTCTTGGGTCTGGGTCTAGACCTGGCGTCTGAATCTGTGTCTGTGGTCTGTGGTCTGTGGTCTGGGGTCTGTGGTCTGTGGTCTGGGATCTGGGGTCTGCATCTGGGGTCTGGGGTCCGGTTCTGTGTCTTGGGTCTGCATCTGGGGCTGTGTCTGGGTCTGGGGTCTGCGTCAGCGGTCTGTGGTCTGTGTCTAGGATCTGGGGTCTGGGGTCTGGAGCCTGGGCCTGGGTCTGTGTTCTGGGATCTGCATCTGGGGTCTGGGGTCCGGGTCTGTGTCTTGGGTCTGCATCTGGGGCTGTGTCTGGGTCTGGCATCTGCATCTGTGACTGGGTCTGGGTCTGCTTCTGGGGTCTGCGTCAGCGGTCTGTGGTCTGTGTCTAGGATCTGGGGTCTGGGGTCTGGAGCCTGGGCCTGGGTCTGTGTTCAGGGATCTGGTTCTGGGGTCTGTATCTGAGTCTGGGTTCTGCATCTTGGTTCTGCGTCTGGTGTCTGGGTCTCGGGTCCGGGTATGCATCTGAGTCTGGGGTCTGTGTCTGGTGTCTGGGCTCTGGGGTCTGGGGTCTGGTTTCTGTGCCTCTGTCTGGGTTGTGCGTCTGGGGTCTGGGGTCTGGGTCTGGGTCTGCATCTGGTCTCTTGGTCTGGGTCTGAGGTCTGCTTCTGTGGTCTGGATCTAGGATCTGCGTCTGGGTCTGTATCTGGGTCTGGCTTCTGCATCTGGGTGTGGGGCCTGTGTCTGTGGTCTGTGTCTTGGATCTGGGTCTGGGGTCTGGGTCTGGGGTCCGGGGTCTTCATCTGGGTCTGTGGTCTGGGGTCACGGTCTGGGATCTTGGGCCTGGGTCTGAGGTTTGGGTCTGGGGTCTGCTTCTGGGTCTGGGTCTGGGGTCTGTGTCTGTGTCTGGGTTCCTGGTCTGCACCTGGGTCTGGGGTCTGCGTCTGGATCTGGGTTCTGCGTCTGGGATCTGTGTCTGTGGTCTTGGATCTGGGTCTGTGGTCTGTGGTCTGTGATTTGGGATCTGGGGTCTGCATCTGGGGTCTGGGGTCCGAATTTGTGTCTGGGGTCTGCGTCTGGGGCCTGGGTCTGGGGTTTGGGTCTGGGGTCTGGGATCTGGGATCTGGGGTCTGGGGTCTGGGGTTTGGGTCTGTGGGCTGGGGTCTGTTTCTGGGCTCTGGGTCTGTGATCTGCTTCTGGGGTCTGTGTCTGGGGTCTGGGTCTGCGGTCTGAGGTCTACATCTGGGTCTGGATCTGGGTCTGAGGTCTGGGTCTGGGTCTGCGTTTGGGTCTGGGGTCTGCTTCTGGGTCTGGTCTGGGGTCTGGGTCTTGGGGTCTGTGTCTGGGTCTGGGTTACTGGTCTGCGCCTGGATCTGGGGTCTGCGTCTTGTGTCTGGGGTCTAGTGTCTGGGTCTGGGGTCATGGGTCTGGGATCTGTGTCTGGGGTCTTGGGTCTGGGGTCTGGGGTCTAGGTTCTGGGTCTGGACCTGGCGTCTGAGTCTGTGTCTGTGGTCTGTGGTCTGTGGTCTGGGGTCTGCGTCTAGGGTCTGGGGTCCAGTGTCTGGGTCTGGGGTCTTGGGTCTGGGATCTATTTCTGGGGTCTTGGGTCTTGGGTCTGGGTCTAGACCTGGCGTCTGAATCTGTGTCTGTGGTCTGTGGTCTGTGGTCTGGGGTCTGTGGTCTGTGGTCTGGGATCTGGGGTCTGCATCTGGGGTCTGGGGTCCGGTTCTGTGTCTTGGGTCTGCATCTGGGGCTGTGTCTGGGTCTGGGGTCTGCGTCAGCGGTCTGTGGTCTGTGTCTAGGATCTGGGTTCTGGGGTCTGGAGCCTGGGCCTGGGTCTGTGTTCTGGGATCTGGTTCTGGGGTCTGTATCTGAGTCTGGGTTCTGCATCTGGTGTCTGGGTCTGGTGTCTAGGTCTGGGGTCCGGGTCTGCGTCGCGGTCTGGGTTCTGCGTCTGTGGTCTGGGTCTGGGTCTGGCTCTGAGTCTGGGATCTGGCTCTGGGTCTGGTCTGGAGTCTGGGTCTAGGTCTGAGGTCTGTGTCTGGGGTCTGGGTCTGGGGTCTCGGGTCTGGGTCTGGAGTGTGGGATGTGGGGTTTGGTGTCTACTTCTGCAGTCTGCATCTGGGGTCTGCATCTTGGTTCTGCGTCTGGTGTCTGGGTCTCGGGTCCGGGTATGCATCTGAGTCTGGGGTCTGTGTCTGGTGTCTGGGCTCTGGGGTCTGGGGTCTGGTTTCTGTGCCTCTGTCTGGGTTGTGCGTCTGGGGTCTGGGGTCTGGGTCTGGGTCTGCATCTGGTCTCTTGGTCTGGGTCTGAGGTCTGCTTCTGTGGTCTGGATCTAGGGTCTGCGTCTGGGTCTGTATCTGGGTCTGGCTTCTGCATCTGGGTCTGGGGCCTGTGTCTGTGGTCTGTGCCTTGGATCTGGGTCTGGGGTCCGGGGTCTGGGGTCCGGGGTCTTCATCTGGGTCTGTGGTCTGGGGTCACGGTCTGGGATCTTGGGCCTGGGTCTGAGGTTTGGGTCTGGGGTCTGCTTCTGGGTCTGGGTCTGGGGTCTGTGTCTGGGTCTGGGTTCCTGGTCTGCACCTGGGTCTGGGGTCTGGGTTTGTGGTCGCGTGTCTGGGTCTGGGGACTGCATCTGGGATCTGTGTCTGGGGTCTTGGATCTGGGTCTGTGGTCTGTGGTCTGTGGTCTGGGATCTGGGGTCTGTGGTCTGCATCTGGCGTATGGGGTCCGGGTCTGTGTCTTGGGTCTGCGTCTGGGGTCTGGGCTCTGGATCTGGGGTCTGCGATCTGGGGACTGGAATCTGGGATCTGGGGACTGGAATCTGGGGTCTGGTTCTGGGGGCTGGGTTCTGTTTCTGGGCTCTGGGTCTGTGGTCTGCTTCTTGGGTCTGTGTCTGGGTTTGGGTTCCTGGTCTCTGTCTGGGTCTGGGGTCTGTGTCTGGATCTGGGTTCTCCGTCTGGGATCTGGGTCTGGTGTCTAGTGTCTGGGATGTTGGGCCTGGGTCTGAGGTATGGGTCTGGGGTCTGCTTTTGGGTCTGGGGTCTGCTTCTGGGTCTGGTCTGGGGTCTGGGTCTTGGGGTTTGTGTCTAGGTCTGGGTCTGTGGTCGCGTGTCTGGGTCCGGGGTCTGCGTCTGGTATATGTGTCTGGGGTCTTGGGTCTGGGACCTGGGACCTGGAGTCTGGGCTTTGGATTTGCGTCTGGACCTGGGTCTGCGTCAGGGTCTGGTGTCTGCGTCTGGCGATTGGGCCTGCGTTTGGGGTCTGGGTCTGCGTCTGGGGTCTGGGGTCTGTGTCCGGGGTGTGGGGTCTGTGTCTGGAGTCTGCTTCTGCGGTCTGCGTCTAGGGTCTGGGTCTGGGTCTGGGGTCTGGGTCTGGACCTGTGTCTGGGTCTGGGGTCTGGGGCCTGGGTCTGGGATCTGATATGTGGGGTTTGGCGTCTGGTGTTTGCTTCTGTGGTCTGCGTCTAGGGTCTGCGTCTGGGGCTGTGTCTGGGTCTGGCATCTGCATCTGTGACTGGGTCTGGGTCTGCTTCTGGGGTCTGCGTCAGTGGTCTGTGGTCTGTGTCTAGGATCTGGGGTCTGGGATTTGGAGTCTGGGTCTGGGTCATTGTTCTGGGGTCTGAGTTCTGTGTTTGGGGTCTATGTCTGGGGTCTGTATCTCGGTTCTGCATCTGAGATCAGCGTCTGTGGTCTGGGGTCTGGGATCGGCGCCTGGGTCTGAGGTCCGGGTCTGCGTCTGAGTCTGGGTTATGTGTCTAGGTCTGGGGTCTGCGTCTGGGGTCTGGGTCTGGGGTCTGCATCTGGGGTCTGCTTCTACTGTTTGTGTCTTGGGTCTGCGTCTGGGTCTGTGTCTGGGGTCTGCGTCTGGGTCTGTGGTGTGCGTCTGGCGTTTGCATTTGGGTCTGGGGTCTGCATCTGGGGTCTGGGATCTGGGGTCTGGGGTATGGGGACTGAAATCTGCTTCTGGTGTCTGCTTCTGGGTCTGTGTCTGGATCTGGGGTCTGGTGTCTGGGTTCTGTGGTCTGGGGTCCAGGGTCTGCGTCTGGGGTCTGTATCTGGGGTCTGCTTCTGTGGGCTGCATCTAGGGTCTGCATCTGGGATCTGTGTCTGGGGTCTTGGGTCTGGGGCCTGGGGTCTGGGGTCTGCTTCTGGGTCTTGGGTCTCCATCAGCTGTCCAAGTCTGCGGTCTGGTGTCTGTGGTCTGCATCTGAGTCTGGGTCTGAGATCTGGGTCTGCGTCTGAGTCTGGGTCTGTGGTCTGCTTCTGGGGTCTGGGGTCTGGGGTCTGGGTCTGGGGTCTGAGGTCTGGATCTGGGTCTGGGGTCTGTGTCTGTGGTCTGTGGTCTGTGGTCTGTGGTGTGGGATCTGGGGTCTGCATCTGGCGTATGGGGTCCGGGTCTGTGTCTTGGGTCTGCGTCTGGGGTCTGGGCTCTGGATCTGGGGTCTGGGATTTGGAGTCTGGGTCTGGGTCTGTGTTCTGGGGTCTGAGTTCTGTGTTTGGGGTCTATGTCTGGGGTCTGTATCTCGGTTCTGCTTCTGAGATCAGCGTCTGTGGTCTGGGGTCTGGGATCGGCGCCTGTGTCTGAGGTCCGGTTCTGCGTCTGAGTCTGGGTTGTGTGTCTAGGTCTGGGGTCTGCGTCTGGGGTCTGGGTCTGGGGTCTGCATCTGGGGTCTGCTTCTGCGGTTTGTGTCTTGGGTCTGCGTCTGTGTCTGTGTCTGGGGTCTGCGTCTGGGTCTGTGGTGTGCGTCTGGCGTTTGCATCTGGGTCTGGGGTCTGCATCTGGGGTCTGGGATCTGGGGTATGGGGTATGGGGACTGGAGTCTGCTTCTGGGGTCTGCTTCTGGGTTCTGTGATCTGGGGTCCAGGGTCTGTGTCTGGGGTCTGTATCTGGGGTCTGCTTCTGTGGGCTGCATCTAGGGTCTGCATCTGGGATCTGTGTCTGGGGTCTTGGGTCTGGGGCCTGGGGTCTGGGGTCTGCTTCTGGGTCTGGGGTCTCCATCAGCTGTCCAGGTCTGCGGTCTGGTGTCTGTGGTCTGCATCTGAGTCTGGGTCTGAGATCTGGGTCTGCATCTGAGTCTGGGTCTGTGGTCTGCATCTGGGGTCTGGGGTCTGGGGTCTGGGTCTGGGGTCTGAGGTCTGGATCTGGGTCTGGGGTCTGTGTCTGTGGTCTATGGTCTGTGGTCTGTGGTCTGTGGTGTGGGATCTGGGGTCTGCATCTGGCGTATGGGGTCCGGGTCTGTGTCTTGGGTCTGCGTCTGGGGTCTGGGCTCTGGATCTGGGGTCTGCGATCTGGGGTATACGATCTGGTGACTGGGATCTGGGGTCTGGTGTCTGGGGTCTGGGGTCTGGGGTCTGCGATCTGGGGACTGGGATCTGGGGTCTGGGATCTGGGGTCTGGGGTCTGGGTCTGGGGTCTGGAATTTGGGGTCTGGTTCTGGGTGCTGGGGTCTGTTTCTGGGCTCTGGGTCTGTGGTCTGCTTCTGGGGTCTGTGTCTGGGTTTGGGTTCCTGGTCTGTGTCTGGGTCTGGGGTCTGTGTCTGGATCTGGGTTCTGCGTCTGGGATCTGGGTCTGGTGTCTAGTGTCTGGGATCTTGGGCCTGGGTCTGAGGATTGGGTCTGGGGTCTGCGTTTGGGTCTGGGGTCTGCTTCTGGGTCTGGTCTGCGGTCTGGGTCCTGGGGTCTGTGTCTGGGTCTGGGTTCCTGGTCTGCGCCTGGATCTGGGGTCTGCGTCTAGTGTCTGGGGTCTCGTGTCTGGGTCTGGGGTCTGCGTCTGGGATCTGTGTCTGGGGTCTTGGGTCTGGAGTCTGGGTCTGGACTTGGCGTCTGAGTCTGTGTCTGTGTCTGTGTTCTGTGGTCTGTGGTCTGGGATCTGGGGTCTGCATCTGGGGTCTGGGGTCCGGGTCTGTGATTTGGGTCTGCGTCTGGGGCCTGGGTCTGGTGTCTGGGATTTGGGGTCTGGGATCTGGGGTCTGGGCTCTGTTCCTGGGCTCTGGGTCTGTGGTCTGCTTCTGGGGTCTGTGTCTAGGTCTGGGTTCCTGGTCTGCGTCTTGGTCTGGGGTCTGCGTCTGGATCTGGGTTCTGCGTCTGGGATCTGTGTCTGGGGTCTTGGGTCTGGGACCTGGGACCTGGGACCTGGGGTCTGGGGTCTGGGTCTGGGTCCAGGGTCTGGATCTGAGTCTACGTCTGTGGTCTGTATCTGGGTCTGGTGTCTGCGCCCTGTGGTCTCGGTCTGGGGTCTCGGTCTGGGTTCTGCATTACGGGTCTGGGTCTGGAGCCTGTGTCTGGGGTCTGGGATCTGTGTCTGTGGTCTGTGATCTGGTTCTGGGGTCTGTGTCTGAGTCTGGGTTCTGCATCTGGTGTCTCGGTCTGGTGTCTAGGTCTGGGGACTGGGGTCTGCATCTGGGGCCTGGTTCTGGGGTCTGGGATCTGGGGTCTGGGGTCTGCTTCTGAGTCTGGGGTCTCCATCAGCTGTCTGGGTCTGGGGTCTGGGTCTGAGGTCTGGGGTCTGGGGTCTGCATCTGGGTCTGGGTCTGTGGTCTGTTTCTGGGGTCTGGGGCCTTGGGTCTGGGTGTGGGGTCTGGGTCTGGACCTGGCGTCTGTGTCTGTGTCTGTGTCTGTGGTCTGTGGTTCGGGATTTGGGGTCTGCATCTGGGGTCTGGGGTCCGAATCTGTGTCTGGGGTCTGCGTCTGGGGCCTGGGTCTGGGGTTTAGGTCTGGGCTCTGGGATCTGGGATCTTGGGTCTGGGGTCTGGGGTTTGGGTCTGGGGGCCAAGGTCTGATTCTGGGCTTTGGGTCTGTGATCTGCTTCTGGGGTCTGTGTCTGGGGTCTGAGTCTGCGGTCTGAGGTCTACATCTGGGTCTGGATCTGAGTCTGAGGTCTGGGTCTGGGGTCTGTGTTTGGGTCTGGGGTCTGCTTCTGGGTCTGGTCTGGGGTCTGGGTCTTGGGGTCTGTGTCTGGGTCTGGGTTCCTGGTCTGCGCCTGGATCTGGGATCTGCGTCTAGTGTCTGGGGTCTAGTATCTGGGTCTGGGGTCTTTGGTCTGGGATCTGTGTCTGGGGTCTTGGGTCTGGGACCTGGGACCTGGGGTCTGGGGTCTGGGTCTGGGTCCAGGGACTGGATCTGAGTCTGCGTCTGTGGTCTGTATCTGGGTCTGGTGTCTGCGCCTGGGGTCTCGGTCTGGGGTCTCGGTCTGGGTTTTGCATTACGGGTCTGGTTCTGGGGCCTGTGTCTGGGGTCTGGGATCTGTGTCTGTGGTCTGTGATCTGGTTCTGGGGTCTGTGTCTGAGTCTGGGTTCTGCATCTGGTGTCTAGGTCTGGTGTCTAGGTCTGGGGTCTGGGGTCTGCATCTGGGGCCTGGGTCTGGGGTCTGGGATCTGGAGTATGGGGTCTGCTTCTGAGTCTGGGGTCTTCATCAGCTGTCTGGCTCTGGGGTCTGGGTCTGAGGTCTGGGGTCTGGGGTCTGCATTTGGGTCTGGGTCTGTGGTCTGCTTCTGGGGTCTGGGGCCTTGGGTCTGGGTCTGGGGTCTGAGTTTGGATCTGGCATCTGTGTCTGTGTCTGTGTCTGTGGTCTGTGGTCTGTGGTCTGTGATTTGGGATCTGGGGTCTGCATCTGGGGTCTGGGGTCCGAATTTGTGTCTGAGGTCTGCGTCTGGGGCCTGGGTCTGGGGTTTGGGTCTGGGGTCTGGGATCTGGGATCTGGGGTCTGGGGTCTGGGGTTTGGGTCTGTGGGCTGGGTTCTGTTTCTGGGCTCTGGGTCTGTGATCTGCTTCTGGGGTCTGTGTCTAAGGTCTGGGTCTGCGGTCTGAGGTCTACATCTGGGTCTGGATCTGGGCCTGAGGTCTGTGTCTGGGGTCTGCGTTTGGGTCTGGGGTCTGCTTCTGGATCTGGTCTGGGGTCTAGGTCTTGGGGTCTCTTTCTGGGTCTGGGTTCCTGGTCTGCGCCTGGATCTGGGGTCTGCGTCTAGTGTCTGGGGTCTAGTGTCTGGGTCTGGGGTCATGGGTCTGGGATCTGTGTCTGGGGTCTTGGGTCTGGGGTCTGGGGTCTAGGTTCTGGGTCTGGACCTGGCGTCTGAGTCTGTGTCTGTGGTCTGTGGTCTGGGATCTGGGGTCTGCGTCTAGGGTCTGGGGTCCAATGTCTGGGTCTGGGGTCTTGGGTCTGGGATCTGTTTCTGGGGTCTTGGGTCTTGGGTCTGGGTCTAGACCTGGCGTCTGAGTCTGTGTCTGTGGTCTGTGGTCTGTGGTCTGGGGTCTGTGGTCTGTGGTCTGGGATCTGGGGTCTGCATCTGGGGTCTGGGGTCCGGGTCTGTGTCTTGGGTCTGCATCTGGGACTGTGTCTGGGTCTGGCATCTGCATCTGTGACTGGGTCTGGGTCTGCTTCTGGGGTCTGCGTCAGCGGTCTGTGGTCTGTGTCTAGGATCTGGGGTCTGGGGTCTGGAGCCTGGGCCTGGGTCTGTGTTCTGGGATCTGGTTCTGGGGTCTGTATCTGAGTCTGGGTTCTGCATCAGGTGTCAGGGTCTGGTGTCTAGGTCTGGGGTCCGGGTCTGCGTCGCGGTCTGGGTTCTGCGTCTGTGGTCTGGGTCTGGGTCTGGCTCTGGGTCTGGGATCTGGCTCTGGGTCTGGTCTGGAGTCTGGGTCTAGGTCTGAGGTCTGTGTCTGGGGTCTGGGTCTGGGGTCTCGAGTCTGGGTCTGGAGTGTGGGAAGTGGGGTTTGGTGTCTACTTCTGCAGTCTGCATCTGGGGTCTGCATCTTGGTTCTGCGTCTGGTGTCTGGGTCTCGGGTCCGGGTATGCATCTGAGTCTGGGGTCTGTGTCTGGTGTCTGGGCTCTGGGGTCTGGGGTCTGGTTTCTGTGCCTCTGTCTGGGTTGTGCATCTGGGGTCTGGGGTCTGGGTCTGGGTCTGCATCTGGTCTCTTGGTCTGGGTCTGAGGTCTGCTTCTGTGGTCTGGATCTAGGGTCTGCGTCTGGGTCTGTATCTGGGTCTGGCTTCTGCATCTGGGTGTGGGGCCTGTGTCTGTGGTCTGTGTCTTGGATCTGGGTCTGGGGTCCGGGGTCTGGGGTCCGGGGTCTTCATCTGGGTCTGTGGTCTGGGGTCACGGTCTGGGATCTTGGGCCTGGGTCTGAGGTTTGGGTCTGGGGTCTGCTTCTGGGTCTGGGTCTGGGGTCTGGGTCTTGGGGTCTGTGTCTGGGTTCCTGGTCTGCGCCTGGAGCTGGGGTCTGCCTCTAGTGTCTGGGGTCTAGTGTCTGGGTCTGGGGTCTTGGGTCTGGGATCTGTGTCTGGGGTCGGGTCTTGGGTCTGGGGTCTGGGTCTGGACCTGGCGTCTGAGTCTGTGTCTGTGTCTGTGGTCTGTGGTTTGTGGTTTGGGATCTGGGATCTGCATCTGGGGTCTGGAGTCAGGTCTGTGATTTGGGTCTGCGTCTGGATCCTGGGTCTGGGGTCTGGGATTTGGGGTCTGGGATCTGGGGTCTGGGCTCTGTTTCTGGGCTCTGGGTCTGTGGTCTGCTGCTGGGGTCTGTGTTTGGGTCTGGGTTCATGGTCTGCGTCTGGGTCTGGGGTCTGCGTCTGGATCTGGGTTCTGCGTCTAGGGTCTGGGTCTGGGGTCTAGTGTCTGGGTCTGGGGCCTGCGTCTGGGATCTGTGTCTGGGGTCTTTGGTCTGGGACCTGGGACCTGGGGTCTGGGTCAGGGTCCAGGGTCTGGATCTGAGTATGCGTCTGGGGTCTGTATCTGGGTCTGGTGTCTGCGCCCTGGGGTCTCGGTCTGGGTTCTGCATTACGAGTCTGGGTCTGTGTCTGGGGTCTGGGATCTGTTTCTATGGTCAGTGATCTGGTTCTGGGGCCTGTGTCTGAGTCTGGGTTCTGCATCTGGTGTCTAGGTATGGTGTCTAGGTCTGGGGTCTGGAGTCTGCATCTGGGGCCTGGGTCTGGGGTCTGGGTCTGGGGTCTGGGTCTGAGGTCTGGGGTCTGGGGTCTGCATCTGGGTCTGGGTCTGTGGTCTGCTTCTGGGGTCTGGGGCCTTGGGTCTGGGTCTGAGGTTTGGGGTCTGGGGTCTGGGGTCTGCTTCTAAGTCTGGGGTCTCCATCAGCTGTCTGGGTCTGGGGTCTGGGTCTGAGGTCTGGGGTCTGGGGTCTGCATCTGGGTCTGGGTTCCTGGTCTGCACCTGGATCTGGGGTCTGCGTCTAGTGCCTGGGTCTGGGGTCTTGGGTCTGGGATCTGTGTCTGGGGTCTCGTGTCTGGGTCTGGTGTCTGCGTCTGGGATCTGTGTCTGGGGTCTTGAGTCTGGAGTCTGGGATCTGGGGTCTGCATCTGGGGTCTGGGGTCCTGGTCTGTGATTTGGGTCTGCGTCTGGGGCCTGGGTCTGGGGTCTGGGATTTGGGGTCTGGGATCTGGGGTCTGGGCTCTGTTTCTGGGCTCTGGGTCTGTGGTCTGCTTCTGGGGTCTGTGTCTGGGTCTGGGTTCCTGGTCTGCGTTTGGGTCTGGGATCTGCATCTGGATCTGGGTTCTGCGTCTGGGGTCTGGGTCTGGGGTCTAGTGTCTGGGTCTGGGGTCTGCGTCTGGTAAATGTGTCTGGGGTCTTGGGTCTGGGACCTGGGACCTGGGGTCTGGGGTCTGGGTCTGGGTCCAGGGTCTGGATCTGAGTCTACGTCTGTGGTCTGTATCTGGGTCTGGTGTCTGCGCCCTGGGGTCTCGGTTTGGGATCTCGGTCTGGGTTCTGCATTACAGGTCTGGGTCTGGGGCCTGTGTCTGGGGTCTGGTATCTGTGTCTGTGGTCTGTGATCTGGTTCTGGGGTCTGTGTCTGAGTCTGGGTTCTGCATCTGGTGTCTAGGTCTGGTGTCTGGGTCTGGGGTCTGGGTCTGAGGTCTGGGGTCTGCATCTGGGTCTGGGTCTGTGGTCTGCTTCTGGGGTCTGGGGCCTTGGGTCTGTGTCTGTGTCTGTGGTCTGTGGTCTGTGTCTGTGGTTTGGGATCTGGGGTCTGCATCTGGGGTCTGGGGTCTGAATCTGTGTCTGAGGTTTGGGTCTGGGGCCTGGGACCTGGGACCTGGGGTCTGGGTCAGGGTCCAGGGTCTGGATCTGAGCATGCGTCTGGGGTCTGCATCTGGGGTCTGGTGTCTGCGCCCTGGGGTCTCGGTCTGGGTTCTGCATTACGGGTCTGGGTCTGTGTCTGGGGTCTGGGATCTGTTTCTATGGTCAGTGATCTGGTTCTGGGGTCTGTGTCTTAGTCTGGGTTCTGCATCTGGTGTCTAGGTATGGTGTCTAGGTCTGGGGTCTGGAGTCTGCATCTGGGTCTGGGTCTGTGGTCTGGGTCTGGGGTCTGGGGCCTTGGGTCTGGATCTGAGGTTTGGTGTCTGGGGTCTGGGGTCTGCTTCTAAGTCTGGGGTCTCCATCAGCTGTCTGGGTCTGGGGTCTGGGTCTGAGGTCTGGGGTCTGGGGTCTGCATCTGGGTCTGGGTCTGTGGTCTGCTTCTGGGGTCTGGGGCCTTGATTCTGTGTCTGGGGTTTGGGGTCTGGGTCTGGACCTGGCGTCTGTGTCTTTGTCTGTGTCTGTGGTCTGTGGTCTGTGGTTTGGGATCTGGGGTCTGCATCTGGGGTCTGGGGTCCGAATCTGTGCCTGGGGTCTGCGTCTGGGGCCTGGGTCTGGGGTTTGGGTCTGGGATCTGGGGTTTGGGTCTGGGGTTTGGGTCTGGGGCCTGGGACCTGGGGTTTGGGGTTTGCGTCTGGGATCTGGGGTCTGGGATCTGGGGTTTGGGATTTGGGTCTGGGGGCTGGGGTCTGTTTCTGGGCTCTGAGTCTGTGATCTGCTTCTGGGGTCTGTGTCTGGGCTCTGGTTCTGAGGTCTGGGGTCTGCATCTGGGTCTGGATCTGGGTCTGAGGTCCGGGTCTGCATCTGAGTCAGGGTCTGGGGTCTGTTTCTGGGGTTTGGGTCTGCGTTTGGGGTCTGGGTATGGACCTGGAGTCTGTGTTTGTGTCTACGGTCTTGGGTCTGGAGTCTGCATCTGGGTCTGGGGTCCAGGTTTGTGACTGGGGTCTGTGTCTGGCGTCTGCATCTGGGGTCAGCATCTGGGTCTGGGGTCCAGGTCTGTGACTGGGGTCTGTGTCTGGGGCCTGCATCTGGGATCTGCTTCTGCAGTTTGCTACTCGTGTCCGTGTCTGGGTCTGGGGTGTGCATCTGGCTATGGGGTCTGGGGTCTGGGTCTCGGTCTGTGTCTGGGTTCTGCTTCTGGGGTCTGGGTCTGGGGTCTGTGTCTGGGTCTGGAGTTTGAGTCTGGGCCTGGAGTCTGCGTCTGGACCTGTGTCTGTGTTCTGGGTCTGGTGTCTGCATCTGGACCTGTGTCTGTGTCTTTGGTCTGGAGTCTGGGCTCTGGATTTGCGTCTGGACTTGGGTCTGCGTCAGGGTCTGGTGTCTGTGTCTGGCGATTGGGCCTGCGTTTGGGGTCTGGGTCTGGGTCTGGGGTCTGGGTCTGGGTCTGGACCTGGCATCTGTGTCTGTGTCTGTGTCTAGGGTTTGGGGTCTGGGGTCTGTGTCCGGGGTGTGGGGTCTGTGTCTGGAGTCTGCTTCTGCGGTCTGCGTCTAGGGTCTGGGTCTGGGTCTGGGGTCTGGGTCTGGGTCTGTGTCTGGGTCTGCGTCTGGACCTGTGTCTGTGTCTGTGTCTGGACCTGTGTCTGTGTCTGGGGTCTGGGGCCTGGGTCTGGGATCTGATATTTTGGGTTTGGCGTCTGGTGTTTGCTTCTGTGGTCTGTGTCTAGGGTCTGCGTCTGGGGCTGTGTCTGGGTCTGGCATCTGCATCTGTGACTGGGTCTGGGTCTGCTTCTGGGGTCTGCGTCAGTGGTCTGTGGTCTGTGTCTAGGATCTGGGGTCTGGGATTTGGAGTCTGGGTCTAGGTCTGTGTTCTGGGGTCTGAGTTCTGTGTTTGGGGTCTATGTCTGGGGTCTGTGTCTCGGTTCTGCTTCTGAGATCTGCGTCTGTGGTCTGGGGTCTTGGGTCTGGGGTCTGGCGTCTTGGGTCTGTGGTCTGGGATCGGCGCCTGGGTCTGAGGTCCGGGTCTGCGTCTGAGTCTGGGTTGTGTGTCTCGGTCTGGGGTCTGCGTCTGCGGTCTGGGTCTGGCGTCTGCATCTGGGGTCTGCTTCTGCGGTTTGTGTCTTGGGTCTGCGTCTGGGTCTGTGTCTGGGGTCTGCGTCTGGGTCTGTGGTGTGCGTCTGGCGTTTGCATCTGGTTCTGGGGTCTGCATCTGGGGTCTGGGATCTGGGGTCTGGGGTATGGGGACTGGAGTCTGCTTCTGGGGTCTGCTTCTGGGTCTGTGTCTGGATCTGGGGTCTGGTGTCTGGGTTCTGTGGTCTGGGGTCTGGGTCTGGTGTCTGGGGTCCAGGGTCTGTGTCTGGGGTCTGTATCTGGGGTCTGTATCTGGGGTCTGCTTCTGTGGGCTGCATCTAGGGTCAGCATCTGGGATCTGTGTCTGGGGTCTTGGGTCTTGGGCCTGGGGTCTGGGGTCTGCTTCTGGGTCTGGGGTCTCCATCAGCTGTCCAGGTCTGCGGTCTGGTGTCTGTGGTCTGCATCTGAGTCTGGGTCTGAGATCTGGGTCTACGTCTGAGTCTGGGTCTGTGGTCTGCTTCTGGGGTCTGGGTCTGCGTCTGGGGTCTGGGGTCTGGGGTCTGGGTCTGGGGTCTAAGGTCTGGATCTGGGTCTGGGGTCTGTGTCTGTGGTCTGTTGTCTGTGGTCTGTGGTCTGTGGTGTGGGATCTGGGGTCTGCATCTGGCGTATGGGGTCCGGGTCTGTGTCTTGGGTCTGCGTCTGGGGTCTGGACTCTGGGTCTGGGGTCTGGAATCTGGGCTCTGGGTCTGTGGTCTGCTTCTGAGGTCTGGGTTTGGGTTCCTGGTCTGTGTCTGGGTCTGGGGTCTGTGTCTGGATCTGGGTTCTGCGTCTGGGATCTGGGTCTGGTGTCTAGTGTCTGCGTTCTTGGGCCTGGGTCTGAGGTTTGGGTCTGGGGTCTACGTTTGGGTCTGGGGTCTGCATCTGGGTCTGGTCTGGGGTCTGGGTCTTGGGGTCTGTGTCTGGGTCTGGGTTCCCGGTCTGCGCCTGGATCTGGGGTCTGCGTCTAGTGTCTGTGGTCTCGTGTCTGGGTCTTGGGTCTGCGTCTGGGATCTGTGTCTGGGGTCTTGGGTCTGGGGTCTGGGTCTGGACTTGGCGTCTGAGTCTGTGTCTGTGTCTGTGCTCTGTGGTCTGGGATCTGGGGTCTGCATCTGGGGTCTGGGGTCTGCATCTGGGGCCTGGGTCTGGGGTCTGGGATCTGGGGTCTGGGGTCTAGTGTCTGGGTCTGGGGTCTCCATCAGCTGTCTGGGTCTGGGGTCTGGGTCTGAGGTCTGGGGTCTGGGGTCTGCATCTGGGTCTGGGTCTGTGGTCTGCTTCTGGGGTCTGGGTCTGGACCTGGCGACTGTGTCTGTGTCTGTGTCTGTGGTCTGTGGTCTGTGGTCTGTGGTTTGGGATCTGGGGTCTGCATCTGGGGTCTGGGGTCCGAATCTGTGTCTGAGGTCTGCGTCTGGGGCCTGGGTCTGGGGTTTGGGTCTGGGGTCTGGGATCTGGGATCTGGGGTCTGGGGTCTGGGGTTTGGGTCTTGGGGCTGGGGTCTGTTTCTGGGCTCTGGGTCTGTGATCTGCTTCTGGGGTCTGTGTCTGGGGTCTGTGTCTGCGGTCTGGGGTCTACATCTGGGTCTGGATCTGGGTCTGGGGCCTGGGGTCTGGGGTCTGCTTCTGGGTCTGGGGTCTCCATCAGCTGTCCGGGTCAGCGGTCTGGTGTCTGTGGTCTGCGTCTGAGTCTGGGTCTGAGATCTGGGTCTGCGTCTGAGTCTGGGTCAGTGGTCTGCTTCTGGGGTCTGGGTCTGCGTCTGGGGTCTGGGGTCTGGGGTCTGGGGTCTGGGTCTGGGATCTGAGGTCTGGATCTGGGTCTGGGGTCTGTGTCTGTGGTCTGTGGTCTGTGGTCTGTGGTGTGAGATCTGGAGTCTGCATCTGGCGTATGGGGTCCGGGTCTGTGTCTTGGGTCTGCGTCTGGGGTCTGCGCTCTGGATCTGGGGTCTGCGATCTGGGGTCTGCGATGTGGGGACTGGGATCTGGGGTCTGGGACCTGGGGTCTGGGGTCTGGGTCTGGGGTCTGGAATCTGGTGTCTGGTTCTGGGGGTTGGGGTCTGTTTCTGGGCTCTGGGTCTGTGGTCTGCTTCTGGGGTCTGTGTCTGGGTTGTGGTTCCTGGTCTGTGTCTGGGTCTGGGGTCTGTGTCTGGATCTGGGTTCTGCGTCTGGGATCTGGGTCTGCTGTCTAGTGTCTCGGATCTAGGGCCTGGGTCTGAGGTTTGGGTCTTGGGTCTGCGTTTGGGTCTGGGGTCTGCTTCTGGGTCTGGTCTGGGGTCTGGGTCTTGGGGTCTGTGACTGGGTCTGGGTTCCTGGTCTGCGCCTGGATCTGGGGTCTGCGTCTAGAGTCTGGGGTCTCGTGTCTGGGTCTGGGGTCTGCGTCTGGGATCTGTGTCTGGGGTCTTGGGTCTGGGGTCTGGGTCTGGACTTGGCGTCTGAGTCTGTGTCTGTGTCTGTGGTCTGTGGTCTGCGGTCTTGGATCTGGGGTCTGCATCTGGGGTCTGGGGTCTGCATCTGGGGCCTGGGTCTGGGGTCTGGGATCTGGGGTCTGGGGTCTAGTGTCTGGGTCTGTGGTCTCCATCAGCTGTCTGGGTCTGAGGTCTGGGTCTGAGGTCTGGGGTCTGGGGTCTGCATCTGGGTCTGGGTCTGGGGTCTGCTTCTGGGTTCTGGGGCCTTGGGTCTGGTTCTGGGGTCTGGGTCTGGACCTGGCGACTGTGTCTGTGTCTGTGTCTGTGGTCTGTGGTCTGTGGTCTGTGGTTTGGGATCTGGGGTCTGCATCTGGGGACTGGAATCTGGGGTCTGGGATCTGGGGACTGTATTCTGAGGTCTGGAGTCAGGAATCTGGAGTCTGGTTCTGGGGGCTGGGGTCTGTTTCTGGGCTCTGGGTCTGTGGTCTGCTTCTGGGGTCTGTGTCTGGGTTTGGGTTCCTGATCTGTGTCTGGGTCTGGGGTCTGTGTCTGGATCTGGGTTCTGCCTCTGGGTTCTGGGTCTGGTGTCTGGGATCTTGGGCCTGGGTCTGAGGTTTGGGTCTGGGGTCTGCGTTTGGGTCTGCGGTCTGCTTCTGGGTCTGGTCTGGGGTCTGGGTCTTGGGGTCTGGGTTCCTGGTCTGCGCCTGGATCTGGGGTCTGCGTCTAGTGTCTGGGGTCTCGTTTCTGGGTCTGGGGTCTGCGTCTTGGATCTGTGTCTGGGGTCTTGGGTCTGGGGTCTGGGTCTGGACTTGGCGTCTGAGTCTGTGTCTGTGTCTGTGGTCTGTGGTCTGTGGTCTGGGATCTGGGGTCTGCATCTGGGGTCTGGGGTCTGGGTCTGTGATTTGGGTCTGCGTCTGGGGTCTGGGTCTGGGGTCTGAGATTTGGGGTCTGGGATCTGGGGTCTGGACTCTGTTTCTGGGCTCTGGTTCTGTGGTCTAGTGTCTGGGTCTGGGGTCTGCGTCTGCGATCTGTGTCTGGGGTCTTGGGTCTGGGACCTGGGACCTGGGGTCTGGGTTCAGGGTCTGGGTCCAGGGTCTGGATCTGAGTCTGCGTCTGTGGTCTGTATCTTGGTCTGGTGTCTGCGCCCTGGGGTCTCGGTCTGGGGTCTCAGTCTGGGTTCTGCATTGCGGGTCTGGGTCTGGGGCCTGTGTCTGGGGTCTGGGATCTGTATCTGTGGTCTGTGATCTGGTTCTGGGGTCTGTGTCTGAGTCTGGGTTCTGCATCTGGTGTCTAGGTCTGGTGTCTAGGTCTGGGGTCTGGATTCTGCATCTAGGGCCTGGGTCTGCTTCTGAGTCTGGGGTCTCCATCAGCTGTTTGGGTCTGTGGTCTGCTTCTGGGGTCTGGGGACTTGGGTCTGAGTCTGGGGTCTGGGTCTGGACCTGGCGTCTGCGTCTGTGTCTGTGGTCTGTGGTTTGGGATCTGGGGTCTGCATCTGGGGTCTGGGGTCCGAATCTGTGTCTGGTTCCTGGGTCTGGGGGCTGGGGTCTGTTTCTGGGCTCTGGGTCTGTGATCTGCTTCTGGGGTCTGTGTCTGGGGTCTGTGTCTGCGGTCTGGGGTCTACATCTGGGTCTAGATCTGGGTCTGAGGTCTGGGTCTGGGGTCTGCGTTTGGGTCTGGTGTCTGCTTCTGGATCTGGTCTGGGGTCTGGTTCTTGGGGTCTGTGTCTGGGTCTGAGTTCCTGGTCTGTGCCTAGATCTGGGGTCTGCGTCTAGTGTCTGGCGTCTAGTGTCCGGGTCTGGGGTCTTGGGTCTGGGATCTGTGTCTGGGGTCTTGGGTCTGGGGTCTGTGTCTGTATCTGGGGTCTGGTGTCTGGGTTCTGTGGTCTGGGGTCTGGGTCTGGTGTCTGGGGTCCAGGGTCTGTGTCTGGGATCTGTATCTGGGGTCTGTATCTGGGGTCTGATTCTGTGGGCTGCATCTCGGGTCTGCGTCTGGGATCTGTGTCTGGGGTCTTGGGTCTGGGGCCTGGGGTCTGGGGTCTGCTTCTGGGTCTGGGGTCTCCATCAGCTGTCCGGGTCAGCGGTCTGGTGTCTGTGGTCTGCATCTGAGTCTGGGTCTGAGATCTGGGTCTGCGTCTGAGTCTGGGTCAGTGGTCTGCTTCTGGGGTCTGGGTCTGCATCTGGGGTCTGGGGTTTGGGTCTGGGGTCTGGGATCTGGGATCTGGGGTCTGGGGTCTAGGTTTTGGGTCTGGGGGCTGGGGTCTGTTTCTGGGCTCTGGGTCTGTGATCTGCTTCTGGGGTCTGTGTCTGGGGTCTGGATCTGGGTCTGAGGTCTGTGTCTGCGTCTGAGTCAGGGTCTGGGGTCTGGGGTCTGGGTTTTGGGTCTGGGGCCTGGGGTCTGTTTCTGGGCTCTGGGTCTGTGATCTGCTTCTGGGGTCTGTGTCTGGGGTCTGTGTCTGCGGTCTGGGGTCTACATCTGGGTCTAGATCTGGGTCTGAGGTCTGGGTCTGGGGTCTGCGTTTGGGTCTGGTGTCTGCTTCTGGGTCTGGTCTGGGGTCTGGTTCTTGGGGTCTGTGTCTGGGTCTGAGTTCCTGGTCTGCGCCTGGATCTGGGGTCTGCGTCTAGTGTCTGTGGTCTCGTGTCTGGGTCTTGGGTCTGCGTCTGGGATCTGTGTCTGGGGTCTTGGGTCTGGGGTCTGGGTCTGGACTTGGCGTCTGAGTCTGTGTCTGTGTCTGTGCTCTGTGGTCTGGGATCTGGGGTCTGCATCTGGGGTCTGGGGTCTGCATCTGGGGCCTGGGTCTGGGGTCTGGGATCTGGGGTCTGGGGTCTAGTGTCTGGGTCTGGGGTCTCCATCAGCTGTCTGGGTCTGGGGTCTGGGTCTGAGGTCTGGGGTCTGGGGTCTGCATCTGGGTCTGGGTCTGTGGTCTGCTTCTGGGGTCTGGGTCTGGACCTGGCGACTGTGTCTGTGTCTGTGTCTGTGGTCTGTGGTCTGTGGTTTGGGATCTGGGGTCTGCATCTGGGGTCTGGGGTCCGAATCTGTGTCTGGGGTCTGCGTCTGGGGCCTGGGTCTGGGGTTTGGGTCTGGGGTCTGGGATCTGGGATCTGGAGTCTGGGGTCTGGGGTTTGGGACTGGGGGCTGGGGTCTGTTTCTGGGCTCTGGGTCTGTGATCTGCTTCTGGGGTCTGTGTCTGGGGTCTGTGTCTGCGGTCTGGGGTCTACATCTGGGTCTGGATCTGGGTCTGAGGTCTGGGTCTGGGGTCTGCGTTTGGGTCTGGTGTCTGCTTCTGGGTCTGGTCTGGGGTCTGGTTCTTGGGGTCTGTGTCTGGGTCTGAGTTCCTGGTCTGCGCCTGGATCTGGGGTCTGCGTCTAGTGTCTGGCGTCTAGTGTCCGGGTCTGGGGTCTTGGGTCTGGGATCTGTGTCTGGGGTCTTGGGTCTGGGGTCTGTGTCTGTATCTGGGGTCTGGTGTCTGGGTTCTGTGGTCTGGGGTCTGGGTCTGGTGTCTGGGGTCCAGGGTCTGTGTCTGGGGTCTGTATCTGGGGTCTGTATCTGGGGTCTGATTCTGTGGACTGCATCTCGGGTCTGCATCTGGGATCTGTGTCTGGGGTCTTGGGTCTGGGGCCTGGGGTCTGGGCTCTGCTTCTGGGTCTGGGGTCTCCATCAGCTGTCCGGGTCAGCGGTCTGGTGTCTGTGGTCTGCATCTGAGTCTGGGTCTGAGATCTGGGTCTGCGTCTGAGTCTGGGTCAGTGGTCTGCTTCTGGGGTCTGGGTCTGCGTCTGGGGTCTGGGGTCTGGGGTCTGGGGTCTGGGTCTGGGGTCTGAGGTCTGGATCTGGGTCTGGGGTCTGTGTCTGTGGTCTGTGGTCTGTGGTCTGTGGTGTGAGATCTGGAGTCTGTATCTGGCGTATGGGGTCCGGGTCTGTGTCTTGGGTCTGCGTCTGGGGTCTGCACTCTGGATCTGGGGTCTGCGATCTGGGGTCTGCGATGTGGGGTCTGCGATGTGGGGACAGGGATCTGGGGTCTGGGACCTGGGACCTGGGGTCTGGGTCTGGGGTCTGGAATCTGGGGTCTGGTTCTGGGGGCTGGGGTCTGTTTCTGGGCTCTGGGTCTGTGGTCTGCTTCTGGGGTCTGTGTCTGGGTTTGGGTTCCTGGTCTGTGTCTGGGTCTGGGGTCTGTGTCTGGATCTGGGTTCTGCGTCTGGGATCTGGGTCTGCTGTCTAGTGTCTGGGATCTTGGGCCTAGGTCTGAGGTTTGGGTCTTGGGTCTGCGTTTGGGTCTGGGGTCTGCTTCTGGGTCTGGTCTGGGGTCTGGGTCTTGGGGTCTGTGTCTGGGTCTGGGTTCCTGGTCTGCGCCTGGATCTGGGGTCTGCGTCTAGAGTCTGGGGTCTCGTGTCTGGGTCTGGGGTCTGCGTCTGGGATCTGTGTCTGGGGTCTTGGGTCTGGGGTCTGGGTCTGGACTTGGCGTCTGAGTCTGTGTCTATGTCTGTGGTCTGTGGTCTGCGGTCTGGGATCTGGGGTCTGCATCTGGGGTCTGGGGTCTGCATCTGGGGCCTGGGTCTGGGGTCTGGGATCTGGGGTCTGGGGTCTAGTGTCTGGGTCTGGGGTCTCCATCAGCTGTCTGGGTCTGAGGTCTGGGTCTGAGGTCTGGGGTCTGGGGTCTGCATCTGGGTCTGGGTCTGGGGTCTGCTTCTGGGTTCTGGGGCCTTGGGTCTGGTTCTGGGGTCTGGGTCTGGACCTGGCGACTGTGTCTGTGTCTGTGTCTATGGTCTGTGGTCTGTGGTTTGGGATCTGGGGTCTGCATCTGGGGACTGGAATCTGGGGTCTGGGATCTGGGGACTGTATTCTGGGTTCTGGAGTCAGGAATCTGGAGTCTGGTTCTGGGGGCTGGGGTCTGTTTCTGGGCTCTGAGTCTGTGGTCTGCTTCTGGGGTCTGTGTCTGGGTTTGGGTTCCTGATCTGTGTCTGGGTCTGGGGTCTGTGTCTGGATCTGGGTTCTGCATCTGGGTTCTGGGTCTGGTGTCTGGGATCTTGGGCCTGGGTCTGAGGTTTGGGTCTGGGGTCTGCGTTTGGGTCTGCGGTCTGCTTCTGGGTCTGGTCTGGGGTCTGGGTCTTGGGGTCTGTGTCTGGATCTGGGTTCCTGGTCTGCGCCTGGATCTGGGGTCTGCGTCTAGTGTCTGGGGTCTCGTTTCTGGGTCTGGGGTCTGCGTCTTGGATCTGTGTCTGGGGTCTTGGGTTTGGGGTCTGGGTCTGGACTTGGCGTCTGAGTCTGTGTCTGTGTCTGTGGTCTGTGGTCTGTGGTCTGGGATCTGGGGTCTGCATCTGGGGTCTGGGGTCCGGGTCTGTGATTTGGGTCTGCGTCTGGGGTCTGGGTCTGGGGTCTGAGATTTGGGGTCTGGGATCTGGGGTCTGGACTCTGTTTCTGGGCTCTGGTTCTGTGGTCTAGTGTCTGGGTCTGGGGTCTGCGTCTGCGATCTGTGTCTGGGGTCTTGGGTCTGGGACCTGGGACCTGGGGTCTGGGTTCAGGGTCTGGGTCCAGGGTCTGGATCTGAGTCTGCGTCTGTGGTCTGTATCTTGGTCTGGTGTCTGCGCCCTGGGGTCTCGGTCTGGGGTCTCAGTCTGGGTTCTGCATTGCGGGTCTGGGTCTGGGGCCTGTGTCTGGGGTCTGGGATCTGTATCTGTGGTCTGTGATCTGGTTCTGGGGTCTGTGTCTGAGTCTGGGTTCTGCATCTGGTGTCTAGGTCTGGTGTTTAGGTCTGGGGTCTGGGGTCTGCATCTAGGGCCTGGGTCTGCTTCTGAGTCTGGGGTCTCCATCAGCTGTTTGGGTCTGTGGTCTGCTTCTGGGGTCTGGGGACTTGGGTCTGAGTCTGGGGTCTGGGTCTGGACCTGGCGTCTGCGTCTGTGTCTGTGGTCTGTGGTTTGGGATCTGGGGTCTGCATCTGGGGTCTGGGGTCCGAATCTGTGTCTGGTTCCTGGGTCTGGGGGCTGGGGTCTGTTTCTGGGCTCTGGGTCTGTGATCTGCTTCTGGGGTCTGTGTCTGGGGTCTGTGTCTGCGGTCTGGGGTCTACATCTGGGTCTAGATCTGGGTCTGAGGTCTGGGTCTGGGGTCTGCGTTTGGGTCTGGTGTCTGCTTCTGGATCTGGTCTGGGGTCTGGTTCTTGGGGTCTGTGTCTGGGTCTGAGTTCCTGGTCTGCGCCTGGATCTGGGGTCTGCGTCTAGTGTCTGGCGTCTAGTGTCCGGGTCTGGGGTCTTGGGTCTGGGATCTGTGTCTGGGGTCTTGGGTCTGGGGTCTGTGTCTGTATCTGGGGTCTGGTGTCTGGGTTCTGTGGTCTGGGGTCTGGGTCTGGTGTCTGGGGTCCAGGGTCTGTGTCTGGGGTCTGTATCTGGGGTCTGTATCTGGGGTCTGATTCTGTGGGCTGCATCTCGGGTCTGCGTCTGGGATCTGTGTCTGGGGTCTTGGGTCTGGGGCCTGGGGTCTGGGGTCTGCTTCTGGGTCTGGGGTCTCCATCAGCTGTCCGGGTCAGCGGTCTGGTGTCTGTGGTCTGCATCTGAGTCTGGGTCTGAGATCTGGGTCTGCGTCTGAGTCTGGGTCAGTGGTCTGCTTCTGGGGTCTGGGTCTGCGTCTGGGGTCTGGGGTTTGGGTCTGGGGTCTGGGATCTGGGATCTGGGGTCTGGGGTCTAGGTTTTGGGTCTTGGGGCTGGGGTCTGTTTCTGGGCTCTGGGTCTGTGATCTGCTTCTGGGGTCTGTGTTTGGGGTCTGGATCTGGGTCTGAGGTCTGTTTCTGCGTCTGAGTCAGGGTCTGGGGTCTGGGATCTGGGTTTTGGGTCGGGGGCTGGGGTCTGTTTCTGGGCTCTGGGTCTGTGATCTGCTTCTGGGGTCTGTGTCTGGGGTCTGTGTCTGCGGTCTGGGGTCTAGATCTGGGTCTACATCTGGGTCTAGATCTGGGTCTGAGGTCTGGGTCTGGGGTCTGCGTTTGGGTCAGGTGTCTGCTTCTGGGTCTGGTCTGGGGTCTGGTTCTTGGGGTCTGTGTCTGGGTCTGAGTTCCTGGTCTGCGCCTGGATCTGGGGTCTGCGTCTAGTGTCTGGCGTCTAGTGTCCGGGTCTGGGGTCTTGGGTCTGGGATCTGTGTCTGGGGTCTTGGGTCTGGGGTCTGTGCCTGTATCTGGGGTCTGGTGTCTGGGTTCTGTGGTCTGGGGTCTGGGTCTGGTGTCTGGGGTCCAGGGTCTGTGTCTGGGGTCTGTATCTGGGGTCTGTATCTGGGGTCTGATTCTGTGGGCTGCATCTCGGGTCTGCGTCTGGGATCTGTGTCTGGGGTCTTGGGTCTGGGGCCTAGGGTCTGGGGTCTGCTTCTGGGTCTGGGGTCTCCATCAGCTGTCCGGGTCAGCGGTCTGGTGTCTGTGGTCTGCATCTGAGTCTGGGTCTGAGATCTGGGTCTGCGTCTGCGTCTGAGTCAGTGGTCTGCTTCTGGGGTCTGGTTCTGCGTCTGGGGTCTGGGGTTTGGGTCTGGGGTCTGGGATCTGGGATCTGGGGTCTGGGGTCTGGGTTTTGGGTCTTGGGGCTGGGGTCTGTTTCTGGGCTCTGGGTCTGTGATCTGCTTCTGGGGTCTGTGTCTGGGGTCTGGATCTGGGTCTGAGGTCTGTGTCTGCGTCTGAGTCAGGGTCTGGGGTCTGGGGTCTGGGTTTTGGGTCTGGGGGCTGGGGTCTGTTTCTGGGCTCTGGGTCTGTGATCTGCTTCTGGGGTCTGTGTCTGGGGTCTGTGTCTGCGGTCTGGGGTCTACATCTGGGTCTAGATCTGGGTCTGAGGTCTGGGTCTGGGGTCTGCGTTTGGGTCTGGTGTCTGCTTCTGGGTCTGGTCTGGGGTCTGGTTCTTGGGGTCTGTGTCTGGGTCTGAGTTCCTGGTCTGCGCCTGGATCTGGGGTCTGCGTCTAGTGTCTGGCGTCTAGTGTCCGGGTCTGGGGTCTTGGGTCTGGGATCTGTGTCTGGGGTCTTGGGTCTGGGGTCTGTGTCTGTATCTGGGGTCTGGTGTCTGGGTTCTGTGGTCTGGGGTCTGGGTTTGGTGTCTGGGGTCCAGGGTCTGTGTCTGGGGTCTGTATCTTGGGTCTGTATCTGGGGTCTGATTCTGTGGGCTGCATCTCGGGTCTGCGTCTGGGATCTGTGTCTGGGGTCTTGGGTCTGGGGCCTGGGGTCTGGGGTCTGCTTCTGGGTCTGGGGTCTCCATCAGCTGTCCGGGTCAGCGGTCTGGTGTCTGTGGTCTGCATCTGAGTCTGGGTCTGAGATCTGGGTCTGCGTCTGAGTCTGGGTCAGTGGTCTGCTTCTGGGGTCTGGGTCTGCGTCTGGGGTCTGGGGTTTGGGTCTGGGGTCTGGGGTCTGGGATCTGGGGTCTGGGGTCTGGGTTTTGGGTCTGGGGGCTGGGGTCTGTTTCTGGGCTCTGGGTCTGTGATCTGCTTCTGGGGTCTGTGTCTGGGGTCTGGATCTGGGTCTGAGGTCTGTGTCTGCGTCTGAGTCAGGGTCTGGGGTCTGTGTCTGGGGTTTGGGTCTGCGTTTGGGGTCTGGGTATGGGCCTGGAGTCTGTGTTTGTGTCTACGGTCTTGGGTCTGGGGTCTGCATCTGGGTCTGGGGTCCAGGTCTGTGACTGGGGTCTGTGTCTGGCGTCTGCATCTGGGGTCTGCATCTGGGTCTGGGGTCCAGGTCTGTGGGGGTCAGCGTCTGGGGTCTGCATCTGGGATCTGCTTCTGCAGTTTGCTACTCGCGTCTGTGTCTGGGTCTGGGGTGTGCATCTGGCTATGGGGTCTGGTGTCTGGGTCTGGGGTCTGTGTCTGCGTCTGGAGTTTGCGTCTGGGCCTGGAGTCTGGGTCTGGACCTGTGTCTGTGTTCTGGGTCTGGTGTCTGCATCTGGACCTGTGTCGGTGTCTTGGGTCTGGGATCTGGGCTCTGGATTTGCATCTGGACCTGTCTCTGCGTCAGGGTCTGGTGTCTGCGTCTGGCGATTTGGCCTGCGTTTGGGGTCTGGGTCTGCGTCTGGGGTCTGGGTCTGGGTCTGGATCTGGCATCTGTGTCTGTGTCTGTGTCTAGGGTTTGGGGTCTGAGGTCTGTGTCCGGGGTGTGGGGGCTGTGTCTGGAGTCTGCTTCTGCGGTCTGCGTCTAGGGTCTGGGTCTGGGTCTGGGGTCTGGGTCTGGGTCTGTGTCTGGGTCTGCGTCTGGACCTGTGTCTGTGTCTGTGTCTGGACCTGTGTCTGTGTCTGGGGTCTGGGGCCTGGGTCTGGGATCTGATGTGTGGGGTTTGGCGTCTGGTGTCTGCTTTTGTGGTCTGCGTCTAGGGTCTGCGTCTGGGGCTGTGTCTGGGTCTGGCATCTGCATCTGTGACTGGGTCTGGGTCTGCTTCTGGGGTCTGCGTCAGGGGTCTGTGGTCTGTGTCTAGGATCTGGGGTCTGGGGTCTGGAGTCTGGCTCTGGGTCTGTGTTCTGGGGTCTGGGTTCTGTGTTTGGGGTCTATGTCTGGGGTCTGGGGTCTGTGTCTCGGTAATGCTTCTGAGATTTGTGTCTGTGGTCTGGGGTCTTGGGTCTGCGGTCTGGGGGTCTGGGTCTGGGTCTGGGATCGGCGCCTGGGTCTGAGGTCCGGGTCTGCGTCTGAGTCTGGGTTGTGTGTCTAGGTCTGGGGTCTGCGTCTGGGGTCTGGGTCTGGGGTCTGCATCTGGGGTCTGCTTCTGCGGTCTGTGGTCTGCGTTTGGCGTCTGGCTTCTGGGGTCTGGTCTGGGTCTGTGTCTGGGGTATGCATCTGGTGTCTGCGTGTGAGTCTGGGGTCTGGATCTGGGGTCTGGGTCTGTCTCTGTGTCTGGGGTCTTCTTCTGGGGTCTGGGTCTAGAGTTTGCGTCTGGGGTCTGGGTTTGGGTCTCAGGTCTGTTTCTGGGGTCTGGGATTTGGGTCTGGGGTCTGGGTCTGGTATCTGTTTCGGCGGTCTGCATCACGGTCTGCGGCTGGGGTCTGCGGCTGGGGTCTGGGTTCTGGGGTCTGGGGTCTGGGGTCTGGGGTCTGGGTCTGGAGTGTGGGATGTGGAGTCTGGTGTCTGGGTCTCAGGACCGGGTTTGTGCCTAGGTCTGGGGTCTGTGTCTGGTGTCTGGGCTCTGAGGCCTGGGGTCTGGGTTTTGTGTATCTGTCTGGGTTGTGCGTCTGGGTTCTGGGGTCTGGGTCTGGGTCTGCATCTGGGGTCTGGGTTTGGGTCTGAGGTCTGCTTCTGCGGTCTGCATCTGGGTCTGGGGTCTGCATCTGGGGTTCTGCGTCTGGGCTCTTGGGCCTGGATCTGAGGTTTGGGTCTGGGGTCTGCGTTTAGGTCTGAGGTTTGCGTCTGGATCTTTGTCTGGGGTCTTGGGTCTGAGGTCTTGGACCTGGGGCCTGGGGCCTGGGGTCTGCCTCTGGATCTTGGGTCTCCGTCAGCTGTCTGGGTCTGAGGTCTGGGTCTGAGGTCTGGGGTCTGGGGTTTGGGATCTGCGGTCTGGGGGCTGGGGTCTGCATCTGGGTCTGGGGCTGAGGTCTGGGTCAGCATCTGAGTCTGGGTCTGTGGTCTGCGTCTTTGGTCTGCATCTGACCTGTGTCTGTGTCTGGGGTCTGGGTCTGGGTCTTGGGTCTGCTTCTGGCATCTGTGGTCTACGTTTGTGTCTGGGGTCTTGGGTTTGGGGTCTAGGGTCTAGGGTCTGTGTCTGGGGTATGCGTCTGGGGTCTGTGTGTGACTCTGGGTTCTGAGTCTGCGTCTGTGTTTGCGTCTGTGTCTGGGGTCTGTGGTCTGCGGTCTGGGGTCTGGGTCTCAGGTCTGCATCTGGGTCTGGGGTCTGGGGTCGGTGTCTGGGGTCTATGTCTGAGGTCTGGTCTGGTGTCTGTGTCTGAGGTCAGTGTCTGGGATCTGTGCCTGGGGATTGTGCCTGGTGTCTGTGTCTGTGGACTGGTGTCTGGGTCTGTGGTCTGTGGTCTGGGGTCTGGGTCTGGAGTGTGGGATGTGGGGTCTGGTGTCTACTTCTGCGGTCTGCATCTAGGGTCTGCGTCTGGGTCGGTTTCTGAGTCTGGGTTATGAGTCTGGTGTCTGGGTCTCAGGACTGGGTTTGCACCTGGGTCTGGGGTCTGTGTCTGGTGTCTGGGCTCTGGGGTCTGGGGTCTGGGTTCTGTGTATCTGTCTGTGTTGTGCATCTGGGTTCTGGGTCTGGGTCTGCATCTGGGGTCTGGGTCTGGGTCTGAGGTCTGCTTCTGTGGTCTGCATCTGGGTCTGGGGCCTGCATCTGGGGTCTGCATCTGGGATCTGGGTCTGGGTCCGGGGTCCGGGGTCTTCATCTGGGTCTGTGGTCTGGGATCTTGGTCCTGGGTCTGAAGTTTTGGTCTGGGGTCTGCGTTTGGGTCTGGGGTCTGGGTCTTGGGTCTGTGTCTGGGTCTGGGTTCATGGTCTACGTCTGGGTCTGGAGTCTGTGTCTGGATCTTTGTCTGGGGTCTTGGGTCTGAGGTCTTAGGTCTGGGGTCTGGGGCCTGGGGTCTGGGTCTGGGGTCTGGGACTGGGGTCTGTGTCTGGGGTCTGCCTCTGGGTCTGGGATCTCCATCAGAAGTCTGGGTCTGGGGTCTGGGATCTGGGGTTTGGGATCTGTGTTCTGGGGGCTGGGGTCTGCATCTGGGTCTGGGTCTGAGGTCTGGGTCTGTGTCTGAGTCTGGGTCTGGGTCTGGAAACTGCGTCTGGACCTGTGTCTATGTCTGGCATCTGGGACTATGTCTGTGTCTGTGTCTTGGGCCTGGGGTCTTGTGTCTGGGGTCTGGGTCTGGGTCTGTGTCTGGGGTCTGCGTCTGGACCTGTGCCTGTGTCTGTGTCTGGACCTGTGTCTGTGTCTGGGGTCTGGTTCTGGGTCTTGGGTCTGCGTCTGAACCTGTGTTTGTGTCTGTGCCTGTGTCTTTGGTCTGGGGTCTTGGGTCTGGGGTCTGGGGTCTGGGTCTAGGCCTGGGGTCTTTGTCTGTGCCTGGTGCCTGTGGTCTGGGGTCTGGGTCTGGGTCTGCATCTGTGGTCTGCGTCTGACCTGTGTCTGTGTCTGGGATCTGGTCTGGGTCTGGGGTCTGTGTCTGGCGTCTGGGTCTGCGTCAGGGGTCTGGGTATGGGCCTGGGGTCTGTGTTTGTGTCTGGGGTCTTGGATCTGGGGTCTAGGGTCTGTCTCTGGGCTATGCGTCTGGGGTCTGCGTGTGAGTCTGGTGTCTGGGTCTGGGGTCTGGGATTTGGGTCTGGGATCTGGGTCTGGTGTCTGTTTCTGTGGTCTGCATCACTGTCTGCAGCTGGGGTCGGCATCTGGGGTCTGTGGTCAGGGTCTGGGTCTGGGGTCTGTGTCTGGGTGCAGGGTCTGGGGTCTTGCGTCTGGGGTCAGGGTCAAGGGTCTGCTTCAGGGGTCTGGGTCTGGAGTCTGCGTCTGCAGTCTGGGTCTGTGGTCTGCATCTGAGGTCTGGGGTCTGGGGTCTGGGGTCTGGGGTCTGGGGTCTGCTTCTAGGGTCTGCTTCTGGGATCTGCATCTGGGGTCTGTGTCTGTGTCTGGGGTCTGGGGTCTGCATCTGGGTCTGGGTCTGGCATCTGCATCTGGTTCTGTGTCTGGGCTCTGGGTCTGCATCTTGGGTCTGGGTATGGGCCTGATTTCTGTGTTTGTGTCTGGGGTCTTGGGTCTGTGTCTAGGTCTGGGTCTGGACCTGGCGTCTGTGTCTTTGTCTGTGGTCTGGGGTCTGTGGCCTGCATCTGGGTCTTGAGTCTGGGGTCTGGGGTCTGGATCTGGGGTCTGCTTCTGGAGTCTGGGCTCTGTGTTTGTGTCTGGGTCTGGGGTCTGGGGTCTGCATCTGGGTCTCAGGTCTGGGTCTGTGCCTGGGGTTTGCATCTTAGGTCTGCGTCTGGGTATGGGGTTCTGCATCTGGCTCTGTGGTCTGTGTCTGGGCCTGGGGTCTGGATCTGGGGTCTGAGTCTAGATCTGCGTCTGGGGTCTGGGTCTGGGTCTGGGTCTGAGGTCCGGGTCTGCATCTGAGTCAGGGCCTGGGGTCGGCGCCTGGGATCTGGGTCTGCGTTTGGGGTCTGGGTCTGGATCTGGCGTCTGTGTCCGAGCCTGTGTCTGGGATCTATGGTCTGGGGTCTGGGGTCTGCATCTTGGTCTGGGGTCCGGGTCTGTGACTGGTGTCTGCGTCTGGGGTCTGCGTCTGGGGTCTGCATCTGGGGTCTGCATCTAGGGTCAGCATCTGGGATCTGCTTCTGCAGTTTGCTACTAGGGTCTGAGTCTGGGTCTGGGGTCTGCATCTGGCTATGGGGTCTGGGGTCTGGGTCTCGGTCTGTGTCTGGGTTTTTCTTCTGGGGTCTGGGTCTGGTGTCTGCATCTGGGTCTGGAGTTTGCGTCTGGGCCTGGAGTCTGCGTCTGCGCCTGGAGTCTACATCTGGGCCTGGAGTCTGTGTTTGGCCCTGTGTCTGCATCTGTGTTCTGGGTCTGGTGTCTGCGTCTGGACCTGTGTCTGGGTCTGGGCCTGGAGTCTGTGTCTGGGGTCTGGGTCTGGGTCTGGGGTCTGCGTCTGGACCTGTGTCTGCGTCTGTGTCTTGGGTCCTGGCTCTGGGGTCTGGGTTCTGGGTTTGGGTCTGGGTTCTGTGTCTGGAGTCTGGGGTCTGCATCTGAATCTGTGTCTGGGTCTGAGGTCCGGGTCTGCGACTGAGTCAGGGCCTGGGGTCTGCGTCTGGGGTCTGGGTCTGCATTTGGGGTCTGGGTATGGGCCTGGGGTCTGTGTTTGCGTCTAGGGTCTTGGGTCTGGGTCTAAGTCTGGACCTGGCGTCTGTGTCTTTGCCTGTGTCTGGGGTCTGGGGTCTGCATCTGGGGTCTGGGTCTGGGATCTGCTTCTGCAGTTTGCTACTAGGGTCTGCGTCTGGGTCTGGGGTCTGCATCTGGCTATGGGATCTGGGGTCTGGGTCTCGGTCTGTGTCTGGGTTCTGCTTCTGGGGTCTGCGTCTGGGTTTGGAGTTTGCGTCTGGGCTTGGAGTCTGTGTCTGGGCCTGGAGTCTGTGTCTGGACCTGTGTCTGCATCTGTGTTCTGGGTCTGGTGTCTGTGTCTGGGTCTGGACCTGTGTCTGTGTCTGGGGTCCATGTCTGCGTCTGTGTCTTGGGTCTGAAGTCTGGGGTCTTGGCTCTGGGGTCTAGGTTCTGGGTTTGGGTCTGAGGTCCAGGTCTGCGTCTGGGGTCTGGGTCTGCGTTTGGGGTCTGGGTATAGGCCTGGGGTCTGTGTTTGTGTCTATGGTCTTGAGTCTATGTCTGCGTCTGGACCTGTGTCTGTGTCTGGGGTCTGGGTCTGGGGACTGCGTCTGGACCTGTGTCTGTGTCTGGGGCCTGGGTCTGTGTCTGAGTCTGGGGTCTGGACCTGGGCCTATGTAATGCCACAGACTTATGGCTGGAGCAAGAGCAGGAACAGGCAGCCTCATCCTAAGTCACATTTCCAAGGTGGGGGTGAGTTTCCTCAGTCCTGTTTATGATGAAGATTCATCCCATTCTGGGTCACTGTTGCTGTTTGGTGAGACATTCACGCCTTTTCATGTTCCACGTGGTCTAGCCACTTATAACTTTGCGGACGGCCCAGAAACCGCTCCCGCCAGTTGCTGGGTGCCCATAATTGCTGTGGTTTGGGTCTGTCACAGATCTTCCACTTGCCAATCCAACCTTTCACTTTTGCACACAGAAAGTAACTCGTTCAGAGCGGTGACCTGTTTAGATTGCTCCAGGTCCCCCATGTGTGCATCTACCATACAGCCCAGTCAGCAGGTTTCCCCGACGGGTGTTGGGGTGGATTCCGGTTAGATTTCATAACTCGATTCTAAGTGGGTTTCTAGCTTATAAGGGATGTGGACAGCCACTCATAATTGTATAATTTACAGGGGGAAAATGAGCCAACTGTGGAAGATGCACTAAAAGTTCTTTATTGTACCTACTGCATATTTTGCAGTACATCAGTGGTGGCCTGAGGTTACAAGTCAAGGATGAAGAGTAATCAGGCCCCTGGATTTTCCCCTGTGTCCAGTCATGCTGAACCATGCCAGATGTGTGTTAGGGTTAGGGTTTGGGTTAGTGTTTGTGTTTGTGTTAGGCTTAGGGTTAGGGTGCTGGTTCTAGACTGGTCCTGTGGATTACCCATTGGGAGATTCAACCATCTCCCTTGTTTCTCCCATCCATTGCTTGGTCTGACCACCCAGACGCTTGGAAATCATTTTTTAATACCTTTTCTGATGTAAGTTTTATGACTTGTTCCCCTGGTTAACACTGCACTTGACCAATGTCACGCCATGGTTCTCCAGAGCTGACTTCACTGAGTTTCTTGCTGCAGGACCTCCAGCCTGGGTTTAGATGTGGCTGTTAATGAACTTATACTTTGGCCTCAGCTTGTTGTTACGCTGCTGTGTCCGGCTGATGTGGAGCTCCCCTCTATGGTCTTTATTTGTGTTGTTGCTCAGGATCCACTCACATGTTGCGACTATCGCTGTGCAATTCCAAATGTAGGAAGTTTGTGAACAAAACAGTGGTGGTTTCATGATAAAAGGCTGGAGAGAAGTAGTGAGCAGGGTGTCCCAGGGAGGATCCTATTTCTGGCCGATCAATATTCCTGTGTATTCCCAGGGAGCAGAGCAATGAGGAGCACTCACCTCCTGATGTTCCCAGTGTTCCATCTCCTTCAGTCATTCTCAGACCTGCTTTGCTTTCCTGTGTGATAAACGCGAGACAGACACTGGGGTACAAAGTTAAGGTCCTGATCTTCGAACACTCTCTTACTCAGGCAACCAAGGGCTGCGCTGGCACACTGGAGGCGGTGTTAGACCTCGTCATCGATATCTGCTGTTGCTGATAGTAGGCTCCCGATGTATGGAAAATCTCGACCAGCTCCATTGGGCGGGGCACATTGTTTACATGCCCGACACAAGACTCCCAAAGCAAGTGCTCAACTCGGAACTCCTACACGGCAAGCGAGCCGAAGTTGGGCAGAGAAACCGCTTCCCCTCAACGACCCGTCTGTCCCACCTGTAACAAAAACTGTAATTCCCGTATTGGACTGTTCAGTCACCTGAGAACTCACTTTTAGAATGGAAGCATTTCAAGGGCCTGCATATAATGATGGTTTAGCAAGTCACATGATCTTCAGAAGACTCAATAAAACCGCAGTCAGTTGGGTCTAGCTCATTCATGATGAGGTATATAAATTGACCAGAAAAAGCAGCAAACCTGAGGACTGGGATAAATTTAGAATTCAGCAGAGGAGGACAAAGGGTTTAATTAGGAGGGGGGAAATAGAGTATGAGAGGAAGCTTGCCGGGAACATAAAAACTGACTGCAAAAGCTTCTATAGATATGTGAAGAGAAAAAGATTAATGAAGACAAATGTAGGTCCCTTGCAGTCAGATTCAGGTGAATTTATAATGGGGAACAAAGAAATGGCAGACCAGTTGAACAAATACTTTGGTTCTGCCTTCACAAAGGAAGACACAAATAACCTTCTGGAAATACTAGGGGACCGAGGGTCTAGTGAGAAGGAAGAATTGAAGGAAATCCTTATTAGGCGAGAAATTGTGTTAGGGAAATTGATGGGATTAAAGGCCGATAAATCCCCGCGACCAGATAATCTGCATCCCAGAGTACTTAAGGAAGTGGCACTAGAAATAGTGGATGCATTGGTGATCATTTTCCAACAGTCTATCGACTCTGGATCAGTTCCTATGCACTGGAGGGTAGCTAACACAACTTTTTTTTAAATGAGGGTGAGAGAAAATGGGTAACTATAGACCGGTTAGACTGACATCAGTAGTGGGGTAAATGCTGGAATCAATTATTAAAGATGAAATAGCAACGCATTTGGAGAGCAGTGAAAGGATCGGTCCAAGTCAGCATGGATTTATGAAAGGGAAATTATAGAAACATAGACATAGAAACATAGAAAATAGGTGCAGGAATAGGCCATTTGGCCCTCCGAGCCTGCACCGCCATTCAATAAGCTCGTGGCTGATCATTTCCTCAGTACCCCTTTCCTGCTTTCTCTCCATACCCCTTGATCTCTTTAGCCGTAAGGGCCATATCTAACTCCCTCTTGAATATATCCAATGAACTGGCATCAACAACTCTCTGCGGCTGGGAATTCCACAGGTTAACAACTCTCTGAGTGAAAAAGTTTCTCCTCATTCAGTCCTAAATGGCCTATCCCTTATCCTAAGACTATGTCCCCTGGTTCTGGACTTCCCCAACATCGGGAACATTCTTCCCGCATCTAACCTGTCCAGTCTCGTCAGAATCTTATACATTTCTATGAGATCCCCTCTTATCCTTCTAAACTCCAGTGAATAAAGGCCCAGTTGATCCAGTCTCTCCTCATATGTCAGTCCAACTATCCTTGGAATCAGTCTGGTGAACCTTCGCTGCACTCCCTCAATAGCAAGAACGTCCTTTCTCAGATTAGGAGACCAAAACGGAACACAATATTCCAGGTGAGGCCTCGCCAAGGCCCTGTACAACTGCAGTAAGACCTCCGTGCTCCTATACTCAAATCCCCTAGCTATGAAGGCCAACATAGCATTTGCCTTCTTCACCGCCTGCTGTACCTGCATGCCAACTTTCAATGACTGATGAACCATGACACCCAGGTCTCGTTGCACCTCCCCTTTTCCTAATCTGCCGCCATTTAGATAATATTCTGACTTCGTGTTTTTGCCCCCAAAATGGAGAACCTCACATTTATCCACATTATACTGCATCTGCCATGCATTTGCCCACTCACCTAACCTGTCCAAGTCACCCTGCAGCCTCTTAGCGTTCTCCTCACAGCTCACACCACCACCCAGTTTAGTGTCATCCGCAAACTTGGAGATATTACACTCAATTCCTTCATCTAAATCATTAATGTATATTGTAAAGAGCTGGGGTCCCAGCATTGAGCCCTGCGGCACTCCACTAGGCACTGCCTGCCATTCTGAAAAGGACCCGTTTATCCCGACTCTCTGCTTCCTGTCGGTCAACCAGTTCTCTATCCACGTCTGTACATTACCCCCAATACCTGTGCTTTGATTTTGCATACAAATCTCTTGTGCGGGACCTTGTCAAAAGTCTTTCGAAAGTCCAAATACACCACATCCACTGGCTCCCCCTTGTCCACTCTACTAGTTACATCCTCAAAAAATTCCAGAAGATTTGTCAAGCATGATTTCCCTTTCATAAATCCATGCTGACTTAGACCGATCCTGTCACTGCTTTCCAAATGCGCTGCTATTTCATCTTTAATAATTGATTCCAACATTTTCCTCACTACTGATGTCAGGCTAACCGGTCTATAATTATCCGTTTTCTCTCTCCCTCCCTTTTTTAAAAAGTGGTGTTACATTAGCTACCCTCCAGTCCATAGGAACTGATCCAGAGTCGATAGACTATTGGAAAATGATCACCAATGCATCCACTATTTCTAGTGCCACTTCCTTAAGTACTCTGGGATGCAGACTATCAGGACCCGGGGATTTATCGGCCTTTAATCCCATCAATGTCCTTGACACAATTTCCCGCCTAATAAGGATATCCTTCAGTTCCTCCTTCTCACGCGAGAGACCCACTGTCCCCCAGTACATCCAGAAGGTTATTTGTGTCTTTACTCGTGAAGACAGAACCGAAGTATTTGTTCAATTGGTCTGCCATTTCTTTGTTCCCCATTATAAATTCACTTGTCTCAGACTGCAAGGGACCTAATCTTTTTCTCTTCACATATTTATAGAAGCTTTTGCAGTAAGTTTTTATGTTCCCGGCAAACTTCCTCTCGTACTCTATTTTCCCCCTCTTAATTAAACCCTTAGTCCTCCTTTGTTGAATTCTAAATTTCTCCCAGTCCTCAGGTTTGCTGCTTTTTCTAGCCAATTTATATGCCTCTTCCTTGGTTTGAACACTATCCATAATTTCCCTTGTTAGCCACGGTTGTGCCGCCTTCCCCGTGTTTATTTTTACCCGAGACAGGGATGTACAATTGCTGAAGTTCATCCATGTGATCTTCAAAAATGTTTGCCATTGCTTATCCACCGTCAACCCTTTAAGTATCCTTTGCCAGTCTATTCTAGCCAATTCACCCCTCATACCGTCGAAGTTACCTTTCCTTAAGTTCAGGACCCTAGTTTCCGAATTAACTGTGTCACTCTCCATCTTAATAAAGAATTCTTCCATATTATGGTCACTCTTCCCCAAGGGGCCTCGCACAACAAGATTGTTAATTAGTCCTTTCTCATTACACATCACCCAGTCTAGGATGGTCAGCTCTCTAGTTGGTTCCTCGACCTATTGGTCTAGAAAACCATCCCTAATACACTCCAGGAAATCCTCCTCCACCGCATTGCTACCAGTTTGGTTAGCCCAATCAATATGTAGATTAAAGTCGCCCATGATAACTGCTGTACCTTTATTGCACACATCCCTTATTTCTTGTTTGATGCTGTCCCCAAGCTCACTACTACTGTTTGATGGTCTGTACACAACTCCCACTAGCGTTTTCTGCCCTTTGGTATTCCGCAGCTCAACCCATACCGATTCCACATCATCCAGGCTAATGTCCTTCCTTACTATTGCATTAATTTCTTCTTTAACTAGCATCGCCGCCCAGCCTCCTTTTCCTCTCTGTCTATCCTTCCTAAATGTTGAATACCCCTGGATGTTGAGTTCCCAGCCTTGGTCACCCTGGAGCCATGTCTCCGAGATGCCAATTACATCATATCCGTTAACTGCTATCTGCGCTGTTAATTCGTCCACCTCAATGCCAGCAAAATTCTGGCATTGAGGCTCAGAGCCTTCAGGCTTGTCTTTTTAACACACTTTGCCCCTTTAGAATTTTGCTGTAATGTGGCCCTTTTTGGTTTTTGCCTTGGGTTTCTCTGCCCTCCACTTTTACTATTCTTCTTTCTATCTTTTGCTTCTGCCTCCATTTTATTTCCCTCTGTCTCCCTGCATAGGTTCCCATCCCCCTGTCATGTTAGTTTAACTCCTCCCCAACAGCACAAGCAAACACTCCCCCTTGGACATTGGTTCCGGTTCCGCACAGATGCAGACCGTCCGGTTTGTACTGGTCCCACCTCCCCTAGAACCGGTTCCAATGTTCCAGGAATTTGAATCCCTCCCTTCTGCACCACTCCTCAAGCCACGTATTCATCTGAGCTATCTTGCGATTCCTACTCTGACTAGCACGTGGCACTGGTAGCAATCCTGAGATTACTACTTTTGAGGTCCTACTTTTTAATTTAGCTCCAAGCTTCCTAAATTCGTCTCACAGGACCTCATCCTGTTTTTTACCTATATTGTTGGTACCTATATGCACCACGGCAACTGGCTGTTCACCCTCCCTTTTCAGAATGTCCTGCACCCGCTCCGAGACATCCATGACCCTTGCACCAGGGAGGCAACATACCATCCTGGAGTCTCGGCTGTGGCCGCAGAAACGTCTATCTATTCCCCTTACAATCGAATCTCCTATCACTATAGCTCTCCCACTCTTTTTCCTGCCCTCCTGTGCAGCAGAGCCAGCCACGGTGCCATGAACTTGGCTGCTGCTGCTCTCCCCTGATGAGTCACCCCCTTCAACAGTACCCAAAGCGGTGTATCTGTTTTGCAGGGGGATGACTGCAGGGGACCCCTGCACTACCTTCCTTGCACTGCTCTTCCTGTTGGTTACCCATTCCCTATCTGGCTGTGTACCCTTTACCTGCAGTAAGACCAACTCGCTAAATGTGCTATTCACGTCATTCTCAGCATCGCGGATGCTCCAGAGTGAATCCACCCGCAGCTCCAGTGCTGCAATGCGGTCCGTCAGGAGCTGCAGGTGGATACACTTCCTGCACACGTAGTTGTCAGGGACACCGGAAGCGTCCCTGACTTCCCACATGGTACAGGAGGAGCATAACACGTGTCCGAGCTCTCCTGCCATGTCTTAACCCTTAGGTTAACTTAATTTGGCAACAACAATACTAAATGTTGCTTACTGATAAAGAAAAGAAGAAAGAAAAACTACTCACCAATCACCAGCCAATCACTTACCCCCTTGGCTATGACGTCACCTTTCGATTTCTTTCTACTTCTTTTTTGCCTCCCTGCTGCAGTTGCACCGGCTGGGCCTCTTGTAGGCCTCACGACATCCCCGGACTCCCTGCTGCTCACACTCCCACCTCTCCGACACGTTGGGCCTCTTGTAGGCCTCCTGACTCTGCTGCTCCGCCTCTCCGACGCCTCACCGACCTCCAGCTGGCGCCTCCCGACTGATGGGCTTCTTCTAGGCCTCCTGACTCTGCTGCTCCACCTCTTCGACGCCTCCTCATGCTTGACAACTCTTCTAGAATTTTTTGAGGATCTAACTGGTAGAGTGGACAAGGGAGAACCAGTGGATGTGGTGTATTTGGACTTTCAAAAGGCTTTTGACAAGGTCCCGCACAAGAGATTGGTGTGCAAAATCAAAGCACATTGTATTGGGGGTAAGTTACTGACGTGGATAGAGAACTGGTTGGCAGACAGGAAGCAGAGAGTCGAGATAAACGGATCCTTTTCAGAATGGCAGACAGTGACTAGTGGGGTGCCGCAGGGCTCAGTTTAATATACATTAATGACTTAGATGAAGGAATTGAGTGTAATATCTCCAAGTTTGCAGATGACACTAAGCTGGGCAGCGGTGTGAGCTGTGAGGAGGACGCTAAGAGGCTGCAGGGTGACTTGGACAGGTTAGGTGAGTGGGCAGATGCAGTATAATGTGGATAAATGTGAGGTTCTCCATTTTCGGGGCAAAAACACGAAGTCAGAATATTATCTAAATGGCGGCAGATTAGGAAAAGGGGAGGTGCAACGAGACCTGGGTGTCATGGTTCATCAGTCATTGAAAGTTGGCATGCAGGTACAGCAGGCGGTGAAGAAGGCAAATGCTATGTTGGCCTTCATAGCTAGGGGATTTGAGTATAGGAGCAGGGAGGTCTTACTGCAGTTGTACAAGGCCTTGGTGACGCCTCACTTGGAATATTGTGTTCAGTTTTGGTCTCCTAATCTGAGGAAGGGTGTTCTTGCTATTGAGGGAGTGCAGTGAAGGTTCACCAGACTGATTCCTGGGATGGCAGACTGACATATGAGGAGAGACTGGATCGACTGGGCCTGTATTCACTGGAGTTTAGAAGGATGAGAGGGGGTCTCATAGAAACATATAAAATTCTGACGGGATTGGCCAGGTTAGATGCAGGAAGAATGTTCCTGATGTTGTTGAAGTACAAAACCAGGGGTCACAGTCTAAGGATAGAAACATAGATACGAGAAAATGGTAGCAGGAGTAGGCCATTCGGCCCTTCTAGCCTGCACCACCATTCAATGAGTTCATGGCTGAACATGCAACTTCAGCACCCCATTCCTGCTTTCTCGCCATACCCCTTGATCCCCCTAGTAGTAAGGACTTCATCTAACTCCTTTTTGAATATATTTAGTGAATTGGCCTCAATAACTTTCTGTGGTAGAGAATTCCACAGGTTCACCACTCTCTGGGTGAAGAAGTTTCTCCTCATCTCGGTCCTAAATGGCTTACCCCTTATCCTTAGACTGTGTCCCCTGGTTCTGGACTTCCCCAACATTGGGAACATTCTTCCTGCATCTAACCTGTCTAACCCCGTCAGAATTTTAAACGTTTCTATGAGATCCCCTCTCATTCTTCTGAACTCCAGTGAATACAAACCCAGTTGATCCAGTCTTTCTTGATATGTCAGTTCCGCCATCCCGGGAATCAGTCTGGTGAACCTTCGCTGCACTCCCTCAATATCAAGAATGTCCTTCCTCAGGTTAGGAGACCAAAACTGTACACAATACTCCAGGTGTGGCCTCACCAAGGCCCTGTACAACTGTAGCAACATCTCACTGCCCCTGTACTCAAATCCCCTCGCTATGAAGGCCAACATGCCATTTGCTTTCTTAATCGCCTGCTGTACCTGCATGCCAACCTTCAATGACTGATGTACCATGACACCCAGGTCTCGTTGCACCTCCCCTTTTCCTAATCTGTCACCATTCAGATAATAGTCTGTCTCTCTGTTTTTACCACCAAAGTGGATAATCTCACATTTATCCACATTATACTTCATCTGCCATGCATTTACCCACTCACGTAACCTATCCAAATCGCTTTACAGCCTCATAGCATCCTCCTCGCAGCTCACACTGCCACCCAACTTAGTGTCATCCGCAAATTTGGAGATACTACATTTAATCCCCTCGTCTAAATCATTAATGTACAGTGTAAACAGCTGGGGCCCCAGCACAGAACCTTGCGGTACCCCACTAGTCACTGCCTGCCATTCTGAAAAGTACCCATTTACTCCTACTCTTTGCTTCCTGTCTGACAACCAGTTCTCAATCCATGTCAGCACACTACCCTCAATCCCATGTGCTTTAACTTTGCACATTAATCTCTTGTGTGGGACCTTGTCGAAAGCCTTCTGAAAGTCCAAAGATACCACATCAACTGATTCTCCCTTGTCCACTCTACTGGAAACATCCTCAAAAAATTCCAGAAGATTTGACAAGCATGATTTCCCTTTCACAAATCCATGCTGACTTGGACCTAACATGTCACCTCTTTCCAAATGCACTGCTATGACATCCTTAATAATTGATTCCATCATTTTACCCACTACCGATGTCAGGCTGACCGGTCTATAATTCCCTGTTTTCTCTCTCCCTCCTTTTTTAAAATAAGGGGTAAGCCATTTAGGACCGAGATGAGGAGAAACTTCTTCACTCAGAGAGTTGTTATCCTGTGGAATTCCCTACCGCAGAGAATTGTTGATACCAGTTTGTTGGATATATTCAAGAGGGAGTTAGATATGGCCCTTATGGCTAAAGGGATCAAGGGGTATGGAGAAAAAGCAGGAAAGTGGTACTGAGGTGAATGATCAGCCATGATCTTATTGAATGGCAGTGCAGGCTCGACGGGCCAAATGGCCTACTCCTGCACCTAATTTCCATGTTTTTATGTATGCAGTTGTAAACCTAGTGGATGAACTGGTTATTGTGTTCCTAACACAGATGAGACTGCACACAGGGAGGTTAAAGTAACAGTGACCTCAGTCTTTAATAAGACACTCCAGAGTGAGTAACAGGCCTTCGGGGCTGGCTTATATACAGTGCTTCCAAGGGATGCTGGGATCCCTTGGGACTTGAGGGGATGAGCTCCCTGGTGGCGGAACATGGGAGTGCATGCTTTACAGATACACATCATCACTCCCCCGCCAAAGTCAAAGTGAAAACTATTTACAAGGTGAGGCGGTCGGGAGCCTTTCTTTCCCTGGTGGACTGCCTCGGTACAAATGTCTGTTCTGGTGTGTTGGCTGTGCCCTCGCTGGGCTGGCATGTTGTTGGCCCTGCAGGGCTGCTGGGTGAGCCTGGCCTTGCTGGGCTTTTGGGCGTGATGGGTTCAATTTCCTGGTCCGGCGTGGTGTTGTTGATCCTTTGGGTGTCTGTTGTGGGCTCGAAAAAGGTGGTGTCTGCTGTGGGTTGTTCAGGGCAGTCTGTGAACCGCAGCCTAGTTTGGTCCAGGTGCTTTCTGCAAATGTGTCCATTGTCTAGTTTGACTACAAACACCCTACTCCCTTCTTTAGCTATCACCGTGCCCGTGATCCACTTGGGACCATGTCCATAGTTTAGCACATACACAGGGTCATTCAGATCAATTTCCCGTGACACAGTGGTGCGACTATCATTCACATTTTGTTGCTGCCGCCTGCTCTCTACCTGATCATGCAGGTTGGGGTGAACCAGCGAGAGTCTGGTTTTCAGTGTCCTTTTCATGAGTAGCTCAGCCGGGGGCACCCCTGTGAGCGAGTGGGGTCTAGTGCGGTAGCTGAGGTACTCGGGACAGGCGGGTTTGGAGTGAATCTCCTGTGACTCGTTTAAGGCTCTGTTTGATTGTTTGTACTGCCTGCTTTCCCTGCCCATTGGAGGCTGGTTTAAACGGGGTCGAGGTGACATGCTTGACCCCATTGCGGGTCATGAATTCTTTAAATTTGGCACTGGTGAAAGAAACATGGCCCGTGGTCACTGACCAGTATGTCAGGCAGGCCGTGGGTGGCAAACATGGCCCTCAGGCTTTCAATGGTGGTGGTAGCAGTGCTTCCCGACATTATTTCACATTCAATCCATTTTGAAAAAGCATCCACCACCACCAGGAACATTTTACTGAGAAATGGGCCCGCATAGTCGACATGGATCCTCGACCATGGTCTGGAGGGCCAGGACCACAAACATAGTGATGCCTCTCTGGGCGTGTTGCTCAACTGAGCACATACGCTGCATTGCCGTACACAGGACTCTAATTCAGAGTCGATACCGGGCCACCACACGTGGGATCTGGCTATCGCTTTCATCATTACTATACCCGGGTGTGTGCTGTGGAGATCCGAGATGAACGTCTCCCTGCCCTTTTTTGGAAGCACTATGCGGTTACCCCACAACAGGCAGTCTGCCTGAATGGACAGCTCGTCCTTTCGCCGCTGGAACAGCTTGATTGGCTCTTGCATTTCAATAGGGATGCTGGCCTAGCTCCTATGCAGTACACAGTTTTTTACTAGGGACAGCAGAGGATCTTGGCTGGTCCAAGTTCTAATCTGGCGGGCTGTGACAGGTGATTTATCATTTTCAAATGCTTCCATGACCATCAACAAGTCTGCAGGCTGCGCCACCATCAACAAGTTTGCAGGCTGCACCATTTCCACCCCCGTGGTGGGCTATGGTAGTCGACTGAGAGCATCCGCACAGTTCTCAGTGCCTGGCCTGTGGCGGATGGTATAGTTATACGCTGATAGCACCAGTGTCCACCTTTGTATGCGGGCTGAGGCATTAGTATTTATCCCCTTGTTTTCAGTGAACAGGGATGTGAGGGGCTTGTGATCAGTTTCCAGCTCAAATTTGAGGCCAAACAGGTACTGATGCATTTACTTTACATCAAACACACACGCTAATGCCTCTTTCTCAATCATGCTGTAGACCCTCTCGGCCTTAGACAAGCTCCTGGAAGCATAGGCGACAAGTTGCAACTTCCCCGCAACGTTAGCTTGTTGTAATACACACCCGACTCCGTACGACGACGCGTCATATGCTAGTACAATACAAGCAGCTTGTTGGAGCATAAAATGTTTCTGGCTTCTCAAAAGCAAGTACTTGTTTTTTTTCCCCATATCCAGTTCTCACCTTTGCGCAATAACGCATGCAGGGGCTCTAAAAGAGTGCTTAACCCCTGTAGGAAGTTACCAAAATAGTTGAGGAGTCCCAGGAACGACCGCAGCTCCGTGACATTTTGTGGCCTGGGCGCGTTCCTGATAGCCTCTGCCTTGGCGTCTGTGGGCCGAATACCGTCCGCCGCGATCTTTCTCCCCAAAAACTCCACTTCTGTTGACATGAAGACGCATTTCGACCTCTTCAGCCGCAGCCCTACGCGATCCAGTCGCTGGAGGATCTCCTCCAGGTTTTGTAGGTGCTCGATGGTGTCTCGACCTGTGGCCAATATATCATCCTGAAAAACCACCATGCGTGGTACCGACTTGAGTAGGCTCTCCGTGTTTCTCTGGAAGATCGCTGCAGCCGACCAAATTCCAAATGGGCATCTGTTGTAGATGAACAGGCCCTTGTGCGTGTTGATGCAGGTGAGGCCCTTCGAAGACTCCTCCAACTCCTGTGTCATGTAGGTCAGGTCGAGCTTGGTGAACGTCTTGCCTACTGCCAGTGTCGCAAATAGGTCGTCTGCCTTAGGTAGCGGGTATTGGTCCTGTAGCGAGAAACGATTAATAGTTACTTTATAATCGCCGCAAATCCTGACCGTGCCATCACTTTTGAGTACTGGAACAATCCCATTCGCTGAATTCCACTGAGGAGATGATGCCCTCGCGTTGCAGCCTGTCCAGCTCGATTTCCACTCTCTCCCTCATCATGTGAAGTACCGCTTGCGCTTTGTGGTGAATGGGTCGTGCCTCTGGGACCAAGTGGATCCGCACCTTCGCCCCGGAAAAGTTTCCAATGCCTGGCTCAAAAAGGTAAGAAAATTTGTTTAGAACCTGGGTACATGAGGCCTCATCGACATGTGATAGTGCTCGAATTTCATCCCAGTTCCAGCGGATTTTGCCCAGCCAGCTCCTTCCAAGCAGTGTGGGGCTATCGCCCGGGACAATCCAGAGTGGCAGTTCATGCACCGTGCCCTTGTAGGTTACCTTGACCATGGTGCTGCCCAGGACAGTGATAAGTTCTTTGGTGTATGTTCTCAGTTTCGTGTGGATGGGGCTCAGGGCTGGTCTGAATGCCTTGTTGCACCACAGTCTCTCAAACATCTTTTTACTCTTGATGGATTGGCTAGCGCCAGTGTCCAGTTCCATGGCTACAGGTAATCCATTCAATTTTACGTTTAGCATTATAGGTGGACATTTCATCGAAAATGTGTGCACCCCGTGTACTTCAGCATCTGCCTCCTCTCTGAGGCTCGAAATTGCTTTGATCCACCATGGACTGATCTTCCTCTGCCACGTGGTGGTTAGCAGGTTTTGCAGAGCTTGCAGTTCGTCTGCAAGCTCGTTGGAGGTGCCCCATTGTTCCACAGCTCTTGCAAACATACCCTTTGAAGAGGCATGAATAGGCTGAATGGAAGCCTCCACAACGCCAGCAAGGTGTGAATTGCCTTGCATTCATCCGTTGTTGGGGACTCTGAGTCATCTGGGTCACCTGAGACCTGCTGGCAGTTGCCGACTCGTGGGTTCTGCCCTGTACATTTCTGCTCACAGTTCCAGCTAATTTGTGAACATTGCTAGCATTTGTGTGCTGAGAGATTGGTTTGCTTTTATCACTGGTGGACATTAACGCCTGTCCTGTTGCAATGGCCTTACTGAGGGTCGGTGTCGCTACAGTCAAAAGTTTTTGTAGGATGGTCTCGTGGCCAATGCCCAGTACAAAAAAGTCTCTGAGCATTTGCTCCAGGTAGCCATCAAACTCACATTGTCCTGCAAGTTGTCCTGCAAGTGTACACAACTCCTCATACGACTTATCTGTGGGTTTCACTGGAACCAGAAGATTCTTCATGAGGCTGTAGTTCGGTGCCCCGCAGACTGTGAGGAGGACCGCTCTCCTTTTTGCAGCGCTTCCTTCTCCGTCCTGCTTGTTAGCTACAAAGTACTTGTCTAGCCATTCGACATAGGCTTCCCAGTCCTCACCTTCCGAGAACTTCTCCAGGATGCCCACAGTTTGCTGCATCTTTGCGTTGGATTCGTATACTCGTCGCCAGTTGTTGTGTTCCTAACACAGATGAGGCTGCACACAGGGAGGTTAAAGTAACAGTGACCTCAGTCTTTAATAAGACACTCCAGAGTCAGTAACAGGCCTTAGGGGCCGGCTTATATACAGTGCTCCCAAGGGATGCTGGGATTCCTTGGGACTTCAGGGGATGAGCTCCCTGGTGGCGGAATATGGGAGTGCATGCTTTACAGATACACAACACTGGTAATGTGTAGTGTGATTGTTAAACCTTTTATATAAAGCAATTAGTTCTTGAAAAAGAAACCCTCTCAGGCAACATCGCACCTCCTCCTGTACAGCCTCTGCCCCATCATTTCCACTGAGGGTCCATTAAACGAATATCGAGTGCTCAATGTGTTTGCACACGAGTTGTGGGACCACTCGAGGGTGATCTTTACCCCAACAACACCTCGGGTGATGTTATTCATCAGCTGTCCCCCCTCTCAGAAAGGCTTTCCTGACTGGAGCGGGTCAGGTTTGAAGCGAGAGGGGGAAGAGTGGGATTAATAAAAGTTGTTGGAAGTGAAGCAGGAGGTTCGGCTGATGAAAATAGCGAGAAAATATTCCCAGAGGAGGAAAAGTCGCAGTAACTGGGTAGGAAATCCCGAGCAGGCGGCAAACAAGGCTTCTCCCCAGTCTTTTACTGGAATTAAAGATGGGAACCGGAGTCGGTCATTCAACCCCTCAAGTCTGATCCTGTTCGGAATATTTATGTTTCAGTTTATAGACAAAGGCTGCCATCCCGTGTCTGTATTAATAATCAGTCCCAACACTGGGTTCAAAGTGCTCGCGGTTTATTAAAGACTTGGGGGCAGAGATTCAGTTGGGGCGCTAGGTTTAGAAATGTTGAACTGTTAGTGTCAGGCGCTAATGATGCTGAACTGTGGTGCCCCAGGCAGGAAGTGAAGCACTAAATCAAGTGCCAATGACCCGAGGGGGGCGCAACAGGGCCGCTACCAACAGGGCGATAATGAACGTCAGCTGCTTGCAGCTGTTAAAGGGGTGTTGTATCACTGTGCAGATTCTCCTTCTCAGCATCGCTGGCTTGGAAGGCGACCTGCGAGCAACTGAATATCCTGATAGCAATGGCTGATCCCACTCACAGGGCGAGAGCTTGTTGTTTCACGGACGAGGCATTGGTAGCAGCAGTGGAGCAAAGGAGGGAAGTGCTGTTCCCGGCCAGTGGAAGGAGGCCAATGCCCCAGGTCTTCAGGGTAATGTGGAGGGCATTGACAGAGGAGGTCGCAGCAGTAGTGTCGTGCAACGCAGCCTGACACAGTGTCGTAAAAAAATTCAACGACCTCAGTCAGGTGGTCAAGGTGAGTACATGCTTCAACAGGTCCTAACATACCAGCATCTGAACCTCTGTCTGTCCACACTGCGTAAAGCACCACTCCTCCATCACTCAGCCACCAAACATCTGGACCTACTCAAACTCACATCCACATCTCACACCTTGCCTACATTCACAGCTATTCAAGTATGGCAGGCATATCTCCCAGACACACAGATGGACTCTGACTCACACACATTCATATCTTTAGCAGGCCAAGATGGCCCACAATAGGAGGGAGCAGCAGAGGACAGGCGGGGGCGAAGCTCAGCTCCAGCAGCTCTCAGACCTTGAGGAGCGAGTGCTGTGACTCATTGGGCAGCAGGTGGTGGGCGCCATGGCCGTCAGCAACATCGACCCCATTGGGGGCAACAACAGTATCTACACCCCTCTCCTTCTCTCATCCTACTTCCCCCTCACACCAGAAGACTTTATCACTTTCCAGCTCCTGATACTGTCTCCATTCCTTGCTCCATTCCTGGTCCCCTGCCCTCACCTTAATGTGAGTCTTGTGCCTTTATGCTTTCAGGTAATCAGCAACCAGATGAGCAACCTGTCCCTGAGCCCTCAGTGAGAGTGACGAAGGAGAAGAGGAGGAGGACCCAAGCACCATGTCACTACATCTCTCATCCACAGGCTCCACCTCAGAGACTGTCACAATGTGATCATTAGAGGCAAGCTTAGTAGAGGGGTCTGCACAGGGTGAGGCACCAGGGACGCACGGGCTGCCGCATGGCCAAGGTGAAAGGGTAGCTCGGGAGCCAGCTCCCTGAAGGGCAAGTTCATGTGCGAGTTCTGCTGCACAGGACTCAGATCAGGACCTCGATGGGGAGGCGTTCACAACAAGGGTGATGGGCATGCACTCTGAGATGAGGGGTGCGATGGCAAGGGTGCCTGAGAGCAATGGTAGCTAGTGTGGAGGAGTCCCTTCACTCCTTTATTGTTCAAAAATCTGTCTATCTCCGCCTTAAGTATATTCAATTACCCAGCCTCCACAGCTCTCTGGGACAGAGAATTCCATTGATTTACAACCCTCTGAGAGAAGAAATTCCTCCTCATCTGTGTTTTAAATGGGCGACGCCTTATTCTGAAGCTATACCCCCAAGTTCTAGGTTCCCCCATGAGGGGAAACATCCTCTCTGCATCTACCCTGTCAAGCCCCCTCAGAATCTTATACGTTTCAATAAGATCACCTCTCATTCTTCTAAACTCCAATGAGTATAGGCCCAACCTGCTCATCCGTTCTTCATAAGACAACCACCTCATCTCAGGAATCAACCTCGTGAACCTTCTCTGAACTGCCTCCAAAGCAAGTATATCCCTCCTTAAATATGGATACCAAAACTGTACGCAGTACCCCAGGTGTGACCTCACCAATACCCTGTACAATTGTAGCAGGACTTCCCTACTTTTATGCTCTATCCCCCTTGCAATAAAGGCCAACATTCCATCTGCCTTCCTAACTACTTGCTGTACCTGCATGCTAATATTATATGTTTCATGTACAAGGATCCCCAGGTCCCTCTGTACCACAGCATTTTGTAAACTCTCCCCATTTAAATAATAATTGCTTTTTTACTTTTCCTATCAAAGTGGATAATCTCATATTTTCCCACATTATACTCCACCTGACAAATTTTTGCCCACTCACTTAGCCCATCTATAGCAGATTCTATGTATCCTCCTCACAATTTGCTTTCCCACCTATCTTTGTATCATCAGCAAATTTGGCTACATTACACTCGGTCCTTTCATCCAAGTCATTAATGTAGATTGTAAATAGTTGAGGACCCAGCACCGATCCCTGCGGCACCCCACTAATTACTGTTTACCAACCGGAAAATGACCCATTTATCCCGACTCTCTGTTTTCTGTTCATTAGCCAATCCTCTATCCATGCTAATATATTACCCCCAACCTCGTGAGCTCTTATCTTCTGCAGTAACTTTTTATGTGGCATCTTATCGAATGCCTTCTGGAAATCCAAATACACCACATACACTGGTTCCCCCTTATCCATCCTGCTCGTTATATCCTCAAAGAATTCCAGCAAATTTGTCAAACATGATTTCCCTTTTATAAAACCATGCTGACTCTGCTTGACTGCATTATGATTTTCTAAATGTCCTGATACAACTTCCTTAATAATGGACACCAGCATTTTCCCAACGGCAGATAACTGGCCTATAGTTTCCTGCTTTCTGTCTCCCTCCTTTCTTAAAAGGGCTGTTACATTTGAGGTTTTCCAATCCGTTGGGATCTCCCCAGAATCCAGGGAATTTTGGTAGATTACAACCAATGCATCCACTATCTCTGCAGCCATTTCTTTTAAGACCCTAGTATACAGGCCGTCAGATCCAGGGGACTTGTCTACCTTTGGTCCCATTGTTTGCCTAGTACTTTTTCTCTAGTGATAGTGATTGTTTTAAGTTCCTCCCTCCCTATAGCCCTTTGATTATCAATTATTGGGATGCTTTGTGTCCTCTACCACGATACAAAATATTTGTTCAAAGTCTCTGCCATTTCCCTGTATCCCATTATTAATTCCCCAGTCTCATCCTCTAAGGAACCAACGTTTACTTTAGCCACTCTCTTCCTTTTTATATATCTGTAGAAGCTCTTACTATCTGTTTTTATATTTCTTGCTAGTTTACTCTCATAATCTATCTTCTCTTTATTATTTTTATAGTCGTCCTTTGTTGGTTTCTAAAAATGTTCCAATCCTTTAGTTCCTTAGTTAGCCACGGATAGGTCATCCTTCTCTTAGAGTCTTTCTTTTTCACTGGAATATAGCTTTACTGAGAGTTATGAAATATTTCCTTAAATGTCTGCCACTGCTTATCTGCCTTCTTACCTTTTAATTTATTTTCCAGTCCACTTTAGCCAACTCTGTTTTCATACCTTTGTAATTGCCTTTATTTAAGTTCAGGACACTAGTTTGAAACCTAGCTTTCTCACTCTCAAACTGAATTTGAAATTCTACCATGATGGTCACTCTTCCCAAGAGGATCCTTTACTATCAGATCATTAATGAATTTCAACTCATTACACATTACCAGATCTAAAATAGTCTGCTCCCTGGTTGGTTCCACAACATATTGTTCAAAGAAACCATCCCCTATACACTCTATGAACTCTTCCTCAAGGTTACCTTGGCCAATTTGATTTGACCAATCAATATGAAGATTAAAATCGTCCATGATTATTGCTGTACCTTTCTTACAAGCCTCCATTATTTCTTGATTTATACTCTGTCCTACAGTGTGGCTACTGTTAGAAGGCCTGTAGACTACGCCCACCAGTGACTTCTTCCCTTTATTATTTCTTAACTCCACCCAAACTGATTCTACATCTTGATCTTCTGAGCCAATAGCATTTCTCACAACTGCACTGATTTCATCCATTATTAACAGAGTTACCCCACCTCCTATTCCTTTCTGCCTATCCTTCCGAAATGTCAGGAAACTATAGACCAGTTAGTCTAACATCTGTCATTGGGAAAATGCTGGAGTCCATTATTAAGGAAGCCGTAGCAGGACATTTGGAAAAGCAAAATCAATCAGGCAGAGTCAGCATGGTTTTATGAAAGGGAAATCGTGTTTGACAAATTTGCTGGAGTTCTTTGAGGATGTAACGAGCAGGGTGGATAAGGGGGAACCAATGGATGTGGTATATTTGGATTTCCAGAAGGCATTCGATAAGGTGCCACATAAAAGGTCACTGCAGAAGATAAAAGTTCACGAGGTTGGGGGTAATATATTTGCATGGATAAAGGATTGGCTAACTAACAGAAAACAGAGAGTCGGGATAAATGGGTCATTTTCCGGTTGGTAAACAGTAATTAGTGGGGTGCCGCAGGGATCGGTGCTGGGGCCTCAATTATTTACAGTCTATATTAATGACTTGGGCGAAGGGACCAAGTGTAATGTAGCCAAGTTTGCTGATCATACAAAGATGGGTGGGAAAGCAAATTGTGAAGAGGACACAAAAAATCTGCAAAGGGATATAGACAGGCTAAATGAGTGGGCAAAAATTTGTCAGATGGAGTATAATGTGGGAAATATGAGGTTATCCACTTTGGCAGAAAAAATAGAAAAACAAATTATAATTTAAATGGAGAAAAATTGGAAAGTGCTGCAGTACAGAGACACCTGGGATCCTTGTGCACGAAACACAAAAAGCTAGTATGCAGGTACAGCAAGTGACCAGGAAGGCAAATGGAATGTTGGCCTTTATTGCAAGGGGGTTAGAGTATAAAAGCAGAGAAGTCCTGCTACAACTGTACAGGGTATTGGTGAGGCCACACCTAGAATACTGCGTACAGTTTTGATCTCCGTATTTAATGAAGAATATACTTGCATTGGAGGCAGTTTAGAGAAGGTTGATTCTGGAGATAAGGGGGTTGACTTATGAAGATAGATTGAGTCGAGACAGAAGCGGGCCGGTGCGAGGTTCCTTCCGCCCGCTTCTGTCCTGGGCCGAAGAGACTTCGCGCGGAATGTACTCGGTCATGGTGGCCAGGTGTTGGGATATTCCCCCCAAAGCTTCAATGAGCTGGTCACCAATGTCTACAGTCCTCCTGGACAACTGTACCATCTCTCCGCTGTCATGTCACGTTCATGGAACAGACCTCCATGGGGTTGGCGCCATCCTGGGGACAAATGGGGTGCCCTGTGGAGAGGTGCTTGGGGCCAGCACCTCCAGAGTGGAGGCGAGAATGACTGGAGGACCAATAGATGGCCTTGGGGTGGAATGGGTTCTGGAGCAGGGAGCTGCAGGCTCATCGAAGTCCGCGCTCTCACCTGTCGAGAACAGACCCAATGGATTGACGGGCGACAATCGGAGTTCCTCAGCACTAGATGTAGTAGGATCATCCGCTGACTCGTGCCCTGCGCCCCCACCTTCTGGCCTCTGTGGCTTTGCCTGGGGCAGTGCTGCTGGCTGAGCTGCAAGATACAAATGAGGTTGTTAGAGGAGAAGGGGGTGCTAGGTGACAAGGTGAGTCCAGTGCTACACACAGCATATGCATGACAAAAGCACAACCGCTCTCAAAATCATCACAGACATCACATTTCATCACCATCAACACATTGTGCATTGCAATAATTTTCATTAGGCCAGCATTATTTCTATGACACTTTTAGAAATCATCTATCGTGTATGATTGGTCGGATATGAATTGGTGTGGCATCTATTGACTTTACATCACGCAATGGTGTAAGCTTTACTCACGTGGCATCACTTCAGGGTCTGTGGATGCATAGTGGCTGCCCGGGGGTGCTTCCCCACGAGAGCGAGCACCCGCTCCTTCATCTCTGTGATGTCGCTGGGGACTGGTGGCCCCCCACTCGTTCACCTCTGCACAGACCTCATCATCGATAGCTTCTTCTGTAAAAGGTGACAGGACGACATGGCGTGAGATCATTGCGTGATATCATTGCTAGGTACTGTCACAGGGACTGATACAATACATAACTAACAGATGTAATCATGATTATTATGATTATAATTCTGTAAGCAAAGACGTACACCATGACTGCAGGCTTTGAGTAAAACATTCCCGGTAAAGGTGCAAGACCTCACATCTGCTGATAGTCACTCATGACTGTTACAAATCAAATTATATAAATACGTAAGTACATGTAAATCAATGTAATACTTACTCTTGCGGATCCCACAAGGTCGTTCCGTCGTTTGCGGCATTGGTTGCCCTCACGCACCTCTTTGGTCGCCGACGAGACCACCTCTGCTATCTCGGTCCATATCCTCTGGTAGACCTTTGGGGTGGGCTTCCTGTTATGTCTGTAATACACTTATGAATGACTCCATGAGGCTATGTGTTGTACTCAAACTGTAGTGATCTTGGTCCTTTATTTGTAACTCCAGAGTGAGGTACAAGCATGGTGTGCAGTCTTTTATTCTGAGCCCTGCACACCTCAGGTCTCCCACCGCAGTGCCCGCTGGTGGACAGCCTCTGCCACAGGGACAGGAAACCCCGGTCTCCACCAGTTGCACCCTCTAGTGGTGCCAGCATAGTATATACACAGTGTAAACCTTATTGATAGTACATCAGGTAACAAGTCTCCATCTTATTCAACTATAGTGACTACACAGAGAGTATATCTATAGTTTGCATATATAACATCACTCTCCCCCAAGTCCTTTGTGCCGATTATCTTTGCACTATATGCTCTGGCTTAGCTCTTCCCAGACTTAAGTGCAAATGGCCCTTGCATCTTGGCTGTGCTTTGACTTGGCTCTCTCCCTGTTAACCCCCAAGTCCTTTTGCCACAACGTTAGGTAGTGGTTACCAGTTTGGAGGGTTCGATGATGCAGTGGAGGTTCCAGTGGGTTCTGGGTGTGATCCATGTGTGTGTCCATGGTTACATACATCCATTTCCCCCCACCCCCACAGTGACATCATGCAGCAAGCCCATTACATTAACATACAGGATCAGGCACAGTGCAAGTACAAAGCAAGGAAGTTACAGTTTGTATCATGACACCTTCGTTCAGTGACGTACATTCATTATGTTTTATGGTCGTGTGCCAGGATTGGGTAGATTGCATTCATGGTTCAGTCATGGTAAGTACTGAGGGAGCAGTACAGGTATGTAAGGACGCAGGTTCCAGAGCAACCAGGCAGGGTCCTAGTCGTCTGATAGTGGCGCTGCGCCCCCTGTTAGCGGGGTGGGCTTGGTTCCCTCACCTAGCCAGGACTCGGGGCCTTTGCCATTGCCTAGTGGTGGGCAGAGCCACAGATGTGTGTGGCCTCCCTGTCCCCCTTTGAGGGCTGCAGAATCTTCTGCCTGCTCTCTAACGGTGTTGGGAACCTGACTGTTCCACGTCCCGTTTGGGGAACTCGTTGGTTCTGACCTTTCGCTCCCGGACATGGCCGAGGTAGCGACTGGGTCTGGGGGCTGCACCGCCTCCACCCGGGGGGTGGGTAACGGTGACCGACTGCCAGGTCCGTGTCGAATAGTGCCATCGGGTGCCTGCAGCGTGGGATAGACCTGGGGCAGGGTATCAGGATCAGTGCCTTCACTCTCCTGAGGTCGCTGGCCTATAACTTGTGGGGACACCTGGGGCAGGGCATCAGGATCAGTGCCTTCACCCTCCCGAATTCGCTCACTTGCTACTTTTGGGGACAATCTATTCCCGACATCTCGCAACAACATTTTGTTCACAATTTTAATCGGTTTACATTGATTGCCATGCATACAATGGCTCTTTAAGTTCAGTTGGTTGCAGGTCTCCTTTAAGAGAACCCTGCTGGCTTTACCCCAATCAAATCCTTTGTTAGACATCACGTGTTGGTCCCTCAGCGTTGCACCTCGTGATATGGCCGTGGCCATCTTTCTTTTCAGCCATGCCGCACCTCGCTGCAGCAGGGACGCCATCTTGCCTCTGTCCTCGAGGTCGACTACCTTGATCCTTCTCTCCCGCGATTCTGCCACAAAAGCTGGAAGAGTGCCTGTGAATTCGATCTTCTTCCCCAGGAATCCTGCCACTGGAGCTGGGAAGGTACTTTTAGGTCGTTCCAGTCGGATCATTGCCACACAGTCATGATGGACGGTCTGTGCCTCAGGTGCTGCACTGGTCTGTTCTCTGGTGCCTGGCCCAAGCGAAGGTGAGGTTTTGCTCTGCTCTGAGCATGGGGGACATCGATTGCTGGAGTGAAGAGGTTTTCCCATTTCCACTGGATCTTCCCCATCCATCTTCTTCCATAGCGTTGGACCATCACCTGCAACAATCCACAGAGGTAACTTGTGCACCACGCCATTATGGATTACACTTACATCCGCACTACCAATGACTGGGATCAGCTCTTGGTGTAGGTGTGCAACTTTTCCTGTACTGAAACCAGCTCGGGTCGTTTTTCGTTCCATAGCCTCTCAAAGGCATCCTGGCTCATCACTGACTGGCTCCACTTCCATGAAGACTGGAATGCCATTTATCTCGACTTCCATCTTCACTGGAGGACAATCGGTGGTGCAGGTATACACTCCATACACTTCTTCTTGGGGCTGAGCTGCCTCTCTGGCCAAATCATAATACTCCCCGCTGGATTGAAAGTCATCTACCGACTCCTCTGATAGGCGGTGAGTCATATTTCTTTTACGATGAGTGTAGAATCTGTGCCTGGCCATGAGGATGCTCTGTTTTGGTTTTAGTTGGTCGCGAATTAGTTCAGTCAGCTCATCGTATGTCTTATCCTTGGCCTTCGCGGGTGCCAGCAAGTCCCTGACGAGGCGGTAGACCTTGGGCCTACAACAGGTTAGCAGTATAGCCTTGCACTTCTCTGCCAATGTGTCCGTCTCCCCTGCTGTGGATATCTGAATGGAATATATGGAATTAAGAACAGTAAAGTAAACTGGATGTATAAAGCCATGGCAGAATAGCTGGGAGAATGTCAGATTGCAAATAGTGCAACATCAGCACAGTTAACAGTCTTTCTCAAGGTTTCAAGTTACTAATCCTGCCAATAACATAAATTGTAACATGAAATGAATATATGGATAAATCTGCAGAATTGCAAGGTCTCAGCTGGTAGTCACACCACTAAATTGAAACATTCAGAGGCAATGCTTGAGCTTTACTAAAAACATCTCATATAGATTGACTAATGAGTGGCTGAGTTAGAATGTCAATCTAATTGTATTTTGTTATCTATTTTCAAAACTGTATAACTGTTGTCGCTTTACGATGGAACTTCACTTATCCATAGGGAGTGTGTACGCTCGATCGAGAAAGTATATCTTCTGTCTGATAAGTCTTGCCGGCCGGTAAAATAAAGACTGCTTTGTTTAAAGCACAAGAGGTATTCGAACCAGATTAGAGAAAAGAATCTACATTTACACTGCCAGGTTGTTTGCCATGAAATATTGCTTGAGCTTTTCCGTGAAGGCATCCCAATCATCACCCTCTGTGAAGTCTTTTAGTGTGCCAAAGGTAGCCATAATCGTGTGAAAGTCCGTATTCTCATCGCCAGTTGTTATGTCTGTAATGCACTTGTGAATGACTCCACGAGGCAATGTGTTGTACTCAAACTGTAGTGACCTTGGCCCTTTATTTGTAACTCCAGAGTGAGGCACAAGCATGGTGGGCAGCCTTTTATACTGGGCCCTGCACACCTCAGGTCTCCCACCAGTTGCACCCTCTAGTGGTGCCAGCATAGTATATACACAGTGCAACCTTATTGATAGTGCATCAGGTAACAAGTCTCCATCTTATGCAACTATAAAGTGACGACACAGAGTGTATATCTATAGTCTGCATATAAAACACTTCCCACGCCCTCTCTGTGTCAAATCACCCCAGCGTGACTCGACCTCCTGCAGGTGGGAGGCATTTGCCTCGTCCGAGAACCTCCTGGCTCTTTTGTGGCCTCCAATGTGCTCCTCTCCCACCTCATTGCTCTCTCCAGCGTCAGTCTCCATAGCGTGCTGTGATGCCTCCTCCTCTCTCTCCATTATAGGGTAAATTCAGTCAAATGTGTGGCTGGTAACAGCTACTTTTTGATTGCCTACTTGCTGTGAAGCTCTAAAGTCTCCTTCCTTCCTCCCAAAGCAGCCACACCTTCAGTCCCTCTGAGCTCCCTCTCTCTCTGTCTCCTCTTCTGCACATGTCATGGTGACCCTTGATCTCCAGAATCGCGGGAATCGAGCGTTGCCATGCTGTTGCTAAGGACATCCACACTTTACGGCAGAAGGTCAACAAAATTTAACGCTGCCGCCCATTTGATATCGCTCACGGTAACGCCCATTTTAAAAATTGTAAACTAGGTGTTTTGAGAATGGGTGAGAAGCCGGCGGTCTGAAAACTCTTTTTGACCACCCACGCCGGAAATAACGCCCATTTTTGGGTGCTAAGTACAAAAGTGGAGATTCTAGCCCATAGTCTCAGAATAAGGGGCCGCCCATTTAAAACTGAGATGAGGAGGAATTTCTTCTCTCAGAGGGTTGTGAATCTTTGGAATTCTCTGCCCCAGAGAGCTGTGGAGGCTGGGTCATTGAATATACTTAAAGCGGAGATAGACAGATTTTTGAGCGATAAAGGAGTAAAGGGTTATGGGGAACGGGTGCGGAAGTGGAGCTGAGGCCATGATCAGATCAGCCATGATCTTTATAAATGGTGGAGCAGACTCGAGGAGCCAGGTGGCCCACTCCTGCTCCTATTTCTCATGTTCTATGTCAAATACCCCTGAATATTCAGTTCCTAGCCTTGATCACCTTGCTACCACGTCTCTGTAATAGCTATCAGATCATACGCATTTAATTATATTTGTGCCATCAACTCATCTATTTTGTTACGAATGCATTCAGATAAAGAGCTTTTAATTTTGTCTTTTTACCAATTTTCCCTATTCTGACCACACCTTATGATATTCTGTCCCTTCCTGTCACACTCTGGTTATCATTGCCCCGATCGCTACCCTGCACGATTGCCTACGGGTGTGGATGGAATTCCTGCTGAGGCGCTAAAATATGGTGGACAGGCGCTGTTGGCGTGGATACATTACCTCATCGCTCTCATTTGGAGGGAGGAGAGCATGCCGGGAGATCTGAGATGCAGTGATCGTTTTCATTTTTAACAAGGTAAACAAGTCCGACTGTGGTAACTACAAGGGAATCTCCCTGCTATCAACCACTGGGAAGGTTGTCGCTAGAGTTCTCTTCGACCGTCTTCTCCCTGTGGCCGAGGAGCTCCTCCCGGAGTCGCAGTGCAGATTTCATCCCCTATGGGGAACAACGGACATGATCTTTGCAGCACGACAGCTGCAGGAAAAATGCAGGGAGCAGCACCAGCCATTATACATGGCCTTTGACATTGTCAACCGTGAGGGTCTATGGAGTGCCCTCCTCCGTTTTGGATGCCCCCAAAAGTTTGTCAACATCCTTCGCCTGCTCCACGATGACATGCAGGCCGTGATCCTTACCAACGGATCCATTACAGAACCAATCCACGTCCGGACCGGGGTCAAACAGGGCTGCGTCATCGCTCCAACCCTCTTCTCAATCTTCCTCGCTACCATGCTCCACCTCACTTTCGACGAGCTCCCCGCTGGAGTGGAACTAAACTATAGAACCAGTGGGAAGCTGTTTAACCCACGCCACCTCCAGGCCAGGTCCAAGATCACCCCAATCTCTGTCGTTGAGCTGCAGTACGCGGACGATGCCTGCGTCTGCGCACATTCTGAGGCTGCACTCTAGGATATAATCAACATATTTACTGAGGCATATGAAAGCATGGGTTTTACGCTTAACATCCATAAGACAAAGGTCCTCCACCAGTCTGTCCTCACCGCACAGCACTGCCCCCCAGTCATCAAAATTCATGGCGCGGTCCTCGAAAACGTGGACCACTTCCCATACCTCGGGAGCCTCTTGTCAACAAAGGCAGACATTGATGTGGCGATTCAACATCGCCTCCAGTGCGCCTGAGGAAAAGAATGTTCGAACACCAGGCTTTCAAACCTACCACCAAGCTCATGGTCTACAGGGCTATAATAATACCGGCTGTGCTGTATGGATCAGAGACATAGAAACATAGAAAATAGGTGCAGGAGTAGGCCATTCGGTCCTTCGAGACTGCATCGCCATTCAAAAAGATCATGGCTGATCATTCCCTCAGTACCCCTTTCCTGCTTTCTCTCCATACCCCTTGATCCCCTTAGCCGTAAGGACCATATCTAACTCCCTCTTGAATATATCCAACGAACTGGCATCAACAACTCTCTGTGGCAGGGAATTCCACAAGTTAACAACTCTCTGAGTGAAGAAGTTTCTCCTCATCTCAGTCCTAAATGGCCTACCCCTTATCCTAAGACTATGTCCCCTGGTTCTGGACTTCCCCAACATCGGGAACATTCTTCCCGCATCTAACCTGTCCAGTCCCGTCAGAATCTTATACGTTTCTATGAGATCCCCTCTCATCCTTCTATGACAGTCTCTCCTCATATAACAGTCCAGCCATCCCTGGAATCAGTCTGGTGAACCTTCGCTGCACTCCCTCAATAGCAAGAACATCCTTCCTCAAATTAGGAGACCAAAACTGAACACAGTATTCCAGGTGAGGCCTCACTGCAGTAAGACCTCCCTGCTCCTATACTCAAATCCCCTAGCTATGAAGGCCAATATACCATTTGCCACCTTCCCCGCCTGCTGTACCTGCATGCCAACTTTTAATGACTGATGAACCATGACACCGCAGCCTCTTAGCGTCCTCCTCACAGCTCACACCACCACCCAGTTTAGTGTCATCTGCAACTTGGAGATATTACACTCAATTCCTTCATCTAAATCGTTAATGTATATTGTAAAGCGCTGAGATCCCAACACTGAGCCCTGCGGCACTCCACTACTCACTGCCTGCCATTCTAAAAAGGACCCGTTTATCCCGACTCTCTGCTTCCTGTCTGCCAACCAGTTCTCTATCCACGTCAATACATTACCCCCAATGTGCTTTGATTTTGCACACCAATCACTTGTGCAGGACCTTGTCAAAAGCCTTTTGAAAGTCCAAATACACGACATCCACTGGTTCTCCCTTGTCCACTCTGCTAGTTACATCCTCAAAAAATTCCAGAAGATTTGTCAAGCATGATTTCCCTTTCATAAATCCATGCTGACTTAGACTGAATCTGTCACTGCTTTCCAAATGCACTGCTATTTCATCTTTAATAATTGATTCCAACATTTTCCCCACTACTGATGTCAGGCTAACCGGTCTATAATTACCCGTTTTCTCTCTCCCTCCTTGACATAGACGGTGTACAGAAGACACATCAAGTCGCTGGAGATGTAGCACCAACGATATCTGCGCAAGATCCTGCAAATCCCCTGGGAGGACAGACGCATCAACATCAGTGTCCTCAGGCTAACAGCTCCAGCACTGAAGCACTGACCACACTCAATCAGCCTCACTGGACAGGCCATTTAGTTTGCATGCCAGACACGAGACTCCCTCAGCAATTGCTCTATGAGGAGCTCCTTCATGGCAAACGAGCCAAAGGTGGGCAGTGGAAACATTACAAGGGCACCCGCAAAGCCTCCCTGGTGAAGTGCGACATCACCACTGACACCTGGGAGACACTGGCCGAAGACCGTCCTAGGTGGAGAAAGTGCATCCAGGAGGACGCTGAGCTCTTCGAATTTCTACGCTGGGAGCATGAAGAGGTCAGGCGCAGGTAGCGGAAGGAGCGTGCAGCAAATCAGTCCCACCCCCCCCCCCCCCGCTTCCCCGATGAATGTCTGTCCCACCTGTGACAGGAACTATGGCTCTCATGTTGGACTGTTCAGCCACCAAAGAACTCACTTTAGGAGTGGAAGCAAGTCTTCCTCGATTCCGAGGGACTGCCTATGATGAAAATGATGACTATTGCCTTCTCCTTTCTCTTTGACTTTTAAAATTTCCCCTCACCTGATCCCTCCCACCCCCCCTCCCCTGCACCCCCCCTGCCATTATTTAGTTTAAAGCCCTATCTACAGCCCTTGGTATTCGATCGACTCACCAGGTCACTGGTCCCAACATGGTTTAAGTGAAGCCCGTCCCAACAGAACAGCTCCCTCCTGGAGCTGAGGGAGTACTGGTGTCAATGCCCCATGAATCAAAACCCATTTCTCCCACACCAATCTTTGAGCCACGTGTTTAACTCTCTGATCTTATTTACCCTATGCAAATTTGCTCGTGGCTCGGGTAGTAATCCAGAGATTATTACCTTTGTGGTTCTGCTTTTTAATTTAGCCCCTAGCTGCTCATACTCCCTCAGCAGGACTTCTTTGTCCTACCAATGTCATTGCTACCTTCGTGGACCACAACAACTGGATCTTGCCCTTCCCATTCCAAGTTCCTCTCCAGCCCAGAGGAGATGTCCTTAACCCTGGCACCGAGCAACACAGCCTTCAGGACTCACACTCTCGGCTGCAGCGAACAGTATCTATCCCCTAATGATACTGTCTCCCATCACTAAAACGGTTCTTTTATTCCCCTCACTTGAATGGCTCCTGTACCACAGTGCTGTGGTCAGTTTGCTCATCCTCACTGTAGTCCTTGCTCTCGTCCACACAGGGAGTAAGAACCTCGTTGGACAAGAGCAAGGGCTGAGGCTCCTCCATCACTACATCCTGGGTCCTCATACCTGCCTCACTTGTAGTCACACCCTCCTGTCCCTGACCACGGACCAAATTAGAAGTATTTAACCTAAGGGCTGTAACTCTGTGCTGGAACACAGCGTCCAGGTAACATCCCCCCCCCCTGATAGATCACAGTGTCTGAAGCTCGGACTCCAGCTCATCAACTCGGAGCCGAAGTTCCTTGAGCTGCAGACACTTACTGCAGATGTGATCGCCGTAGATCACACTCGTGTTCACCAGCTCCCACACACTGCAGCTGCAACACATCGCCCGCCCTGCCACCTCTGGTGTATTTTATTTAGGTATTTAGGTTTTCAAGTTTTAACTTTCAACTATCTACGTTTAGTTTTTAATCTGTAATCACGGTTCACAATTTAAACCAATGCCCAAGTTTAGAAAAAGAAAGCAATACTCACCAACCAATCACTTACCTGCTTTCCTGTGACGTCACACTTTGATTTTATAGATATAGGTAAAGAAACGGGATGAGGTCCTACAAGCTGAATTTAGGGAGCTAGGAGTTAAATTAAAAAGTAGGACCTCAAAAGGTAGTAATCTTAGGATTGCTACCAGTGCCACATGCTAGTCAGAGTAGGAATTGCAGGATAACTCAGCTAAATGCGTGGCTTGAGGAATGGTGCAAGGGGGAGGGATTCAAATTCCTGGGACATTGGAGCCAGTTCTGGGGGAGGTGGGACCAGTAGAAACCGGACAGTCTGCACCTGGGCAGGACCGGAACCGGTGTCTTTGGGGGAATGTTTGCTAGTGGTGTAGGGGAGGGTTTAAACTAAAATGGCAGGGGGATGGAAATCTATGCGGGGAGGCAGAGGGAAGTAAAAAGGGGGCAGAAGCAAAAGGTAGGAAGGAGAAAAGCAAGAGTGGAGGGCAGAGAAATCAAGGGCAAAAATCAAAAAGGGCTACATTACAACAGAATTCTAAAAGGACAAAGAGTGTTAAAAAAACAAGCCTGAAGGCTCTGAGTCTCAATGCGAGGAGCATTCATAATATGGTGGATGAATTAACTGCGCAGATAGCTGTTAACGGATATGATGTAATTGGGATTACGGAGACATGGCTCCAGGGTGACCAAGGCTGGGAACTCAACATCCAGGGGTATTCAATATTCACGAAGGTCAGACAGGAAGGAAAAGGAGGTGGGGTAGCGTTACTGGTTAAAGAGGTGATTAACGCAATAGTAAGGAAGAACATTAGCTTGGATGATGTGGAATCTATATGAGTAGAGCTGCGAAACACCAAAGGGCAGAAAACATTAGTGGGAGTTGTGTACAGTCCACTAAACAGTCGTAGGGAAGTTGGGGATGACATCAAACAGGAAATTAGGGACACGTGCAAAAAAGGTACAGCAATTATCATGGGTGACTTTAATCTGCATATTGATTCGGATAACCAAACTGGTAGCAATACTATGGAGGAGGATTTCCTGGAGTGTATACAGGATGATTTTCGAGACCAATATGTCGAGGAACCAACTAGAGAGCAGGCCATCCTAGACTGGGTCTTGTGTAACGAGAGAGGATTAATTAGCAATCTGGTCGTGACCATAATATGGTAGAATTCTTCATTAAGATGGAGAGTGACACAGTTAATTCAGAGACTAGGGTCCTGCACTTAGGGAAAGGTAACTTCGATGGTATGAGATGTGAATTGACTAGGATAGACTGGAGAACGATACTTAAAGTGTTGACAGTGGATAGGCAATGGCAGACATTTAAATATCACATGGATGAACTACAACAATTGTACATCCCTGTGTGGTGTAAGAATAATAAAGCGAAGGTGGCTCAACCGTGGCTAACAAGATAAATTAGGGAAAGTATTAAATCCAAGGAAGAGGCATATAAATTGGCAAGAAAAAGCAGCAAACCTGAGGACTTGGAGAAATCTAGAATTCAGCAGAGGAGGACTAAGGGTTTAATTAGGAGGGGGAAAATAGAGTATGAGAGGAAGCTCGCAGGGAACATAAAACCTGACTGCAAAAGCTTCTATCGATATGTGAAGAGAAAAAGATTAGTGAAGACCAATGTAGGTCCCTTGTAGTCAGATTCAGGGGAATTCATAGTGGGAAACAATGAAATGACAGACCAATTGAACAAAAACTTTGGTTCTGTCTTCACTAAGGAAGACACGAATAACCTCCCGAAAATACTAGGGGACCGAGGGTCTAGCGAGAAGGGGGAACTGAGGGAAATCCTTATTAGTCAGGAAATGGTGTTAGGGAAATTAAAGGGACTGAAGGCCAATAAATCCCCAGGACCTGATAGTCTGCATTCCAGAGTTCTTAAGCAAGTGGTCCTAGAAATAGTGGATGCATTGGTAGTCATTTTCCAACATTCTATAGACTCTGGTTCAGTTCCTATGGATTGGAGGGTAGCTAATGTAACCCCACTTTAAAAAAAATTAGGGAGAGAAAACAGGGAATTATAGACCGGTTAGTGGGGAAAATGTTGAAATCAATTATTAAAGATGTAATAGCTTCACCTTTGGGAAGCAGTGACAGGATCGGTCCAAGTCAGCATGGATTTATGAAATGCTTGATAAATCTTACAGAATTTTTTGAGGATGTAACTAGTAGAGTGGATAAGGGAGAACCAGTGGATGTGATGTATTTGGACTTTCAAAAGGCTTTTGACAAGGTCCCACACAAGAGATTGGTGTGCAAAATTAAGGCACATGGCATTGGGGGTAATGTATTGACCTGAATAGAGAACTGGTTGGCAGACAGAAGCAAAGAGTGTGAATAAACAGGTCCTTTTCAGAATGGCAGGCAGTGACTAGTGGGGTTCAGCAGGGTTCAGTGCTGGGAACCCAGCTATTTACAATATACATTAATGATTTAGATGAAGGAATTGAATGTAATATCTCCAAGTTTGCAGATGACACTAAGCTGGGCGGCGGTGTGAGCTGTGAGGAGGACGCTAAGAAGCTGCAGGGTGACATGACAGGTTAGGTGAGTGGGCAAATGCATGGCAGATGCAGTATAATATGGATAAGTGTGAGGTTATCCACTTTGGTTGCAAAAACAGGAAGACAGATTATTATCTGAATGGTAACAGATTAATAAAAGAGGAGGTGCAATGTGACCTGGGTGTCATGGTACATCAGTCATTGAAGTTGGGCATGCAGGTACACCAGGCAGTAAAGAAAGCAAGTGGCATGTTGGCCTTCAAAGCAAGGGGATTTGAGTTCAGGAGCAGGGAGGTCTTACTGCAGTTGTACAGGGCCTTGGTGAGACCACACCTTGAGTATTGTGTGCAGTTTTGGTCTCCTAATCTGAGGAAGGACAATCTTGCTATTGAGGGAGTGCAGCGAAGGTTCACCAGACTGATTCCCGGGACTGACAGGACTGACATATGAAGAAAGACTGGATCGACTAGGCTTATATTCACTGGAATTTAGAAGAATGAGAGGAGATCTCATAGAAACATATAACATTCTGACGGGATTGGACAGATTAAATGCGGGAAGAATGTTCCCGATGTTGGGGAAGTCTAGAACCATGGGTCACAGTCTAAGGATAAGGGGGAAGCCATTTAGGACCGAGATGAGGAGAAACATCTTCATTCAGAGAATTGTGAACCTGTGGAATTCTCTACCACCAGGAAGTTGTTGAGGCCAGTTCATTAGATATATTCAAAAGGGAGTTAGGTGTGGCCCTTACGGCTAAAGGGATCAAGGGGTATGGAGAGAAAGCAGGAATGGGGTACTGAAGTTGCATGATCAGCCATGATCTTATTGAATGGTGGTGCAGGCTCGAAGAGCCGAATGGCCTACTCCTGCACCTATTTTCTATGTTTCTATGTTTTCCCTTCACAGATCCATTGGCGCTGCTCCCAGCATGGTCCAGGGGCTGTGTGTCGGGCCCCGAGCTTGGCTGTGGCACACGGTAACACCATGGGATTTGACAGGAGGGGCCGTGGGCTGCACTGGGGTCAGATGGGAGGGGCGCTTTGCCATAACAGTTAAATATTTAGGATTCTTTCAGGCTGGAGTAGAGACAACTCTTTTGGAGTAAAACATAATTAACATTAAATCAAGTGCCCCCTAATCTGGGGAACACTCCAGCCACTTTTCAACTGCCCTTTTTTTGTTTTTTTTTGTGTTTTTAAAAAAAAAATTTTGGGGCAATAAAATCATATAATTTACAAATGCCTCCTATAAAAGGGGAGGGGGACACTCAAACCCGGCAATTAAAACAAATTAAACTTTAAAACAAATGAAATCAAATAAAAATTTTGGAGTAGAGACAACTCTTTTGGGGGGGGGGGAACAAAATAGACATTAGATCAAGTGCCCCCCGATCTGGGGGACACTCCAGACACTTAACTGCCCCTTTTTCTAATAAATGTTTTTTTGGTTTATTTGGGGGTTTTTTGTGTTTTTTTGGGGGGGCATTAAAACCATATATTTTACAAGTGCCCCCTATAAAAGGGGAGGGGGACACTCAAACCCGGCAATTAAAATAAATTAAACTTTAAAACAAATAAAATCAAATTAAAATTTTGGAGTAGAGACAAACTAGCTAGCCAGCTCTCCAGCAGTTTGCTAAATAGCCAGTTAATTAAAACTAGTTAAAACCGGTTCTTTGAACAGCTCATCTGAGCCACAAGCAGTTCAAATACCAAGGGCTGGGTGCTGGTAGTTCACAGTGCATCAGCTCCGAGTGAGAAAACAGAGTTTGGTAAGTGGCACAGTTCGGTGAAGTGGGGCCGGGAGGTGTTGCTTTGCCTTGTTTTTCCTAATTTTTTCCACAGAGTGGCGGCATACCTGAACGGGAGCAGACCAAGGCCTGAGAATGGGGATAAAAGCCAGAGCAGACCACAGCTTACGGCCAGTGTGATCTCCTGGACTAGTTTTGATCGCCTGGTTGGGTCGGAGAGGAATTTTCCCAGATTTTTTCCCCAACAGGCCTGGGTTTTTAGCTGTTTTTCTGCCTCTCCCAGGGGATTGTACGGCTCTGGATGAGGAGAACTCTGATGTGTGACATGATAGATAAGTGATTGGTAGTGATTGTGGGCTAAGTTTTTCTTTTAAATTAACATATAGCATATAACTAAATACTAAAAACTAACCTTTTATATGTTTAACTAATTTAATAGAGTAAATACTTGATTAACGCTAAACTAATTAATTAAATAAAATGGGAAAACAGGAGATGTGTTGCTGCTACAGTATGTGGGAGCTTCGGGACGTTTTGGTCCAGGGCGTCTATATCTGCAGTAAGTGTCTGCGGCTCGACAAACTTCGGCTCTAGTTTGAGGAGCTGGAGTCCGAGCTACAAACATTGCGAGACATCAGGGAGGGACAAAGTTACCTGGACCTTTTGCTCCAGGAGGCAGCCACACCCTCTAGATTAAATACTTTAGAATTGACACGTGGTCAGGGACAGGAGGGTGTGACTGCGAGTGAAACAGGTACGGGGATCCAGGAGGTAGTATTTCAGGAGCCTCAGTCCCTGCACTTGTTCAGTAGATTTGAGGTTCTTGCAACCCTTGAGGACAAGTGTGCACACTGCAGGGTGGATGAGCAGACTGACCAAGGCATCGTGGTGCACAAAGCCATTCAAGTGGGGGGAGTAAAGAGGCAGGTGGTTGTTGTAGGGGACAGTATAGTTCGGGGGATAGAGGGTTCTCTGCAGCCGAGAGCGTGCATCCTGAAGGCTGTGCTACCCAGTGCCAGGAAAAAGGACATCCCCTCCGGGCTGGAGAAGAACTTGGAGTGGGAGGGGGAGGATCCAGTTGCCATGGTACATGTCGGTACCAATGGCATAGGTCGGACTAAGAAAGAGGTTCTGCTGAGAGAGTTTGAGCAGTTAGGGACTAAATTGAAAAGCAGAACCACAAAGGTAATAATCTCTGCATTATTACCTGAGCCATAAGCAAATTGGCATAGGGTCAGTAGAATCAGGGAGATGAATGCGTGGCTCAGAGGTCGGTGTGGGAGAAGTGGGTTTCGATTCGTGGGGCACTGGCATCAATACTCGGGAAAGAGAGAGCTGTTTCGTGGGGACGGACTACACCTGAACTATGCTGGGACCAGAGTTCTAGTGAACCGAATAACCAGGGAGGTAGACAGGACTTTAAACTAAATAAAGGGGTTGGCGGGGGGGGGGGGGGGGGGCGCGGAGGACGGTCGCAGTAGAGAGCAATCTAGAATGTTAAAGAGAAAAGAAAAGGAAGTAAGCAGGAAAGTGATTGTGGTAAGGATAACCAGATTATGTCAGGAAGGGACAGAATATACAAACAAAAAAGTGCACTAACAAATAGGGTCCAGGTAAGAAAAAATAACGATAAGGCAAATAGGGCTATAGTACAAAATAATGTTAAGATATCTAATAAAATGTTAAAAAGACAAATTTTAAAACATTGTATCTGAATGCACGAAGCATCTGTAATAAGGTAGACGAATTAACAGTGCAAATAGATGTAAATGGATACGATATAGTTACAATTACGGAGACCTGGTTGCAGGGTGACCAGGGTTGGGAACTGAATTTCCAAGGATATTCGATATTTAGGAAGGACAGGCAAAAAGGAAGAGGGGTTGGTATGGTGTTGTTAGTAAAGGATGAAATCAGAGCAGTAGTGAGAAAGGATATTGGCTCAGAAAATCAAGATGTAGAATCAGTCTGGGTGGAGCTAAGGAGCACCAAGGGACAGAAACACTGGTGGGAGTTGTCTATAGGCCTCCAAACTGTAGTGATAGTGTAGGAGATGGCATCAAACAGGAAATTAGAGATGCATGTAACAAGGGTACTACAGTAATCGTAGGTGACTTTAATCTACATATAGACTGGCCAAACCAAATTAGTAATAATACTGTGGCCGATGAATTCCTGGAGTGTGTATGAGATGGTTTTTTAGACCAGTATGTTGAGGAACCTACTAGGGAACAGTCTATCATAGATTAGGTATTGTGTAATGAGAAAGGATTAATTAACAGTCTTGTTGTGCTTTAGGGAAGAGTGACCATAACATGATTGAATTCTTTATTAAGATGGAAAATGAAGTAGTCCAATCCAAAACTAGGGTCCTAAATCTAAACACAGAAAACTACGAAGGTATGAGGAACGACTTGGCTATGATAGATTAGGAAGATTCATTAAAAGGCATGACGGTGGAACCAAATGTAATATTTCCAAGTTTGCTGATGACATAAAAATAGATGGGACTGTGAGTTGTGAAGAGGATGTAAAGATGCTGCAAGGCGATTTAGATAGGTTGAGTGAGTGGCAAACACATGGCAGATGCAGTATAATGTGGATAAATGTGAAGTTATCCACTTTGGTAGGAAAAACATAAAGACAAAGTATTATTTTTAAATGGTGATGGCTTGGGAAGTGTCGATGTACAGAGGGACCTGGGTGTCCTTGTACACCAGTCATTGAAAGCAAACATGCAGATGCAGCAAGCAGTTAGGAAGGCAAATGGTATGTTGGCCTTCATTGCAAGAGGATTTGAGTACAGGAGCAGGGATGTCTTACTGTAGTTATACAGGGCCTTGGTGAGACCACACCTGGAGTATTGTGTGCAGTTTTGGTCTCCTTACCTAAGAAAGGACATTGTTAACCTGTGGCATTCCATGCCGCAGAGAGTTGTTGATGCCAGTTCAATGGATATATTCAAGAGGGAGTTAGATATGGCCCTTACAGCTAAGGGGATCAAGGGGTATGGAGAGAAAGCAGGAAAGGGGTATTGAGGGAATGATCAGCCATGATCTTATTGAATGGTGGTGCAGGCTCGAAGGGCCGAATGGCCTATTACTGCTCCTATTTTCAATGTTTCCATGAATGGCAGGAGCCTGGGAAATGGGTCTCATCCTTTAAAGAAGGTTGTGCCTGGAAGTTGCCTGTGTTGGGAGGGACTGCTCATGCAGAGGGATCATTTAAAGGCTGATCATTAGACTAAAGGCAAGGCACAATCTTTAACAATTACATATAATGGAAGCAGAGTACAATTTAAACAGCATGAACAGCCTTCAGGCAAAAGCAATGGACGTATCAGGAACCAGGAACACTAAAAGCAGCTTCAAAATTAGCAGCTGTGCAGAAGCAGCGGTTCTGGAAAAATCGGTCAATCCAGTGACAGAGAATGTCCCATCGCCCCCCCAATGACAGGAAATGTCCCATCGCCCCCCCCCCACCCCAGTGACAGGGAATGTCCCATCGCCCCCCCTCCCCCCCCCAGTGACAGGGAATGTCCCATCGCCCCCCCCTCCCCCCCAGTGACAGGGAATGTCCCATCGCCCCCCACCCCCCCCCCGTGACAGGGAATGTCCCATCGCCCCCCACCCCCCCCCCCCCAGTGACAGGGAATGTCCCATCGCCCCCCCCCCCCCTCCAGTGACAGGGAATGTCCCATCGCCCCCTCTCTCCCAGTGACAGGGAATGTCCCATCGCCCCCCCCTCAGTGACAGGGAATGTCCCATCGCCCCCCCCAGTTACAGGGAATGTCCCATCGCCCCCCCAGTGACAGGGAATGTCCCATCGCCCCCCCCCCCCAGTGACAGGGAATGTCCCATCGCCCCCTCTCTCCCAGTGACAGGGAATGTCCCATCGCCCCCCCCTCAGTGACAGGGAATGTCCCATCGCCCCCCACCGCGTAGTGTAAGGGAATGTCCCATCGCCCCCCCCAGTTACAGGGAATGTCCCATCGCCCCCCCAGTGACAGGGAATGTCCCATCGCCCCCCCTCCCCCGCCGGAGGGTGAGCCCCAGGCCCCCGGGAGGGAGGGTGGGTGTGTCCCAGGCCCCCGGGAGGGAGGGTGAGCCCCAGGCCCCCGGACCCCCGGCAGGGAGGGTGTGCCCCAGGCCCCCGGAAGGGAGGGTGAGCCCCGGACCCCTGGGAGGGAGAGTGAGCCCCAGATCCCCCAGGAGGGAGGGTGAGTCCCAGGCCTCCCGGGAGGGAGGGTGAGCCCCAGGCCCCCGGACCCCTGGGAGGGAGGGTGGGTGTGCCCCAGGCCCCCGGGAGGGAGGGTGAGCCCCAGGCCCCCGGGAGGGAGGGTGAGCCCCGGACCCCCGGGAGGGAGGGTGAGCCCCAGGCCCCCGGACCTCCGGCAGGGAGGGCGTGCCCCAGGCCCCTGGACCCCCGGGAGGGAGGGTGAGCCCCGGACCCCCGGGAGGGAGGGTGAGCCCCAGGCCCCCCGGGAGGGAGGGTGAGCCCCAGGCCCCTGGACCCCCGGGAGGGAGGGTAAGCCCCGGACCCCCGGGAGGGAGGGTGAGCCCCAGGCCCCTGGACCCCGGGAGGGAGGGTGAGCCCCAGGCCCGTTCCTGGCCGGACGCGGGAAGTTGTGCAGCCGTCCCGACTGTCGGGTCAACAATTACCGCCACATTTATAGCATTGATGGTGCTGGGCCAGGCTGGGCGCGTCCCTCGGCTGTAAATAGCAACAATAATTAACATTAATCAGCATTAATCACCATCCGCTCATCCCACAGACAGGGACAGGCACACACAGAGGCCGGGGCCGGGCAGGGACACTTGACTTTCTCCATCCAAGCCCCGACACTGCGGCCGGCCAGCGGGGCTGTCACTGCGGGACACCAGCAGCACCAGGGTGAGCCGGAGGTAAGGGTCACTCACAGGGGCATGGGGACAGGAGCAGGTCTGTCATTCACTGACACCCTGGGCTTGCCGGGACACTGCCGGGGCACTGTGAGCACCCGAGCATTCAGACCCTCCCTGTGGGGCTTCACTTTCTATCAACACTTTTGTTATAAAGTTTTGGAGATGGGTGAAAAGGCTGTTTGACAGTCCGGAGTCATCCAATCGGGGAACGGAGAGTGTGTTTGCGGTGGGGGAGGAGTGTGAGGGGGGAGTGTATGTGGGAGGGGGTGTCGCGGAAAGGGGGTGTGGGGTGGGAGGGGAGTCGGGGAGGGAGGTATGGGTGTGGGGTGGGAGGTGAAGTCAGGGAGGGGGGTATAGGGTGGGAGGGGATGTGGGATGGGAGGGGGGGATGTGGGATGGGAAGGGGGGTTGGGGTGGGAGGGGGGTCGGGAGAGGCGTGGTGTGGGTGTGGGGTGGGAGGGGGGTATGGGTGGTGGGTGGGGAGTGTGTGTGTGGGAGGGAGGAGTGAGGGGGAAGGGGGGGAGTGGGCGTGAGGAAAGAGGGGGGAGTGCGGGAAGGTGGGGGGGGGGGGTCGGGGAGTGCGGGGGATTGGGATTGTGAGGGTGGGGGCGTCAGCTGACCAATAGTGGGAGGTTGGGTCAGGGTGGTTGTGGTGAGAGGTCACATGATGAAACCTCCTGGAATAGGACCAACCAGAGTTTGTTAGTCTACCTGTACCTCCACCCCAGTTATCGACCTACTGGAGGGAGCGAGGGGGAAGAGCCCTCTAAACCATCGGACGGAGGGACATAGGAATGGTTTGGTGCTGTCTCTTTTCAATATGTTCATAATACGCAGGCGGGAGCGAAATCCGCAGGCAGCATGTCTCCCGAGATATCCCCTTGCCGCGACTGACCTCCCCAAAGGTCAGGGGTTGTGTTGGGCTAGGGTGGGTCAGGGTGCTCCTGCAATGTCTGTCCCACCAATGTCTGGTGTAAGTGCCCTGGGCTGGGAGGGGGCATGTGTGTCAGTATTACTTCCACCCTGAGCCTCCATTATAGTGGGGACCTGCTTTGTAACAGTGGGACATAATATTGCAGGGCACATGGGTTGTTCAATATGTCTCTGTAATGTGTGCTCACAGGTTGGTAGAGCTGATGAGTTGAGAGTGGCTTCGCCAGTCATGTGATGTCACAAGACTCAATAAAACCCCAGCTGGTTGGGTTCGGGGGATCCACAATGAAGTATGCAGCTGTGAGCTGATGAATGAACTGGTAATGTGTGGTGTGATTGTTAAATCTTTGCTAATAAACCAACTCGTTCTATTAGCAATGTGTTGCTATGAATTCTTAAGCAATGAACCCATGAGGCAAATACATTACAGGCTCCTTTCACCAGAAGTACCCTTGCCGGGAACACCAGGCACCCATTGCCGGGAACACCGACAGTCCCTTGCCGGGAACACCGGGCACCCATTGCTGGGAACACCAGCAGTCCCTTGCCGGGAACACCGGCAGTTCCTTTGAGGGCTAAGGCTGCAGTAACATCTGACGTAGGGTTAAAATGGGCCTTGTAAACACAGAAACACAGAAATTTACAGCGCAGAAGGAGGCCATTTCGGCCCATTGTGTCCGCGCCGGTTGACAAAGAGCCAAACGGCCCTTGCTCAGCAGCCCTGAAGGTTACATATAAACCTATGAACAATGGTGGAAAGGTAAAGAGCAACCGGGCCAACCAGTCCGCCCCACACAACTGCCACACACCCTGCACCGCAACCTTCTACACTCCACCGGAGTCATGTGATTTCTTGGGAGATGCAAAAAACCAGATAAAAACCCAGGTCCATTGAGGAAAAAAATCTGGGAAAATTGCTCTCCGACCCATCCAGGTGATCAAAAATAGTCCAGGAGATCACTCTGGCCGTATTCGATTCCGTGCAGTACTTACCATCGTATCTGCACCAGCCAACAAGAGGTTACACCGACCTGTGTGAGAACACCACCGCAGGTCGGGGCTATAAATAGAGCTGGAACGCCAGGCCCTGGAACATTGTGGGTGAAGGTGTGGTGAATGAGGGTACGGGTCCCAGAAGAGGCGAGGGCCCAGGGGCAGCATGGGCCAGCCCACACTGCGATATGTGTGCGCATTAGGTCCGTGCGGCAGAGCAGATCTCCAGTTGTCCTGGTTAACCCTTGCCACTGGACCAAGACCTAGCTCTGTCAAGCCCGTGTGGTGGCTGGTGTGCAACGGTCACCACACGTTAAAAAAATCCACTCACAGGCATCTTCCACCCCCTCAATTGGAGTTCAGGACTGGAACATCGGGTCCTTTATTGAAACATCTGCGAACTCTCGCGGAAGCAAGTCATTCTCGTTCGAGGGACCGCCTATGATGATGATGATGATCCAGTCTAATCCCACTTAACGACTCTAGGTCCGTAACGCTGCAGGTTATGGCACATTAAGTGCCCATCCAAGCATCTTTTAAATGTGGTGAGTGTTTCTGCATCCACCACCCTTCCAGGCAGTGAGTTCCAGACCCCCGCAACCCTCTGCGTAAAGAAGCTCCCCCTCTCCACCAACCACCTTAAAACTATGTCCCCTCGTAATTGACCCCTCTACCAATGGAAATAGGCCCTTGCTATCCACTATATCTAGGCCCCTCAAACTTTTGTACATCTCAATGAGGTCTCCTCTCAGCCTTCTCTGTTCCAATGAGAATAAACCCAGCCTATCCAATCTGTCCTCATAACTAAGATGCTCCATTCCAGGCAGCATCCTCTCGAGTGCAATCATGTCCTTCCTATAATACAGCGACCAGAACTGCACGCTGTGGCCTAACCAGAGTATTATACAATTTAAGCATAACCTCCCTGCTCTTGTATTCTATGCCTCGGCCAATAAAGACAAGCATTCCATATGCCTTCTTAACCACCTTATCCACCTGGCCTGCTACTTTCAGGGGATCTGTGGACCAATGATGGAGCTTTGGAGGTGTGGCCTATTCAGTTGGAGCTGTGCTGTGGTGAGAGAAGGAGCTTGCTGCTAAAGCTCCTGTCTGGAAGGCCGAGAGTGAGCCCTGAGACCAGCCCAGGAAGAGGAGGAAGGGGCTGGCTTACTACAATTCAACGTCCAGAGGGAGAGGAGGAGAGCAGAGAATTTATCAACTTATTACTACTTCAGAGAGTTGGAGAGAGGGGGAAAAGAACAATCTGAGAAAACACCATCCAGTGTGGAAGGAGGGAGAGCCATTTCTACAATCTTCGACAGGTGGGTGTGTTTTGGTGCATTCCCCGAAAGACTTTGTTGTATCGGTGGGGGGAGGAAAGAAGACCATCTCGAGGGCCGGAACATCGCGGTGGGTGTATGTGTGTGGAAGTGTGTGTGGGGGTCTTGCTTACAGCTAGGCCCCACACACCACTGAAGCACCCCTCCCCCATTGCCTAGCCTGGGATAGCTGGAGCTACCTGGCTGAAGAATTACTAATCACCCTATTTAACATCGTTGGGAGTGTGTGCCTAGGTGGCTCCAGCTGCCCCAGGTGAAGACATCTCTCCCCACCCGAAGACCATCGACAAGGACTGTGTCTTGTTTTTTTTCCATCATCTGGGGAGTGTACCCCAGAAAAACGCCCACCCATCGCTGTGAGGGGAGACCTGCCCTCGCAGCTTCGCTCTTTCCCACGCCCCTCTCTCTCTCTCTGTCACTCTCTCTGTCTCTCCCCTCTCTGAGAGCCCCTTTCCTCCTTAAATTAAAGTTAATTAAGACAACTGAGCAGAGGGAGCAAGGCCCCTCCCCATTCGTTAACTAGGGGAGAGGTGTGCCCCATTAAGAGCTCCCTCTGCTCAAAACACCAACGAGGCCAATTAAAGACCATTAAGGCCTGTGACTTTGGGGTGGGTGTAACCCTTAAAGGGACCCCGTGATGGCGATCCCATCCACACCGGTGGCAGGGCCAGCTAAGACGTACGCGCAGGCGGCGTCCACATCCATGGCGCCTCCTGCGCCTCCTGCTGCCCTGCCACCATTTAGACTTATAACAAAAAAACACGGGGTCAAGAGCTACACTCACCCCACAATGAGCATCGAGGAGTGCGTGCGGGCGATGGCTGGGGTAGTTGGCCCCTCGGCCATTGTCGCGGCCTCCAAGATGTCTGGGAAGGCTGTATTCTTCCTGGGGTCGGAGCGGGCGGTGTCCCTGGCCCTCGAAAAGGGGCTCACGGTGGGCGGGACGTTCCTGCCGGTGGACCCTCTCGAGGCCACCGCGCAGAGGGTCATCATTTCTAACGTCCCGCCCTTTGTTCCCGCTGGGCTCCTCCTCCCTCACCTACACCAACTGGGGGAGGTAAGGTCGGGGATCAACCCCATACCGCTCGGCCTCAGGGAGAGCAGCCTGCGCCACGTGTTCTCCTTCCGCCGCCAGCTCTTTGTCCGGCTGGCGCGGGAGGAGTCGACGGAGGGAAGTTTTAATGTGGTGCACGAGGGGACTGCCTACCGCGTCTTTTGGACGTCGGACGGCGTGCGGTGCCATGCCTGCAGGGAGGTGGGGCACGTTCGCAAGAACTGCCCCGCCTCCAGGGCCGCCAAACCACCGAAGGCGGCCAAGGCTGGCGCCGCCGCCACCCCTCCCCCTATTTGCGTCTGCATGCCGGGAGCTGTAGGTGCGCGGGCATCGTCGGGGGCCTTTGTTTTCACGGCCTCCGGCGGGGGGGAGGGAGAACGTCCGATCGGAAAGAAGGCGCGGAGGAAGGCGAAACATCTCGAGGCGGGTCCCCTCAGTGCGGCAGAAAGTTTGACCACCGCGCTCAGCCCAACCCCGTCACCGACGAGCGCGGGGTGCCCTGAGCCCGTGCCCGAGCCCTTGACCAATATCACAGAGGGGCTCGGGCAAGAAAAGAAAAAGGGGGGGTGGAGCGGGATGCCTCGGCAGACATGGAGGTCTCCCTGCCTCCGCGCACCCCCAGGAACAAAAGGAGGTGCTGCTCCAATGAGGCGGAGGCGGAACAACATCCCTCCGCGGAGGAGTCGGTGCCCTCTGCGTGTCCCGTGTCCCCAACCAGCGCCCCCAAACTGCGCTGTAGGCGAGAGAAGTCTGTCCCCGGGGAGGGTGAGACAGTCGAGGCTGCCCAGCCTCTGCCTCCCGGGGATGGCGTGGAAGATCTGCCTGTCGTGGGGGGCGTGGGGCCAGCGGAGGAATACGATGCCGCCGGGTTGAGTGTCCCGGGGACTGAGACGGGCGGGGCCGAAAAGGCCGAACCTGAGCCCGCCCAGCCAATATCCAACTTCCCCCGGGATTTGCTCGACTCGGCAGAAACTGAAAATGTTAATAATTTTACAGAACATCCACACGCTGGGCCGGGGGGTGGCGGCGGGGAGGGGGAAGAACAGCAACCCTCGCCCCCTACTTTGGAGCTGGGGTACTTGGAGGACCTGGAACATTTCTTTGACCAGGTCTCTCCGCGTTCCCCGGCTCCTGGGGCGGAGGAGGAACCCCTTCCGCTGTCGCTTCCTGGCCCAGCACCGCTTTTAAAAGAGCACAGTGGGGACTCCTCTGCCGACGATCAGGGCAGAGCCAGGGTCGGATGGAGCGGCCGGGCCGTTTGCCGTACCTCGTGCGGTCGACGGGCCGGCTGCTGGCGGTGACCTCCCGGAGGGGGACGGGGACTCGTTGGGGGACGAGGGAGAAGATCTCGAGTCCATCGCCAGTGAGGCGGTGGATCTCCTCGTGCCCGCCGCTGAGTCCCCCCTCATTCCTGCAAAGGAACTCTGGGACTTTTTGGTCCAGAGCCAGGGTCGCCGCAACCGAACCCATCTGGCCCTGGAAAGATGGTCCGAGCCGGGGCTGCTCGTCGCATCCGTCCGCGCCACCGCTAAACCATGGCCGCGGGCGGGCCCTTATCAAAGGCGCATGGCCTTGAGCTGCGCCGGCTCAAAAGGTTCCTCGCTGGGCTGCTGAAGGAGTGGAGGTCAACAAACGACTCCACTCCCGCCCCCCCCCACAATAGGTTAGGTAGAGGTGTTGATTTCTGGATTCTTTTACCTCAATCTGGTTCAGCAAAATTACTGAAACGAATACCGTTTGTGCTTTAAACAAAGCAAGCTTTTATTTAAAAAGCAAATCCCGATCGGGGACTTTATCAGACAGAGGGAATGCAATTCTGTTCGAATGCACCCACTTCCTACGGACAAAGTGACGTTACATTGTAAAGGGACGATGGTTATACATTTTCGGCAAAAGATAACAAGATAGGGCTAGAGTGACATCCTAGTTCAGCCTATCCCTTTTGATCCCTCTTTCCCTTTGTCCACTCATAAGCCGACCTAAGTATGGTCTGATTTTAAACAAAGACCTTCTGTTAATGTTTCAGGTTAATAACATGATTTAATAAGACCTTGAGGTTTTTCTGCAAGCTGTGGGTTTTGTTTCAATATGTGTTAGTGTTGTAACATTTCGCAGTCTTGAGTCTGAGATGTCATGGCTATTCCTCCATGAATTCTTTGTTAGCTTATACTGTTCCTATACAATTCCCACGTTCTCAACTTCAATGTCTCTATACATTTTTAAACATTCACAGAGGTTGCACTATGCTTTTGCCATGAAGATAACCATAGCCAGCCTCAACATCAACGGCGGCAGAGAGGCCAACCGTAGATTTAACAATTTTTCGCTCCTGCGGGAGGGGAAATATGCGGTGTGCTTCCTGCAAGAAACCCACACCGTTCCGGGAGACGAAGCCACGTGGTCCTGGAATGGCAAGGAGAGGTCCGCATGAGCCACCTCACTACCACTTCTTGTGGGGTGGCCATCTTGTTGGCCCCGCATTTTCAGCCGGAGATCTTGGGGGTCGAGGAGCCCGTGCCAGGCCGCTTGCTGCACGTGACGGTTCGCCTGGGGGACGTGCCGCTCCATCTCGTGAACGTGTACGCCCCTCAGCCCGGCCCGCAGCAAACGCGCTTCTTCGAAGAAGTGTCCGCTCTTCTTGGCTCCGTCGACGTCGGCGACTGCATTGTCCTCGGGGGGGATTTTAACTGCACCCTCGAGGCGAGGGACCGCTCCGGTGCCCCGCAGAGCATGACGGCGATGGAGAAGTTGAGGGACCTGGTCGGGTCCTTCGACTTGGTGGACGTCTGGCGAAATCTCCATCCCGACTCCAGCGCCTTTACTTGGATGAGGCCTGGAGTAGGATGGTCCAGAGTCAACCGCCTTTACATGTCTCGGGCGTACGTTTCCTGCGTCCCAGCGGCCTCCATGCGACCGGTGCCGTGTTCGGACCACCACCTGGTGTGGGCGGAGCTCGCTTCGCTCCGCGCGAGGACGGGGTCCGCGTACTGGCATTTTAACAACCTGCTGCTGGAGGACGTGCGGTTCCAGGATTTGTTCCGTCGTTTCTGGGCCGACTGGAGAAGGAAGCGGGGGGGCTTCCCCTCCTTGAGGCTATGGTGGGACGTGGGCAAGGCTCACGTCCGCGTCTTCAAGAGGCGGGCGACCAGGGTCGGGCGCCTAGAAAAAGAGGGGCTCGACCTGGAGTCCCGTCTCAGTCAAGTCGTTGAGGACCCGGCCCTGCGGATGGTGTACGAAGCGAAGAAGGCCGCGCTGAAGGACCTGCAGCTCGTCGGGTCCCGAGACGCGTTCGTGAGGTCGCGGATCGGGTTCCTGCGGGATCTGGACCGCGGCTCCCCCTTCTTCTACCCGCTGGAAAAAAGACAGAGTGTCCGTAAGCAGCTCTTGACGCTGCTGGCCGACGACGGCTCTCTCGTCTCGGATCCGGAGGGCGTCAACAACAGGGCCCGTGAATATTACGGGGCTCTGTTCTCTCTGGAGCCGTCCAGTGAGGAAGCGCGTAGAGTTTTGTGGGAGGACCTGCCGAAGGTCAGCCCGGAGGGCGCCGAAAATCTGGAAGCTCCGCTAAGCCTGGCGGAGCTGACCGGCGCCCTCGACCGGCTCTCGAGGGGAAAAGCACCGGGGCTGGACGGGCTGACCGTGGAGTTCCACAGGGCGTTCTGGGACGTCCTGGGGGGCGACTACGCGCGGGTCCTGGGGGAAAGTCTGGCGACCGGGGAGATGCCCTTCTCTTGGCGCAGGGCAGTCATCGTCCTGCTGCCTAAGAAGGGCGATCTCCGCCTCCTTAAGAACTGGCGCCCGGTCTCCCTCCTCAGCACGGACTACAAAATCTTCGCCAGGGCGATGTCTGCTCGCCTTGGCGCCTTGCTGGACCACATGATCCACCCCGACCAGTCCTACACGGTCCCGGGCCGGATAATCTACGATAACATCCATCTGGTCCAGGACCTCATCCATCATTCCCAGGAGGCTGGTCTGTCGGTCGCCTTCCTATCTCTTGACCAAGAGAAGGCGTTCGACAGGATGGATCACGACTATCTGTTCGGAACTCTGCGCGCTTCCGGGTTCGGGATGCATTTCGGCGCCCGGATCCGACTTTTGTACGCCGCCGCAGAGTGTCTGATAAAGGTTAACGGGTCCTTGATGGCGCCCCTTCGCTTTGGGAGAGGGGTGCGCCAGGGATGCCCCATGTCCGGCCAGTTATATGCCATCTGCGTGGAGCCTTTCCTGCGCCTCCTGCGGACGAGGTTGACGGGACTGGCTCTGCAAGGGCCGGGCGTGGAGGTCGTCCTCTCGGCTTACGCCGATGACGTGCTCCTCGCGGTAGAGGATCCCGCTGACCTGCGGAGGATGCGTGAGTGCCAGGAGATTTACTCGGCGGCATCCTCCGCCAGGATCAACTGGGAGAAATGTTCCGGACTCCTGGTGGGTCAGTGGCGGGTGGACTCCCTTCCGGAGGAGCTCAGGCCTTTTGCCTGGAGCACGACCCATCTCCTCTATCTGGGAGTCTACCTTAGCCCCGACGAGGAAGCCTGGCCAGCGAACTGGCAAGAGCTGGAGGCCAAGGTCGCCGCTTGCCTAGGGCGCTGGACAGGACTGCTCCGAGTGCTGTCCTACAGGGGTCGAGCGCTAGTCATAAACCAGCTGGTGGCTGCCATGTTGTGGTACCGGCTGGTCACTTTGACCCCTCCCCCTGCGGAAGAAGCTGGTGGACTTCTTCTGGAACAACAGGAAGCACTGGGTCTCTGCCGCGGTCTTGAGGCTCCCGCTTGGGGAGGGCGGTCAGTCGTTGGTGTGCGTCAGCACCCAGCTCGCAACTTTCCGTCTTCAGACCCTGCAGAGATACTTTTACGTCGAGCCCCCTCCTAGGTGGCGTGCTCTGGCGACGTATTTCTTCCGCCAGCAGCACGGCCTCAACTATGACACGCAGCTCCTGTTTGTGAGCTTGGGGGGCGTCAGGACTGCCTTCCAGGAGCTGCCTGTCTTTTACAAGGAACTCACCAGGGTCTGGAACAAAGTCTCCACCAAGCGCAGCTCTCCACCGGCTGGAGTGGCGGCTGTCCTGCAGGAGCCGCTGCTCGGGAATCCGTGCCTCCACGGCCGAGGTACGGACTAGAGGGCTGTGGCTGGTGAGGTGACCAGGGTCAGGGACCTGCTCGATGGCGGAGGAGCGGGCTGGATGGCGCCAGACACGCTGGCGCAGCGCCTAAATTCTGCCAACGTCCGCCGCGCGGCCGATGCCATCGAGTTGCTAAAAACAGCTCTGGGCCCCAACTCCATTAGGTGCATCGAGGAGACTCAAGCACGTGGGAAAATCCCGTCTTAACTGACCCCTGTCCAGACGGAATTCCTCATCGGCGCCAAACCCCGGAACCTCCCTTGGGAGCCGGCGCCTCACAACTTGAGCCGCCTCGAGGAAATCCCCTCCGTGCCTTTCAGTTCCGCGCGGAGGGGTTTCCTGTACGGGCTGCTCCTGCACACTCTCAACTTTGCCATCCTCGCCTGCCGTCCGGACACGCTATGGCGTACCATCTTGCCGTCCGGAGGAGGCGGGCGTCCCCGATGGAGGGCACTCTACGCGGGAGTCCTCCCAATATTTATCGGGGACTTGGCCTGGAGGGTGGTGCACGGAGCAGTGCAATAAATTTTTAAGTCGGTTCACGGGCTCCCAGGCCGCCTGCAATTTCTGCGGTCTGGAAGAGTCCGTGTTCCATGTTTTTATTGAATGCACGAGGTTGCAGCCCCTGTTTTATTATTTAAAGGGGTTGCTCCTGAAATTCTGGTTGCACTTCAGTCCCACACTCCTGATCTTTGGGCATCCTGTGCGGAGGGGAGCGGGTAGGTCCGAGGGCCTCCTCGTAGGACTGCTTCTGGGCATGGCCAAGGGTGCCATCAGCCGGTCCAGGCAGCGGGCGGTCGAGGGGGTCGTTCAACCTGACTGCCTGCCTCTCTTCCGCGCGTACATCTGCGCCAGGGTGTCCTTGGAGATGGAGCACGCGATGTCCACCGGTACGCTCGCGGCCTTCCGCGACAGGTGGGCATCGGAGGGACTGGAGTGCATCATCACGCCCGGCAACCAAATTTTAATTTGATTTTATGTTTTAAAGTTTAATTTGTTTGAATTGCCGGTGTTTTTTAGTGTTCCCCTCCCCTTTTGTAGGGGGCACTTGGAGGAAAAAAAAAATATATATATATGATTTTAGTGCAAAAAACCCCCAACAACCCACAAAAAAAGGGCCTTGTAAATGTTTGGTGTGCCCCCCAGATCGGGGGGACACGATTTAAGGATTAATGTTTCAGTTTCCTCCCAAAAGAGTTCTGTGGACAAGCACTCCAAGATTCCTTTGTTCATCTACATTATTAAGTGGCCTACCAGTTAATGTGTATACCCTTTCCTTATTAGCCCTCCCCAAGTGCATTACCTCACATTTCTCTGAATTAAATTCCATTTGCCACTGCTCTGCCCACCTGACCAGTAGATTGATATCCTCCTGCAGAAATTATACATTCATGCCGTTTGTCCCAATCAGCTCAGGTTTATCATCCAGCCGAGCCCTAATTCTAATCCACGTCTGTATGTTACTGACAGGTTCTGAATTTAAATTTGAATGGTCACTTATTCGAAATCCAGGGACACAATACTTTAGGCGCTAAAGGGGTAAAGGGATGGCCAAGTTTGGGTCTTAAGCTGAAAGGTCGGTTTATCTCGGAATTAGCGAAGGTGCCATCTTGGTAAAGGAGTTGAAGCCAGCGCTAGGAATGGCCGCCCAGAGGATCGTTACGGGGCTGATTACCTGCGAGCGCTCATTAAACAGGCCACGTGGCGGCTGGCACTTGTGCTAACGGCCTCTTCTAACAGCGACCCGTTGACTGGGAGTAAACACGGCGTTGATGTCGATTTCAAGTGCTATTTAAAGGGATACTCACCATTTAAAGGGACGCTCACCATTTCATGCTCATTGCTGCTGGAGCTGTGTAGAGAACCTCTGAAACACATCGGGGACTGTCTGGGACACATGGTCAAGACTTCACCAACACTCTAGCAATAGTTATTCCAGAAATTCTCTGAGGACTTCCACCTAAAAAGAGTAAGTGCTGTGCTACTCCACCTTATTGGGTACCTTATAGGAGTCATTGCTGGGGCCACAGGGGATCAGTGTAAATAGTTGATGCCCCAACAATCTATGTGAATGACTTGGATGAGGGGACCGAGTGTAATGTAGCCAAATTTGCTGATGAATCAAAGATGGTTGGGAAAGCAAATTGTGGGGAGGACGCTCTACAAAGGGATACAGACAGGCTAAGTGAAACGGCAAAAATCTGGCATTTGGAGTTTAATGTGGGAAAATGTGTGGTAAAATAAAAAAGCAAATGATTATTTAAATGGGGAGAGATTACAAAATGCTGAGGTACAGTGGGATCTGGGGGCTCTTGTACATGAAACACAAAATGATAGAAACATAGAAAATAGGTGCAGGAGTAGGCCATTTGGCCCTTCAAGCCTGCACCGCCATTCAATGAGTTCATGACTGAACATGCAACTTCAGTACCCCATTCAGTACACCAAAGGGCAAAAAACGTTAGTGGGAGTTGTGTACAGACCTCCAAACAGGAGTAGTGATGTTGGGGAGGGCATTAAACATGAAATTAGGGGTGCGTGCAATAAAGGTGCAGCAGTTATAATGGGTGACTTTAATATGCACATAGATTGGGTTAACCAAACTGGAAGCAATACGGTGGAGGAGGATTTCCTGGAGTGCATAAGGGATGGTTTTTTAGACCAATATTTCGAGGAACCAACTAGGGGGGGCAGGCCATCTTGGACTGGGTGTTGTGTAATGAGAGAGGATTAATTAGCAATCTTGTTGTGCGAGGCCCCTTGGGGAAGAGTGACCATAATATGGTGGAATTCTGCATTAGGATGGAGAATGAAACAGTTAATTCAGAGACCATGGTCCAGAACTTAAAGAAGGGTAACTTTGAAGGTATGAGGCGTGAATTGGCTAGGATAGATTGGCGAATGATACTTAAGGGGTTGACTGAGGATGGGCAATGGCAGACATTTAGAGACCGCATGGATGAATTACAACAATTGTACATTCCTGTCTGGCATAAAAATAAAAAAGGGAAGGTGGCTCAACCGTGGCTATCAAGGGAAATCAGGGATAGTATTAAAGCCAAGGAAGTGGCATACAAATTGGCCAGAAATAGCAGCGAATCCGGGGACTGGAGAAATTTAGAACTCAGCAGAGGAGGACAAAGGGTTTGATTAGGGCAGGGAAAATGGAGTACGAGAAGAAGCTTGCAGGGAACATTAAGACGGATTGCAAAAGTTTCTATAGATATGTAAAGAGAAAAAGGTTAGTGAAGACAAACGTAGGTCCCCTGCAGTCACAATCAGGGGAAGTCATAACGGGGAACAAAGAAATGGCAGACCAATTGAACAAGTACTTTGGTTCGGTATTCACTGAGGAGGACACAAACAACCTTCCGGATATAAAAGGAGTCAGAGTGTCTAGTAAGGAGGAGGAACTGAGAGAAATCCTTATTAGTTGGGAAATTGTGTTGGGGAAATTGATGGGATTGAAGGCCGATAAATCCTCAGGGCCTGATGGACTGCATCCCAGAGTACTTAAGGAGGTGGCCTTGGAAATAGTGGATGCATTGACAGTCATTTTCCAACATTCCATTGACTCTGGATCAGTTCCTATGGAGTGGAGGGTAGCCAATTTAACACCACTTTTTAAAAAAGGAGGGAGAGAGATAACAGGGAATTATAGACCGGTCAGCCTGACATCGGTAGTGGGTAAAATGATGGAATCAATTATTAAGGATGTCATAGCAGTGCATTTGGAAAGAGGTGATATGATAGGTCCAAGTCAGCATGGATTTGTGAAAGGGAAATCATGCTTGACAAATCTTCTGGAATTTTTTGAGGATGTTTCCAGTAGAGTGGACAAGGGAGAACCAGTTGATGTGGTATATTTGGACTTTCAGAAGGCTTTCGACAAGGTCCCACACAAGAGATTAATGTGCAAAGTTAAAGCACATGGGATTGGGGGTAGTGTGCTGACATGGATTGAGAACTGGTTGCCAGACAGGAAGCAAAGAGTAGGAGTAAATGGAGACTTTTCAGAATGACAGGCAGTGACTAGTGGGGTAACGCAAGGTTCTGTGCTGGGGCCCCAGCTGTTTACACTCTACATTAATGATTTAGACGAGGGGATTAAATGTAGTATCTCCAAATTTGCGGATGACACTAAGTTGGGTGGCAGTGTGAGCTGCGAGGAGGATGCTATGAGGCTGCAGAGTGACTTGGATAGGTTAGGTGAGTGGGCAAATGCATGGCAGATGAAGTATAATGTGGATAAATGTGAGGTTATCCACTTTGGTGGTAAAAACAGAGAGACAGACTATTATCTGAATGGTGACAGATTAGGAAAAGGGGAGGTGCAAAGAGACCTGGGTGTCATGGTACATCGGTCATTGAAGGTTGGCATGCAGGTACAGCAGGCGGTTAAGAAAGCAAATGGCATGTTGGCCTTCATAGCGAGGGGATTTGAGTACAGGGGCAGGGAGGTGTTGCTACAGTTGTACAGGACCTTGGTGAGGCCACACCTGGAGTATTGTGTACAGTTTTGGTCTCCTAACCTGAGGAAGGACATTCTTGCTATTGAAGGAGTGCAGCAAAGGTTCACCAGACTGATTCCCGGGATGGCGGGACTGACCTATCAAGAAAGACTGGATCAACTGGGCTTGTATTCACTGGAGTTCAGAAGAATGAGAGGGGACCTCATAGAAACATTTAAAATTCTGATGGGGTTAGACAGGTTAGATGCAGGAAGAATGTTCCCAATGTTGGGGAAGTCCAGAACCAGGGGACACAGTCTAAGGATAAGGGGTAAGCCATTTAGGACCGAGATGAGGAGGAATTTTTTCACCCAGAGAGTGGTGAACCTGTGGATTCTCTACCAAAGAAAGTTGTTGAGGCCAATTCACTAAATATATTCAAAAAGGAGTTAGATGAAGTCCTTACTACTAGGGGGATCAAGGGGTATGGTGAGAAAGCAGGAATGGGGTACTGAAGTTGCATGTTCAGCCATGAACTCATTGAATGGCGGTGCAGGCTAGAAGGGCCGAATGGCCTACTCCTGCACCTATTTTCTATGTTTCTATGTTTCCTGCCTTCTCGCCATACCCCTTGATCCCCCCAGTAGTAAGGACCACATCTAACTCCAGGTACAGCAATGTACAGCAAGCAATCAGGAAGGCAAATGGAATGTTGGCCTTTATTGCAAGGGAGATAGAGTATAAAAGCAGAGAAGTCCTGCTACAACTGTGAAACCACACCTGGAGTACTGCGTACAGTTTTGGTCTCCGCATTTAAGGAGGGATATACTTGTATTGGAGGCAGTTCAGATAAGGTTCACGAGGTTGATTCCTGACTCGACCAGCTCCAATGGGCGGGCCACATTGTTCGCATGCCCGACACAAGACTCCCAAAGCAAGTGCTCTACTTGGAACTCCTGCATGGCAAGCGAGCCCCAGGTGGGCAGAGGAAACGTTTCAAGGATACCCTCAAAGCCTCCCTGATAAAATGCAACAGCCCTAAGTGGAGGAAGAGCATCCGGGAGGGAGCTGAGCTCCTCGAGTCTCGATGCGGAGAGCATGCAGAAAACAAGCGCAGACAGCGGAAGGAGCGTGCAGCAAACCAGACTCCCCACCCACTCTTTCCTTCAACCACTGTCTGTCCCACCTGTGACAGAGACTATAATTCCCGTATTGGACTGTTCAGTCACCTGAGAACTCACTTTTAGAGTGGGAGCAAGTCTTCCTCGATTTCGAGGGACTGCTTATGATGATGATGATTGTTGTGTATGGAGAAAGAGTCAGACTGAACACTGTGAGCTCAAAGTAAAGTGTGACCGTAGTCTTTTATTGCAGGTCTCCAGAGTGCCTCTCCAACCTGTGAAGCCTCCTTAAATACCTGTGCTGCCAAGGGATTATGGGATCCCTTGGGACTCCAGGGGATGAGCCCTCTGGTGGCTGTACAGAGTAAATACAAGTATACATATATAACAACACTCCCCCGCAAAGTCAATAGTATAACTAGTTACAATGTGAGTCAATCTGGGGCCCTTCTTGCCCTGGTTGATCGTCTCGGTGTGAAAGCTGGTGTTGTTGAATCATTTGCTGGGCCCTCGCTGGGCTACAGTGCAGCTGGCCTTGCTGGGCTGCCTGGTGTGTTGGGCCCTGCAGGGCTGCTGTGGATGATGGGTTCTGCTTCGTGGTCAACCGTGGTGTCAGTTGCCACTGGTGTGTATTTTGGGGGATCAAAAAAGGTGGGGTCCAAGGTGGGTTGCTCAGGATAGTCCGTGAATCTGAGTTTGATTTGGTCCAAGTGTTTCCAGTGAATGAGTCCATTTGAAAGTTTGACCTGAAACACCCTGCTCCCCTCTTTGGCCACGACAGTGCCAGGAAGCCACTTGGGACCTTGTACGTAATTTAATACAAATACAGGATCATTGATTTCAATCTCGTGTGACACATTTGCGCTATCATGGTATGCACTTTGTTGAAGCCGCCTGCTCTCTATACCTGTTCATGTAGATCAGGGTGAACTAATGAAAGCCTTGTCTTAAGAGCTCTTTTCATGAGAAGTTAAGCAGGTGGGATCCCAGTGAGTGAGTGGGGTCTCGTGCGGTAACTAAGCAGGACTTGGGGTTGGCGAGTCTGCAGTGAGCCTTCAGTTACCATCTTCAAGCCTTGCTTGATGGTTTGCACTGACTGACCATTGGACGCTGGTTTAAATGGGGCAGATGTGACATGTTTGATCCCGTTACGGGTCATGAATTCTTTGAACTCAGCACTGGTAAAACATGGCCCGTTGTCGCTCACATCAGGTAAGTCGTGTGTGGCAAACATGTCCGGCAGGCTTTCAGTAGTGTCAGCGGACGCGCTAGCCGACATTATCTCATATTCAATCCATTTGGAGTATGTGTCTACAACCACAAGGAACATTTTACCCAAGAACGGGCCTGCATAGTCGACGTGTACCCTAGACCACGGTTTGGAGGGCCAAAACCATAAACTTAGCAGCGCCTCCCTGGGTACATTGCTGTGCATGCAGTACTCTAAGTCCGCATTGATACCGGGCCACCACATGTGGGATCTGGCTATCGCTTTCATCATTACGATGCCTGGGTAGGTACTGTCGAGGTCATTGATGAAGGTGTCTCTGCCCTTTTTGGGGACCACTACTCGATTGCCCCACAGAAGGCAGTCTGCCTTGATAGACATTTCATTTTTGCGTCGCGAGAACGGCTTTATCTCTTCCTGAATTTCCACTGGGATACTGGACCAGCTCCCGTGAAGCACACAGCTATCAACTAGAGATAATAAGGGGTCCTGGCTTGTCCAGGTTTTGATCTGTTGGGCTGTGACGGGTGATTGCTCACTCTCAAATGCTTCCATAACCATGGCTAGATCTGCGGGCTGCGCCATTTCCACCCCCATGGTGGGCAATGGCAGCCTACTAAGAGCATCGGCACAGTTTTCTGTGCCTAGCCTGTGGCGGATGGTGTAGTTTTATGCGGACAACGTGAGCGCCCATCTTTGGATGCGGGTCGATGCGTTGGTATTTATCCCTTTACTCTCGGAAAACAGGGATATAAGTGGCTATGGTCAGTTTCCAATTCGAATTTTAGCCTAACCAGGTATTGATGCATTTTCTTTACCCCATAGACACACGCTAATGCTTCTTTCTCAATCATGTTGTAGGCTCTCTCAGCCTTACACAGACTCCTGGATGCATAAGCAACCGGTTGCAGTTTCCTGAAATTATTAGCTTGTTGCAATACACACCCAACACCATATGACGATGCATCATCTACTAATCTGAGGAAGGATGTTCTTGCGATTGAGGAGTGCAGCAAAGGTTCACCAGACTGATTCCCGGGATGGCTGGTCTGACATATGAGGAGAGAAGGGATCTCATAGAAACATATATAATTCTGACGGGACTGGACAGGTTAGATGCAGGAAGAATGTTCCCGATGTTGGGGAAGTCCAGATGCAGGGGACACAATCTAATGATAAGGGGTAGGCCATTTAGGACTGAGATGAGGAGAAACTTCTTCACTCAGAGAGTTGTTAACCTGTGGAATTCCCTGCCGCAGAGTTGTGGATGCCAGTTCGTTGGATATATTCAAGAGGGAGTTAGATGTGGCCCTTATGGCTAAAGGGATCAAGAGGTATGGAGAGAAAGCAGGAAAGGGGAACTGAGGTGAAAGATCAGCCATGATCTTATTGAATGGTGGTGCAGGCCCGAAGGGCCAAATGGTCTACTCCTGCACCTATTTTCTATGTTTCTATGTTTCTATCACATGCTATTACCAAATGCTTACATGGATCATACAACACAAGCAATTTGTTTGAGCGTAACAATTTTCTCATTTTTACAAAGGCATTTTCTTGGCTTTTGCCCCAAACCCATTCGTCTCCTTTTCATAGTAAGACATGTAGTGGTTCTAGCAGGGTGCTGAGACCTGGTAAGAAGTTACCAAAATAGTTCAGGAGTTCCAGAAATGACCGTAGCTCAGTGGCCTCGGTGCGTTCTCGATTGCCTCTGTCTTCGCGTTGGTGGACCTGATGCCGTCCGCCGCAATCCTCCTTCCCAGGAACTCCACTTCAGGTGCCAGGAAAATGCACTTCAAGCGTTTTAACCTGAGCCCCATGTGGTTGAGTTGACTAAGACCCTCCTCCAGGTTTTGCAGAGGCTCGACTGTGTTCTGACCTGTGACCAAGATGTCATCCTGCAAGACCACGGTGTGCGGGACCGACTTCAGTAAGCTTTCCATGTTTCTCTGGAATATCGCCACCGCCGATCGGATTTCAAATGGGCATCTGTTATAATGTTGATGCAGGTGAGGGCCTTCGATGATTCCTCCAGTTCCTGTGTCATGTAGGCTGAAGTCAGAACCAGCTTCGTGAACGTCTTTCCTCCCGCCAACGTTGCAAAGAGGTCATCGGTCTTTGGTAGTGGGTATTGGTCCTGCAGGGAGAAATGATTGATAGTTACTTTGTAATCGCCACAATTCTGACGGTGCCGTCTCCCTTGAGGACTGGGACGATAGGACTGGCCCACTCGTTGAACTCGATCGGGGAAATGAAGCCCTCTCGTTGCAGCCGGTCTAGCTCGATCTCTACCCTTTCTCTCATCATGTACGGTACTGCTCTCGCCTTGTGATTGATGGGTCGCACCCCCAGATCTGCACTTTGCTCCTTGGAATTTCCTTATGCCTGGTTCGAACAGCAAAGAAAATTTGTTTAAGACCTGGGCACACAAAGTGTCATCAGCGGGCGATAGCGCTCGGACATCATCCCAGTTCCAGCGTATCTTTCCCAGCCAGCTCCTGCCGAGCAGTGTGGGACCATCGCCCGGTACCACCCAGAGTGGTAGCTTGTGCACCGCTCCATTGTAGGAGACCTTTACAGTAGCACTGCCGATTACAGGAATCAGTTCTTTCGTGTAAGTCCTTAGTTTCGTGCGAACTGGAGTTAAGACTGCCTTGAGGCCTTGTTGCACCCCAACTTTCGAAAGTCTTTTTGCCCATGATGGACTGGCTCGCGCCCATGTCCAGCTCCATTGACACCGGGAGTCCATTTAGTTCAACATTCAGCATTATCGGGGGACAATTCGTGGTGAATGTGTGCACCCCATGTACCTCTGCCTCCTCTATCTGAGGCTCTTGTTCATCATGATCCTCCGTGAATCTGTCCTCCTCTGCAACATGGTGGTTTGCAGGTTTAACAGGCTTTGTAGCTTGCCTGCACACTTGTTGGAGGTGTCCCATTGTTCCACAGCCCTTGCAAATGTACTTTTTGAATTGGCATGATTGGAAACGATGATCACCCCCGCAGCGCCAACAAGGTGTTAATGGCCTTGCATTCATCATCTTGATGGTGGACTCTGAGATATCTGCGAAAGTGTAGATGCAGGTATGTGTGACCTGCCCTGTATGTTATGATTCAAAAACAACATCACTTGTTCACAGTACTTGTAGCAGCACTCGTGTGCTGAGAGATTTGCTTCGTAATGTCACTGGTGGCAATGAATGCCTGGGCTCTCGCTATGGCTTACTCAAGGCTGGGGTCTCTACAGTCAAAAGTTTGCGAAGTATGGTTTCGTGGCCAATGCCAAGTACGAAAAAGTCTCTGAGCATGTGCTCCAAATGTCCTTCAAATTCGCAATGTCCTGCAAGGCATCTTAGCTCAGCGACATAACTCGCCACTTCCTGGCCTTCAGACCTTTTGTAGGTGTAGAACTGGTACCTCGCCATCAGAACGCTTTCTTTCGGGTTCAAATGCTCTCGGACCAGTGCACAAATTGTCGTACGATTTCTCCGTGGGTTTCGCTGGAGTGAGCAGATTCTTTATGAGGCCATACGTTGGTGCCCCACAGACAATGAGGAGGATCGTCCTTCGTTTGGCAGCGCTCTCTTCCCCATATAGCTCATTGGCCACGAAGTATTGGTCGAGTCGCTCCACAAAAGTTTCCTAATTATCTCCCTCCGAGAATTTCTCCAGGATGCCCACTGTTCTCTGCATCTTTGGGTTCGCTATCTGTATCTCGTTGCCAGTTGTTGTGTATGGAGAAAGAGTCAGACTGAACACTGTGAGCTCAAAGTAAAGTGTAACCTTAGCCTTTTATTGCAGGTCTCCAGAGTGCCTCTCCAACCTGTGAAGCCTCCTTGAATACCTGTGCTTCCAAGGGATTATGGGATCCCTTGGGACTCCAGGGGATGAGCCCTCTGGTGGCTGTACAGAGTAAATACAAGTCCACATATATAACAATGATGATGATGATCTTATTAGCACAGCACCAATTTGGTGCCTGTTTTCACCCTTTTGCCAAAATAACACCCCAGGCAGTCCCAGTCACTCTACTCAGATTGAAAAAGGTCCATGGGGTTTAAAATGAGGAATTCACTTGGCGATTACTTGAAAGAAACATTCAATTTGAAAGGAAAATTGTTTTTTTTTTGTCTTATAATGTTCCTGAGAAGGGACTTGGGACATTTTACTACGTTAAAGGCACTATATAAATACAAGTTAATGTTGTTTGAAATTTCTACGAAGCAGTTTTTGTAGTCGTTCCTGGGATGTGGATGTCGCTGGCAAGGCCGGCATTTATTGCCCATCCCTAACTTCCCCTTGAGATGGTGGCGATGAGCCGCCTTCTTGAACCGCTGCAGTCCATGTGGGGAAGGTGCTCCCACAGTGCTGTTAGGGAGGGAGTTCCAGGATTGTGACCCAGCGACGATGAAGGAACGGCCGATATATTTCCCAGTCAGGATGGTGTGTAACTTGAAGGGGAATGTGGAGGTGATGGTGCTCCCTTGCACCTGCTGCCCTTGTCCTTCGAGGTGGCAGAGGTCGCGGGTTTGGGAGGTGCTGCCGAAGAAGCCTTGGCGAGTTTGCAGTGCAGGGGAAACGGGGGTGGGGACGGGAGAGGAGGAGTCAGGGTCCAGCGGTGGGGTCAGGTCCCGGGGTGGGGGTGAGGGCAGGTCCTGGGGGGGGGGGTTGTCCCTGGGGGGTCTGTGTGTGTGTCTGGGGGGGTGGGGCACAGGGCTTTGTTTGTCCCTGGGGATTGTGTGAGGATTGAGGGATTTGGAGTGAGCGAGCAGGCTGAGATGGCGGGGCCCTGGGGTGGGATAGGGAGCAGGGCCCGAGGGGGGGCGGGGGCGGAGGGGGCAGGGCCTTGGGGGAGAGAGGGCAAGGCCCAATCTGGTCACTAACAGAGGAGGGAGTGAGTTAACCGTCAGCTTTGCGATTACTGCTTTCAGTTGCACATCCTGACCATGATTAGCAAATCCAGCCAGTGACTGAGAATACTCAACTGTGAAGCAATTCCTCACTGCACACATCAACATCAGTGCCCTCAACCAGGCCAACATCCCCAGCATTGAAGTACTGACCACACTTGATCAGCTCCGCTGGGCAGGCCACATAGTTTACATGCCAGACACGAGACTCCCAAAGCAAGCGCTCTACTCGAACTCCTTCATGGCAAACGAGCCAAAGGTGGGCAGAGGAAACGTTACAAGGACACCCTCAAAGCCTCCCTGGTAAAGTGCAACATCCCCACCGACACCTGGGAGTCCCTGGTCAAAGACTGCCCGAAGTGGAGGAAGTGCATCCGGAAGGGCGCTGAGCACCTCGAGTCTCATCGCTGAGAACCTGAAGAGCGTGTGGCAAACCAGTCCCACCCACCCCTTCCTTCAATGACTGTCTGTCCCACCTGTGACAGGGACTGTGGCTCTCGTATTGGACTGTTCAGCCACCTAAGGACTAATTTTAAGAGTGGAAGCAAGTCTTCCTCGATTCCGAGGGACTGTCTATGATGATGATGATGACACACACATTGCTATAAATCCAATCTGTATCAGAACAATCCTCTTGTTGTTCAGGCAGTCTCTGGGTCTGTTGGTACATTGTGTGTAATACTCAGCACACAGGACTCACTGACCCCTGCACTGTTTACTGGCAGACTGGTCATTGGTCCCAGCGGCACAGGGAGGGGAGGTAGGTCAGCAGACAGAAGGTTAATGCGAGTCCAGCCAAGGCTCCGGGATCGCTGAGCCCCAGGCAGTGACTGAAACCGACCGATCGGCCCTTGCTCTGAGCCTCCGCTCCCTGCACCAGCCGCGGCTCACAGCGCAGCCCGGCCCGCGACACACGGGGGATCCATCCACACCGGGAGGTAGGGCTTTCATTCGCTCCGGATTTGTGTCTGGGGATCGGGCTTGTCCCTGGGGGTGGGGGGTGCTGTGTGTATCTCCCTGTGGGGAGGGGGGCTGTGTGCATCTCCCTGGGTGGGGCTGTGTGTATCTCTCTGGGGGGGGGGGGCTGTGTGTATCTCCCTGGGGGGAGAGGGAGGCTGTGTGTATCTCTCTGGGGGGGGCTGTGTGTATCTCTCGGGGGGGGGGGGGGCTGTGTGTATCTCCCTGGGGTGGGGGGGGGGGGGCTGTGTGTATCTCCCTGGGGGGGGAGGGGGGGCTGTGTGTATCTCCCTGGGTGGGGCTGTGTGTATCTCTCTGGGGGGGGCTGTGTGTATCTCCCTGGGGGGAGAGGGGGGCTGTGTGTATCTCTCTGGGGGGGGGGGGGGGCTGTGTGTATCTCTCTGGGGGGGCTGTGTGTATCTCTCTGGGGGGGGGGGGCTGTGTGTATCTCCCTGGGTGGGGCTCATGTGTATCTCTCTTGGGGGGGGGGGGGCTGTGTGTTTCTCTTTGGGGGGGGGGGGCTGTGTGTATCTCCCTGGGGGGAGAGGGGGGCTGTGTGTATCTCCCTGGGGGGAGAGGGGGGCTGTGTGTATCTCTCTGGGGTGGGGGGGGGGGGCGGCTGTGTGTATCTCCCTGGGGGGGAGGGGGGGCTGTGTGTATCTCCCTGGGTGGGGCTGTGTGTATCTCTCTGGTGGGGGGGTTGTGTGTATCTCCCTGGGGGGAGAGGGGGGCTGTGTGTATCTCTCTGGGGGGGGGGCTGTGTGTATCTCTCTGGGGGGGCTGTGTGTATCTCTCTGGGGGGGGGGGGGGGCTGTGTGTATCTCCCTGGGTGGGGCTGTGTGTTTCTCTCTGGGGGGGGGGGGGCTGTGTGTATCTCCCTGGGGGGAGAGGGGGGCTGTGTGTATCTCCCTGGGGGGAGAGGGGGGCTGTGTGTATCTCCCTGGGGGGAGAGGGGGACTGTGTGTATCTCTCTGGGGGGGCTGTGTGTATCTCTCTCTGGGGGGGGGGCTGTGTGTATCTCCCTGGGGTGGGGGGGGGCGGCTGTGTGTATTTCCCTGGGGGGGGGGGGTTGTGTGTATCTCCCTGGGGGGAGGGGGGCTGTGTGTATCTCCCTGGGGGGGGGGGGGCTGTGTGTATCTCCCTGGGGGGGGCTGTGTGTATCTCCCTGGGGGGGGCTGTGTGTATCTCCCTGGGAGGGGGGGGCTGTGTGTATCTCCCTGGGGGGAGGGGTGGCTGTGTGTATCTCCCTGGGGGGAGGGGTGGCTGTGTGTATCTCCCTGGGGGGAGGGGTGGCTGTGTGCATCTCCCAGGGGGGAGGGGGGCTGTGTATATTTCCCTGGGGGGGGGGGCTGTGTGTATCTCCCTGGGGTGCTGTGTGTATCTCCCTGGGGGGGGGGGGGTCTGTGTGTATCTCCCTGGAGGGGGGGGGGCAAGGGGGGCTGTGTGTATCTCCCTGGGGGGGGGGGGGGGCTGTGTGTATCTCCCTGGGGGGGTGGGAGGGAGGCTGTGTGTATCTCCCTGGGGGGGGGGGGGGGGGAGGGGGGGAGGCTGTGTGTATCTCCCTGAGGGGAGGGGGCGCTGTGTGTATCTCCCTGGGGGGGAGGGGGCTGTGTATATCTCGCTGGGCGGGGTGAGGAGGGCTGTGTGTATCTCCCTGGGGGAGGCTGTGTGTATCTCCCTGGGGGGGGAGGAAAGGGGGGCTGTGTGTATCTCCCTGGAGGGGGGGGGGCAAGGGGGGCTGTGTGTATCTCCCTGGGGGGGGGGGGGGCTGTGTGTATCTCCCTGGGGGGGGGGGGGGCTGTGTGTATCTCCCTGGGGGGGTGGGAGGGAGGCTGTGTGTATCTCCCTGGAGGGGGGGGCAAGGGGGGCTGTGTGTATCTCCCTGGGGGGGGAGGGGGCTGTGTATATCTCGCTGGGCGGGGTGAGGAGGGCTGTGTGTATCTCCCTGGGGGAGGCTGTGTGTATCTCCCTGGGGGGGGAGGAAAGGGGGGCTGTGTGTATCTCCCTGGGGGGGGGGGGGGAGGAAAGGGGGGCTGTGTGTATCTCCCTGGAGGGAGGGGGCTGTGTGTATCTCCCTGGGGAGGGGGGGGGGGGGGGGAGACTGTGTGTCTGTCCCTGGGGAGGGGGGGGGAGAGACTGTGTGTCCCTGGGGAGGTTGGGGGGGGGGGCTGTGTGTATCTCCCTGGGGGGGGAGGGGGGCCTGTGTGTGTCCCTGGGGATTGTGTGAGGAACGAGGGATTCGGAGCGAGTAGGCTCGGTATACAGTGGCGATGCTGTGCTCAATCTCGGGCCCTGTTACTGTGATAAACCTGGCTGGAGCTCAGCACGGCGATTAGCAACGGGGCTTAGGCTCAGCTCAGCCACCACATGGAATTATTTATGTGTCAGCTGTGGCTCAGTGGGGAACACTTCGCCTCAGAGTCAGCACGTTGTGGGTTCATGTCTCACTCCAGGAACTTGAGCACATAATCCGGTCTTGCACTCCAGTGCAGAGCTGAGGGAGTGCCGCACTGTCGGAGGTGCCATCTTTTGGATGAGATGTTAAACCGAGGCCCCTTCCGTTCTGTCAGGTGGACGTAAAAGATCCCAGGGCACTATTTCGAAGAAGAGCAGGGGAGTTCTCGCCGGTGTCCCGGGGCCAATATTTATCCTTCAATCAGCATAACACAAACAAAATTATCTTGTCATTATCACATTGCTGTTTGTGGGAGCTTGCTGTGCGGGATTCACCCGGGACAGACTGGGTCACACTGACCTGACCCGGGACAGACCGGGTCGCACTGACCCGGGACAGACTGGGCTACATTGACCCGGGACAGACTGGGTCGCACTGACCCGACCCGGGACAGAGTGGGTCGCACTGACCCGGGACAGACTGGGCTACATTGACCCGGGACAGACTGGGTCGCACTGACCCGACCCGGGACAGACTGGGTCGCACTGACCCGGGACAGACCGGGCACTGACCTGACCCGGGGCAGACTGGGTCGCACTGACCTGACCCGGGACAGACTGGGTCGCACTGACCCGGGTCAGACTGGGTCGCACTGACCCGGGACAGACCGGGCACTGACCTGACCCGGGGCAGACTGGGTCGCACTGACCCGACCCGGGACAGACTGGGTCGCACTGACCTGACCCGGGACTGACTGGGTCGCACTGACCTGACCCGGGACAGACTGGGTCGCACTGACCTGACCCGGGACAGACTGGGTCGCACTGACCTGACCCGGGACAGACTGGGTCGCACTGACCCGGGTCAGACTGGGTCGCACTGACCTGACCCGGGACAGACTGGGTCGCACTGACCCGGGTCAGACTGGGTCGCACTGACCTGGGACAGATCGGGCACTGACCTGACCCGGGGCAGACTGGGTGGCACTGACCTGACCCGGGGCAGACTGGGTCGCACTGACCCGACCCGGGACAGACTGGGTCGCACTGACCTGACCCGGGACAGACCTGGTCGCACTGACCCGACCCGGGACAGACTGGGTCGCACTGACCCGGGACAGACTGGGTCGCACTGACCCGGGACAGACTGGGTCGCACTGACCCGACTCGGGACAGACTGGGTCGCACTGACCCGACTCGGGACAGACTGGGTCGCACTGACCCGACCCAGGACAGACTGGGTCGCACTGACCCGGGACAGACTGGGTCGCACTGACCCGGGACATACTGGGTCGCACTGACCCGGGACAGACTGGGTCGCACTGACCCGGGACAGACTGGCTCGCACTGACCCGGGACAGACCCGGGTCGCACTGACCCGACCCAGGACAGACTGGGTCGCACTGACCCGACCCGGGACAGATTGGGTCGCACTGACCCGGGACAGAACAGGGTCGCACTGACCCGGGACAGACCGGGTCGCACTGACCCGACCCGGGACAGACCCGGGTCGCACTGACCCGACCCGGGACAGACCCGGGTCGCACTGACCCGACCCGGGACAGACCCGTGTCGCACTGACCCGACCCGGGACAGACCCGGGTCGCACTGACCCGGGACAGACTGGGTCGCGCTGACCCGGGTGTTAATAGTGGGGAATGAACAACAATAACTTGCATTGATATAGCGCCTTTTATGCAGTAAAATGCCCCGAGACGCTTGACAGGACCGTTAGCAAACAAACTGTGACCCCGAGCCACGGGGAGATATTCGGGCAGGGGATCGAACACTTGGTCGCAGAAGTAGAGAACGACTTGCTTTTATGAAGCAACTTTCACAACCTCAGAATGACCCAAAGTGCTTTACCTGCAATGGAGCGCTCATTAATCACAGTTAGTATTGATTCATTCAAATATTATCAGATAGATTTTGTTCAGCGAATGGCATTTTGGGATGCAGTGTAGGAGCATAGAAACATAGAAACATAGAAAATAGGTGCAGGAGCAGGCCATTCAGCCCTTCTAGCCTGCACCGCCATTTGAGACATGACTTGAGGGGAGTGTAGCGTGTTCAGGAGGGACAGGGACTGTTGTCCTGTGATTCCCAAAGCTTTCCCCCACTGGGAGTTCCTCACCTCGTGTCTGGGTCTGTTCTACACTCACTGATAGAGGCTGGTCGCTGGGATTAGCAGCACCTCCATCATCGTTGTATCCTGCCACTAGCAGGATGGCAGACGGCCAACGAGATGTACTTCGGCCTTTCTGTGTAGGACGTGCTTATTTGTAACACCTAAAGCTCTGATTGGGTCCCCTTGATCACATGACCTGATTGCTGATGTTAATATGGATTCTTTTTCCCTCAATCTGTTTCAGCGAATACACTGACACACGAACACCTTGCTGCCTTTTCTGTAAAAGACCTTTATTGAAGATTCTCCGGCCGGGACTTGTCAAGACAAAGGAACACTCTCTGTCAGAGCCTGTTTACCTTCCTCTGGACAAGCCCCTTTACACGTGAAAACACAGCATTTAAACATTTTCAAAACATAACACATTTGATTAGCACTTGGTCTATCCACTCCCTTTCTTCCTCCCCCCCCGAATATGTCCAATGGCAGGCGAGGAAGTCTCCTAATTAGGGCTGGCCCCGAGGTCAGCTTGTTTATAGCTTCATTAAATTCTCCTTCCTTATCAGTAAAAACCATTACGTTACCCTCTCCTATCCGTGATTGCTTTTTCTTTCCCGTGACCCGTGTTTAACCTCAACTCTCAGTAACCCCTTTTTTTTCCTGTTGATTCTGCAGTTGTCTGCATCTTGACATTTCTTTAGCTATTTTCCCATGATTCCCTATCTCCATCCCTCTGCCACATTCACAATTCTTCTGTACACATTCTCACTGATTGGTCCCCTGGAGAATAAGACACACCCAGCAGTTTCTCTGGAATGTATAATTAGAATCGCCCTGACTTTGCAAAGTGTAATTCGTGCCATTGTGACTGCCGACTCCAGTCAAGCCAGAGCTCACTTGGTACAGACAGGCCTTGCTCTCACGGATTAAGATCTTTTCCACCCCGAAACAAATTTCTGCCCAATGTCTCTCTCTCTCTCTCTCTCTCTCTCTCCTCTTCCCCACCCCCGGTATGTGTCTGTCTCTCTCCCTCTCCCTCCCCCACCTCCATTTCCTCTCTCAGAAGGCTGGGAAAGTGTTTGTGTATATAATCATAGCGATCTTCCATGCAAAAATCCGGGAGATAACCAAGACTTTTGGCGGCCTCATTACAAAATTGGGTAAGTGAGAGGAAACAGAGAGTAGTGGTGAAGGGTTGTTTTTCGGACTGGAGGAAGGTATACAGTGGTGTTCCCCAGGGGTCGGTACTGGGACCACTGCTTTTCTTGATGTACATTAATGACCTGGACTTGGGTGTATAGGGCACAATTTCAAAATTTTCAGATGACGCAAAACTTGAGCATAGAGCAATCAGTGAGGGGCAAGACATAAACAGGCTGGTAAAATGGGCGGAGACGTGGCAGGTGAAATTTAACGCAGATACATTTTGGTAAAAGAATGAGGAGAAGACATATAAACTAAATGGTACAATCCTAAAGGTTATGCACAAACAGAGAGAGACCTGTGTGCATAAATCATTGAAGGCGGTGCAGGCTAGAAGGGCCGAATGGCCTACTCCTGCACCTATTTTCTATGTTTCTATGTTTCTAAGGTGGCAGGACAGGTTGAGAAAGCGGTTAAAAAGGCTTACGGGAGGTATAGAGTACAAAAGTGTGGAAATTATGAAGCTGGTTCAGCCCTAGCTTGGAGTACTGTGTCCAATTCTAGGCCCCGCACTTTAGGAAGGATGATGAAGCCTCAGAGAGGGGCAGGAAAGATTGACGAGAATGGTTCCAAGGATGAGGGACTTCAGTTACGTGGATAGACGGGAGAAGCTGGGGTTGTTCTCCTTGGAGCAGAGAAGGTTGAGAGAAGATTTGATCGAGGTGTTCAAAATCACGAGAGTAGATAGAGAGAAACTGTTCCCATTGGTGGAAGGGTCGGGAACCAGAGGACACAGATTTAAGGCGATTGGCAGAAGAACCAAAGGCGACACGAGGAAAAACTTTTTTACGCGAGTGGTTAGGTTCTGGAATGCACGGCCTGACAGGGTGGTGGAGGCAGACTCAATCGCGGCTTTCAAAAGGGAGTTGGATAAGTGCCTGAAGGTAAACCATTTGCAGGGCTCCGGGGAAAGGGTGGGGGAGGGGGACTGGCTGAGAGCCGGCACGGGCTCGACGGGCCGAATGGCCTTCCGTGCTGTGACCATTCTATGATTCTATGAGGCGGTAATTGCCTGGTGCCGTGGCGGTAAAATCGACATTGATGTTGCGCCGGCTCAGAATTGGCCTCTTTAACGAATAAAAATGCTGCTTGCGGTAACCATGCGTTGTTGCTTCATTCATGTGCTGTGACGCGCGCAGTGCCGCGCTCCGCACATCAGAGCATCGCTGTCACACTGCGTTGTGCTGTGTCGTCCCACGGTGGGCCGCTGCGACCTGAGCGATTTCAGTGCTGCCCACTGGGCCAATAGGGTGGGTCTCGCCCGGGCCAGCGGCCTGGCACCCAGCAGCCGCCATTGACGGGCCGTCTGAAAATTCGTCCGATATAAAAAAGATGGCGGCCGCTGCGGCGCCACCTCCCCTTTCAGGGCGGCCGGGGCGCCTCAGCCTCTCGCACCGGAAGCAGTCCTCGCTCCACCGGGGCAAGTTCCCCCGCGGGGCGCAAAGGGGTCGGCGTCATCAATGATCTGGACTTGAATGTAGGGGGTATGATTAAGAAGTTTGCAGATGATACTAAAATCGGCCGTGTGGTTGATAATGAAGAAAGCTGCGGACTGCAGGAAGATATCAATCAACTGGTCAGGTGGGCAGAACAGTGACCAATGGAATTCAATCTGGAGAAGTGTGAGGTAATGCATTTGGGGAGGGCAACAAGGAAAGGGAATACACATTAAATGGTAAGACACTGAGGAGTGTAGAGGAACAAAGGGACCTTGGAGTGCATGTCCACAGATCCCTGAAGGTAGCAGGCCAGGTACGTAAGGTGGTTAAAAAGACATGCTTGCCTTTATTAGCTCAGGCATAGAATACAAGAGCAGGGGGGTTTTTATGCTTGAACTGTATAAACACTGGTTAGGCCACAGCTGGAGTACTGTGTATAGTTCTGGTCACCACATTACAGGAAGGACATGATTGCACTGGAGAGGGTACAGAGGAGATTTACGAGGATGTTGCCGGGAGTGGACAATCTTAGCTATGAGGACAGATTGGATAGGCTGGGTTTGTTTTCCTTGGAACAGAGGAGGCTGAGGGGAGACCTCATTGAGGTGTATAAAATTATGAGGGGCCTGGATATAGTGGATAGAAAGGGCCTATTTCCCTTAGCAGAGGGGTCAACAACCATGGGCCATAAATTTAAAGTAATTGTTAGAAGGTTCCAAGGGGATTTGAGGGGAGGCTTCTTCATGCAGAGGATGGTAGGGGTCTGGAACTCACTGCCTGAAAGGGTGGTAGAGGCAGAAACCTTCACCACATTTAAAAAGTACTTGGATGTGCACCTGGAGTGCTGCAACCTACAGGGCTACGGACCTAGAGCTGGAAAGTGGGATTAGGCTGGATAGCTCTTTGTCGGCCGGCGCGGACACAATGGGCCGAAATGGCCTCCTTCCCTGCTGTAAATTTCTATCATTCTATGATTTGACGGAGGCGTGTCTGCGGACAGAGGAGGCGTGTCTGCGGACAGAGGAGGCGTGTCTGCGGACAGAGGAGGCATGTCTACGAACAGAGGAGGCGTGTCTGCGGACGGAGGAGGCGTGTGCGGACGGGGTGGCGTGTGCGGACGGGGAGGCGTGTCTGCGGACGGGGAGGCGTGTCTGCGGACGGGGACGTGTCTGCGGACAGAGGAGGCGTGTCTGCGGACGGGGAGGCGTGTCTGCGGACGGGGAGGCGTGTCTGCGGACGGGGACGTGTCTGCGGACGGGGAGGCGTGTCTGCGGACAGAGTAGGCGTGTCTGCGGACGGAGACGTGTCTGCGGACGGAGGGGTGTCTGCGGACGGAGGGGTGTCTGCGGACGGAGGGGTGTCTGCGGACGGGGACGTGTCTGCGGACGGGGAGGCGTCTGCGGACGGGAAGGCGTGTCTGCGGACGGGGAGGTGTCTGCGGACGGGGACGAGTCTGCGGACGGGGAGGCGTCTGTGGACGGGGAGGCGTGTCTGCGGACGGGGACGTGTCTGCGGACAGAGGAGGCGTGTCTGCGGACAGAGGAGGCGTGTCTGCGGACGGGGATGTGTCTGCGGACGGGGAGGCGTGTCTGCGGACGGGGAGGCGTGTCTGCGGACGGGGAGGCGTGTCTGCGGACGGAGGAGGCGTGTCTGCGGACGGAGGAGGCGTGTCTGCGGACGGAGGAGGCGTGTCTGCGGACAGAGGAGGCGTGTCTGCGGACGGGGAGGCGTGTCTGCGGACGGGGAGGCGTGTCTGCGGACGGGGAGGCGTGTCTGCGGACGGAGGAGGCGTGTCTGCGGACGGAGGAGGCGTGTCTGCGGACGGGGATGTGTCTGCGGACGGGGAGGCGTGTCTGCGGACGGGGAGGCGTGTCTGCGGACGGGGACGTGTCTGCGGACAGAGGAGGCGTGTCTGCGGACAGAGGAGGCGTGTCTGCGGACAGAGGAGGCGTGTCTGCGGACGGGGATGTGTCTGCGGACGGGGAGGCGTGTCTGCGGACGGGGAGGCGTGTCTGCGGACGGAGGAGGCGTGTCTGCGGACGGAGGAGGCGTGTCTGCGGACGGGGAGGCGTGTCTGCGGACGGAGGAGGCGTGTCTGCGGACGGGGAGGCGTGTGCGGACGGGGACGAGTCTGCGGACGGGGAGGCGTGTGCGGACGGGGAGGCGTGTGCGGACGGGGACGAGTCTGCGGACGGGGACGAGTCTGCGGACGGGGACGTGTCTGCGGACGGAGACGTGTCTGCGGACGGGGACGTGTCTGCGGACAGAGGAGGCGAGTCTGTGGACGGGGACGTGTCTGCGGACGGGGAGGCGTGTCTGCGGACGGGGACGTGTCTGTGGACGGGGAGGCGTGTCTGCGGACGGGGAGGCGTGTCTGCGGACGGGGAGGCGTCTGCGGACGGAGGCGTGTCTGCGGACAGAGTGTCTCACTGCCCTGACCCTGGGTTTCCACCGTGGGTAGTAGGGGTCAATGAATTGCATTGTTTGGTTTTTTTTTTATTTATTATTTTTATAATTTGGTGTGATTTGTAAAAGTTATAAAATTGTTTGAAAACTTTAGTTTAGTTTTACCGATGATTTTATTGAATGAGTTGTATTTGCTCAGTGTTTCTCCTTGTGTTCAATACTATAGAAATGTCACAGATGTAACTTTTATTTAAACAGTTCTGATGTTTAAATCTTTCTATTCTTTTGTGTTCATTTTTTAATTTATAAATTATGTTATTTATTTCACTATAAACTCAGTCAGTTTATTTTTATTGGGGGCTCAGTGATACTGAGACACTGAACTGTGGCAAATGTCACGTGATTAAATGTCACATGGTGAAACCAGTTGATGAGCCAAATTGCTGTGTTCCTGTCTCCCCGACTGCCTCTGCCCCGGTGCTCCTACGCCCTGCCAGAGGACTGGCACAACCGATGCGTCACCACGAGAGCTGTTGGCGCTTCGAACCCGGGTGCTGGTGGTGCCGGGCCCTGCAGCTTGTCAGAATGCACCCGACACTCTGTCAGCTTCGCCGTGTTGAATGTTGCCCTTCATCTCGGGGGCTGGAATTCAAATGGGAGGGTGGTATGTTACAGTTGTCTCCTTCTTAGGCAGTCCCTCGTATCGAGGATGACCCGCTTCCACCAAAAAGGGATGAGTTCACAGGTGTTTCAATGAAGGACCTGATATTCGGGATCTCGAACTACATCCTGAAGGGTGGAAGATGCCTTTGGGTGGATTTTTTTAACGTGGGGTGACCGTTGCACACCAGCCACCACACGGGCTTGACAGAGCTAGGTGTTGGTCCAGTGGCAAGGGTTAACCAGGACGACTGGAGACCTGCTCTGCTGTATGGATCTACTGCGTACACATATCGCAGTGTGGACTGGGCCCGTGCTGCCCCTGGACCTGTCGGCTCTCACGGGCCCCGATCACATCGCTCTACAATCCCTCGCCGCCCCTTCGCCCTGACCTCGCTCCAATTGCCCATGCTCCAATTAGCGACCTGGATTTGGTGACGTCCTCTTCACAGCCGTCCCCCTCCCAGACCGACTCGCGCTGGACCTTGCAGTGACATGGAACTTTTATGGCTCCGACCTGCCGCAGGCAGTTGTCGAAAGCTGTGGGTAAGCCCCATCTGGAGCACTGCGTTCAGTGCTGGGCGTTTCAGGAAAGATACGTGGGCCTTGGAGGGGATGGGGGACAGGTTCCCAGAATGATACCAGGGCTAAAAGGGTTACATTACGAGAGCAGGTTGCATAGACTAGCCTTGTATTCCCTCGAGTTTAGAAGATTAAAAAGTGACCTAATCGAAGTGTTTAAGTTGTTTAAAGCATTTGATAGAGAGAAACTATTTCCTCCAGTCAGGGAGTCCAGAACAAAGGGGAATATCCTTAACATCAGAGTGAAACAAAGGCTAGTGCAAATCTGGAACTCTCTCCCTCAAAAAGTTGTGGAAGCTGGGGCTCAAATGGAGCTTTCATGACAGTAATGGATAGATTTATGTTGAGCAAGGGTATCGGAGGGTATGGAACAAGGGCGGGTAAATGAAGTCAATTAAATCAGGCCTGAGGGGCTGAATGGGCCGCCTCTTGTTCCTATGTAACAGGATCGAGGGGCTGAATGGCCACCTCCTGTTCAGGGGCTGAATGGGCCGCCTCCTGTTCCTGTGGAACAGGCTCGAGGGGTTGAATGAACCTCCTCCTGTTCCTGTGTAACAGGCTCAAGGGGGTGAATGGCCTCCTCCTGTTCCTGTGTAACTGGCTCGAGGGGCTGAATGGCCACCTCCTGTTCAGGGGCTTAATGGGCCGCCTCCTGTTCCTGTGGAACAGGCTCGAGGGGTTGAATGAACCTCCTCCTGTTCCTGTGTAACAGGATCGAGGGGCTGAATGGCCTCCTCCTGTTCCTGTGTAACTGGCTCGAGGGGCTGAATGGCCACCTCCTGTTCAGGGGCTGAATGGGCCTCCTGTTCCTGTGGAACAGGCTCGAGGGTCTGAATGGCCTCCTCCTGTTCCTGTGTAACTGGCTCGAGGGGCTGAATGGCCTCCTCCTGTTCCTGTGTAACAGGCTCGAGGGGCTGAATGGAGGCCTCCTGTTCCTGTGTAACTGGCTCGAGTGGCTGAATGGCCTCCTCTTGTTCCTGTGTAACAGGCTCGAGGGGCTGAATGGCCTCCTCCTGTTCCTGTGTAACTTGCTCGAGGGGCTGAATGGCCTCCTCTTGTTCCTGTGTAACAAGCTCGAGGGGCTGAATGGCCTCCTCCTATTCCTGTATATAAGGCTCGAGACGCTGAATGGGCCTCCTCCTGTTCCTGTGTAACTTGCTCGAGGGGCTGAATGGCCTCCTCCTGTTCCTATGTAACAGGCTCGAGGGGCTGAATGGCCTCCTCCTGTTCCTGTGTAACTTGCTCGAGGGGCTGAATGGCCTCCTCCTGTTCCTGTGTAACTTGCTCGAGGGGCTGAATGGCCTCCTCCTGTTCCTGTGTAACAGGCTCGAGGGGCTGAATGGCCTCCTCCTGTTCCTGTGTAATAGGCTCAAGGGGCTGAATGGCCTCCTCCTGTTCCTGTGTAATAGGCTCGAGAGGCTGAATGGCCTCCTCCTGTTCCTGTGTAACAGGCTCAAGGGGCTGAATGGCCTCCTCCTGTTCCTGTGTAACAGGCTCGAGGGGCTGAATGACCTCCTCCTGTTCCTGTGTAACAGACTCAAGGGGCTGAATGGCCTCCTCCTGTTCCTGTGTAACTTGCTCGAGGGGCTGAATGGCCTCCTCCTGTTCCTGTGTAATAGGCTCAAGGGGCTGAATGGCCTCCTCCTGTTCCTGTGTAACAGGCTCAAGGGGCTGAATGGCCTCCTCCTGTTCCTGTGTAACAGGCTCAAGGGGCTGAATGGGCCTCCTGCCCTTCTGCTCCTTAGTGACGGGGAATAGCTGTTGTGATCAGCGGTGCGGGGTCTATTCGCAGCGACCTGCCCTTTGCAAGCAAAGATCTGTTCCGACTCGTGACCTCGATGGCAGTTGCCATGGTGACTGCGATGGTGGTTTCTCCAGCGGCTCTGCTGTCGGTTTCCATGGTGACTGAGGTTGTTTAACATGCCGGCTCCTTGTTCCACAGACACGGCGAGAGATCATGGCCCGCCGGCTCTCCAGCTTCATGCACCTGATGATGGGACTGAGCGCGGCAGTGAGCTCCAACCCCGGCTGCAGGATTCGCATCACCGCACAAGGCCTGACCCTGAGTAAGGTCACCCTCGGAGCATCGGCCCCCGGGCTACACTGACACCGTTCTCCCCCTCACACACACAACCCGGTACACACAACCCTGTACACACAACCCGTACACACACACACACACCCCCTACACACACACACACAATCCCTGTACACCAGCCCCCCCTGTACACCCCCCCCCCGTACACACACCCACCCCCGTACATACACACCCCCCTGTACACACACACACACACCCCCCCCGTACAAACACCCCCCGTGTACACACATACCCCCTACACACACACACAAAATCCCTGTACACCAGCCCCCCCCCGTACACCCCCCCCCGTACACACCCCCCCCCTCGTACATACACACCCCCCTGTACACACACACACACACCCCCCCCCGTACAAACACACCCCCGTACACACACACACCCCTCTGTACACACACCCCGCCCCCCGGACACACACACCCCCCCCTCCGTACACACACACCCCCCCCTGCACACGCACACACACGCCCCCCCTGCACACGCACACGCACCCCGCGCACCCACATGCGCCCCCTGCGCACAGGCACGCACCCTGTATACACACGCGTGCACACCCCGTACATACACATGCGGATCCCGTATACACACACACCCTGTATACACACACACACACACACACACACACACCACACAGGCCTGACAGAGCTAGGTCTTAGTCCAGTGGCAAGGGTTATCCAAGATGATTGGAGACCTGCTCTGCTGCACAGACCTAGTGCGCACACATATCGCAGTGTGGGCTGGCCCGTGCTGCCCCTGGGCCCTTGGCTCTTCTGGGCCCCGATCACATCCCTCTACAATCTCTCGCCGCTCCTTCGTCCCGACCTCACCACTCCTGCTGTACCTGCCCACACTCCAATCACCGACCTGGATTTGGGTGACGTCAAATCCAGTCACCCTCTTCGTAGCCGTCGCTCTCCTGCAGCAGCACACAGTTCCTGTACACACACATTGCCTCTACATGTGTGTATAAATATATCTATACACACACAAACACACAGTGAATGACAATGGGCTGGGATGCCGCCCACATCATTCCCAATGAAGGTAAACGGTATAATTGTGAAGCGAGTAACTTGTGGCAGATGCACTGCTGTAATCTGAGTGCCCATGAGGGAGAATCTGTTCATTAATATTTTTCTGTTTTCTCAAGTTCGGTACGAAGGACTGAAGTTTGTTGCTGAAGAGCTTGAAAATATCTCGATATCGGATTTATCGGGGAAAGAGGGGCCATTCCAGTACTCTATCAGTGGGTAAGGGTGCCTGGATCTTCCTGTCTCCCTGACGTTTGGTTACTGGTGCCACTATCACTGAGCTCCGTATGTTGCTATCTCACAGGGTGAAAATCACGGACCTGGACCTCTCCACTGCAGCTCTAAACTTCCAGCCCGAGGCTGGGCTGCACTTCGAAGTGAAGAACTCGTCCATCAGCATCACCTTCCAGAGGGACATGCTGTACTGGATGTTGTGAGTCTCTCTGTCCTGTCCTGTATCCCAAGCCACTTCAACCACGCACTCTCCTGTCATTGAAGAGGTTTTGGTTCACACGGTATGACTGGAACCGCTGGGAAATAAACCATTATCCATTTAATCGGTGATGAGCTCTTTAAACTTTGCTTTACAAACAGCCCTTGACACTGTGAGCACATAATCCAGGCTCACACTCCACTGCGGTACTGAGGGAGTGCCGCACTGTCGGAGGGGCAGTACTGAGGGAGTGCCGCACTGTCGGAGGGACAATACTGAGGGAGTGCCGCAGTACTGGGGGAGTGCCGCACTGTCGGAGGGGCAGTACTGAAGGAGTGCCGCACTGTCGGAGAGGCCGTACTGAGGGAGTGCCGCAGTACTGGGGGAGTGCCGCACTGTCGGGAGGGGCAGTACTGGGGGAGCGCCGCACTGTCGGAGAGGCAGTACTGAGGGAGTGCCGCACTATCAGAGGGGCAGTACTGAGGGAGTGCCGCACTGTCTGAGAGGCAGTACTGAGGGAGTGCCGCACTGTCGGAGGGACAATACTGAGGGAGTGCCGCACTGTCAGAGGGGCACTACTGGGGGAGTGCCGCACTGTCAGAGAGGCACTACTGAGGGAGTGCCGCACTGTCGGAGAGGCCGTACTGAGGGAGTGCCGCAGTACTGGGGGAGTGCCGCACTGGGGGAGCGCCGCACTGTCGGAGAGGCAGTACTGAGGGAGTGCCGCACTGTCAGAGGGGCAGTACTGAGGGAGTGCCGCAGTACTGGGGGAGTGCCGCACTGTCGGAGGGGCAGTACTGGGGGAGCGCCGCACTGTCGGAGGGGCAGTACTGAGGGAGTGCTGCACTGTCGGAGGGGCAGTGCTGGGGAAGCGCTGCACTGTCGGAGGTTCAGTATTGAGGGAGCGCTGCACTGTCAGAGGAGCAGTACTGGGAGAGTGCCGCACTGTCGGAGGGACAGTACTGAGGGAGCACAAATAGTTTCAATTCCTGGTGCTGTAACTCCTAATGCATAATGTGAGGATTGAAATCTGGGTGATCAGTAAAGCTCGCTGGGCGGTGAGCAGGGACCAGAGGTAGGGGCATGATCGGGGTTCTGAGGGGGTTGTGGGGGTGACCAGGAGTCAGGGGTGAGACCGGGGGTCAGAGGGGTGAGTGGGGTGGATGACTGGGACTGATGGGGGATCTGGGGGAGGTGACGGGGTGTCTGGGGGGTGGAGGGGGTTGGTCGAGCAGTCTGTTTGGGGTGATGGGGGGTCTGGGGGGGCTGGTGGTCGGCGGTCGGGGGGGGACCAGCGGTCTGGGGGACCGTGGGGTGGTAACCGGGGGTCGTATCGGGTGTCAAAGGAAGTGGGGGATCAGCGACCGGGGGTGGGGACCGGGGGTTGGGTGTCGTGGGGGGTTTAGGGCGGGGGAGGGACCAGGGGTCATGTCGGGGGAGGGGGGGTTTGGGGACTGGGGGGGTGTGATCGGGGGGAGGGTGTGTCAGAGGGACCGGGATCGGGGGTAGGGGCTGTCGGGGAAGGGGACCAGGGGTCGTGTCGGGGGAGGGGGGTTTGGGGACTGGGGGGGGGGGTGTGATAGAGGGGAGGTTATGTCAGAGGGACCGGTGGTTGTGATCGGGGGGGCGGGGACGTGGGGGTGTGATGAGGGGACCGGGGGTCGGGTCGGGGGTCAGGGGTGTGTGTGATCAGGGGGAGGGGACCAGAGGCTGTCGTGCGATGATCCGTCACTGAGCCATGTTGCTTTTTGCAGTCAGGATGTTGGTCAGATTAATGCCTCTGCCGAAGGAGTTGACATCTGGACCGTACTGCACCTGTCCAACAGCCAATCCGGGCAGCTGAGGATAAGCAAGGTGTCCTGCACAGCCTCTATTGCAAGAATGCATGCAAAGTTTACTGGGAGCTTCAGGTAAAGATCTCGCTATATCCATGTCGCCTCCTTCCACATCTCCCAATTACTGGGAACAGTCTCTGTCCGAAATACGCTCTCCCATCCTTTCATCATTTTAAACATTGCTGTCAAATCGCTTCTTAATCTCCTCTACTGTCAAATGAAGTTGAACACAGATAAATGTGAGGTATTACATTGTGGCGGGAAGAATAGGGAGGTCACTTGTTACTTGGAGGGTGAGAGTCTGGGTGGGATAGAGGAACAAAGAGAAATATACAAATCACTAAAAGTTGTAACACAGGTTAGCAAGGCCATAAAAAGCAAACCAGGCACTAGGGTTTATTTCTGGGGATGGAATTGAAAAGTAGCTAAGTTATGCTGAACCTGTATGGAACCTTGGTTAGACCACACTTGAAGTACTGCGTACAGATCTGCTCGCTGTATTATAAGGATGATACCAGAAATGCGAGGGTATACATATCAGGAAAGGATGAACAGGCTGGGTCTCTTTTCTCTTGTAAAAAGATCCCCACCTAATAGAAGTCTTGAAAATTCTGAAAGGTTTTGATAGAGTGGATACAGAGAAAATGTTTCCACTTATGGGGAAGAGCATAACTAGAGACCATCAATATAAGATAGTCACCAAGAAATCCAATGGGGAATTCAGAAGAAACTTCTTTACCCAAAGAGTGCTACCGCAGGGAGGGTTTGAGGCTAATAGTATCGATGCATTTAAGGAGAGGCTAGATAAACATATGAGGGAGCAGGGAATAGAGGGTTTTGCGGATAGGGTTAGATGAGGAAAGATGGGAGGAGGCTCGAGTGGAGCATGGACTGGTTGTTGGGCCGAACGGCCTGTTTCTGTGCCATATATCTTATGTAATTCCAAATGTTTTGTCTTTCTTGCAGTTGTATTTTCTCAGACCAGACAGTGTCCCAGTGAATCTGTACTGTACCCAATCTACTGCCTCAGTATTCACTGTATTGTGGAGCACAAAACTGCATGCAGTGCTCTAACTGTGATCTTACTGAGCTTTTATATAAGTTCGCCATGACATCTTGATTTTTATGTACCATATCCTTACCATAAAACCCAATAACAAGAGTGCGGCACATCGAACCCAACCAAAGGAGATGGAAAGTGGGACACACCCACACCCCTGGGGGAAGATAGAATGTGGGACCCAATCCTCAATTCAAACTGGTCAAATTCACAATATAAACCAGAATAGAAGGGGAAGTTGAATCTGTCAAAACAGCCCAGAAACTATATAAAGAGCCTGGCACAATATAATGGTGGGCAGATCATTGCCATCTGGAGGGGTTTCTCTGAAATGTGTTTAGTTTCACCGAGTGATTCTCTGTGTTCTGTACTTCATACTACTGTCTCTTTTTTACAGTGGCTTTTACGGAATATTCGCAACTCTTCTCACGACAGGTTTGCGATTCCTCATAAACCAGCAGGTAATTCTCCCCCTCTGCACATCACCGATTCCCCTGAGGTAATGGCTGAAATAAACAGGGAAATGACTAGACCACGACAGCATCTTGTATTTGTATAGCGCCTTTAACATAAAACGTCCCAAGGAGGGCTATCAAACAAAATCTGACAGCGAGCCACATATGGAGATATTAGGAAAGCTTGGATGAAGAGGCAGGTTTTAAGGAGGAGAAAGAAGCAGAGAGGTTTATGGAGGGAAGTCCAGAGTTAAGGGCCCAGTCAGTGAAGGCACGGCCACCGATGGTGAAACGATTAAAATCAGGGATACACAAGAAGCCAGAATTGGAGGTTTACAGAGATCTCTAAGGGTTGTTGGGCTGGAGGAGGTTAAAGAGATAGGGAGGATTGAGGCTATAGAGGGATTTTAAAACAAGGTTCAGAACTTTAAATTTGAGGCGTTGCAGGACCCGAAGCCATTGTAGGTCAATGAGCTCAGGGGTAAGGGGTGAACAGGACTTGGTGCGAGTTAGGACATGGGCAGAGTTTTGGATGAGCAAAGTGGGAGAATGAGCGGGAGAAAGTTGGAATAGTTAAGTCCAGAGGTAATAAAAGCATGGATGAGGATTTCAGCAGCGGATGAGCTGAGGCAGGGGCGGAGTCTGAGCCGGGTGATGTTACGGAGGTGGAACGAGGCAGTGTTAGTGATGGAGAGGATATGGGGTGGATGCACAGCTCGGTCAAATATGACACCAGGTTACAAACAGTTTGGTTGAGCCTCAGACAGATGCCAGGGAGAGAGATGGAGTTGGTGGCGAGGAACGGAGGTTGTGGGGGGGCCCAAGATGTCTTCGGACACACAAATCTGGAGGGGGGGGTTATACTGGGTGTGGGCAGTGTGTCAGTGGGGGGGGTTTATATTGGGGGTGGGCAGTATATCGGGGGGGGGGGGGGTTATACTGGGGGTGGGCAGTGTGTCAGTGAGAAGGATTGATTCTGCCTGGTATATGTGAATAATCCTCCTTTCTCTGCCCCTGTAGATTTGCCCAGCCTTACAGCATGCAGCAATGGTGCTGTTGAACTCGATACTGAAAACTGTGCCAGGTACGTATGTATAAACCCAGTGTTTAGAGACCACCATCATCATCATAGGCAGTCCCTCGGAATCGAGGAAGACTTGCTTCCACTTCTGAAGTGAGTTCTTTGGTGGCTGAACAGTCCAACATGAGAGCCATAGTTCCTGTCACAGGTGGGACATACAGTCGCTGAGGGAAGGGGTCTGGTTTGCCGCACGCTCCTTCCGCTGCCTGCACTTGGTTTCTGCATGCTCTCGGTGTTGAGACTCGAGATGCTCAGCGCCCTCCCGGATGCACTTCCTCCACTTAGGGCGGTCTTTGGCCAGAGACTCCCAGGTGTCGGTGGGGATCTCGCACTTTATCAGGGAGGCTTTGAGGGTGTCCTTGTAACGTTTCCGCTACTCACCTTTGACTCGTCTGCCTTGAAGGAGTTCCGAGTAGAGCGCTTGCTTTGGAAGTCTCGTGTCTGGCATGCGACCTATGTGGTCTGCCCAATGGAGCTGATCAAGTGTGGTCAGTGCTTCAATGCTGGGGATGTTGGCCTGAATGAGGACGCTGATGTTGGTGCGTCTGTTCTCCCAGGGGATTTGCAGGACCTTGCTTTACTGGTGAACCCTTTCTGTGCAATGAATTTCATGTTGGACTGACAGAAGTGGGTGAGGGTCTCCATGTGTGGTCAGGGCAGGGACCACACGGAGGCAAAGATCGAGCGGGGCAGGGGTTTGGTTTGAAGTGGCGGTTCTCAGCGTGTTTGCCCATCGGGTGAGTATGGTAAAGCTGTGAGCAGCTCACCTTGGTTTCAGGCGACCACTGCACGTGGTGATTGGCGGATTTCGGGAAGGATTGATGCAGTGTGGCATTCACAACGCACCGTGCCGGGGCACAGGCTGCATGGTGACTGTCGCACACGGCTCTGTTAAAGCTTCTGAAGTCTGACTTCACAGAGTAACCAACAGACCTGGACGTGCCGCCACAATCCCAGCTTGTGGCCGAGCTGTCAGCTTTGCTTCATTTCACTCGCTTTCAGGAGGGAGGGAAGCTGAAACGCAACCCTTAATCTGCCAAGTATCTGCATCCCCTCCATATATAGACTGGGCAATGGGTGTTACATTGCAGATATTCCTGGGGAATACAGGGAGACGCATGGCGAGGGGTAAGAGTAATTAGAAGGGAAGGGTTGTACAGTACTGATGGAGCCCGCCCTGTGATCAGGCAATGCAATACACCCAGGCACAGCACCAAGGTAGTCTACACCACTGGTTATCAAAGCCAGCACTGAGCTACAAAGGTGCTCACACTCCTTCTCACTCCCATAGCTCCAACGTCCGCACTGAGAGTAATGGCCTTTGTTGTTACCTTTCTTCGCTCAATGCTTGTGGGGAATCACACCCCCCCCCCAGTTTAATTGCCGCTGTCTTTGATTAACCAGACTGCTGGTGCTAAAGAAAGAAGAAAGACTTGCATTTATATAGCGCCTTTCACCGCCTCAGGACATTTCACAGCCACTGAAGAATTTTTGAAGAGTAGTCACTGCTGTAATGTAGGAAGCGTGGCGGCCAATTTGCGCACAGCAAGCTCCCACACACAGCAATGAGGCAAATGACCAGATCATCTATTTCTGTTGGCTGAGTGATAAATGTTGGCCAATGAGTAACAGCAAAAGGAGGAACATTTTCTCCCAAATGAAAACAGGGAAGGGCTGTAACGGCATAGCAGAACTTAAAATACTCCAGAGAAAATGGTGATTAAAAGTCCTGAGGTTAAAAGCAGAAAGTGTGGCTGCAGGGAATCCCATTTCCAAACTTCCAGACACGCCAATCGAGCGTCTGATTTACAAACTTAGAAACATAGAAATTTACAGGGCAGAAGGAGGCCATTCCGGCCCATCGTGTCCGCGCTGGCCGACAAAGAGCCACATGGCCTTCGGTCAGCAGCCCTGAAGGTTACATATAAACCTATGAACAATGACGGAAAGGCAAAGAGCACCCAGCCCAACCAGTCCGCCTCACACAACTGTGACACCCCTTACACTGAAACATTCTACACTCCACCCCAACCGGAGCCATGCAGTCTCCTGGGATTTGTAGGAGATGGCTGACAGTGCCGCGTGAGAGAACAACTCTGGGAATCTTACTGCACTCCAAGAGAGCCAGGGTTACACAGACCACACACTCCGCTCCCCATACCACTGCTCCGCAGTCGATCTGGATGGTTCAGTACAGCACACCCACACTTCATGTTCGGATTGTGGGAGAGCAGGGCCTGTGGGGTGTGTCCCACGATTACACAACTGAATCCTGCTTCTTTATCCCAGTGATGGAATTGCTGATCTGTGGGGGGGGGGGGGGGGGGCGGGGGGGTGTGTGGTGGCGGTCTGTGTTGCTGCCTGGGATTGAGCGAGCAGGACTCTGTAGTTTAACTCGGGTAGTCAGCCTTCAGGTGGCGATCTCCAGGAATCCCAGCCAGAGGAGCGTTGGTGTACAGGGGTCTGAATCTCCAGGCGTGTCAGGTCCGTGCATCAGATTGCAGACTGGTGGTGGTGATAAGGAACGTCCTGGGACTTACACCTCCTTTCTTTCCCTATAAAGTGCGAACACCAGTGGATCAATACATAGGGATCGACTATTCATTCCTCAGCGACCCAGATGTTACGTCTGACTGGATGGACATGGAATTCAAGGTAAGGCCTATTGCCAGCTGGCAGCCTCCAGACACTCCCAGTGACCCCGATACCTGACTCCCTGCCACCCAGGATCACTCACTTCCTGGTGTCGCGGGGTGGGGGACGCTTTGGGTGAGATTCCCAGAGCGGGTGCGAGCCAGGGCTTAGAGCAGTCACAAGCCCAGTGCTACCCTGATGGAAAAGTCCACCCTTAACGACCCTCCCTCCGTCCCATTTCACAGGACTCCACTCCCTCTCTCTCTCCTTCCCTCCCTCATCCCTCACAGGATTCACCTTCCTCCCTCCCTCCCTCTCTCTCTCGCCTTCCCTCCCTCCCGGGACTCCCCTCCCTCCCTTCCTCCCTCTCTTTCTCTCTCCCTCCCCCCCTCCCTCACGAGACTCTCCTCCCTCCCTCCCTCCCTCCCTGGGCCTTGTTAATGGCCCAGCCTACCAGATTGAGGCCTGTTCTGCCTGTCCAGCACCCAGGAGGGAAAGCAAAGTCACGGCCAGTCTTGGGTCTTGTCATGTGTAATGGAACTTGGGTGACCATCCATTGTCTTCGACGAGGACAATCCAGATCCAGGGGCTCCAGTCTGGTCGGTTAATAAATGGTAAAGTGGCCTACAGTACTGGACCAGAAACCGAAATGTTGTAAATTCAAATCCCAACATGGAAAAGTGTGGAACTGAATTCAATAAATCTGGTGATTTGTGGTAGCAGGCTGGCACCAGAGCGATGACCACGGAAGATGTTGTAAAAACCCAACTGGTTCATTGATGTCTTTCAGGGAATGGAAGCTGCCACCGATCTAGCTTGCCTGGTTAATGTTCCCAGGGTAACTAGGGACAGACAATGAAATGTCTGCATCGCCCACATCCCGAAGATAAATATTGTTTTAAAACATCCGTCCACACCCACCATCAGCTGCCCACAGGGAGTAGGCCAAGCATCAACATCTGTAACAGCTGCTTACAACAGCTGTCCAGTCTATGTCTGATTCCAGAGGATCACCTAACTGGGCAACAACTGGACATTCAGTGACTGTGACACTTCATTCTTCATCATCTGCTTTTCAGTTGCTGGGTGTATGTGTCAGTGCAGCCAATTTGACCTTTGGCCAGGTGTGAACAGACCACCTTTGGGTAGGTTTCAGCATCCGTTGGTGCGCGTCACTTTAACCATTTCACACATGCCCACACTGTTTCTTTACAGTGCCCTGCCCCCTTTTGCTGTACTGGAAAATAAGTTGCATTTATATCGTTTTTCTCACACAGGCCATCCCAAAGCAGCTGATAGTCAAAGGATGAATGTGAACAGTAGTTGCTGTTGTAATGTCGGAAACACAGCAGTCAGGAACCAGAGTGCGTTCCACTCCGGATATTAGTGGGGTTTGATCTGGTTCCAATCCTGATATTTGCTGTGATGGAAACTCCTGGATTGTGGCCACACTGCCCTGCTAACTTTCTGCTTCTTGTTGAATTGCGTTCCTGTTTCAGGGGATGTTCTACACTCTCAAGAATGAGAATGACACGCTGCCGAACACTGCAATCTCACCTCTTCTGAAGGGCAAAGAGCGAATGGTGTACCTCTCCCTGTCTGAGTACTTCTTCGATTCCGCCATGTACTCCTATTATAGAGCTGGAGTGCTGCAGACAGAGATACCCGAGAAAAAGGTACAGCTCCAAATCTTCACAGCCTGGTACCTTACAAAATAAATCACTGACAATAGTTGCTTAACCTCCTCATTCCCAATTTGTTTCAGATGTCAGCGGACCTTGCTTATTTGCTCAGGACTACATTCTTTGGGGCAATCATTTTGCTGGTAAGTAACTTATAGTGACCGGGACTGTTACTGCTCCTGTCTCTCCCGACTCTCGCTCTGTCTCTCTTTCCTGATTCTCTCTCTCCCTCTCTCTTTCCTGATTCTCTCTCTCCCTCTCTCTGTGTCTCTCTGTCTCTCGCTCTCTCTCTGTCTCTGTCCCTCTCTCTCTCCCTCTCTCTGTCTCTGTCCCTCTCTCTCTCTGTCCCTCTCTCTCTCAGTCCCCCTCTCTCTCTCTCTCTGTCCCTCTCTCTCTCTGTCCTTCTCTCTCTCGCTCTCTCTGTCCCTCCCTCTGTCCCTCTCTCTCTCTGTCCCTCTCTCTCTCTGTCCCTCTCTCTCTCTGTCCCTCTCTCTCTCTGTTCCTCTCTCTCTCTGTCCCCCTCTCTCTCTGTCCCTCTCTCTGTCCCTCTCTCTGCCCCTCTCTCTGCCCCTCTCTCTCTCCCTCTCTCTGCCCCTCTCTCTCTCCCTCTCTCTCTCCCTCTGTCCCTCCTCTCTCCCTCTCTGTCCATCCTCTCTCCCTCTCTGTCCCTCCTCTCTCTCAATCTCTCTGTCGCTCTCTGTCTCTCTCTCTGTCCCTCTCTGTCTGTCCATCTCTGTCTCTCTCTCTCTCTCTCTCTCTCTCTCCCTCTCCCTCTCCCTCTCCCTCTCCCTGTCTGTCCGTCTCTATCTGTCTGTCTGTCTCTTTCTCTATCTGTACCTCTGTCTGTTTCGCTCTCTCTCTCGCTGTCTGTCCATCTCTGTCCATCTCTGTCTCTATCTGTCTGTCTCTCTCTCTCTGACTCTCTGTCTGTACCTCTTCTGTTTCGCTCTCTCTCTCTCTCTCTCTCCCACTCTGTTTCTCTCTCGCTGTCTGTCCCTCTCTCTCGCTCTCTCTCTCTCTCCCCCTCTCTCTCTCGCTCTTTCTCTCTTTCTCTGTGTCTCTCTCTTTCTCTGTGTCTCTCTTTCTCTGTGTCTCTCTCTCCCCGCCCTCTCTCGACGCCCTCTCTCTCTCTCTCTCGCCCTCTCTCTCTCTCTCTCTCTCTCTCTCTCTCTCTCTCTCTCGCTGCCCTCTCTCTCTCTCTCTCTCTCTCTCTCGCCGCCCTCTCTCTCTCTCTCTGTCTGTACCTCTGTCTGTTTTGCTCTCTGTCTCTCTCTGCGCCTCTCTGTCTGTCTCTCTCTCTCTGCGCCTCTCTGTCTCTCTCTCTCTCTGCGCCTCTCTGTCTCTGTCTCTCTGTATGCATCTCTGTTGTCTCTGTCTGTCTGTCTCTGTCTCTCGCGCGCTGTGTCACTCACGCTCTCTGTCTCTGTCTCTCTCTCTCTCTCTGTCTCTCTCTCCCTGACTCGCTCTCTCTCTCTCCCTGTCTCTCTCTCTCTCTCTCTCCCTCTCTCTCTCCGTCTCTCTCTCTCTCTCTGTTTTGCTATCTGTCTGTTTCTCTCTCTCTCTACCTCTGTCTGTTTTGCTCTCTGTCTATCTCTCTTGCTCTCTCTCTTTCTCTGTCTCTGTCTCTCTCTGCCTCTCTGTCTCTCTGTCTGTTTCGCTCTCTGTCTCTGATATGTCCTTACTATACAGTACAAATGCACACGAGGCCCATACTAGAGAGAAGGTCACTCTGTGACCAGTAACCTTTATTCGCCAGCACTGAAGTGGAGAAAATGGGTGGAGCTTCCCCTTTTATACCTGAAAGTCCAGGTTAGGAGTGTCTCGCACAAGTTCACCACCTAGTGGTCAGTGTTCTCACGGTGTACAACTTAGGTCAGTTTATACATGGATTACAATGACAGTTGAATACATGACATCACCTCCCCCACCCCCCCGCCAAAGTCTTATTGGGATCACAGGTTAAGTCTCTCTGGTGGTTTATGCTCCCTTGTAGAGCGCCTGAGTTGGGGCTCCGGTTGTTGGGTGCTGGCCTGAGTGTCTGCTGTTTGCGGTGCCTCAGGCCTGTCCGGACTGCCCACAGTGACTGGGCTCTCCTCCACTTGGTTCCGGTGTTCGGTCACCTGTGGTGGAGTGAACTCTATATCGTGTTCTTCCTCTGCTTCTTCTATGGGGTTTCTGAACCTCCTTTTTGTTTGATCCACATGTTTGCGGCAGATTTGTCCATTGGTAAGTTTAACTACCAGAATCCTATTCCCATCTTTGGCAATCACAGTGCCTGCGAGCCATTTAGGCCCTGCAGCGTAGTTGAGGACAAAGACAAGGTCATTGACATCAATACCTCGCGCCTTCGCATTCCCGTCATGGTAGTCACATTGTGACTGGCGCCTGCTCTCAACAATTTCTTTCATGGTCGGGTGTATGAGGGATAACCTGGTTTTGAGCATCCTTTTCATTAGCAGCTCTGAGGGTGGAACCCCTGTGAGCGAGTGTGGTCAGGATCTATTGGCCAACAGGAGGCGTGATAAGCGGCTTTGTAGGGAACCCCCTTGGATTCTGAGCATCCCCTGTTTGATTATCTGCACTGCTCGTTCCGCCTGACCGTTTGAGGCCAGCTTGAACGCTGCCGTTCTGACATGGTTGATACCATTTCCTGCCATGACGTCCTGGAATTCAGGGCCATTGTCGCTGACCAAGATGTCTGGTAGACAATGGGCGGCGAACATTGCCCGTAGACTTTCTACCGTGGCAGAGGATGTGCTTGAATTTAAAATGTCACACTCGATCCATTTGGAGTAGGTGTCTACTACAACCAAAAACATTTTTCCCATGAAAGGACCTGCATAGTCCACATGGATGCGTGACCATGGCTTGGCGGGCCAGGACCAGGGGCTAAGGGGGGCATCCCTGGGCGCATTGCCCAGCTGGGCACACGTGTTGCACTTGCGAACACAAAGTTCCAGGTCTGCATCTATCTCTGGCCACCAAACGTGTGACCTGGCAATTGCCTTCATCATGACAATGCCCGGGTGCTCATTGTGGAGTTCTCTGATATCTCTCTGCCCATCTGGGGCATGATTACTCGGTTTCCCCATAGTAGGCAATCAGCCTGAATTGAGAGTTCATCCTTGCGCCTGTGAAATGGTTTAAATTCCTCAGGGCATGCCCCATACGTGGCTGCCCAGTCCCCATTCAGGACACATTTCTTGACTAAAGTCAGTAGCGGGTCTCTATTTGTCCAGACTTTGATCTGACGGGCTGTCACGGGTGAGCCTTCGCTTTCAAAAGCTTCAACAGCCATGACCATCTCAGCAGCATGCTCGGTTGCCCCCTTGGTGGTGGCTAGTGGGAGCCTGCTGAGTGCATTGGTGCAGTTTTCAGTGCCCAGTCTGTGCCGAATTGTATAGTCATAGGCGGCTAATGTGAGTGCCCACCTCTATGTGGGCCGACGCATTTGTATTTATGGCCTTGTTATCGGCCAAAAGGGACGTGAGGGGTTTGTGATCTGTCTCCAGCTCAAACTTCCTGCCAAACAGGTACTGGTGCATTTTCTTACCACATATACACATGCATGCGCCTCCTTTTCTACCATCCCGTAGCCCCTTTCTGCCTGGGACAGACTTCTGGAGGCATAAGCTACCGGCTGTAACTGACCCTTGGCATTAACATGCTGCAACACACACCCGACCCCATAGGACGACACATCGCACATTAAAACAAGTTTCTTACATGGGTCATATAGTGTTAACAGATTGTTGGAGCATAACAAGTTGCGTGCTCTATCAAAAGCCCTTTCCTGGCTGTCCCCCCAGACCCAATCACAACCTTTGCGTAGGAGCACGTGTAGCGGCTCTAACAGCGTACTCAATTTGGGAAGAAAATTACCAAAATAGTTCAGGAGCCCCAGGAACGAACGCAGCTCCGTCGTGTTACGGGGTCTGGGTGCTCTCTGGATCGCTTCCATTTTAAACGCAGTAGGTCTGATCCCGTCTGCTGCTACCCTCATCCCCAGGAATTCTACCTCTGGAGCTAGAAAGACGCATTTCGCCTTTTTCAGTCGCAGACCTACCCAGTCCGGTCTGCGTAGCACCTCCTCCAGGTTGTGGAGGTGTTCTTCAGTATCACAACCCGTGATGAGGATGTCACCTTGAAAAACCACCGTCCTTGGAATCGACTTGAGGAAACTTTCCATGTTTCGTTGAAAGATCGCGGCGACCGAGCGAATCCCGAACAGACATCTGTTGTACTCAAACAACCCCTTGTGTGTCGTGATGGTGGTCAGCTTCTTCGACTCACTCGCCAGCTCCTGGGTCATGTAAGCTGAGGTCAGGTTCAATTTTGAAAAAGGTTTGCCACCGGATAGCGTCGCAAAGAGGTCCTCCGCTCTCGGTAGCGGGTACTGGTCTTGGAGTGACACCCGATTGATGGTGGCCTTGTAATCACCACATATTCTGACCGACCCATCCGCCTTGAGCACCGGCACAATCGGGCTCGCCCAGTCTCTGAATTCGACTGGTGAGATGATGCCTTCCCTCAACAGGCGGTCCAATTCACCTTCTATCTTTTCCCGCATCACGTACGGCACTGCTCTGGCCTTGTGGTGTACTGGCCTGGCGTCCGGGTTTATGTGAATCACTACCTTGGTCCCCATGAAAGTGCCAATGCCGGGTTGAAATAGTGAATCAAATTTGTCCAGGACCTGTGAGCATGATATTCGCTCCACAGAAGAAATTGCATTGACATCGCCACATTTCCAGTTCATGACAGCAAGCCAACTCCTCCCCAGCAGTGCGGGACCGTCCCCCGGGACAATCCAGAGTGGCAACCTGTTCTCCGAATCTTTGTGGGTCACAACTACCATGGCGCTGCCGAGCACCGGAATGATCTCCTTTGTATATGTCCGTAGCTGTGCGTCAATCGGCAATAATTTTGGCCTCCTGGCCTTGGTAGCCCACAACTTGTCGAACTGTTTGATACTCATTAGGGACTGGCTGGCCCCCGTGTCTAGCTCCATTGATACTGGGATGCCATTGAGGAGCACTTTCATCATTATCCGTGGCGTCCTGGTGTATGAACTGTATATGTGATCCACATGAACTCGCTGAACTTCAGCTTCCAGCGATTTCCCCCAGTGTCCATTTGGCCTCGTAGGGCTTACATTGGACCCATCCTCCTCCTACATCAGCCTGGCTGCAGGCCTCCTGCACATACGCGCCAAGTGACCGCTGACGTTGCAGTTTCTGCAGGTATATTGCTGATACCTGCAAGCTCTGGCTGTGTGTTTGCCTCCACACCTCCAACATGAGCCGTTGTTGGAAACAAAAGGTCCATTACCAGTCGATCGTCTCTGACTGTCT